>NC_088911.1:96450255-97066088 GCF_963576675.1 Euphorbia lathyris | reverse complement strand
CTCAACCACGCCCCGCGTAGGTTGGGGTAAGCCCCGCGTACTTGAGCTCCTGGGATTTCAGATTGAAGAATTGCTCATGTACACCCCGCGTGGCCTAGGTAACGCTCCATGTGTTTGAGTTCCTGGATCTTTAGATGGAAGAATTCCTCATATACGCTTCGCATGTAGGTTGGGACGCCCCGCATAGAGCCTGTTGACTTTAGGAGCTCATGCAGTCTGACCTCCATGATTGAGTTATCATTGCTACTACGCCCCGCGTGGTAGCTTCTATGCCCCGCGTAGAGGTGGGTAAGTCCCACGTGGTGCCTGTTGACTGAGCATTCTATCTGATTGTATGACACACGCACCCGTGTGGTAGTTCCTACGCCCCGCGTGGAGTTTTTCTTCCTTACTCATACCTGTGAAATACAACTCTCGAGAGCCGAGTTAGCTTGACGTTTATTTTTCTGAAATTAATAAAAAACAAAGAAAATTAACTAAAAGCATAGAATTTATTTTTATTTTGTTATTTTATTAAAAACACATTATTTTCGTAATTAAACTAATTTATTTAGTCCAAAATTAAACTGTAAATTACGCTAAAAGATAGGGGCAAAATGCCCCTATCAGCAGTCTCCTCTGCTCGCTATCCCTGGCTGACGATATAACGTGGCAAGTGTAGCAGACCCCCCATGAAAGTCCATCTGCTCCTCTGACACCGCCGTGAACCTCAAACAGATGGGATGGCCTGATCCTATCGCCACTCTTATCGACAAACAAGGTGGATCCGAGCATAAGCCACATCCACATTGTGGCTCGAGTCGCGTCATCCCTACCCTTGCTGGTAAGTCTCTGTACAGCATCAGCAAAAACACCTCCACCACACCAGTAATGTCAGACTGGCGACAACAACTCCTCCTGATCCACCCCGAACATCATCATGCATATGGCATGGAGCCGCTCAGTACTACATGACTCGGAGACCATCGGACCGTCGATCGGGATACGCAAAATGTGCCATACATCATGCAGTAAAATGGTCATCTCCCCGAACGGCATGTGGAAGGAGTTCGTATCTGGCTACCACCTCTCCACGAACGCAGATATCAGCGGGGCGTCGAGATTCTTAAACATAGTGGATGGGAGGTGAGACAATCCAGTCCTCCTGACCATATCATGCAGCTGTATATTGACACTTAAGTAATACTAAAACATTTAATGCTATACTAAAACATTTAAAACTATACTAAAACTAAAACAATACTAAAATTTAAGTAATACTAAAACATTTAATACTATACTAAAACATTTAAATAATATACTAAAATTAAAATACATGTAGTCGCAAAGCGACCACCTCTGCGTCCTCTGCTCGAGCCCTGGGTCGGGTGCTCATCGCCCGCCTCACTATCACCACCAGATACCGACCGTCTCTGTGCCTCGGCTAACGCCTGAAAATAATCATCGACAATGGCTACACCACTATCTCGGGCATCAGAAGAATCCGTCTCGGCCTATCGCCTAATCTCGGGCTGATCCAACACAACCTCCTCAATCAAAGCCCTCTGCACCTGCTTCGTCCCAGCGCCTCTCCGTCTACGACCTGATACATCAACACCACGTAGTCTCGTATGGCGTGGTGTATCATCCTCCGCGTCCATATCAAGACGACAGGCTGATGACGGGATAGTTTTCCCCGCAACAGTCGGCTGGTCCGTCTACACATAAAAATTTAAATAAAATTGAATTTTAAACAAATATAATTTACAACCACTAAATTTACTTATACAATTTACAACATTTTAATTTAATTAAAAATATAATTAACTATAATTAAACAAAACAATATTTTAATTTAACTAATAAAATTAAACAAAATAAAAATTAACATACATAAAAAAAATAAAATTAATTAAAGGTAAGTCTAGATATTTTTCAGGAACCGAGGTCATAGAGATGCCCAATAGTGAACTAAGCGTTCGACGTCTGTCCTTAGAGCAATTTCTGCTAAAGGAGATCGAAGATTTTTCAAAATTGATTTTCTGCCCCGAGGCTAGCTCATACATCCCAAGACACTCATTTGTCGCATTACATTATAGGGTTGTAGCTCAAAAAAATAAATAACTGTCATCGGTAAAAAATAAGTGAGAGATTAATGGAGCATGTATTTAATAATAATACATTTTTTATTATGATTCAATTATGATTCAGAAAATGGGGAATTCCGCGAGAAAAGAAAAGAAAAAGTCTACCGAGTCTTTTTTTTTCAATCGACGTATTTCTTTTTTATTAAACTGTTTTTTTATTGTGATATTGATACACATACCATATTAGATGGAGTGTATGATTTAATTTTAAAATTTTAAAATAATAATATTTTTGCTATAAATAAGAAAAGAAATAAAATATATTAAAATTTAATTTTGTAAAAAATATCAGCCATTTCTCAATCCACGGATTCTTCACAATTCAATTATGATTCAGAAAATGGGGAATTCCGCGAGAAAAGAAAAGAAAAAGTCTACCGAGTCTTTTTTTTCAATCCACGGTTTTTCTTTTTTATCAAACCGTTTTTATTTATTGTTATATTGATACGCATACCATATTAGATGGAGCGTATGATTTAATTTTAAATTTTTAAAATAATAATAATTTTGCTATAAAAAAAGAAATAAAATATATTAAAATTTAATTTTGTAAATATCAGCCATTTCTCAATCCACGGTATTGTTATATTGATACGCATACCATATTAGATGGAGCGTATGCTTTAATTTTAAATTTTTAAAATAATAATAATTTTACTATAAAAAAA
This sequence comes from Euphorbia lathyris, assembly GCF_963576675.1. Taxonomy (NCBI): domain Eukaryota; kingdom Viridiplantae; phylum Streptophyta; class Magnoliopsida; order Malpighiales; family Euphorbiaceae; genus Euphorbia; species Euphorbia lathyris. Next base: position 97,063,294 of record NC_088911.1, on the reverse strand, counting down.
AGAAATAAAATATATTAAAATTTAATTTTGTAAATATCAGTCATTTAACGGTCCACGGTGTTTCATTTTTATCAAACCGTTTTTATTTATTGTGAAATTGATATGCCTACCATATTAGATGGAGCGTATGCTTTAATTTTAAATTTTTAAAATATTAATAATTTTGCTATAAAAAAAGAAATAAAATATATTAAAATTTAATTTTGTAAATATTAGTCATTTAACGGTCCACGGTATTTCATTTTTATTAAACCGTTTTTATTTATTGTTATATTGATACGCATACCATATTAGATGGAGCGTATGATTTAATTTTAAATTTTTAAAATAATAATAATTTTGATATTAAAAAAGAAATAAAATATATTAAAATTTAATTTCGTAAATATCAGCCATTTCTCAATCCACGGTATTGTGATATTGATACGCATACCATATTAGATGGAGCGTATGCTTTAATTTTAAATTTTTAAAATAATAATAATTTTGCTATAAAAAAAAGAAATAAAATATATTAAAATTTAATTTTGTAAATATCAGTCATTTAACGGTCCACGGTATTTCATTTTTATCAAACCGTTTTTATTTATTGTGAAATTGATATGCCTACCATATTAGATGGAGCGTATGCTTTAATTTTAAATTTTTAAAATATTAATAATTTTGCTATAAAAAAAGAAATAAAATATATTAAAATTTAATTTTGTACCCTATCTGTTCCTAGAGGAACAGATAGGTGTTTCTACCCTATCTGTTCCTCCTTCTTTTCTTTTGCCTTCTCTCCTAGAGGATAGGATTGGAGTCAGCCTTCCTAGACTGATCCCGGTGTAGGTTTTTTGTTGGTTTTGTTTTTTTCCTTTCCTTTCTTACCAAAAAAAAAATTTAATTTTGTAAATATCAGTCATTTAACGGTCCACGGTATTTCATTTTTATTAAACCATTTTTATTTATTGTTATATTGATACGCATACCATATTAGATGGAGCGTATGATTTAATTTTAAATTTTTAAAATAATAATAATTTTGCTATTAAAAAAAGAAATAAAATTTATTAAAATTTAATTTTGTAAATATCAGCCATTTCTCAATCCACGGTATTGTGATATTGATACGCATACCATATTAGATGGAGCGTATGCTTTAATTTTAAATTTTTAAAATAATAATAATTTTGCTATAAAAAAAAGAAATAAAATATATTAAAATTTAATTTTGTAAATATCAGTCATTTAACGGTCCACGGTATTTCATTTTTATCAAACCGTTTTTATTTATTGTGAAATTGATATGCCTGCCATATTAGATGGAGCGTATGCTTTAATTTTAAAATTTTAAAATATTAATAATTTTGCTATAAAAAAAGAAATAAAATATATTAAAATTTAATTTTGTAAATATCAGTCATTTAACGGTCCACGGTATTTCATTTTTATTAAACCGTTTTTATTTATTGTTATATTGATACGCATACCATATTAGATGGAGCGTATGATTTAATTTTAAATTTTTTTAAAATAATAATAATTTTGCTATAAAAAAAAGAAATAAAATATATTAAAATTTACAACATTTTAATTTAACTAAAAAGATAATTAACTATAATTAAACAAAACAATATTTTAATTTAACTAATAAAATTAAACAAAATAAAAATTAACATACATAAAAAAAATAAAATTAATATACTTAAAAAATAAAATTAACATATTAAAAAATAAAATTAAACAAAATTTAATTTTGAAATAATTAATTTAAAAAATATTATAATACATACGTGCGATGCACGGGTGTTCACAGTAAATTAATTACTTACCAATGTTGGTAGGATTTGGTTTCTTTAAATACAGAGACAATATATGGACGTCTCGGTTTTTATTTTTAAATAATAAATTTTAAATTAGGTTTCAAAAAATACCTATATATATTTATCAAAAAAAACTGCAAAACCACCTTCCTCCTTCCTCCTTCCTCCTTCATTCTTGAATTGAATCTTCTTCCTCCTTTCTCCTTCCTCATTCATTCTTGAATTGAATCTCCTTCCTCCTTCCTCATTGAATGTTGAATCTCCTTCCTAATGATATTCTTAAATCATGCTGGATACTCTGTTTTGGGGAAAAAGTTAAATTGGAACCTCTTGAACCCATGGCTTCAACAGGGAGGATTTGAAGTAACGGCAATGGCTCCCAAGACTCCTAAGGTAAGCAGGAATCCAGATCTAATTCTGGGAATTGGCAAGAGGGGTTTGTGGGCAATCAAGGCCAAAAATGATGTGCTTAAACATAAACCAACCAAGCTCAGGGCTCCGGGTACTATGTTGATCATTCTTGCTGGAAGGTTACTATGGTGGATATCCCGGGTACGGGAACTACCAGCAACCTGGAAATTACCAACAGCCGCAACAGGTTTACCAACAGCCACAGCAGGTATTTCATTCAAATAATCTATAAGACAATAATAAGCAATATTCGGTATCTGCACAATTACAGGACATCATTATGGCTGGAAACTATTCAAGCATTGGTAAGACAATTTCTTCAAATGCAGGAAATGAATTAGATTGGCATCAGGACTGAATATGCATTCGTGACCAAATATACAGTTTATGCCCCAGTATGCGACTGCACAATTTAGCAAATAAATGTTTATATTAACAAGACACACCTTGAGGGATTTCTTCTCCTCGGTGGTGAATTCTAAAGTCACCTAACTGAACCAGAAATTATTCATAACCTTTGCATGCACACGAAGTAGGACTCTTTTACCTTCTTAGAATAAAATGTAGAAGCATTTATGTTCATAGTTATCTGCTTACCGCATGTCTCCTTATTTACTTGGTAATAGCAACATTAAAAATCAAGATATTCTAAATGAGGAATCTCAACGTCTTGCATAACTGTGGTTTTTGGAAACCCCACAATTCATTCATATAAACACTAAATCATGCATGAGAAACATGAAAGTCTGCTTTCTACCTTGGTGCTTAGGATATTGGACCTGATGCGAAGTCAACATAGGCCGTACAGATAAAGGTGAAACAGTTGCTGTACTCTGCACCAAATCCTTCAATATGAAACAATAGGCAATCAATCAATCAGAGAACTACAAGAAATATTATCCATAAACCATGGGAAATCCAGGGGTTACTAAAAAGAAAATAAAAATGCCTACAAAGTTATATGTGAATAATGCAACTAAGATAGAATCCTCAATAGAAAACTTGCAACTGCTTTTACTTCAAGATATGGACACAAAAATGCATGATATACAATGATGCACATGAGAAGCATTGGCTCTGTAATGCAATGCCATTTTTATAATTACAATAAGAACATGGTTGTTAGGCGGTGAGCATGCGACTTTGAAGTGTCACATGTCAGCAACAATTGTAGATGATCAAACAGTAACTTAGTAAAATGCAACAATAATTAATCACAGAAAAGAGATACTAACCCATTATATTTCTAAGCAACTATCCTTTAGTGTCCATAAATGAACCACTTGAACTTTCCCCTCCCATAGATATTTATTACAATGCACATAGAATAGCTACATATGGGGAATAACACCTCAGCAGCTATATAAGTACTTTATGAAAAGTTCACAAAGTTATCTTGTGAACTTGTGCTTCTAAATTGTCTTCACGTTTTCTTTTTTGGACTCCATGCTCTTTTTTTATTTTATTTTTTTTGTGTCCATAAATGTATTCTTGTTGCATTAGCTTTTATATAGATTCTTTCTCTGTAAGAGTGTGCGATATTGTTATATACTTTTTAAAAGTTCTAAAAATGATACTTCGTAGATTGCAATTATTGCGAGTCCACACGAAACTTAATTAGAGGAAACTATGACATGTTAGTGCCACAGGTTGTGAACTAACGGTTTCTGTGCTTGGGCCCGAGGTGTAAATGCCAAAAGATGAATGAATACCAAGTATACAGGAGAGAACTAGATGGCACTTTATTTATTTATTTTTCAAAAAATCATGGAAACTACAAAACATCAATGTGCTTTAATTATATATGCTCCATACGTCATATCTTACATGAGGAACTGGTTGCACATAGACAAGCTGCCCAAGCCGTCCAACCATAACCTATATGAAAAAAAGCAGTGTAAGTATCACATGAAACAAGTGGCTGCAAAAATAAGAAGACAAGAGTTTCTTGACACAATAATAGAATCCGAAAATTAGGCACAGAAGAAAGACCACTTCCTTTTACTTACAGCTTGAGAATTTGGAGGCACATAGGCTGGCGTAGCTTGAACAGCATGGTATTGACTAGCATATCTCAAAGGCTGCGTCCTGCTCCCCATGTGTCCAACAATCTGTAACCAGAAAGTAATCTCTATAAGAACTGCAATCAGCATGAAACCAATGAATGAGTTACTGACATTCAGCATCAGTTGGGATAGAGGGAGAAACTATATTGCTATGGTGCTACAATAGTAAAAAGACATTGTTAGTATGTTTTTCCAAAGTAAATCACTAATGAAGAAAAAGCCAAAACTTTCTAACTAATGGAATTGTCTCTGAGATCAGCCTTTGTCGGACTCTTATAATCTAGCCAGATAAAGACAAACTAATCAATTGCTTTGACAAATTTCTAGTGCGCTGAGAAATTCTTGAATTCCAATAAAAGCATTCTTCTATAATTCATGGTGTAAAACTCATCTAATAGAATCCTGAGTTCTCAACCTAAAACCAAAAATAGGAAACAAGTGGCAGATATGAAACAAAACATATTTGGTTTATGGAAGTGACCAGCTAATAGATGATAATCGAAGCAGGAAACTAAAATAACATTAGAAAATGCTTAAATGAAAAATATAGTTCAATAATGCGTACAGGTTGTGAAAATTGAGGACCACTGACACCATTTACAGCTGCAAAGTTGGGATATGGAGCAAACTTAGCAGGGATAGAAGGCCGAGGAGCAAAAGGGCCAGTTCCAACTTCTGGCTGTGCAGCAGCAGCAACAGGAACCATAGGAGAGTTGCTTGGAACATAAGCCATGCCTGCAGCTGCTGGAATTGCAGCAGTGGCCGACGCAGTTGTTGCAAAAGATGGATAGAAGATTTTTGCTCCTGGATTGAGCTTGAATTCCTGTAATACAGACAACCAATTTTTTTGAAGAAAATTATTGTCCTAATTATGATAATTGAATTCAATAAAGCCATGAAGTTCTTGAGTTAGCACACACACAAACATATAGTTATGCTAGAAATTATTATGAATTGTGTACTGCAATGCAATTATGAGGCACTTTTATCTAGTAAGTGGTTTTTACATCAGATCATCCGGGCAGGTATATGAGAAGAAAAGAAATAAAAAATGGTTTTAACCTTTGTGCTTTTAGTGGATTCTGAACTTTGTGGCGAAACCATATCAGCTGAAGAAGCTAGCGAACCAGAATGTGATTCTGAGATTACATCAACCAGTGGACTGGAGGAAGTTGAGATGCTTGAACAAACAGTGTTCAAAGAAGAGGTGCTTGGAGACGCAGACCCCCCACAACATTGATCATCCAATTTAGTAGGAGGAAGATCACAAGAAACTCCATTGGGCAGTACCTTCACCATCATTTGCCCTTCCTCAACAGCCTTTGCATCTGAAAGGGATGAACCTAATGCATATACACTTAGTATTTTTGTCATCATCAAACTTATTTAAGGAAGCTCTGCCATATACACAAGCATTTATCCTTTACTCTTCTAATTGGCATTGATCAAATTATGCATTTGGCATGTAAACTTACAGGTTGAACTTGAGCTTTGAGCTTCATCATCCTGCATAAATAATTGCAAAGGTTAATCCCCCATAAAAATATTGGAGTTCTTATACTCCTGAATTTTATACAAGTAAATAAGTTACGCTTGTCAATACATACACTCTTTTCCCTTTGAAGCTCAAATTTCAGTGAATGATGATCCTGATCCCCTTGTGACCTGTCCTCTCCAATCTGTCTGTCAGAAAAATAATTTGACAGGACACAAAAATTAGAAGGAATTGGAATGAGGAAATAATTTGGAGTAAAACATCCAAAGCCAAATACATTCGCACAAAGAAATGCCTATCAGTCTATATTCTTATAGACTCATCCAAGAGATGAATATAAGCAATTAGTCATACAGAACAATTGTGAAGAAATTCTTATCAGAGCTGCATTTTCTTGTAATGAAATGAAATGATGCGGTATGCTAAGAACCCAAATTCAATGAGGCCATCCATGCAACCAGCAAGTTATAAGGTAAAACTTGGACGAGGTAAGCAAGCCATACCTTCCAATAACAGAAACATCAGTAGCTTCTCCACCCTGTGATGAAACAGATATATCAACAAAAGAGAACAAAAGGAATAAGTGAAATCAATGAATTTCTTTCTTGAAAACACATGCACCCCTTGGAAAATGTGATCTCACTTCAGGAATTAGATATCCATGTTGGCTTCTTTAAACTTCAGACATGAATGGTGAAGACCCCTCAGGACCTATGTCGACCTATTTGATCATCCAAGCCACTATTGGATTCATCTTATGATACGTTTTGTTAGCACAGAACCCTAGAATATTTAACGAGCACACTTGTCACTCAAGATACTTAATGAGTTTAGCTAGTAGTGATTTAAACAAACCTAGATGGGCTGACATGTTCTAATCATTCCTACATAATTAGGCATAACAAACATGACTCCAGAACACATTCCCTATCCAATTAGAACCACAAAACAAATCCAGCATGGACTAAACAGACCTTACCTTACAATTGTTTAATCCATCTCTCTTTCCATGTTCAACTTCCATGGCAGTTCCGGTATGAATTGGTAAAAAATTTCTGTCCCCGTGCTCCCTTGCAGCTTTGATTAACATGGAACCATTAGCCGTACTAATCTGGTTTTTGGCGGAGATCCTATTTCAATAGATAGGGTGAGTGCGTACTTTGATTGATATAGTTCATAGTTCAATTAATATAGTTTATAGCTAACTATTTAATATCACAGGCATTACTTCTCTGAGTTTCTAGATGAATCAATGCACCAGAATCTTTAAGTAATTCTTTTTTTTTAATATTGTTATCTGTTCAAGAACTCAAGTACTAAAAGAAAATTCCATTGCACATGAATCTTTAACAACTGCAATCATTCTCGCAAAACAAAGCATGCAATGAAAAAAAAAAGCTGCAGTTTACTTGGAAATTTTTTTTCTTTTTTTATTTAAGAATGTAGTATGATAGAAAAATATTTCATAATATCAGTTTGCAACTAGTTTTTGACAATTATGATCTATAAGCCAAATGCAGTGAGACAATACCTGTTATCATTGATTATCTTTCTATCCATAGAAGTCTTATTACTCTCAACAATCTCAGAAGGTACATTTCTTGTCGCAGCTTCTCCATATTCACTGGCTACATTTCTATTTACACCATTAGGTGGGAATTGAACTCCCTGTACACAGCCCATGCATAAGCAGCATATTCGATGTTGAATCCACATTAACAACGAGGATCAAAATATTGAAAGAAAGAAAAAAAAAGATTGTTACCTTGGCAACAACTTGAACAAGGTCACCTGAAAGAATCACAAGTGTTTCAATTATACTCCCACTGGCTACATTTGTCTCACATTTCCCCTTCTTAGCCAATTTTGCTTCCTTCAGAACAATGCCTGCAGAAAATAACATTTCTCTATCCCCTCAAATTATTTCAACTTCACGAGTAAACTAAAAATAAAAATGGTAATTTATCGATCGCATCAAGAACAATAATACAGAAGAGGCATAAACCCAGATCAGAATCCAATCCGATCCCATCCACACAACCATGGAAATTTCTCAATAACATTGAGTAGAAAGATATAACTATTCACTAAACTAATAACCCATTAAATTTTTTATTAAGAAAATCAACAATTCAATATATTCTTAAATAAATCCCAATTTTTCTTTTTTAAAAAAGAAAAGGAAAAAGAAGCGCACCAAAGTCTTTGTCAACAGAGGCAGTGTGGAGGGTTCCAGAGTAGACAGAGCCATCCCTGACATGAACATCAACAGGGAGTCCAATTATACACATGGTAGCAAACAAAAAGGCCTCGCTTAAACAAGTCTCTGTTTCAGCTACTGCTCTGCTTTTGTAACCCATTAATCTTCTTCTCTATAACTGGTAAATGGAATCGAACTATGGGAACACACAAAATATATACAGAGAGGAAAAGAGTAGAGAATTTTAGGGAGAGATCTGAGGAATGTTTGATTGATGTGTTTGGGGTTGAAAAGAAATTAGAATACCTTTCGTTTCCTCTTCTGTGTTGTTTTGTTTGATTTGAAGAGCTTCTCTTCTCCGGCTTTTATATTTAAATCAAATTTCTTTCTTGCTTTTCTTCTCTCTAAATTGAAAATTATTTCCTATTTTAGTTTAGCAAGATTTTAGTTTATTATGGACTACTTTATAATCATTAGGGTAATTAATTTATTCGTCCCTATATTTTGACAAAACATACTGTTTAGTCCCTGTATTTTTAAAAACACACGGTAAGGTCTTTAACATTTTTCTCGATGAATTGTTTAGTCTCTAATGTTTTTCTCAGTGAACTATTTAGTCCATATCGTTAGACTCTCATGAAGATTCTGTTAGTCAATTTGAATTTGAATCAAAATCTATTTAAAATAAAAATATAATGTCTTAACTACCTTTTACCACATATCAATCATAGAACCAAACACCTCAAAATCAAAAGCAATTTTAATTCAAACAGGAAGAGTGAGCATAAGTGATTCGATTATGGGTTAGGGATTCAATTATTTCTTCATTTTTTTTGTGAGAGAAAGACATAGAGGTGTGAATTGCTTTTGACTGATAATTAGTAAAGGGTAATTTAGTCATTTCTGAATTCATAAACGGTAAAAAATCTAACAAATAGACGGAAGGACTAAACAGTTCACCGAGAAAAATGTTAGGGACCTTACCGTGTGTTTTTGAAAACACAGGGACTAAATAGTGTGTTTTATCAAAATATAAGGACTAATAAATTAATTACCCTAATCATTATAGTGAACATTCACTTTTTTTTCTGCAAAAATATTTGATTAATTCTAAAATTATATTTGAATTAATGGTGACTGATTAAGTAATTTGAGATAATTAAATATTAATGCGCTTGCGTGTAAAATCCTCAAAGCTAAATATTTTTTTAAGAGGACATTTTGGACGGCTCATGAGGGTAATAACTAGAGCCTTGTTTGGAGGAGCATTTGGAAGTCAATGTCGATTATTATGGAAGGATGTAGATGGAGGATAGGTGCGAGAGATGATTAACGTGTGATATGAGTCCTGAATTCCTAATAGGAATTTTTTTTGTCCTATCTCCCATATTAAAGAAAGCTACTATAATGTGTGGGTTAGTGATTTAATGATATCAGGATTCGAGAAGTGGGACGTTGAACTAATTGAGGATATTTTTTAGCCCCCTAAAGTGTGGAATTACAACCTTCTGCCTAAAATAGAACTATTTTACGGAAAGCTTGTTGTAACTTCCTACCAACGTGCGAAATTTTTTCTTGAAAGGTCTTGATGTTCACTTGGCACAACTAGAGCTATTTCTTGCCTTAAAACTCCTTTGTCTCCATTTGGAACCATTAAAACTTTCTATAGCAAACCGAATTTGCTCTGTCCAACAAATCTGACTGGATCGAAATCTCTTCCATAAAACTTGGCATCTATAGCATCTGACGCTGCTACAAATGGTTTCTCATCTGCCCAGACCACCTCCACCTCGTTTCCTTTCCAGAACAATAAGAACTGATGTAAAGAAGATGACACACACCAATTTGAGTGTATCCCATCCTTTCCCAACGGAACTTGGTAGTTGGCTGGAGAATCTACCACAAAAAGGCAGACAAGTCTGATTTGGTCCCCACCTTTACCTCTAAAAGCAGAATACCCAAGGACTTAGTAACTTCTCCATTAAAGGCTGACACCGTGACTTCGGTATCAATAAGATCTTGGTTACTTTTCCCCAGAGCTTGCACCATCTTTTATGACATTATGTTCACAGTTGGACCATTGTCTATCAAAACCCTGGAAGTGGGTCTTTCGTTGAGGTGAGCTTTGATATACAATGGTTTGATATGCTGGGTCATCTGGACAAAAGGTTTCTCGAACACAGCCTTCTTGGGACCCCCATTGGATGGAGCCTGAATCGTGACCCTACTACTGATCTTAGGCACTTCCTTCAAAACTTCCCAAGCTCCAATTTCTGTCGTCATTTCCTGCATTTCTGGCTCCTATATGGTGTACTCATTCCTCCTACTTTCTCCACGGAAATCAGCAGGTAAGGTAAGTGTTGTATTGATTGGAATTACGATATCACCTATCCTTATCTCTATCAGTTATGGGAACTTTGCAGTTTGAAAGCTGTTGGCAAGTTCCATGGTTTTAGTGGGGGTCTCTTAATTGGTGGTCGCAAAGAGGTTGACATTGAGAAGGAGAACGTTAATGAGCTAAACATTTTGGTTTGCACTCCTGGTCGGCTTCTTCAGCACATGGATGAGACTCCGAATTTTGACTGTTCACAACTTCAGGTCATGATTTGCAATTATCATCATTTCTTCTGTGTGCCTTTGTTTCATTTTAACATAATATGAGATAATATGAAAAAGATACTTAGATATGGAAAATTGTAGCCTTGTATGTGTTTCCTCTGTCTATTTGTGGTGCATGAACTGTGTTATCCTAAACTTCTTGTTTTTATTTTGGAGCATCAAATTGACCCATGTTTTTACGTTGTTTTATCCCGCGTTTTTCTCATATTAATATAGTTTTTCTGTTAGAGTTGGTTCTTGTTTTCCTACTCGTTCTTCAACAAAATTTGGAGAAACAATAAGATGCCATCAGAATGGAGGAAAAGTACCTTAATCCCTTTGTATAAGAACAAAGGCGATGTCCAAGATTGTGCCAACTATCGGGGAATCAAATTAATGAGTCACACTATGAAACTTTGGGAGCGAGTGATTGAACAAAGGCTAAGGAGGACGGTGAAGATCTCGGAAAACCAGTTTGGCTTTATGCCGGGAAGATCAACTATGGAAGCCATCCATCTAATGAGACAATTAATGGAGCACTATCGAAATAAGAAGAAAGACTTGCATATGGTTTTCATTGACTTGGAGAAAGCATATGATAAGGTACCAAGGGAAGTACTTTGGTGGGCCTTGATAAGGAAAGGCATTTCGCGGAAATATATTGACATCATAAAGGACATGTATGAGGGAGTATGCACGAGTGTACGTACTAGTGTTGGGAAGACTGAAGAGTTTCCTATTACGATTGGAGTGCATCAAGGTTCCGCACTAAGCCCATTTCTTTTTGCCATCGTTATGGATGAACTAACAAGTTCACTTCAAGATGGTATACCATGGTGCATGCTGTTTGCAGATGATATTGTGTTGGTTGAGGAGACGAAAGAAGGAGTGGAGATGAAGTTGGAACTATGGAGGCAAACTCTAGAATCTAGAGGCTTTAAGTTGAGTCGAAGTAAGACAGAATATTTGGAGTGTAAGTTTAGCGGCCGTAGGAGTAGGGAGGCAGGGACAATCATCCTAGATGGGAGAGTTGTTCAGGCCTCGGATTGCTTCCGGTATTTAGGATCTATTATCCAAACGGATGGAGAAGTAGATGGAGATGTTGCTCATAGGATTAAAGCTGGTTGGTCGAAGTGGAAGAGTGCTACGGGTTTCCTTTGTGATCCCGGCATGCCTAATAGATTGAAGGGAAAATTCTACCGGACGGCAATTAGACCAGCATTGTTATATGGTACGGAGTGTTGGGCAGTGAAACACTGCCACATCCATAAGATGTCGGTGGCGGAGATGCGTATGTTGAGATGGATGTGTGGTCACACGAGAAAGGACCGGGTGCGTAATGAAATAATTAGGACAAAAGTAGGGGTCACATCTATTGAGAATAAAATGAGAGAAAACCGACTAAGGTGGTTTGGCCATGTGAGACGTAGAGCGCTTGATGCGCCGGTTAGGAGAACCGAAGAGTGGCAAAGGGATGTAGTGGTGAGGGGTAGGGGAAGACCTAAGCAAACTTGGAGGAGGGTGATCGAGAGTGATATGAGTTTATTGGGAATTGAGGAAAATATGGTAGTGGATAGGACGGAGTGGAGGGAGCGAATCTGTGTCGCTGACACGACTTGATTTTCACGGTTTTATATGATGGTTCATGTTAGCCGACCCCGAATCATTTCGGGACTAAGGCTTTGTTCATATGGCCTTGCAATGTAGAAGTCTGATTTCGTATGCTTCTGAAGTTATGAACTCTATTAACTTTTCTCAACTTTGTGAACCACTGTTAGTGGCTTATACTTGCTCCTGCCAAATAGCAGCACTCAGTCTCAGTCTCTGTCTCTCTTTCTCTATCTGTTTGTGTAATTACAACATATCTGATGTTATGGCTTTATGATTTGGGTGTAATTTTGTGGTTTTGAAACAGGTTCTAGTTCTTGATGAGGCAGATCGTATTCTTGATGTTGGCTTCCAGAAGACTCTGAATGCAATTATCTCACAGCTACCTAAGCATAGACAAACCTTGCTTTTCTCTGCAACTCAAACAAAATCTGTTCAGGATCTTGCAAGGCTCAGTTTAAAGGACCCTGAGTATGTTGGTGTGCATGAGAAGTCAACAACAGCAACTCCCAGTCGCTTGCAGCAAACTGCAATGATTGTTCCTCTTGAACAAAAGCTTGACATGCTGTGGAGTTTTATAAAGGCACATCTTAATTCTAAGATACTTGTGTTTCTTTCAAGCTGCAAACAGGTACTTTGGTATGGTTTGTGAATGAGCAAAGTTTACCATTTGGCCTACAAGTTGGCTTGCTGACATGACCTCTCAAATCCAACAATATTATCTAGTTGTCTAACTTGTTGATCTGCCCAGTTACCATATAGTTTTCAATTAAGCCTAGAGGGTGGCAGGGAATATTAGACATCTGTATGCTTAGATTTAGAGTTAGGTTGGCTATATTTGGGAATACAACCAATTATCATTGACAGTGATTTTGATCCATTTTGTTTGCTTTACTATTAAATTTGATAATTATTGGCCAATTTGTTAATATAAATTATAATGTACATTAAGTAGGGGTATATTGAGAAACTAAAAACTAATTAAAAATCTAAAAAAGAAAGTGGATTACAATTTGGGACGGACAAAGTAGAAACATGTACTATCTTTTTGGGACGGAGGGATTATTATTATTATTATTATTATTATTATTATTATTATTTATTATGTTCGTCACCAGCATTTTTGGTTTGTTTGTAAATTTGTCTCATTCTCACTTTATAACAGGTAAAATTTGTCTATGAAGCATTTAAAAAATTGCGGCCTGGAATTCCATTGAAGTGTCTTCATGGGAAGATGAAGCAGGGGAAAAGGATGATAATCTATTCCCAGTTCTGTGAGAGTCGATCAGTTCTTTTCTCAACAGATGTGGCATCAAGAGGTCTTGATTTCAATAAGGCAGTTGATTGGGTTGTTCAGGTCAGATATTAATTGTTTCATGAAGTTTAGGTATGTGTTCAATAGTTAATTGTTTTTTGAAAATTTCTCTTTCATTTCAATAGGTGGATTGTCCTGAAGATGTTGCATCCTACATACACAGAGTTGGTCGAACTGCACGATATCTATCTGGAGGGCGATCGGTTTTATTTCTGACGCCTTCTGAGATGAAAATGCTTGAAAAGTTGCAAGAAGCAAAAGTACCTGTAGAGTTTATTAAGGTGGGTTACATGATTAGCATATTAAAGTCATTATTTTTTCTATTTTGGATGATCAGAGTAGCTTGCCGTTTTTACTGCAATGAAAATTACCACTACAGAAGGATGCTTGTTAATGTTCAAGTCCTTGTCTTCTTTGATCACTTCTTTATTGATGCTTTTTCAGGCGAACACTAAAAGATTGCAACCAGTTTCTGGTTTATTGTCAGTGTTATTGGTCAAACATGAAGGCATGCAAGATCTAGCTAAAAGGGCATTTATAACTTATTTACGGTCTATAAATATTCAAAAGGATAAAGAGGTGTTTGACGTGACAAAGCTACCTATTGATGAGTATTCTGCTTCTTTGGGGCTTCCAATGACCCCACAAGTCAGATTTCTAAAGCATAAAATGAAAAAGAAGATGTCCGAAAAATCTTCTGTTGTTGAATTGGATAATTCCAACGAGCACAATACCGAGGATGCAATTGGAAGCATCAGGGAAAAAGACTCGGGAAGTCACAGAGAGATGCTGGATATTGGAGATGCTGAGGAAGAAAATGCAGACGGGAGTATTCTGCAACCGAGGAGCTCCGAACATCAGGATCCAACAAAAACAACAGACCTTGAAGCAGTGATGTATGCAGCTTTTACACAATATTTATGTTTTAATGTAAGATGTGAATATAATGAGATGCAATACCTAAAAAGAATTCATATAAATGAGTTGAGGAGCCAGCAAATTTGATTCAAATGTGTTGATTCTTCCATTTGAATATGCACAGGAATCTGCATCTAAAGAATTGCACAACTCTTTGGTTTTCAAAATTAAAATTATTGTTAATTACTTTGCAGGCCGGCGACACGGGTTTCAAAGAAAAAGAAATTGAAGATCAATATGGATAGGCCAGTGGGAACAAGGGTTGTCTTTGATGAGGAAGGCAATGCACTTCCTCCACTTGCAAGGATGGCTGGTGCAAATAATGTCCTCGACAATGACATATCTTCCCTACTTGGTAAATATCATGCCTCTCTGAATTGTGAACTATGCACAAGCCTTAATGATAGTATTTAGTGTTGTAAATGCTTTATGACATAATCCATAATCCATTTTTATATGCATAACATCGCCTGGAAATCGAGTGGCTTTTGCTTTTCTTGATGGCCCGTAAACTGGAAACGATCAGGTACTAAACGTTGTTGATTATTGGCAGGTAAAAAGGAAGAATACTATAAGAAAGAAAGAGAGATGTTGAAAGAAGTGGACAAGGAAGATAAGGTTCTTGACCGCCAGCGTCGCAGAGAGAAAAGAACAAAAGAGAAGATAAAGAGGAAGAGACAAAGTACCGAAGAAGAAGAAGAAGATGAAGACGAGGAGGAGGATCTTTCAGGGTCAGAAGAAGAGAGGAAGGGGAAGCAAAGAGGTAAAAGGTCAAAGATTTATTTTGATAGGGACAATGAAGATGAGAATACAGAGAAAGCAGTAGTAGAAACAGATTCCATATCTCTAGCAGAGCAAGAAGCTTTGGCTCTCAAGTTATTGGGTTCCATGCACTAACTAATTCATTTCTTTTCTCCTCGTTCATATTTTTTGATCTTATTCGGACACTGTAACTTTTGTAAATCATTACTTATTTAATTTATCAAATCAATACTTCAAAATGTGGGGAGCTTCATTCCATAGTCTATACATTTTACACATAGTATATGAATATATGTTCATGCCATCCAATGTGAAACTGTAGATTTGATCCCAACAACCTTGTCATCTGTTAGAAAAGTTATTTTCTGCCTTTTCATTTCATTAATTTTAGAAAAGCACAAAAATAAACCTTGTGGTTACACCTGTTTTCAAACAACATCCATTTGGTTTAAAAGTTTGCAAAATGGTACCTTGAGGTTCATTCCGTTTAGTCCTTATATTTATTTATTTTTATAAATTAACCTTCTTATTATCTAATTATCACAAACAAACCCCAAAAGAAAAAATAAAAATTAATTATATCATCTTCTCAATCTCTTTAATTTTTTATTTTTTTTCTTCTTTCCCTCTCTTCTCTTTTAATTTTTCTCTCTCTAAAACAGAAAAATTAGGCAGATGAGATCACACTTATGCTGAAAAGAATTTATATCATTAAGTAAAAGGTGCATGCGAACTAAAGATGAAGAACATTCCATATGAATTAGATAGTTCATATCAACAAGTATTTGCTACCAGGAAAAAATCCCAAAATATAACTACACTGTTATCTCATTTACTAGTTTCTGAACTTTGACAACCAACACAGCCGAATGAAAAATTAGATACAAAAGTAATCATAAGAATATACCACTGTGAAAACTCTAAAAAATAGCTCGAGAAACCATTTTTTATTATAGAAAATTTGGGCGTGCCTAGGTTTTGAACCCAGAAATCCCTCCCAATCCATTGATGATGGATCGGTCAAGAAATGCTAATTATAAACACAATAGAAAACCAATTCATCCAGAGAAAAAGAACATATATACATACACATGGTACCTTGCAGAGAGCGGTGGCGAGTTCTCCTCGAGTGAAATTGGCAGTAGCCGCCGTCGTCAAAGGAATTCCCTTGCGGAATTGATACAAAGCAATGTTCTTCTGAATTTACTCGGTGAACTGAACTTTGCAAATTAAGATTAAAAAAAATAATAATAATAATTTGAATAGCTATGTGAATTAATTTTTTAATTGATTTTAGAGAGAGAAAAATTAAGAGAGAAAAGAGAGAAAGAAGAAAAAAATAATTAAAGAGATGTAGAAGATGGTATAATTGATTTTTATTTTTTCTTTTGGGGTTTGTTTGTGATAATTAGATAATAAGGGAGTTAATTTGTAAAAATAAATAAATATAAGGACCAAATTAACTCTTTTCTCTTTGACTTTTAACACCATTAGTCAATTTGGTATGTGTTTGCTAACGGAATGAATCTCAGGGTACCATTTTGCAAACTTTTAAACCACACGGGTGTTGTTTGAAAACAGATATAACCATAAGGTTTATTTTTGTACTTTTTTCTTAATTTTAGTAAAGATATCAATATTATGCATGTTTAAATATAACTATACAAGTTCTTACCAAAAAAAATATAACTATACAATATTGATGAATTGTTGTAGATGCATATTGATAAAAAAAAAAAAAGTTATAATTAATGTTTGATGGTTGATTATTTAAGACAGTAGCATTGATCTGGATTCTTTGGTCATTCGTCGTTAGATCTAGATTCATTAAAATCCTACAGTACAGATTCAATTCATTAAAATCCTACGGTAGAAATTCAAATCATTCTAAGGTGTAGATCTAATGAGTTTAGATGTAATGTGAGGATGTCAGAGAATTATAATATTTTCAAACTTCGAAAACAAATTGAGTGCGCCTATTAGTTTCTAAATCAAACAATTGCTCAGAATAAAAGAGAATTAAAATCTCAAAAATTCTTATTATCAAAACAATATGAAGAATCAAATAAAATAAAATTGTACTAGAGAGCTTGAAGGAAATGATAAGTTGAACTTGAAGTCTAAAGAAAATTTGATGAAATCTAAATTGATTAACATAATTGACTTGACTTGAGTGTGTATGTAGAGTCTTTTTCATTGTGATGTTCCTCCTTTTATATATATGGAAATAACTTGCTAGTTTTCACCAAGTCAAATTCTTCGCCTTCATATCACGTTTTGAGTAAATGTTCCACCATGTGATTTCCATAATCTTCATGATGATTGATTTTGGCATCTTTGATTTCTCTGTTTCTTAATTGGCTCACGAAAAACGTGTTAACAATCAAATGGCCTCCTGAAAGATGATTTCCTCTTAAGTTTAGTTCAAGTCTCTTCTTGATTTTCCGCAGGTCTCCTCATGGTTTGCCTGGTTTGCCTTAAGGTGGTTTCTCTGAATTCCCTCAAGATGATTTTCCTCATGTGGTTTCCCTCAATAAGGTTCACTTCAGGAAGGAAAGTCTAAGTGAATGGTGCACCAGGAAAGATAAACCAATGGAAATGAAGTGCATCGAGAAGGAATAATGATGCACTAGGAAAATATATATATATATAAAAAAAGATTCCCTAAAAAATTCTTCTAAGAATAAGTTTTCTAAAAGAAACCTTACAAATTCATTACCAAAAATATATTTCCTAAAACATTCCTCTATAAAAAAAAATTCTCCCGTCAAAAGTGTACACTAGATAGTGCATCAATAAAACTTTATTTTTGATGCAAACTATTGTCTCCCTCAAACATGAACTTGAGGAACATAAATTTCATGCTCAACTCTTCCAAAAATTATGGTGTCAACTTTTATAGGTATCACAAGATCTTTCTTTAAGTGACACAAAACTATAAGCTATAGAGTCGGTCTTGTGACACTTTCATGCTAATATCTCGATTTCTCAATTGGAGGAATGCACATCATCCTTTGAGATGGACTGATGGTTAGATGTTGGAATTTAATTCTTTTAACTCCTAAAAATGCATTGAAATCTCCCACTTTTCTTACTGTTACTTTGATTTTGTCCTTTCACTTAAGTTTCTCTCTAGGTTCTTGTCCTATTTCTCATTTGACGTGACATCTGATCATTGTTTTTTCCTCTGCTTTCTTCTTTCTGTGTTCTAGTAAGAGGTTTGAGGAATTTTTTATGGCGTACTATATGCCCATATGAACTAGGTGGTTTTGCTGGAGGCATCAGAAATCGAGGCCTCATTTGGGGAATGTTGGAGGCTTTTGGTCCCTCCTTATCTGAACTCTTATTTAACTATGATCTCTTCCGACATTTGTTACCTCCACTAGGATGCTTGATGTCTGTCCTTCATACATATTATTGTATGGCTTGAGGTTGATAAGGATATCTCTTGTGGAACTCAAGGCAATCAACTTGACAAATGTCAGACTTATATACTTCTTGGACAACTTCTCGGACGACCTTCATAGTAGCTAGGGAAATCTATTAAGGGATGTCAGTTTGTTAATGGGCATACGACGTATAACGAATCTTGATGTTCTTACCATTTCCTCTATAGGTTTCCCTATCTGCCCATCAATAAGGTGACTTCATGCCTCCCAAAAAATGAAGTTTTGTGGGAGGTAGGATTAACATTTGCAAAATATTGAGGAATAAGTGACTCACTAGAATTTTCTCAGCCTACTAAACTAGCGGCCTTCTATAAGATAAGAACTCATTCCATAAGGAAGATGAGAGGTATGCAAATAAGGCATACATAGTTGGCTGGTTATTTGTCTCTCATATCCCTACTGCTATTGCAGGTGCCCGGAATTCATGGAATCTCTGGTAGATGGGAGTCGAGTCGTTTCCCTCGAGGGCCAACTCTGATATTTCTTAGAAATACTATACACCCATCATTTGACTCCTTTGGAAAGGATTTATTGAGGAGTTCGCATATTGGTTTCTTCATATGGCAGAAGGAACATCCTTGATCACACCTGGATTTGATAGCTTCTAGAGGATCTTTTCCACATTTCTTTGGAGGTCACTCTTAAATGCTTTCATATTCCTTTCAATGGAATTGAAGTGTTTCTCTAAATATGGTGAATTCTGAACCTCAATAAAGATCCCTGATTGTCCTCTAAAGCTAGCATTTCCTCCTCTTCAATTCGTTCCACCAGATGTGGAACCTTTTATGTTGTCACGACATCTTCCTGTTCGGATTTGCTGGCTACATGATCTTTGTTGTCCTTATCATTTTTCTTTGCCTGCATTGTGATAAGGGTCCCACCGAGCATGCTAATTTTTGTTTGGGTTTTTTTTGGTGAAAATGCGAGCCTGGAAGAGAATTATAATGTTCTTAGACTTTGAAAATGAATTGAGTGTGCCTACTAACTTCTAAATCAATTGATTGCATATAGTTAAAGAGACCTAAAATTCCAAAGGTTCTCATTATCAAAACAATACCGACCTTAAGAAATGATTGAAGAATAAAATAAAATTATACTGGAGAACTTGAATGAAATGATGAACTTGAACTTGAATTTAAATGACAAAAGTTACAACTAAGGAAATAATTAAAAAATCTAAATTGTTAAAGTGTAAAGAAAATTTGTCAAAATCTAAATTACTTGACATGGCTGCCTTGAGTTGAATGTCTTTGTAGAGCCTTTTCATCATGATATTCCTCCTTTTACGGATGCTAGAGGTAATTTTCTAGGTTTCACTAAGTCATATTATTCACCTTTGAGACCACGTATTGAGTAACTGTTCTATCATGCAGTTCACATTATCTCCATGATGGATCGATTTTGGTATCTTTAACTTATCTACTTCTTAATTGGCTTATGAAAAACGTGTTAAATGAAACGGCTTCCTAAAAGATGATTTCATCTAAGTTTACTTCAAGTCCCTTCTTGATTTCCTTCATGTCTCCCTATGGTTTCCCCTTAAATTGTTTCCGTGTTTTTCTTCAAGACGTTATCGTGGTTTCCCCCAAGAGTTTCCCTCAGAAAAAAAAAATGAGACTTACTCTAGGAAAGTACAAGTAAACGATTCACCAAGAAAGATAAATCAGTGGAAGTGAAATGCATCGAGAATGGAAAATTAATCACTAGGAAAACATTAAAAAAAAAAGTTCTTCGATAAAGTTTCCTAAAAAGTATTAATTCCCATAAAATACCTTATTTCTAGACTTGACAATTATAGTGTTTGTGTCGTGTTCGGATTCGTATTAAAAAAAGTAAACCCAAACCCAACCAAAAACTTTCATGTCACAATCGTATTAACCTATTCGAATTAGTGTCAATTTTGTGTCGTGCTTTCGGATTACATGGAATTTTATTATGTACATGTTAATGATAACTTTTAAAAATATAAGAAAATATGGTAATATTTTTAAATACTTTATATTATTTTTAGATTAGTATATTAACACTAACAATTAAAAAAAGTCCATATTAACCTTAGCCCAATCCAAAAATTACATGTCAATTTCTATCAATTATTTTCTATCAATTAAAAAATGAGGCAATATTTGCCAAGTTAAACTCATACGCTAAAGTTGTTTGTCAATTTTCATGTCATGTGTACTTTTACAACTACTTATTTGTTTTCAAATAACTTCTCTAAATTCATCTAGATACAAACTTCTAAACGAGTATAAAGCTCATTTGATCATTTTAAATTTACATATATCCTGCGTTACATTTTAAATTTAGATGAAATAATTTATTAATCCTACATGTTTACCTAAACATACTATTTGCCAAGGGCCCGAAAACAATTATGTTACGATTGAATCCATGGCTATCATCTATAGTACATTGTATGGCCCTTTCCTTCCATAAACAAGGATCTGGTACGCATATACCAAGTAAGAAAATATGTGAATTAATTGCAAAAGAGGGAGAGAAAAAAACCCCACCCAATTTATTCTTTTCCTTAAAAAATCGAAAATCAAATAAAGGAAATAAAATCAAGAAAAAATAATAGAAAAACAGAAGAAACTTGCATACGTTAAATAAAGCAAATCAGTGTAAAATACAGTTCACCCTCAACAGTCAAAAGCATAAATTGTATTTCACATAATAAATAAGAAAAAAGTAGGATGTTTGGCAAATCCTCGACGTATCATGTTTAATATCAGAGTGAAGTGAATGCCATTGCCCACACATGAATATGATTCCTCACACTTACTATAACATAACACCAACACAGCATTCTACAACAACCTCTCCGACTCGTGTTAAGGTTTCGCTTCTTCTACCTCAACTTGCACTTTTAAGGATTATGGACTACCACAGATTTACATCACTGCAAAATATAACCCTTTTTAATCCATATTCTAAAACAGAACAAACCAAGGAAGCGGTGGAGTCGTTAAATTTGAAATACCTGCTGTGGTTGTTGATAAACCTGTTGCGGCTGTTGGTAATTCCCAGGTTGCTGGTAGTTCCCGTATCCGGGATATCCACCATAGTAGAGGTTGGGGTCCTGCGGAGGGGCATATCCATATGCATCATATCCCTGTCCATATCCATAATATCCACTACCATTCCATTGACCTTGATCTGCCTGACCCTGAATATAACACAAACGCGGTTTTAGATTGCAAAATATATTTAACCATGCAATCATACAACATCAGCACATTCTAAGGGGGTACAAAAAAAAAACCTGCTTATTTGAAGGGCTGCGGCCCCATGACAGTCTAATACTTTGTCCTGCTAACTGGGTTCCATTCAACATCGATAGTGCTTGCTCTGCTGAGGATCTAAATAAACCATACACAGAATAAAACTGATGTATAATATGACAGGAGCGAAAACATATAATAACTTTTAGTTTTGACTAACTATGAAATACCTATTAGCAAACTGAACAAATCCACATCTCTTGCCTGCAGGTATTTTCACATGCACTAACTCTCCATATTTACTGAACACTTGTCTCAAATGCTCATCTGTAACACTTGGATCCAAGGCTCCAACAAATATCTGAAATCAATAGATAAGATGAGTTAATGATAAGAGCAAGCCTTTGATGATGCCAACTGTAAAACAAACTACGCACTGTTGTATTATTTGGATCACTCTCGCCCTGGCTTCCTTGAGTACTTTGGAAGGGAGCTGCACAAACAAGGAATAGATGTGAAACAATGTCAAGAATACTGTGTAATGGTTATCCATTGACAAAAAAGGGAACTCGATAAAATCAGACTCCTCGTCATAAGCAAACAAGAAAAGCCAAAAAAAAAAAATCACCAAACCAGACAACCCAACAGCATAAAAGAACCCCTAGAACAACCAACAAACACATCAATACAAGTACAGACAGCAGTTACAGTAATAAAGAAAACATTTATCGACACATCAGCATGCCCTAGTAAACTTATCATCAACCAATCATCAATTTCAGCACACTTGAAAATATTTTCTGACAACTTAATAGATGAAAGAGAGATTGACTAATCCATCTCAATACAAAAAACCATGCAACTTCCTGAAAATAAAAATCATATAGGTTGCATTTCAAGCATCAACAATATGACCAAGGTTTGTGGGTTCACAAATATTAACAATACAAATGATAGAAACTATCTGCTTCACAGAAAAATAACTGTCAAAATGATAAGATAGTTCACTATAAAGCAAGTTGAATTTTTCTAAAAATTACATAATCCAACAATAAAAGCCCAAAAACTGAACATAAGACCTCAACAATATAATTGTCAAAAGGAACTCTCTTCTACTGTTTCAAATTTCCTTGGACTATATTTTGTAGTAAACAAACATTTCCTATCCTAGCTGTCTTGATCAGCATTGAAATTGTGGGAAGCATAATTCTGGCACACCAAATAAAATTGCTCAATATAACATTTACAGCAATAGACTTGAAAAAAATGGCTTTAATGAAGTACTAAAATCACAGGGTTAACACTTCTAGCATCACATCATTAAAAAATGGAAACTGCCATCATTGATTACACTTCCCCAATGCTACAGCCCAGATATCACCTACAAAGCAGTCAATACACATAAATAACCATCAATGCGGTTGCTGGCATCCTATCTTGGAATTAACATTTTTTCCTCTGTACTTCAACCACTACTACTTACTGGTGCTACTGCCAAATCACTACTACCTTTATTGGCAAAGACACTTGTGTCTCTGTTTCAATCATCACTCATTTCTTTATTGCTCTATGTTGTAAATTACATTTTATTGAATTACATCCTGGAAAATATTCTAGAGACACCTACATAGACATTGGAATGCTATAAGCATCAAATACACAATAAAAAAATAATGCCCTTTTGAGCTATGAAAGCTATGGGGAAACGGTATGTTGTAAAACAGAAAGGATTGGATGACACGAGTGCTGTAGAAGAACAACACCAAATCTAGGTTACCATCAAATTAATGCCCAGTCATATGTCAATTATCCTACATTTATAGTTACTTTATTCGATTTCAAGTATTGGAGCGAATATCCAGAGCTAGATTCTCCTGACATCAAATAAAATTTAGAAGGGTGTTGCTGGTAAGTAAAAATGCAAAGCAACTGAAATGTGAAGAAACCAAATGAAGAATCTCCTATAGATAAGCATAAATTAAGGAATTCTGGAAAGGTATTTAACTATTATTTGGAAAAGACAAAAGGAATAAACTTAACTGGAAAGGTAACTGTTTAATGTAAGGAACTTGAAAAGTAATTCTGTTAATGTAGCGAAATGCTACAAGAAATTAAGTAAACTTATGACGTAAACAAAATAACTGACCTAAAATGAGGCCACGCATTTAAGTGGAATCATTTCAGCTGGAATCAGTTCCAGGCCCCCGAAAATGAGAGCCTCTTGACGTCCTGTTTTAAGACAACATGAGTTCTGTATAAGATTATGCTTGTTTTAACTGAATTTAAATGTGCCGAAGTTTACAAAGGATAGTATTGGAAAGGTAAGAATTGGAAGGAAACGGCTTTCATAATCCATCTATCTTCAAGTGTAAAATTATAATCACAGCAACCTAAGAACACTAATTGGACAAAACCAACTATGAGAAAAGAATACATTAATAATCCAAGCATTCTACTTACCTATATACTTAAAAAAAAAAAAAAAAAAAAAAGAGCAGAAATATTCCACCCAATACCAAACTCAAGCAGCAACCCCATTTTAACATCCTTTGGTTCAAAGGCAGTTATACATACCTTTCTGAAATTGCTGCACTACAGGTTTTTTTGAAGCAGCTGGCCCAATCCGCATGGGCCTGGTAGAACAGTATTGTCCATTCATTTCAACCATTGCACGTCTTTGTTCATTTTCATCACCAAACCTCACAAACCCATAACCCTTGGAACGTCCAGTGACCCTATCAGTAACAACTTTTGCACCTTTAATAGATGGGTAAAGGTTTCTGAATGTTTCTTGTAATAGATAATCATTGACATCAGCTGCCAAATCTCCAACAAAAACAGTGAAATCAGGGCCATCATCTTGACGCCTCTCACCAGCTGCAAGGGTGGCCCAGTTCAGCCGAAAATTTTGCTCAGTGCTTGGCATTACTGTACCATTGTAGGTTTGCAAGATTCTATCTGCTGCCGCTCTACTAACAAACTCAATGAAACCATAACCCTCTGCAAGGCCTGTCTGCTTATTCCGGATAACTTTAGCAGCAGTGACCTACATTACACCAACAACTAACATTCACAAATGGCAAATAACAAGTAGAAGGGCGTATCAATTGTAAATTTTCTCTTATTTGTCATGTACAAACAAGTGCGTTTATCCAATGTTGCAGGCCCCCGCAAAAGAAAAACAGAGAGAAATAGTGTTTGACTTGACCAATACAAAAAATCACAGTAAAGCTGCCTAAGACAAAAACTTCATCAGTTCCAACATATAACTAGAGAAAGCAACTCTTTCCACTCATAGTAGACAATGAATGGCTGCCTAGCATTAAAAAATACTAATAATTTACATGATGTGATGTGTTTATACGGTCGCATATCACTAGGGTAGAAACATGTTTATAATCTACAAAAATCCACAATAAACTTGGGTTAGACAAACACCTAATCTTCAAACATATTTCACGGGGTCGACAAATTCGTAATCCTCAAGTTAAAAATCCAATTTTTTTCAAATATATTGATTTCAATTTCGCATCGAAACAAATAAATTCTGACACCAAATGCACACAAAAGAATATATAACTTGACAGATGCATAAGCTACCTCGCCGGTGTTGGCGAAGATGTTGTAAAGATAATTTTCGTCCATCCAGGGCTGCAAGTCTCCGATCCACAAGGACTTGACTTCTCCGGATTCAGCACCGCCGCTACCTTGAGGAACCTGCTGAGCATACTGAGAAGGGGGAGGGACAGGAGGAGGGGTCCAACCAGAAGGCGGTGGAACGGGCTGCTGTTGCTGCTGCATCATCATCCACTGCTGAGGCGTTGCTTGCTGGTACTGCTGATCTGTCGGCTGTGGGACAGCACCGGCACCTGGCTGTTGCATCATATCGAGAAGTGGAGTAGGTTAACGGAGGATGAGGACGGCCGGATCTGTGGAAATTGAGAAGAGAGAGAAAGGGATTTGAGGAAAAATTCCTAATCCCGAACCCGAAACGAAGGGCAAAGTGAAAAGGAGGTGTTTTCGGGTAAGGATGGCTTTATATCAGGCCGTTTTTGTTTTGGTGCGCTGGATCTCGGTGGTCTTCTTTGGGCTGGACTTGGGCTTTCCAATAAAGGAAAATTTCAGGGTTTCTACTTGGAAGGAATGGTATCGTAACCGGAAACGACATCAAACCATACGATTCGCAAGGTTCGTCCACGGAGGGTGAGTCAGGGCCTAAGATCAGGCCGAAAGGCGTAGTCGATGCCCCGCCCTGAGAAGAAGATATACCCACAAAACAAAAGAAGACCGGGAAAAAGACTCCACAGATAGATAAGAGACCTTTGAACAAGACAAAGACAATAACTACAGGAATGGCTCGCGAGCAAGGCTATGCCCCTTCTGCTTTCAAGTGGAAAAGATGAACTAATCAGTGCAACTAATCAGTGCAACCAAAGAGAAGAGCTAGTATGAATACTACCCTGCTGGACGAAGCGGGGGAATAGGACTCTGGGCAACAGAAAACGGATTCGCTATCTTTCATTTTATATAATGATTCAATCAGTGACTGCGTCGAAAACGAAAGGGGCCAAGCAGATAGGGGGGCCGAAGACATTTAGTACGTGGTTCCGAGGGGAGTGCCAAATCCTAGTAACGAATCTTCCAATCGTGGATCTAGTCTTGGTGGCATCCACTGCGACTGATAATGGACTGGTGATAAATAACTGAATCAGCAACTCTTAGTTTAGTTAGAAGAGTCAGATGGTTTGGATTAATCAGACCAGATGATATAATAAATAAATAAATAATATTTATATTATATGTAATTAATTTAAAATTATTTTTCTAAATTATTATTTACAATATGAGTTACAATTTACATTATTATATAATGTAAGGAGTTTGTGACTTTTTTTCTTCACAAATTTGCATTCTTACAAACTAAAAAATTCAAGTATGATTATGTTGAATTTTATTAAAGTTATATGATTTTTTTTAATTGTTTTGTATTTTATGTTATATATTGTTATTTGAAAAAATCATTTACTGGTTTAAATTATGATTAAGTTGTTAGACATTTCTTACAAAATTTAACTCTTAAATGATGTAAATTAATTTCATTTGTTGTATTTTGGTATATATTTTTTTAATAAATTTGTTTTCATCAGTATGACAATGTTAAAATTGAAACCTCGTTTAAACCAAATTAAGCACCCCTCTACTAAAAAGACACTTAGAGAATAAGAGACATGATAATTAGATTGTGAGAAGCACTTAACATAAAAGATAATAATTCCATAATAAGTTTGGATATGATATTACTAGATGAAGATGTATTTATTTCACATTTTTATATATTCATAAAAACTGTAAATATATTAATATAAATTTTCTTACAAAACAGAATAGCACCATTCATGGAAGCATCCGTAAAGCCCAAATCGATAAATTTCAAAGCAAATTACATGAAGGAAAAATTCATGTTACTGAGAACTTCAAAAGTATGTCAACTTTACAAAGCTACAAATCTATTCCCAATGAATAGGGTTGTAATCAAGCCGAGCCGAGCCGAGTTTTGGCCTGTTCAAGCTCGTCTCGTTATAAAATTAACGAGCTCGAGCCCGAGTCGAGCTTGCTATAAAATTAACGAGCTGAGCTCGAGCTGAGCTTTGGTTTGCTCAACGAGCTTGAACCGAGCTTCGAGCTTGTTTCGAGCCCAAAATCCTCTTTTGGACTTGGTTCATTAAGAAAATTATCTAACCATGAATTGTTTGTAAGTAAATCGTTAATTATATTTGTAAAGTTTGCTCGCAAATAACTCTTTAATTGTGTACATAAACAAGCTCACAAGCAAAGTTCATGAATAAATAAACAAGATGCTTATAAATAGTTCGTCTATTACTCATTTATTATGTTTGTGAACGAACTCATCTAATAGCAAATGAAATAATATTAAGTTTAGATATTTGTGAACTAATACAAAACTATATAGTTTTCTACAAAACTAAAATTTGTTCATAAATGTTCTAATCGAGACTGCTCGCGAGCTTTCGAGCCGAGCTTTGGCATGCTCAAGCTCGGCTCGTTTACGATCCGAGCCAGTAAATCGTGTTCACGAGTGGCTCATTTACAAATCGAGCTGAGTCGAGCCGGGCTTTTATCGAGCAGATCACCGAGCCGCTCATGAGCAGCTCGGCTCATTTACAGCCCTACCAATGAACATAAAACTCTCTTCCTTCTAACAACTAAAGTAACACAAGTTGATGAGATTCATTGTAAAGTTTTCAGCCACGAACAACTATATGTCGTCGCATTAAGAGTGACAACAAACATTGGACTAAAAATCTTGATCACAGATGAAGAAAACACCGCAAAAACTCATGCCGCAAATATATTGTACAAAAAAGTTCTTCAAGTACTTTAATATATTTGTAAGTATACAAAACTAACAATATAAATAATATATTTATTAAAAAAATATTTAACTTCATTGATTAAATATATTATTAATAAAGTTAACAAAATATTTTATAGATATGCAGATGATGAGATAACAACAAAAGTTGTCTTCCGTTAACTTTAGGTAAGATACAATTTATATTTATATAGTTTTCTAATAAAATATTAGCATATATATTCATAAAAACAATTACAATTGACAATGAATTTACAAATTAATATATTGAGTTAAAATAACGTATCTCAATGACGAAAAAAAATTAAAGCCTTACAAAATTTGGTTATTTAAAAATAATTTTAAATTTAATTATCATTAAAATATTACAAATTTTCAAAATTAACTTATATATTTATAAATATATTTGTGAATCTATCTATCTACATTTGTAATTACTACTCCATCCATTCCCTTATATAGGTCATTCTAGCAAATTAGTTTTTTTCCCATATATATATCATTTTAAGATTTCAAGAACTTTTAGTTTAGATTTTTGGTCCAAATATTAATTTTTTTTGTATTGGTACATGTGTATTTTAATATTCGAATGCTTATTTTCCAATAGGGACATGGGAGAAATTTTTTTTAGTTAACCAATATATTTCTTAATTTGTGTGAAATACCTTAGAATGGCCTAAGGGAATGGAGGAAGTATATAATAAAATATTTACTAAAAAGGTATTTAATTACATTAGGAAAATAATAAACAAGTTCTCATACAAAAGAGAGACAAAAATATTAATACAATATAGATTCACTTAGACTATTGTAAACTATTTTTTTAAAAAAATTAAGTTAAATATTAATTATTTATAATGAAAACTCACACAAACTATTTTTTAATGCAGTAGTTTATAAAGTTTATTACCGCAAAATGTTTCATCAAACAAAATGTACTATGAAGTAAAATGTTGTTCGAATCATTATGCTATGTTTTTTAATAAAATAAAATAATTACTATTTATTACTTTGCTTTATAATCTAATTGTTAATATATATACAATTACTACACATACATTAAAGATGGATGAAGTTTAAATTTGTCATAAACTATTCAAACAAAAAATTATACAAACTTATTTTTAAAAATAATTATTTTTTATTAATTTAAATTATTTTAAAACAAAAAATTTATATAATTATATGAAAATGATATATAATTAAAAAAATAATATATTAATTTTTTTTGTATAAAAATTTAGTAAATCTATGTAACGCACGGTATCAATACTAGTTATATATTATATAGTGAAAAGAAGGCCAAAATAATTAGACTGTTGAAAAGAAAGAAGTGTGATGATTACCCTACAAAAAGAAACAAAACGGAAAATATTGAAGGATGAAATTTACGTGTGAATGCATACCAAGCCAATGATCGACGATTGACTAAAATGCCACAATAAGGAATTTTACTTCTGTACTAAGAAACAAGGGTGAATCGGTCATTTAATCTGAGAACCACCACACTAGAAAATGATGTTAGATGCTTTTCTCCATTTATTGCTGAAGCTGAAGCAAACAACCAGTTCAATTAATGGACCCAAACTTGATCTTCTCGGTATTTCTGTTATTGCTTGTCACTGTCTCGGCTGAGTACATCAGACCTCCTCCTCGCAAAACCTTGCATTTTCCATGGACTTCCACTTCTGCTTTTCATCCCCGCCAGGTAATTTCTCTTTCCCATTTCACTTTTTTTTATATCAATTATCATCTGATCTGGGCTGGGTATTACCTGTTCTTGGAACTCGGATTCTATTTGATTTGATGTTTGTGTCTTTTTTTTTTTAGGTTTTCAGAACTAGTGTTAGTAATAGTAACATGTGTACACTTTCTTAATTTTCTGATGCATTTTGTTTGTCACTTGAGGGAATGTGAAATATTTTTCTGATATTGATTTCTTGTGAATTTCTTTTGCTGCTGTTTGGCTATTTTGGTGAAATTTCTAGCATAATTAGTTATAATATTATCCAACTTTGAAGTGAAATTAGATTAATATAAACTAAAGAGACCTAAAATTAGAGAAGAACAAAAATAAATAATACTAAGTAACTTGTGTTGAAATTGGACTTGAATGGCTACAAATGAACTGACCAGAAGATTAAAATAACGGTGAAATGCTGAAGTTTAAAGTAAATTTGATGAACTCTAAATTGTCAGTTTCTTCTGTCTTTGGATGTGAGTGTGTCTAGTGAGTCTTTCCATTGTGATTACTGCCTTTTGTAGATGTTGAGGGCAGTTTTGTAGATGTTGAGGTAACTTTCATGTTTACTCCACTAAGTCACTAAGTCACATTTTCCACCATGTGGTTGTGTTTCACTCCTTCAGAGCGGTTCCACTTTGTGGTTCCCATGGTCTCTATTACTGTCTTGACATCCCCTTTTTCCTTTCCTGTTTCTTAATTAGCTCACAGAACATGTGTTAAGAAAATTAAATGGCCTAATGAGAAGTGGTTTCCCCCTAGGTTTAGCTCCGGTTCTCTCTCAAGTTTTCCCCAGGTCTCCCTTGGGGAAAGTAAGACTCACTTCAGAAAAGTCTACTTATACGAAATTCAGGCCATTTAATACATTAAAAATATCTATAAAAAAAATTATGGTGCAAACAGCTGCAATTTCTTTTTTTTTTTTTCTTTTCAATGCAAATCAAATGAATTGTTAATTGTGATTCCGTATTTTTATTGGACTTGATTGAGTTGTGTTTGATTGTGGACCAACTGAAATTCTTGTGTAGGTGCACATCTCTTTGGCTGGAGACCAGCACATGCGAGTCTCATGGATAACTGGTGATAAAAATGCTTTTTCAATTGTTGAATATGGGACTTCACCTGGAAAATACAGTGCTATGTCTCAAGGGGAGAGCACATCTTATACTTATTTTTTCTATAGCTCTGGAAAGATACACCACATTGTCATTGGGCCTCTCGAACCCGACACAGTTTACTTCTATAGATGTGGAGGGCAGGGTCCAGAGTTCCAGTTCAAGACCCCCCCTGCTAAGCTGCCTGTTTCTTTTGCTGTAGCTGGAGATTTAGGTCAAACAGGCTGGACTAAATCAACACTTGACCATATTCATCAATGTGAATATGATGTCCATCTGGTTCCCGGAGACCTTGCTTATGCGGATTACATTCAGCACAGATGGGACACATTTGGTGAACTGGTCCAGCCACTTGCTAGTTCAAGGCCCTGGATGGTCACAGAAGGGAACCATGAAAGTGAAAGCGTACCCTTTTTCAAGAATGCCTTTGAATCCTATAATTCTAGATGGAAGATGCCCTTCAAGGAGAGTGGTTCAACTTCAAATCTCTATTATTCTTTTGAAGTTGCAGGGGCTCATATTATTATGCTCGGTTCTTATACAGATTATGATAAAAGCTCAAATCAGTATAACTGGCTCAAGGTTAAGACTTTCTTCTCTTTTCAAATGCGCACTTCGTTTCTTTTTTGCAATAAATTGGTGTTCGTGGGGAGAAATAGATAAACTGTCTTTTAGATATTTCGTTAAGTCTATTATGTCTTGTTTGTTCGTTACTTATTGTATCAGATTTCTTAATAGAAATAGATATGATTTAAGTTATTCATATTTTTCCACCTGCCTATATTTCTTGATAAACAGGGTGATTTGGCTAAGGTTGACCGGAAGAAGACACCTTGGCTACTTGTGCTATTCCATGTGCCATGGTACAATAGTAACACTGCTCATCGAGGTGAAGGGGACAAGATGATGGAAGCTATGGAGCCGTTACTTAATGCTGCCGGTGTTGATATACTGCTTGCTGGGCATGTTCATGCTTATGAGCGCACGGTATGGTATAGAACTTCCTCATCTTCTTAATTTGATTAAACTTGTTCATTAATGGTGTTCTGTTTGATAGAAACGTGTGAGGAAAGGACAATTGGATCCATGTGGTGCTGTTCATATAACCATTGGGGATGGTGGAAACAGAGAAGGTTTAGCCCATAGGTATGTTTTACTTAGTTTGAAAAACTGAATTTAAAAGTATAAAATTGTCTGATATTTGAATGTGGACTGAAGAACTTACTTTGTTTTTGACAAAGTAAGTCTTACTTTGTTTTTTCTACCATTGGATGAGTTTACCTTTGTTAAAGTTCATCACCATCCAATGGTGGAAAAAACAAAGTAAGACTTACTTTGTCAAAAACAAAGTAAGCATAGCCTAACCCTGAAAAAAGATGATATTTTAGTTATGTATGTTACCGATGTATCTAGCTCCAAAGAAACTTAACCAGTGAATTTGTTGCTTGGTTATATGAATGAGTCTATGGATTAACAAAATCATGTATCACTGGCAGTTACATAGATCCACAGCCAGCTTGGTCAGCCTTCCGTGAAGCGAGTTTTGGTCATGGAGAGCTGAAATTAGCTAATTCAACTCATGCCTATTGGACCTGGCACAGGAATGACGATGATGAGCCTGTTAGGTCCGATCAAGTTTGGATAAACTCTTTGGTCAGTTCAGGATGTGTTGCTGAAACGAGACATGAGCTAAGAAAGGTTCTCATGGGACCATAGAATAGCTGATCCCTGGTTTCCATTTGATGAGATATGGATCCTCTTTCCCTAATGACTTGATGTATATACCTTTCATGGTTATGTCAGTTAATTACGTTGTTGCTTGAACTGGACCTTTTTAGCCCCTTGTGTGTATTTTTCCGGCAGTAGAACAGGCTCTCAAACGCTGTCTATTGCAGGCTTATCATTGTTTTGCCTTGGTTTGAAGAGTAGTAACTAGTCATTGTATTGTAATATGATATTTGTATTGTTCTGTACAACTTCTCTATGTAAGATATATCGGTAATTTTACGTGTTCTCTTCACGGATGGAAAGGTTGCCATTTAGTCAAGCACTGCATCCTACATTAATTTTCACTCAATATCATTAACTTTCATGCAATATCATTCGTGAGTTTATATCACAATTCCCATAATGAGAGAAACAATAATTTGAATTAGCATATCAAAAATATCATCTAAAATTGAGTTATGTGGTTCTAAAGGTACAACATTAAACAAGAAACAGGGTATAATTTGAAGACATGATGTATCAAATGTCTAAATGGAAGTTTCCAGGTTCTGCTCCACAACTTTCTTCCCTCTCCAGAGTATAATCTGCTCGTCCTTGAATAAAATAGGAACACAAGGAACCAAATCCTGCATTTGTGGAAGAAAACATAGCATGTAAAACCAGAAATCAATACACCTAATATAGGAATCAGGTCATACCCTTAGCTTCAAGCCAATCCTTTTGCAGTCACTAGTGCCAGCATGAGAGCAATCTAGCCTCACAACCTCTTCCGTCTTGAACGCCTCCCTCACTTTCTCTACTACATTCACATACACACCATTCCTGGCTGAACATAAGCAATTTCACTTGTCAATTGCATTAAAAAAAGCAGCAGCAGTTTTTGAGAATATATCAACTTACTAAGTTTCGTGAGTGCGGGAGAAGTTAGCCCTCTGTTTCTCATCTCTTTTGTTTCTTCAAATGTCAGACCATCAGCCACGTTCTTGACCAGCTTCGGATAAATGGGAGGATAAGGCTTCCACAGCATACGAGGAATAACAGGCCGATTTTTGGGATCATAATTTCGTCCTCGATATAAAAGAAGGATATTAATATGCCGATAGATGATTTTCCCACCAGATTTGTCCTACATAACCACTAAACCAAGATCAGCTAACCAATAGTCTCTCAAAATTAACTAGAAAAATCATTTTACAGAAACTGTAATAAAGTCATACCTCAAGGTGGAAGCAGACATTGTCCATATCAAGAGTAGGCACTCCCAAGCACTTGATCCTCACAGCTTCAGCCTTCTTCCAATGATTGTGGATGTCATCCAACATATTGTGAGTAACACCCCCCTTCCCTAGCATGAAACAAATGTCAATCCCTCGACAAAATTTGTGTTTCAATCATCAGGGAACTGTTTGCTTAAACCTATATCTACAACACAAAAACAAGATCCTTGAGTTGTAAAGGCAGGATCGGAGGGACAGGAGGTCACGGAAGGTCTGTTGATCCCCCTGATTTTGGGGAGAAAAATAAAATAAAATTACATATGGAAATTTTCATCACTAACTAACATCATGGTCACTCAATTTCAAAACCTTACCTAAAAGTCACTCAATGCTTTTACTAATATCATGGCTCCTTGTTTACAATGTAATCACATTTTTCGGTTTTCCAAATTACCATTTTTGGAGCTTTCTATCTCTAAACAATCACTTTCTCTTTCCTTCCTAACCAACTTAAATGGCTTCAAAACAAAAAGTTAAGAATTAAAGTTGCTTAGAATATCATTTCTATTAGTTCTATTACGAAGGGTTACCGACTATTAGAGTAATCAAGATTGAGTTATCTTATATTAGTCAAGACAAAGTTGAGGTACTTTTAGGTGAGGTTTTGAAATTGAGTGACTATAATGTTAGTTTGGACAAAATTAAGTAGTCAGTATAATTTACCCTTACGAAATGTATGCAGAAACTAAACCATCATCATATTCGGAAAACAAATTGCTTGAACCAACCAATAATGATTTCATTTCAGCTACTAACATAACATTGAACACTTGCATAATATAGTTGGACAAAACATTTACCTAGATTAATCTGCCTGGAACAATCACTGTGCCTATAGCGCTCAACCAGCTCCTCCACCTCCGCCTCCGAGAGCGGCTGCCCAAGAACCCGATTCCTCTCCTCCATTATTTTCTCAGCATCCACCAGAGCTTGGGCAGGAGCAGCCGTTCCCGTCCATTTCCTATCAAGCCGACCTGGACCAAATGGGGAAAATCGCTTCGGTTCACGATAACTAATTGGCTCAACATCGGGGTTGGACTCTGAATACGAATATCTAAAATCAAATGGAAGATCGGATTTCAATGGGAGATTGATGGCCTCCTGCAGATTTTCCTTTGTTTCTGAAGGTTTTTTGGAGGGCTTTTTGGGTTTTCGTTCGGAACTGGATTTTGTGGGTTTAGAGGCGAGAGTAAACGGTGGGTCGTAATCGTCTTGAGAGAATGTATGGTTTGAGCATCGAACGGTGTAAATGAAAGGAGAAGGTTTAGGGGTTTTGGTTAGGGTTTTGAGATGCCATGAAAGTAGCTTCACAAGCATTTTATTAAAACTAGGCACATCCAGAGAGCCACCGAGTTCAGAGAACAAATCATAGAAACTATAAGGGTATAAATGTAATTCAATGAACTGTGAATCAAAATTGCAATGAATTGATCACAGAGGAGATGATTTCTTCAACCTCTCATCTTTACAGTGCCTTTGATCTTCAACCATCGACTCAAAAACATTCAGAAGATGATCCAGTTCTTCATGATTATCCCCTAACGCTTTCAATGCGTAAACAATGCTTTCAATGGTGGATAAACAACCAGCATGAGGTTGATGCCTGATTTCATTATACAAGCTCAATTTAGATAAATCTAACTTCAAATGTGGAAGAAGCTTCAGCCATGGATTCTCTTTATAAATCCTCTTTGCCTTTGCCCATGTCCCATCTAATACTATCAAACTCCTCACCTCAATATTCATTCTTTGCAGCTCATCAACACTAACTGCTGTCTCGCTGGGAAATAGTAGTATTGATCCAGAAGGAACCCCAACTTCAAACTCTTCGTACTCTTCCAAGTTTATGCTCCCATTCTTTTGTTGTTTCTGCAATTTTTTTACAACGAATCCTCTTGACAAAGCTTCAATGGCCACTTGAGAAGCCAAAATCTGATCAAAATTTGGCCCTTTCTGCGCATGAGTTCGGGGTTGAAGTTCCCATTTGCTGTCAAGATCAGTTACTACTCCATTTTTGCCAATTGTGAAAAAGATGACCGGTTCTTCATTGACATCTGTTTTTTCATCCATTAGAGTGGAAGGAAGCTCTGTAACAGATGAATTAATGGCAATTTCTAATTCATTACTCCTATTACTGTTTTCCTCTTTCGAATGCTTTAGACATTGTTCATCCACATTTTCTTTTCCTGAACTGAAACCATTCCTATCTGAAACTCCATCGAAATCAAAACGATTCCGTCCGTTCAAACCCGAAGTTGATTTGGGTAATCGGATAACGAACCGGGCACCAAAGTTAACATCGGAAACAGTAGCCACCTTAACGTTCTTCAGCCCTAGTTTCGCAATCCTGACAGAATTAAGAGGGTGCTTTTTCTCTAAACTGTGTTGAAGAATGGTTACGTTAACCTTATTCTCCAGACCCGGATTCCGGATACGATTGCAGAGGCATAGACTGGACGGTTTTGAACAAGATGGACAAGTGGGTCGTTTGGAATTGAACTGGGATGCCGCCATTGATAGGGTTTTAGGAAGGTTCGAGCTCTGGTAATGAAGAGGACTGAGAATTGACAAGAATGGGTCTTTCCGGGTCAGTAATCGGATCCGTTCCATGGCTTTTATGGTTCAATGCTTCTACAGATGAGGCAACTCAGGATCTTAGATCCACATCTTGAACATAATCCGACGCCGTTTTCAACTTTCAACCAGACAAAATCATCGTGCCCGGCACGCTCCCGTAATCTAACTCGCCACGTGGCACTCATTCTCGCGGTTTAAAACTGAATCAACGGATTGTATTATGAGGGTACATTTGTGATTTGTGCCAACTGGTAAGGGTAAATGTGGAAATAAAAGAAGTAGAAGTAACTTTCTTTATTCATGGAGTGGTTGACCAAAGAAATTCAACTCTACGGCTATGCAAGGCCATTTCTTAGAAAGAAAACAGAGAAACCAGTACGTGTTTGTCCCTTTCGTCGCTTGATCTAGGAATCCAAGTTTTCTTTTCTGGAAATCCAATTGATAGAGTGAGGAAAATAAAAAATGCATGATTTCTGCTTCACGATCCCATATGGTTTAATTCTTGTGGTGGGAGGAATAATTGGGTATGTTAAGAAAGGG
The DNA here is from genome assembly GCF_963576675.1 of Euphorbia lathyris. NCBI lineage: Eukaryota > Viridiplantae > Streptophyta > Magnoliopsida > Malpighiales > Euphorbiaceae > Euphorbia > Euphorbia lathyris. The sequence goes on along the minus strand of NC_088911.1, from coordinate 97,026,068 downwards.
AGCATGGCGTCTTTGGGTGGAGGAGGAGGCACTGGATTGATTCTCATTTTAGCTGGATATCTCAGTCTCAAGGCTTTTGAGAGGCGAAAGAATTCCTATCTTGCTTTGTTTATCGAAACTGGTACAATTCATCTGTGCTTTCCTTCTTTTTTTCTATTATGTATCTGGTTGCCTTTTTTTAAGTTTTTCGCTGTAGATCTTTGATGCTTCATTTTGCTGGAATTATCTGTGAGATCATTTTAGGTTCAAAGCTTTATGAACTTTATATTAAGCTGATTAAATAAATTTTTATGACAATGAGTTCGAATAAGTTCTAAGACTAAAAGATTCAGTGTCCAATAGAAACCCCCTGAAGGCAGAGTTTCTTTGGAAAAGGAAGGGCTGAACTGCTGTAATAGATTAGATGATGTCCGTAGTTTGTAGTCGATCTCATTTTTGTGATTTCCTGTACTGTACCAAGTTTCGATATGGCCCTAGATTCATGATCCAGGAGCGACTTGACGTTGTGAAATGAGCTGAATTGCTCATACTGCTTAATTCTAGTCATTCACGATAAGATATCCTGTTATGGAATGCTTCCAATGGAATGACCTTGATTATTTACATAAACTGATTTTGGTAGGAGAAGAGCTTTCCTTGGCAGTAAACTTTGTATAATATGTTTTGGTAATGAGGGACCAAAAGGTAAAAAGGACTTTGGATAGTATGAACTATTTATTCGGAACAGAACATACATTTCTAAAAGAAGAATGCTTAACAGGTTATGATCTAAATGTTGCTTGAATTTCTCTCCATTGTTCTTGATGTTCTAATAAACATATTTTCTTGAAGGATGAGAAGCTAAACAAATTTCTTTTGACATGCTTAGAATTAGTTCTTTGTCCTTTTTGTTCACTATAACCTACCTGCTGTGGGATACCCTTGTTCAATTGAAAATTAAATTTTTATAAGAAAAGAGACAATGCATTCTTTTCGCTTAACCTCTAGTTCTCATATTTTCCATTTTATCTTTCTCCCTTGAAATTCACATGAAGATCTGTATTTGTATTGATTCATGTGCCTTGGAACAGTTTGTGCTGCAGCCGTGACATTTTCCATGGGACAGCGTTATATGAATACCTCTAAGATTATGCCTGCTGGCGTTGTTGCTGGGATAAGGTAACATAAGCTATTCGGTTTCGTGTTTAAATTTCTGGCTGTATTAGGGCTATCTATACTTTTGATGTCCATGCTTGTTCAATGTCTGCTGCTATGAGCATTAAATTACTGCTGAGTAGGCATACTTTTCGCATACCTGCTTGTCTTGGTTTATTAGTGCTGAAACTATGCACTTGAATTTCATTTTTTCTTAAGAAACTGAACCGTCTGAGATTATCTTTGCTCTGCATTCTGGGCATGGCAATAGATCTTTAAAGAATGGACATGGTCAATCTTCACTGTTACATTCTGTTTAGGTTAATGAACATTTACATCTACGCTTGCAACTATCTTTTGGATCAGTTTCCACGTTTATTTGTGAAGCAACTGCATTTTTTTTTATGGAAACTCATTGGTGGGTTATTGACATAGATGCACAAGGCACTGTAAGCCACTAGGAGGTCTCATTTTGTGTGAATAAGGACTTCCAAACCACATAATTGAGTTACCAAAAAGCAAAGGGGTTTTTCTTTATCCTGAGCTAAAGACAGGATTTTATGGCTTTCAGCATCCAAGCTTTTTTTATTAGAAAGGTTTGCTGATATCTTAAATTATTGAAAAGGGGTCTGCTCTGTTATCTTTTCTTTAATGTGTTACATTTAACGACAATAGTATTCGTCTTTCCTAGTTTTAATCAATGTTATTGACTATGTTATATATTCATTATTTTGTCTATGATAAACCAGTTGAGGAAAATTGCTGCTAATTAGAGCATTTAGAACGGAACTCGGGGAGTCATGGTATATAAAAATGGACAGCTTATTATCATTAATAATTAAAGTTCGGGGTTTGATGTGTTAGATCTGTTAGTTGTAAGTCAAGTTCCAAATGTGATGTCTCAGATATGAAGAAAGAGAGCAGATAATACTGCACTTATCTCTATTACATAATGTTGAATGCAGTTTACAGGTATATAAACCTGTACAGAGATATTTTCTTCCGTAAGACAATATTAACCACATGTACAAGACTCTAATATGCTAGTTACAGCTAGACGCTGAAGGACAAGCATACAATTGCCAGTTCGCTACTAGTGCATATGCAAACTATGGCCCAAAAAACGAAAAAAAAAAAAAAAATCTTCCCAGTAAAATCTCAGAAGGTTGTCAACATTCATGTGCTATTTACAAATTTTGAAGGATAAATATCCCTGGCCGAATTATGGGGTGTGTTTGATACGGAGGATTAGATGGGAGATTGGATAGAAATTGCGCATTTCAAGGCATGCATCTAGACCAATTTTGGGATGAGATATTGATGTTATTGGCGTGTGTGTGATTTATGTTCCATATCACCATGATCTGTATTCAGATTTGATGGCTCAACTAGATTTCAAAATCACATTTGTTTCGAAATTTTCTTTCTGTTGTCAATGACATTTTAAATGATCAATTTTGGAATATATTTTAGATTATTCTCTCCTCTGATAACTTTCAAGGATCAATGTGATTCATAAGTAGGCTTGGGGTTACATTACGAACATTCATATTAGGGTGCTATAGGCTTATGATTGTAGCCATAGTTTCATGTTTTTGAATCAAAATATCAGTTCACACATGGAACAAATTCATGCTGCTTTCTAGTGTATTTCTCGCGTATGCTACTTGTGAACCCTTTGATTGATATCTCCAGAAGACGTATATGTTTGTCAGGTGTCGAATGAAATATTCATTTGAAAATTTGACCTTACTAATATGGTTTGATGCAGTGCTGTCATGACAATGTTTTATGTGTACAAAATTGCTACTGGAGGTAACCGCATTCCTGCCAAGGCTGAGTGATGAGATTGAGGATTGAGGATTTTTATAGCACTAATTTGAGCAGATAAATTCAGATGAAGAAACTAAGATGTGCTTATCCAAGTTGTAATTTTTTGGATGTATATGTAGTTCCCATGCTATCCCCTCTCTAATTGTGTATGAAATAGAAAATGTGAAGTAATTGAAACTCGAAAGACTGATCTCAAGTATGTTTCTGGTAGTGTTTGGAAAACTGGTTGAGAACGAATTTAATTCAATTTTTCCCTAATTTTTATGTTTGGAAAGACAAAAAGAAAAAATTTCAAATCTTATAAATTAGAAATTAAGGTGAATTTGGATCAACTGGATATTTCAGGGATATAATTATGAAGTTTTCGTGGGGGCAAAAAGGGAATCTCCACAAATCCAGTGGCGTAATAGATGTCTATGTTATTATATTTTCAAGTTCACGCAGTTATATAAAAAAAAGGAAAAGTATAAAAATAAACTTTGTGGTTACACATGTTTTCGAATAATGCTCACGTGGTTTAAAAGTTTGCAAAATGGTATAGGTACTTCATTCCGTTAGGAAACACGTACCAAATTGACTAACGTGTTAAAAGTAAAAGGGAAAAGAGTTAATTTGGTTCTTATATTTATTTATTTTATAAATTAACCCCTCTTATTATCTAATTCTCACAAACAAACCTTAAAAAAAAATAAAAATCAATTACACCATCTTCTTCATCTCTTTTTAATTTTTTTTCTTCTTTCTTTCTCCTCTTTGTTAATTTCTCTCTCTAAAAGCTCTCAACCATAAAAACCCTATGTACTTTTCTCTTTGGCCTTCTTTTTTAGGTCTTCAATAGCTTTTATTTTCATTTTCATGAATTTAATTGTTGAGGGTGAAGGTGGGCTGATCAGCTCAACAATTAAATTCATGAAAATGAAATTTGAAATGAAAATAAAAGCTATTGAAGACATGAAAAAGAAGGCTAAAAAGAAAAATACAGAGGGTTTTCATGGTTTATAGAGCTTTTAGAGAGAGAAATTAACAAAGAGAAGAGAGAAAGAAGAAAAAAAATTAAAAATAGACGAAGAAGATGGTGTAATTGATTTTTTTTTTTGAGGTTTGTTTATGATAATTAAATAATAAGGGGGTTAATTTATAAAATAAATAAATATAAGAACCAAATTAACTCTTTTTTCTTTAACTTTTAACACCGTTAGTCAAGTTGGTATGTGTTTACTAGCGGAATGAAGTACATGTACCATTTTGCAAACTTTTAAACCACACGAGTGTTGTTCGAAAACAGGTGTAACACAAGGTTTATTTTTATACTTTTCCCCTAAAAAAACATAAGTTATTTTTTATTTTAAAAATTTAGAATAATTAAATCTTTCCATGCATTCATATATGAATTACTTCAGTATTCTCGTGATTTTTATTAATATTGGTATCATTTTAACTATTTAAAGAAATATAAAGGGCAATTATGAAATAGAAATTCTATTGAGCATAACGTGTTTTATAAAAATATGATAAGGTAATTTTGTCTAAATAATAATAATAAAAAAAAAAGGCAGCCCGATCGCACTACGCGTTCCCGCTAAGCGAGGGTCCGGGGAGGGGTCCCAACACAAGGGTGTACTGGGGGCAAGCCTTCCCCTGCCAATTTATCTTGGCAAGAGACCGCTCCTAAGACTCGAACCCGTGACCTCTTGGTCACACGACAACAACGTTTACTGTTGCGCCAAGGCTCGCCCTCTAAATATGTTTTGCATGTAAACAGCAGTTGTTTCTATCCGAAAGTATCTATTATTCGGGATGAAAAACTAAAGACATCTGAAAAACTAAAACAAACACTCACTTTCATTTTTCCCGGCCATCTTTTTGTAAGAATAGTATATGAAAGTCAAATCTGGCACAAATGGAAACTGCTAACAGGTACTATAAAACATAGCCGCCATTAATGACCAGTTGCCTAAGGAGAAGAAGAAGATCTCTTAGAATCTTAGCTCTAGACTATGCTTTAGACTTTTTTTTAATTCTCAGATATGTATTTCAGGGAAATACAGTTCAGTAAAGAAGTCAACTAATTTGATGAGCCATTTTTGGAAATGGTTGTTAGTTATAATAATTGTTTAAGATAAGATCCAAAATATTAAATTCTTTCATGAAATCAACCCATAAAACAACACATCTTACAAGGAGTGGGATATGTTTAACTCTCCTTGCAGCTTATGGCATATTTTTAACTCCCATTGAAGAAATATTCCACTTCACAAACTGACAAATACTCTTTCTCCTCTTAAATTCTCCTTCACCCTCTCTCTTTCTTCCACACATATTGGAGCAAGAAAGTAGGAAAAATGAATACCCTTTTGATCATTCTTACATTTCTTATTCCTATCTTCCTTCTCTTCACCAAGAGAAGAGCAAGTTCAGCATCAACAAAAGTTCCTCCAGGATCACTAGGATTTCCTTTCATAGGCCAAAGTATCAGCCTTCTCCGAAACATGAGAGCCAATACTGCTGAAAACTGGGTTCAACAGAGAATTGAGAAATACGGTCCTGTATCAAAGCTAAGTCTCTTTGGAAAACCAACTGTTTTCTTATATGGCCAGGCTGCAAACAAGTTTGTGTTCACTGCTGATAGCAGCTGCATCAGCAATAGTCAAACACAGTCTATCAGGGCCATTTTGGGTGATCGATGCATCTTGGAACTAAGCGGTGAAGATCATAAGCGTGTCAGGGGCGCTCTTATGTCCTTTCTGAAGCCTGAATCTTTGAAGCAATATGTTGGAAAAATGGATGAGGAAGTCAGGTTGCATATTCAGAATCACTGGCAAGGCCAGCAGGAGGTCAAGGTATGTTAAACTAACCACACTACGTATGCAATTTGTATAGCCAAGGAACACAGTTGAGCTGAATTTGCATTTTCTTGTGATTCAATAGGTGTTGCCATTGATGAAGACACTCACATTCAATATAATATGCTCTCTTCTATTCGGTATTGAACGAGGCGCTCGAAGAGATACATTAGTGGATTGGTTCCAAGCAATGATATTAGGTATGTGGTCAATCCCGATTGATTTACCTTTCACACGCTACAACCGCAGCCTCCAAGCAAGCAAAAAAGTTCAGAACATTGTGCAGGACCTCATAAATGAAAAGAGGATGGAACTCGAGCAGAAGGGTGCTAATGATCACCAAGACCTCATCACTTGTTTGATTAGCATCCGCAACGAAAATAATGAAGCAGCAATAACTGACAAGGAGATTGTGCACAACATTATGCTTGTTCTGACTGCGGGGCATGACACTTCATCTGTTCTGCTCACTTTTCTGATGCGGCTTTTCGCTAATGAACCTTCTATTTATGCAGCTGTTCTTCAAGGTTTTTACCCTATAAAAAAACGGAACTTTCATTTTCAGCCAATTTCATGGCTGACACTAACATGCTTTGCTATATGAACATGAAATGCAGAACAGGAAGAGATAGCTAAGAGCAAGGGCAAAGGGGAGTTATTAACCTGGGAAGATCTTGCCAAGATGAAGTACACATGGAGAGTGGCAATGGAGACCATGAGAGTGACCCCTCCTATCTTTGGTGGCTTTAGGAAAGCTGTCAAAGATATTGAGTATGACGGTTACCTTATTCCGAAAGGATGGCAAGTAAGTGAAAGTTTCAATCTTGTTCATAAACTAAACCAACTATATGATATTGATTTGATCGATCAGCTTTATGATGACCATTCTATCTTTGTTATCTAGATATTCTGGCTTACCAGCATGACACACATGGATAATAACATATTCCAAGAGCCGGACAAGTTCGATCCAGCTAGATTTGAGAACTCAGTTCCTCCTTACTGCTATATTCCGTTCGGAGGGGGCCCAAGGATATGTCCTGGATACGAGTTTGCAAGGCTTGAAACTCTTGTCACAGTACATTATCTTGTCACTCAGTTTTCATGGAACATGATTGCTGATAACTTCTTTAGTAGGGATCCGATGCTAGTTCCAAGAGAAGGATTGCCCATCAAACTAGTGTCGAAGCAACCCACAGTATAAATGTCCTACATACATGATCAGAGGAATCAGGGTCTGTTGGAAAACCCCAAACATAATGATGTATTTAATCCTCAAGCGCTATACCATATATGCTTATATCAGAGATTATATATCAGTGATAAAATAATCATCTACATAACAGTTCATATCTGTGCTGCTACTATATTCTTCATAATTCAACGCAGTCATTGACTTATTTACAACTAACATAAGCAAACCTCTCCATATGTTGTTGCAAGGAACACATTTCAGAGAAACAATTTCTGACATGAGCCATGAAATATACTTCATTTTCGAGTCGCAAAAGGGGGCTCTGGATAGTAGTATCAAGTGTTTATAAACTGGGAAACATATATTTATAAAAGAATAATGTTAAATAGATTTTGAACTTACATGTTGCTTGAATTTTTCTCATATTTATTATGTTGAAGCAAACAAAATCTTGCAGAGGAAATGAAAGTTGGACAAGAATGGTTCCATTTGAGCTCAATCCCAATTGATCATTGCAAAGAATTGGACACTGGTATCTTCTAGGTGCTGTTATTTCATTTTCCAGGAGAATCTTTTCTAAGGTAGAAACTAACCATATGTAAGGCCTGCAAATATAATACAATCCCCCTTTGGTCAAATCAACTAATATAATATTAGACTTTTCAATTCTCTCTTGTGTGTTTCCAAGACATATTTCAGAGAATAAACATTTAAATGTAAAATCACAGATCCATAAGTCGATGAGATCAGCAACAAGTTTGTAATTGATCAGTCATCTTGGCTGGAAGTTTTAATAATTGTTTTTAGAAAAAGAAAAACAGAACTCCAAAAACAGTCTGCCTATCTATTAGATTCTTGTCTGAAACTATTCAACCTACATAACGACACAAATTTCCCAAGTGCTACCATTTTTGTTTTTGTAGAACTGCTATCAAATACTGCTAGGTCTCAAGTTCAGTTCTTCGTGCAGGTAGAAAATTTTAAATGAGAGAGGGAACATCTAAAGGGTGCATGATTGAGATTAATCTGATTCACATACCCGAAAATACTGCCTAGCTCCCTTTGAATTCTCCCTTCACCATCCTAGAGTATCCGATGTCCATATATTATTATAATCACATACAGGCAGACCAAGAAAGTAGGAAAGAAATCATTCTTAAGTTTCTTATCCCAATATACCTTCTTTTCACCCAGAGAAGAAGTTCAACATCAAGAAAACTCTCTCCAGCCTCACTAGGATTTTCCTTCATAGGCCAAAGCATTAGCTTTTTCCAGAACTTGAAAGTCAATGCTGCAGAAAAGTGGCTTCAACAGAGAATTTTGAAATATGGTCAGATATCAAAGCTAAGTCTCTTTGGGAAACCAACTTTTTTCGTACATTGTCAGGCTGCAAACAGGTTTGTTTTCACCTGCAATAGAAGCTCTATCAGCAATAGTCACAGGTTTTAAGTCATGGAAGCGTATCCGTAGAAACCAGAAAAACTGCATATCATAGATGACTAAGAATATGCATCTCTTAGAAATGTCAGATATGATGGTCCAGTTTATCTAGACAATGTTATAGTTCCAGTTCTACAACCTACTATTTTGTTCATCAATATAAAAAAAAAAAATTTGACTTTTCTCTACTGAAAATTGACAATTTAAAATATGACAAGCTGTTGTCCTTGATGAAATACTCAATTGAACTGAATTTTCATTTTCTCACGTTGTCATAGGTCTTACCATTGACGAACACACTCACATCCAATAATAACATGTTCTCCTCTATTTGGGATCAAACAAGGCACTCAAAGAGATAAATAAGGAATTGGTTTTTTCACGAAATGGTATTAGGAATACTGTCAATCCCAACTAATTTACATTTTTTAAGCTACCACCGCAGCCTCCAAGCAAGCCAACATGTTCGGAACATGATAAGGACCTAATAAGTAAAAAGATGATGGAAGTTGAGGAGAGAAGTGCTTGGTTTCTTATCATCACCATGTCACTTGTTTGCTTAGCATCCGCTTTGAAAACAATGAAGCAGCAATAACTAACAAGGATATTGTGGACAACATTATGCTTGTTATGACTATAAAACATGACACTTATTCTACGTAGCTTACTTTCCTAATGCGTGTTCTTGCTAATGAACCTTCCATTCTTCAAGGTATACACACCTACAAAACAGAACTTCCATTTTCAGTCAATTACATGACACTGACATGCTTTGCTATATGAACATGGAATGCAGAACAGAAAGAGAGAGCTAAGAGCAAGATCAACAGAGAGTTATTAAACTGGGAAGCCTGGAAAGATCTTCCCAAGGTGAAGTACATATGGAGAGTGGCATTGGAGACCATGAGAGTGTCCCATCCTATCTTGTTCATCAACAAAATCATCTATAAGATATTGAATATGTCAATCTGCTTATGACCATTTTATCTTGTCATGTAGACATTCTGGGTCACCAGCAAAGGACACACATGGATAATAGCATATTCCAGGAGACGGACAAGTTCGACCCAGCTAGATTTGAGAACCCAGTTCCTCCTTACTGCTATGTTCCATTTGGAGTGGGGCCAAGTATAGGACCCGGATACACTTTTGCAAGTATCAAAATGCTTGTTAAAGTACATTACCTGGTCACTCAAATCATATGGAAGATGATTCCTGATAACTTTTACAATAGGGTTCCAACACTAGGTCCAAGAGAAGGGCTGCCCACCAAAATCATGCCAAAGCAACCAACAATGTAAATGCCCTAGGGATATTACCAGAGAAAATAGTCTGTTGGAAGGCCCCATACATGTATATCATATGTGCTTATATCAAAGATTAATACTATTCAGTTACATGCAACAATTTGATGAAATAACAATTAAAGCATGATTTTTCCGCATCCACAACAAAAGCTTCATCTCAGCGGTTTTCTACATTGAAAACCTTCGATAATACCAAATAATATATAGTTAATATGTATTACTTAAAGTTGCATATAAAGACATTGGATAAATGTACCTGGTGGAAGCATATCAGAAAACAAAAACTTGATGAGATTTTTCTTACAGAATAGTAGCAGAAAATTCTAGAAACTGTTCAGCGTAAAAGCAACTTCCCAGTCGTGGAAGAAGCAAAATAAGACAATCTATTAGTGTTTGAATAACAATTCATATGTGTTCCCTTGACTACTTACAATATACACTACTATTCTTCCTAATTTTACACTTTCATTGCCTTATTTACAACCAACATTAGCAACCTTTCCTAAAGGAAGTTTCTACATGCTGTAGCAAGGAACGCAATTGAGAGAATCGATTGCTGACATAAGCCATGATATACTTCGAACAAGGAAAAGTTGTTCAGCAATGCTGGGTTCTATAATATTTAGGGGGCAGCGATGGACACTTTTCGTTCATGTGAGGATAAGGGTCTATGGTATTGTATCCAGGTAGTTCCATTCGATACTTGCCTCGAATCTGACAGTACGGGAGTTTCACACTGTCCCCATCATTGCACCACTTTGGGAGACGACTTGAGTTGTTTTCAAAAAACTTGAGTGTGTAAGCATCTTTAATCTGCATTTTCAGAACATTTAACACATTTGATTGTAAACTAAGCTTGAAAGGACTTGGATAACAAATTAAAAAATATGTACATATATCACTTGTCCAAAAAACATCAACATATGTTTTCTTCAAACAGCATCTAGCTCATCTAATCCAAATTCATAAGGATAATGAAGTTAAAGATTCATCAATCTAAAAACAGTATCATTCCTTAGGAAGAAAGAACCAGACATTTCTAAACATTCCAATATTATATGGAAGTAAATTTTTCTTGGGAAAAGTACGAAAAAAAATGCTTGTGGTTTGCCCACTTTGTAAACAGAGGTATGTGGTTAAAAAGTTTACAAATAAAGGTGTGTGGTATGTTTTACTTACAAAACAAAGTATTACAATTACACAGTTAAGTTCTGATTACCAGTGGCGGAGCCAGGATTTGAGACTTGGGGGGGCTAATTTTAGTTACGTAGTTTGTGGTAATTTTTTAAACTCCAGCACGTCAGGGCTGGGAAATTTTTTTTAGCATCCAATATGATAAAGCTGATTCATTTTGCCCAAAGTGAAAAGCGTAAATATATTTAATTTTCTATATGTTCAATGTTGATTTCGTAAACTAAAAGCGAAAAAATGAGACTCAAGGGGTTTGAACCCATGACCTTTTACAACAAAACAAGCCTCTTAACCAACCCAACCATCTCAACATTCTGTTATATCACTACAAACACGCATTAATATAATAAAATTAGGGGGGGCTATGAACTACCGGATACATTTTACTCAAGGGTGGAGCCGTCAGCCGGAGCCCCCCGAGCTCTGGGCTGGCTCCGCCCCTTCTGATTACAACTAAAAACATTTTTATCTTAAAAAAAATTATTCTTACATATCAGCAAAACATAACCCCTGAAAAAAACAACTTCCTAAATCGAAACAATAAACAATATGGTAGAATTTTACGTTTTTTACTAATCTAACAGTTTATGAACTAAATTGATATTTAAATTCATTTTACACCGTTTCAATTTGATTTTGGGATCTGTGTTTTGTCAATATATAAATATAATTGAAAAAAAATTAAAAAAATGCTCTTATTGTCGTCAATTACTTAAAAGTTTAATTTCAAATACTTTGTTTTGTAAAAAAAACATACCACATGCCTCTATTTGCAAACTTTTAAACCATGTACCTCTATTTGCAAATAAGGCAAACCACGAGCATTTTTTTCGTACTTTGCCCTTTTTTCTTTTTCTTTTCATGATAAAATATGTAATCCTCAATACACAAGGTCCCTGCTCCTTAGCAGAGAAGCTGTTTCCAGGATTCAAATTGGTGGCTTTTTAAGTCACTTGGCCAAATTTTGAATTTTGGCCCCTGAGCTTTGTATCGTTGAGATTTAACCTTGCAACTTCAATTTTTGTTAAAATGTATCTCTAATGGAAGAAATGGTCACACTTAAATTGCTTTGAACTCTACTTTCACCTAAGGAGTACATTTCAGTAAATGTCAAGCGTGACAATTTCATCCATAAGGGTACATTCTAACGAATCAAAGTTCATGAGCTAAATCTTACCAAATTAGAGTTCTTGAGTGAATATCTTTTTGCCAAGTAACAAGGAAAAAATATATCTTTGTGCGCAACTGTACATGTGTGCTTGTGGACACACACATCTCATATATTTCATTCAAAGCAAAAGAACTAACCGTAAACTCAGTCACTTGTACAGAGCTACTGATTGGGTTAAAGAGGCCTCCTGCCTTGTATAATTCAAGGACAAATGCAATGCAAGAAGCTGACTTCCCATCAGAGTATACCCAATCATCCTGTTCAGGAACTGTCAACAGTTCACCAAAAGATGACCCACGCTTTTCAACTTCTACCAAGATACCAGAAAGATTAAGGCCCTGCTCGAAGAACAAATATTAAATCATCTTCTGGAAATATATTACTATGATGGCATATAACAATAACATGACTGCAGAGAGAGATTGTAGAAGCCACACATGCAAGCATAATTAACCTACTGATCAAAACATTCCCAAACTCAAGGATCTAAAATCCCTTGAAAACGAAACTCAGTGCTAATTTTTTTTTTTTATATTATATGGATGTGGTTGAGTCTTGGCTCATCTGTAAACGTTGTTGTCGTGTGACCGAAAGCTCACAGGTTCGAGTCTTAGGAGCAGCCTCTTGCCAAAAATTGGCAGGGGAAGGCTTGCCCCCCGGACCCTCGCTTAGCGGGGACGCGTAGTGCACCGGGCCGCCCCTTTTATGGATGTGGTTGAGTATTTGGCAGCTTAGAGAAATAAACTATCAACTGATGTATTTTTCACAATTTAAAAATTTACAGATCCTTAGTTCTTCCAATTAGTAAAATGTAGCTTATATGCACTTGTAGTCATTCATTTAAGAACTTCACATATTACTTTTCTTTTATCATCTTGTCAATATTGTGGCATAGAAGTATAAAGGAAATCTTAAACCATTCAGTTTACATTAATTTTAAAGGAAAAGCGGCAGAATTATTCTATTAAAGCACCTGAGTTCCAAGTCGCTTGTTCAAGGCTTCAGTCCACAAGTTGGCAGCATATTCAGGTTGCATTTGGCTCCAAACCTGCATAACAGATGCAACCTGTAGACCACAAAGCCAACATTAAGAACATAGAAATATTGAAAAACCTCTATAATTGCATGTGAGAAAGTTGTTCACTCCAACAAGGGATATCATTTTCAGAAACCCAATTTTTTTTGTTTCTATTGAAGGCATCAATTTTGCTATCTCTATTTGACATCTTCACAATACTTGAAATCCTCTTTGATATGATGGAGTGTGAGCAAATTGTAAATTCTATTATTTAATCTATTGAATGAATGCATATTTTCAAAAGCAATGGAACAAAAATTGTCCAAGCAAAACAGTTTAATGTTGGAAAATAAAGAAACACCATAAGATATCAGCAATTGAACCACACAAGAAAATGCAAAAAGCAATTCACAATCAAATATGGAAGTTAATACACACTCAAAACAGAGAACTGCTTTCTTGCTTATTTTATGCCAACTAAGACATATTATCTAAATGAAAGCCTACCTCTCAAGGGTTCAGACTCAACCCATGCAATGACCCAACAAATTACAGGAGAGAAATGAAAGATGAAAAAAGAAAAAGAAATTATATATAGCAAGAATCATGTTGAAACGCAAACAGAAAACCATGCAATTCAAATGGAAAAATTTCATACCAGGTTAGCATCCAACGGGGGTGGATAATTCCCATCCACTGTGTCTATCCAGCTAAATATCATGTTATGGTAACCATATGGTTGGTCATTCATGCTTAATGCATACTCCCACGCGGCAGTCTCGTTAAACTTGGCTCGCAGATCAGGATGCAGAGGAAGCAGTGCAATATGTGGATTAGAATCATCCTTTGTCAGCTCAAATTCCCACCATTCATCCCATGGTAACATAGCAATAATATCTTCCCCCTACCACAAATAGATGAAGCACTGCTTAAAATCCAATCCAAAATTCCAAATACAAAGTCACCCAAAAAAAAGAAACAAATAAAGAATCCTAATTTACCCCTATATCATTTAATACAAAAAAACATGTTCACTTGGGATTCCAAAGGGCAGAAATGAAGTTTTAGCCATTTTCTAGCATGCACTCTCAATGAAAATTAAAATAAAATCTCCCGAGTAGAAACCGATTGTTGGATATGTTGTTTCGACATGAGCAAAAAAGAATTCTTTTATCCCCCTTGCCATAAGGGGATCTTGAATAGGATCATATTTCACCTTTACTGTCTGCACATCATGGTTGGGAGCAATTTAAGTATAGCTTTGGCAGTTGTATTTCAAGAAGAAGATTATGCCACTATTAACCAAAAAGAATGAGATATTGTTCAGGCAAAGAGATGATAAAGAGGTGCCATCAGTAAAAAAAAATCAATATATGGAAATTCTATACTTGAACATATCTTAAAAACCCCTACTGATACCTGTTCATTTTCATGTCCTGATTCACCAACCCACAATTTCCCTTCAGAATCCCTTAGGCAAACAGCAGTATGACCAGCATAAGCTCCACTGACCCACTTCTCCAAAGTCTCAAAACCACCCCACCTCCCACGAATTTTTGATATTGCAAGGAAATCTCCAGAATGAATATCATCAACGCTGATATTGGTAACCCAAGGCTGAGGACGTACTTCAAACTTAGCCCCCATATGCTTTTCCAGAAACCCAATATTGGAATTCTCTCCCCATCCAGTATTTGAGAATAGGGGGAAGACATCCCACAGTGCTCGAAGGGTACCAAGCATTCCTGCTTGCATGAGAAAAATCGAAACTCCCCTGTTTTTTACCTGATTTCACATGGATAAAAGACCACATCTGAACACAAATCTCACAGCAATACCAGTGGAAATGTAGTAAATCCTGAGCTATCAGAAGAGAAAAACTAACATAATTATACTCAGCCTTGTCTTCCCACTCATCAAATTCAAGTGTATGGTCCCTAGTGAGAAAATAGTAATCCCATGTAACTCGGTATGGAGTTGCAAAGACATAAAGGTCCATACATGTCCAGCTATGAGCTTTGCTAACCTGGAGACATTCCACAATTTTGAAGCCGTTACTACTCCAGAAACACAGCTACAAATCTTTTAAGATAAAATTTCAAATAGAAAGACAAAATAAGAAGAGAGAAAAAGAAAATGCCGATGTTACAAGAAATAAAGTTAATGAACAGAAACAATACTAAAGAAGCGGACGGTCTCTAAACGTTGCTTGATGTTAAATGACTCCTGTAATTACATTTTCCCAAAAAGAGAGAGAAACAGTCTCATGTAATATCAATCACAGGCTAAAACATACCACTGTTGAGAAATATGAGACCACCATAGCCCATTATCCAGGACAGAATAAATAAATATATAGATCAAAAAAAGGCCTACCGAGAACAAAATTTATGAAGAAACCATATATGGAGAAATTCAACTCTTGTATTGATGTTCTAGAACCCACTGCACACCATTATCAATGTAAGCCAACAGTAAGGCATTTATGCTAATAGATAAAAGAAGATTCAATGTTTTCATATTTTCTTCAATTCCTCAAAGATAACATCCAAACATGTGCAAATTTACATGAGATTCATTCCAAAATGTTTTTTAATTTAGAATTACTTAAAACACCTAAAAAGTTGAGGACCCGTGGTTTTCATCATCCATCTAAAGTAAAAGAATTTCAATATGCCACAGTTCAAACAGAAGGCAATCACCTCCTTACACATCCAACACAAATTAACATGTTCACAAATTCTTCAAAAAGTTTAGAATAGGCTAAATACATCAGGTCCCCCTAACTTGGCCCCTGAAATTTAGAGAAGTTTCATTAGCCCCCTGAACTTACTTAAAGTGACAGATTGACCCTTCGAACTTACTTAAAGTGACCTATTGGCCCCTAGACTTCCTTAAAATGACCTATTGGCCTCCTAAACTTGGTTAAAGTGATACGTGCTTCAAGTTGGCCCAAATCCCTTCTTACTCTGCCACGTAGCAATAGGGGGTTAATCATGTCATGTTAAGGAAGTTCAAGGGACTAGTGATACATCCTCAAAGTTCACAGGAGCAATTGGTTTTTTGGTCCAAGTTCAGGAAACCCCTAACGTTTTCTGCCTTTAGATTAACTCCTAAAATCACATCCAGAAAGCTATAAATACACCTAAATACTTACCTCAAAAAAAAAAAGGAAAAGAGTTCACAGAATGCCAAAGGCATATGCAATCCCTGACATTCAACAAAAACCCAACTAAAAATAGATAACAAAAAGAATAAACAAAATATTTTTACTGCCCAAAATGAACTTCATTATCTCAAATTTAGCAGTAGAATTCCCACCAAGAAAATTCCATATGTCATTCAATTCAATAAAGCCTGCTAAAACTGGACAAAACAAATCACAAAGAAAGCCTAAAGTAAATCATGATAAGAATAAGAAGCTTGAATTCAGTACTAAAGTTCCATCATGCAATACCAGTATGGCAAAGTTTTAAAATTTCTATAAAGCAATTTAAGGAAAACAAATCAAATTCAGATTAATGGTACAAGAAACAGGATTTGTTGTGCTGTGCCGTTAGTTAGCCTGAAATTAAGGTCTTAACCCTATAACCATACGCCAAAATTGTACCTTATCCGTTATAAAATAAATTTTCAGGCTTAAAGAAGCTCCAATTCAGTTCGGGATGCAATACATAGCAAGCTTAAAAATCTTCAAATTTCTACAGAGAAATTAGAAAACAAAAGAATGAATATTTTACCTCGATATGAAGTGTGCCACCACCAAATTCACTGCCAGTCTTATTGTGGAACTCCATCCAAGCGGTGTTCTCATAAAAACAAGCACCCTTCCACTCCACGGCTTCATTTCCAGGCGAGGCAGTTCCCACAAAAGTCGGCAAAATGTCAAGCGGACTGTTGAGGTAATTGAGAATTGGCCAAGCAACTTCCTTGGGCAGCAAGGGCAGCAAATCCTGCGGGTGAAATGGGACTTCCACTGCTTGTCCGGCCAAAATAGAGAGATATAATGAAAACGTAAACACGGTCAACAAAGGAGATGGCGCCATGAGTGTGCACAAGAGATGAATCTGGAAAAGATTAGAGGAAGAGAGCGCGAGTGAAGAATCAAAACACCATTTTTTTTTTAAAACAATCCCTTTCTGGGAAATGATTTATGTGTAAGAAAGAAAAGAGAAAGGTGTCCATCATCGTGGTCCTGATTATTGTTGGACTTTAGGTAATTAATTATTAATAATCACTAATTACCCTTCCACATGAACAGCCATTTTAATGAATCTTTAATAATTTTATCAAAAAATAATAGTTCAGTTTTTTAATTATTTTGATGCCATTTTGACCAGTTTTTTGGGGAAATATCTTGAATTTAAAAATTATTTTGATGGCACTTTCAATTGTAACTAATCCTATAAAATATTTTAATTTTAGTTTCCATAATAAAATTAAAATATTTTAATGATAAGGTGCAAAAATACTCTAACATCTACGGACAACCGTAAGTTTATCCTTAACTTTGAAAATTGTGTAATTTTATCTGCCAACCTTAAATCTTGACCGCCAACGTTAAAAATAAACTTGCACCATTTTAGATATTATGAGTAAAAAATTTCTTAGGTGTAAACATTGGAAGTATTTTTACACCTTATCTCATATTTTAATTTTAGTTTCACTCGTAAAATTAATATTTTATATATATACAAGAGTAAGGCTAAATGCTTGAAGCAAACAAAAAAAAAAGCGACAAAAAGAGATTACATGTGGATTAGCTTATTAGAGACTGAATCAGGATAATCATCGAACAAAATTTGGAGAAATCAAT
Organism: Euphorbia lathyris; assembly: GCF_963576675.1. Lineage (NCBI taxonomy): Eukaryota > Viridiplantae > Streptophyta > Magnoliopsida > Malpighiales > Euphorbiaceae > Euphorbia > Euphorbia lathyris. The sequence goes on along the minus strand of NC_088911.1, from coordinate 97,008,120 downwards.
GCAAATCCGTTGCCAATAAACTTATAATCGAAGGAGGGGTAATATCGGTTACAATCAGATTTTGGAGAAAATAATCCCAGTCTTGCAATTTTATCAGGCACTTGATTAATTGATCTTCGTACAAAACGAAATGAACAAATAGGAATCGATTTTGATATTGCGTGACAGTTTGCTAACACCAATCCAAAACTCGGAAATCCTCCTCTACCAGCTAACATAGCGCTTGAATAACGACTTGAGTATCTCCCTCAACACGCACTTCTTCAGCTCCTCTCTCTTTGATCCAACTAAGTGCCTCCCAACACAAGATAGCTTCTGCTAAGGATGGGAAGAGATGTCCCTGAAACTAATGAAAGCAGGCTACCACAAACAAGCCAGCAGAATCTCGTATGATTGCGCCCAACCCTATGTAGTCGGCTTTCCTCCGAACTGTAGCATCGAAATTTACTTTTAGTCCTGATAATGGCGGAACTCAGCATTCTGGTTGTCTCGTCACGGCTGAACTCCGGATGTGCTGATCTAATGTTCCCACAACCTTCCAAAAAGTCAAGAATTCATCCGCACGAGCTGCCATCTGCTCCGAAACCATCAACCGACGGTTCCAAATCAACTGGTTTCTCCAAAAAATCTATACTAAATCCTCGAATAATTAAGTATTACTTGATATTTCAATATAATAAATATAGTAAAATTACTACATCACATTACATTAACAGATACCTTCTATGCTTATTTTGTTTTTGACAAAGTAAGCTTTACTTTGTTTTTTCTACAATTAGATGAGCTTACTTTGTCAAAGTTCATCACCATCCAATGGTGAAAAAACCAAAGTAAGATTTATTTGTCAAAAACAAAGTAAGCATAGCCTAATCATACGATATTTTCTAGTTAATTACTAATATTCATGTAAAAAGAACCCCAACAACACTACCATCATACTTTAAATTAATTAAAGAATTAAAAAAAATACTTCTTTATATTTAATGGACTTAATAAATTTTACCACTTATACTTTATGTATCTTTATTTTCAAGAAAACAAAAAATTGTGAGAAACATGACATGTCTAAGTTGCTAGCAAATAATTAACTTATATTTATACACGTGAAAAATGGCATTTTTAAATGGGGGTATTGAAGTGAGAATACATTGTTTTTAGGGGAAAGTTCAAATAAAACCCATGTGGTTTCACTAATTTTCAGATAAAGGACTGTGGTTTATTTTTTGTCAAAACGAGGACTGAGGTTTCGCACTTTTAATAATGCTATTAAAACTATTTTTAACGACCTGAAAATGAAAATTTTCAAGAATTAAAGTTGTTCAATGTCATATTTTCTATGGAACTACATTTTCGATTTTAGAAAATCATCTTTTTTGGAACTTTCTCTCTCTAAACATTAACTTTCTCTCTCTTTACCAAACATCATCTAAATAATCTCGAAATAAAAAAGTTGAAGAATTAAAGTTGTTTAGAATATTAGTAGTTCTTAAAATATGTCATTTTTGAAGTTGTTAAGGGTGATTTTAATAGTACCAATCGAAAAAGTTCTTATTTTGCTAAAGTTGAAAACCTCAGTCCTCGTTTTGACAAAAAGTAAACCACAGTCCTTTATCTGAAAATTAGTGAAACCACAGGGGTTTTATTTGAATTTTACCCTTGTTTTTATTCATTATTTTAATATGTAGTTCATAAATCAGAATCAATATTCAATACCAATACATCCTCAGCAAACAATAGTGAATCTATGTAAACCTGAAATCATCCATTGTCAGGTTTAAAATTGTATATATGATAAAAAGATGCAAATTACTTAATGTAATTTTTGTTTAGGCATTAGGATTTCCGAAACCGTATGTAGAGGGGCTGGGGATGAAATTATTCCTTAAACATTTAATGAGGATCCCAACACCATATCCGTAAATATTGGGATTGAATAGAAAATGCATCTTCATCCTGCCCGCCCCTTATCATCCTTACTTTAAGCAAGTTTATGAGATAAATATAATTTTTTCAAATTACAAGAATAATTGACTTTATTTTGACAAAGGTAAGAAGCTAAAAAATATATTTAAACTAGGGATGAGTTACGATTTGGTATAATTCGGGGATTTGAAAATCTCTAGAATGGTATCTATTAAAGTCAATGGTACAATTCGGTTCTGTCTTAAAGAAAAATGCAACAGTTCAATCCGGTTTTGGATTTTTTTTTTGGATATTCGATCCAGTTCTAAAATCTCTAATGTATTTACTCAGTAATATTAGAAATTTGAAAACCTCCAAAATTATACCTAATTACGTCAACGGTACAATTCGGTTCGGTCCTATAGAAAAAGTCAACAATACAATCTAATTTTTAATTTTTTTTTAATATTTGATTCGGTTCAAAAATCTCCAAAATCACGCTCAGCCCTCATCTAAATTATAAGATTAGTGATTGAAGAAGTGAAAACTACTAAACTAGTGTAATATATATTATGGAAAAGAAAAATCCAACAAAGGGATTATCCCGATTGCCTTTGCAAAATAGTCTTGGACCCACCGTCAAAAGTTGGAAATTTTCATAATTTTCAGTTTATGTCGTTTGAGATTTGGGTAAAAGACCATATTCTCTTTAATTTTTTTATAGTAAAATAAAACAATTTGTATCACAAACTCTCTTAATTAGATTTTACTTCATAAAACAAAGGGCTAATTATAAATCTAGCTCAATTAAGAGGGACATTTTACATATCTAACTCACTTTGCTTTCATCTTACCAAATTAGACACTTTCAACCATTTTGGACAAAATTACCCTTAGTTCTATTCAATCATCGATCTACTTCTAATTTGAATAGAACTAAGGGTAATTTTGTTAAAAATGGTTGAAAGTGTCTAATTTGGTAAGATGGAAGCAAAGTGGGTTAGATATGTAAAAGACCCCTTTTAATTGGGCTAGATTTGTAATTATCCCTAAAACAAAACTATTTAAACCATAATTTGATGACTGACGCAGCGTGATGCAGAAAATTATCAATTGTTTGAGTTAATAAATTTTCCTTTTTCTTTATATTATATATCATTCCGTTAGATTAAAAAGTTAGATTAAAAAAATAGATAAAACACAAAAATTAAGAGAAATAAAACCTGTTACCTATACACGCTACAGTCAGTACAAGATCCACAAAGAAATAAAAAAAAACTACAATAAAGAGTAATAAAAACCATAAATGATACAAACACAATAAATAAAAATAGAAATCACATCTTTCTCGTAAGTCAAATACCGTTAAAAACCCGTTGTAATTCATTTTTCATCATTTAGGTTCTTCCAAACATTTAGAAATTGAGTCGTGTCTTTTTTTTTTTGCAACCACGTAGATCTATAGATCTATGGACAAAATGAACCATTTCCGCTCTTGCTAAGACTGGAAAAAGAATAAGTTCAAGAAGGATAACTAATATGTGTAGATCCGACAGAAAAAGAAGTTCGATAAGATATATAAACTTCAAACAAATAAGAAAAAGTAAATATGAAGCTAAAAACTAAAACTAAAAACGGAGAGAAATAAGAAAAAAAATGTGAGAAGGGACCAGTTGGACGGTGGCAATAGCGGAGGAGAATTGAAACGAAGAAATCAATAAATGAGAAGAAAACGTAGAGAGAATGGGAAGCCTCTCTCCGAGTTAATAAATGTTGTTAACTTTTTAATAAGTGTGATATATCTATCTATGTTGGCAGTTTTGGAAAATAAATTATCAAATTCTTGTTGAAATAAAAATGAGTTGACGAATTATTAAGGTAGTTTTCAGAGATGAGAAAGATGAGAACTTTTGAGAGAACTTTTGCTATATACATAATGTATTATATCCTGACCAATCAAAATGGATGAATATCAATTTATGAGAGATGATGATGCGGACATCTTCAACATAGACTCAACAGGAGGAGCCAAGTTTTCCAAGGCAACAAAATTGTCTCACACGTTGTGAGCATTAGGCCACACGTCGTGTGATGCCCAAGCCGAAGTGACTAAAAGTTCAGATATGAAGTGACACTTGTTGAAACACCTTTCCAACATGATTTTTATTTGACAAAATTATTTATGTCAATCCATGATTAAGACAATTAAATTTAAGTGCTTTGATTTAATTGTACTAATATGTTTGTTCAATATTGAGTATAAAAATATTTATAAGAACAGGAATCAAATTAAGACAGAACGTAGTCAGCATGATAGCATAGCACGGGCTGAGTAAAGAATGACTCGGTATGAAAAAAGGAAAGTCTTCTTCAGAAGTCAAAGCTTTCAAAAGAAGCTGACCACAGAAGCTGAGTAGAAAGCATATCAGCATAAAAGAAGAGAAGTCTTCTTCGGAACTATATCTTGCAGAACGAAGCTGACCGTTGAAGTTGAGTGAAAAGCAACTCAGTATCGAATTGGCAACAATCAAAGACGACGGCTATCAAAGTCAAGCTGAGTGATCTTCAGGACAGCGTGAATGATCCGTTTGCTAAAAGACAAGATCCGACAACTGTCTGCACCTATAATAGAAACCTTGGAATTACGCAAAGAGTCAATTTCGAGACGCATGGGTCAACTGTCCGTTAGCTAAAGACGAAACCTGTACGAGAAGATAAACCTGCAAGAAGAAGACAAGTCTGGCGCCTGCCGAATTCAGACGACATGATTGGCCTGCAAATCTGAAGCTGACCAGAACATGTCTCAAGAGAAAGCCGTTTGAATCCAACGGAAAATTCCGGATTCAAATCATTGTATCTTCAGATTTCAACTATAAAAGGACAAGTACACTTCTTGGATCCTTTGCCGAAACACAAGAGAAAAAGAGCATACATACAAAGCACATCAAAACAAGAAAAGGATCTTACACCAAATTTCTATCTCTGTGTAAAAGCTAGTTTGATTTTGTAATCATCTAAACTGTTCTTTGTCTGAAAAAGAACAAGTTTGTATCAATTGTAAAATTGAGAGAGTTGTGCTGAGTACTCGGTTTTAAGTACTCAGCGGTAGAGAAATCTAGGTGTTCGATTATAACACTTAGTAGGAGTTGAGTAGACGAATAGAGGAAGGTACTCTTGCATATTCAACTGCCTTGTAAATGGTTTGTGCTCTACCTTTAAATAGCTCAATATTGGATTGAAAAAGCCCAGAGGGATTCTGGGGACTGGACATAGGCGGAGAGGCCGAACCAGGATAAGTCGTGCTGAGCAATTTCTAACTCTCTCTCAATATATATTTGTATGTGTTGCTTGCTATATTTACTCAGTTTATAAATTGTTTAAACTAACACTGAGTAAATCAGAGTGCTGAGTTGGAAGCTGACCACAAAAGTGTCATTTCCCAACTCACAAGTAAAACAACTCTAGTCATTATCTGACTAAAGCCGTCTTACGACTCACTCGGCCGTGCTGACCAAAACTGAGTTGTAAAAATCAAAGAATTATATTAAGTCAGCATAATTAAAAAAAAGTTATATTAGTTCCTAACCCCCCCCCCCTTGGAACTAATCACACGGGACCAACAAGTGGTATCAGAGCCTAATAGCTCACTACTCAAAGATATAACTATCTTGAGCTGATCCCGATAAATGGCTGAGAACAACACTTGTTTCCTTCCAGGGAACCAAACAACACAGATACTCCCTGAATGATTATCAATTAGTCGGCCTCCCCTATTCTTTGGATCTAATTATACATTCTGGAAGAATAGGATGAAGAACTTCATTCAAGCCACAAACATGAGTGCATGGCTTGCAATAGTTCAAGGCCCATATGTGCCTTATAAAACTGTTGACAATGAGAAAGTTGTTAAGAGTGAAACTGAGTGGTCAGAAGATGACCTCAAGAAATTACAAAATAACGCTTCGGCTATCAATATGCTTCACTGTGCTCTAGATGCTGCAGAGTACAATAAGATTTCAGGTTGCGAGTCAGCACAAGAGATATGGAAAAAGCTGGAGGTGACCTATGAAGGCACGAGCAAGGTCAAGGAATCTAAGGTAAACCAGCACATGAGACTCTACGAGTTGTTCGAGATGAACGAAAATGAAGACATCTCGGAAATGAACTCAAGATTCACAAATATCATAAATGAGCTCAAGAGGCTCGGGAAGAATTTCACCGAAGAGGAACAGGTGAAGAAGATCTTGAGAAGTCTACCCAAGAGCTGGCAAGCTAAGAAAACGGCTGTGGAGGAAGCCCAAGACTTGACCACGTATAAATATGACGAGCTGATCGGATCTCTGCTGACTCATGAGATCTCTATGAAAAACTTCGAAGCAAAAGAAAAGTCAGAAGACAAGAAGCAGAAATATCTTGTCATGAAAGCTGACTCAACCGAAGCTGACTCATCAGATGATGAGGAGATGACCATGTTTACAAGAAAAATGAAGAAGCTGTTCAGAAAGAATGACAGGAACAGTAAGAGGCCATACAAAAGAAGCGACAGGTACAAAGCTGAGTCCAGTGACAGCAGATATAAAAAGGACAACTCCAAGCCTGTCATATGCTTCGAGTGCCATCAAACTGGGCACATTAAGTCAAGTTGTCCCAACTTAAAGAAAAAAAAGAAGGGAAGCAAAAAGGCAGTGATGGCCACATAGAGTGACAACGATGAGTCAACATCATCTGAAGCTGATGTCACCGAGTCAGCAAACATATGCTTCATAGCCGATGATGCTGCTGACCACACTCAATCTGAGCAAGCTGACTTATCTGAAGAATCTGAACAGGAGGAATACTCAAATGAGGTAACTTCCTTACACTTACTTAGAAATGAAATGGTTAACGCCCTGATTGATTTATATACACTGACTAAAAAGTGTAACAAGAAAATAAAGGCACTCAACAGGCGGTGTGACGAGATTGAAGAGGTCTGTTAGGCATGAAATTGACTAAGTTTTAACATGATATTTATAAAAGAATAGGGGTGTTTTTCTGTTATATTGCGAGAATGAAGGGCTGATTAATGTTTTTTTTACAGATAATTAAAGATGAAGCCAAACAATCTGGAAACAGCTTGTTTCGCTACTGCCAATGAGGAGTTGGAGCCTTTCTCTGATCCAGCGGTCAAACGCCGGATAATATGATGACGGACAGCGACAGGACAGAAGTGGGCGTGGCAGAGGTAGCAGGTGGAAAGGTGTATCAGAACATTACCTAAGTAGCAAGATGACAAGAAGTTTCGACCCTTGAGTGTTCAAGGGTCAAAAGGATCCCTTATCATTTCTAGTTTGTTTAGATTTTTGGACGATTGACTTGTTTCTGTAATATTTTGTAAAGGTACTTTAGGGTACCGATTTTGGCCCCGGTCCTTCCTTTAAATAGATGTAGCAAAGGGAAGATTGGGGATAACATATTTTGAAGAAAACAAAGTCACTGTTTAGAAAAGAAGAGAGCTCCAAAGATGGAGTTTCTGAATGTTGGAAAAATTTCTTATTGCTCACTGCTCAATATGAGTGAGTAATATATTTTGAATGGGCACGGCCAGTCCGGCCCGGTAATGTAAGTCTCATAACTTTGCAATGAATATATAGTGTTTTACCAATGACGTGTTGATGAGGGTTTATATTTCTATGCTTAGGCATTTATGCATGTGATAGATGAATGTTAGGACACTGCTTGCATCTTCACTGATATCTCTATTAATCTCGCAACCTCGAAGCAGACATGTTAGATGGTTGTGTCAAAGGTTTTCTTAACAGAAATGCAGCTTTGATCTTAATGCAAGAAAGAATGTTCCTTTAGGACGCTATTGGTTCTAGTAAATCTTAGAAACTTAAGAACACACGAGAGTTGACTTAAGTGGGCATTAAAGCTGATACTTTGACTTCATTGGTATTATCACTGATTCGTTGGACTGTTTTAGGAGCTTGCACTATCTGTTCGGATGTGCTTAGCCTGTTCTATCTTTTAACTGTCATTTATTTGTCGTATCTTTAATAGAATTAGCACTCTTTTGTCTTACTTGACCAACCTCAACAATCAACTTTACTAAGAAGATACCTTTACACACACACTATTCAGCAACGATTTTCTTATATTATTTTGGATCTCAATCCCTGTGGAGACGATACTTGACTTATCACTTTATTACTTGTATCTAGTACACTTGCTAGAGTCTCATCTGAGGACAACAAGGTCAAACTAAGTGACCTTTGATACCTTCTCCAAGACAACTCAACTTTGCATAGCAATATGGAAATCATGCATAAGTTTGTCTCGGAAGTCCAATCAGATTCAAAGAAACTGAGAAAGGATGTCACAAATCTACAGAACCAAATGCAAGGTTCAAATAAATCCCATGCTGATTACTCAGGTACTGGTCAGCATAGACAGTTCACTCAATGTGACTGTTATGGGAAAAGAGGACACACAATAGACGTGTGTTGGTATAATAAGCGGATTGTCCAATGTGACTTCTGAGGAAAGAAAGGTCATACCACCAAGGTATGCTGGCATGCTCAGCACAATGGTGCTGACCAAAAACAAAGTCACCCCAAAAGGGTAACATTTTGTGACTTCTCTGGTAAAGCTGGCCACACAATAAATATATGTCGTCACAAACTAAAACATGATATAGCACCTGTTTATGCTAACAAACGAGGACCCAAAAAGAATTGGGTGCCTAAAGATGAATAGTTTAAAATGCAGGTGAGCCTGAGATGCATGGAGAAATCAAAACTATGGTACATTGATAGCGCATGCTCGAGGCACATGACTGGTGATGAAACTCAGTTCATCACACTTGAGCTTAAACGAGGTGGAAACGTAAGCTTTGGAGACAATAAAAAGGGTAAGATAGTAGGTTCAGGTACTATCGGAGGTAACCCCACTATTGAGTCAGTCTCCTTAGTTAAGGGTCTCAAATATAACCTATTGAGCGTAGCTCAGCTGTGTGACAGAGGTAGACAGGTTATATTTGATGCTACTCAGTGTCGGATACTCAAGGGAAAAACAAATAATTTGATTTTAACTGCCCCTCGTGTTGACAACGTATATATGTTGAGTTTATAAAAACAGTTTTCAAAAAATATATGTTTAGTATCTAAAGAGGATAACTCCTGGCTATGGCATAGGAGACTTGGTCATGTAAGCATGGACCTCCTTGCCAAATTAGCTAGGAAGCAATTAGTTGAGGGATTTCCCAAATTGAAATTTGAAAAAGATCAATTATGTAATGCTTGTCAGCAAGGTAAACAAACGAAAAAGTCTTTTCAAAGTAAAAATATTGTCTCAACCAAGAGACCGTTGGAATTACTACACTTGGATCTTTTTGGACCTATCCAGCCACTCAGCTTGGGCGGTAAGAAATTTTCCTTAGTCATTGTAGACGATTTCTCACGGTACATTTGGATCATCTTGCTGAGTAGTGATAGCGTTGCGCCTAGTGTGAGCTTTTCTTACGACGATTAAATGTGTATTGCGGTGAATGTGCTATGAATATGGATGTGATCTTTTAAATGTTCTTAGCTCTACTAGACACTACGACTACTTAGGGGCAAGTGTACCCCATCGTATCAAGTAATAATCCGGTTAAGACCGGGTATCAAATCCACGGGATTTATAATTACAAGTATTAGATGACTCGGTTTCGTATGTTATTTAAGAGGCGATTACTTTGGGGGTGAAGTAAGATACAACTACACACTATCCTAACTATTGGCGACTCAGATTTGTGTAGCTAAAACCCTATGAAGTGGGATGAGTACCGATAAGTTATAACCACGATAAATAATGACTCTAAATGTATACGGATAGTAAATTACTCTTGCAAAGACGACTAAGTATAGTAAAACCGACCCGTGAAGCACTTAGACTACGTGATTCCTAGTCAAGGCGTGTCTAAAGCGGGGGAATTAGAAACTAGGGCCCGTAAGTTCCGTGGCTTGTCAATTCCTACGGTTTCCGGTTTGTCACTTCCGGTAGGGCAACACCTATATAACTCCCTAAAGATAGCCCGAATGGCGTCGGAAATCGCGTTCTCCTACACAATAGTCAATTATCAATATCAAAACAAGTAGCAAACACTAACACGTAAAGGGAAATAGAGATTATAAATCATGAAATTATAAATATGAAATGTATATAAATGGAATACAACCAAGCCTAGTACATAGGAAGAGTACAAGCTAATTAGCACGTAAAAGAGGAGAATCCGCCCTTGAAACTAGCTAACCGGACTCAAAGCCGTCTCCTAGGTCGTGGAGGTGGAACTCTCGAGCTTGGTGACGAATGGTGGAGAGGAACTTTGATGGAATGCCGGAACAACCGAACAAGCTCTCGAGGTGGAGAGTTTAGCTACAAAAACTGAATCTATACTACAACAAGTAACAAAACAAGTATAGTTTGCTCTCTAGTGTGTAATTATTTATTGGTTCGTAATGAAGTTCAAGAGCTTCCTATTTATAGACATCAAGCAAGGCCAAGTTTGTAATTTCACAAAGCACAAGTATGGAGCAACATTATTTGGTGCAGAAATCCCATGATACGCCCCGCGTATAGAGTGGATTTTTGCTCCTTTCTCGTACCTGAAATACAAATCTTGAGAGCCGAGTTAGCTTGACGTTTTTATTTCCTAAACTAATCAAAAAACGAGAAAAATTAACTGAAAGTACGAGATTTATTTTTATTTCTTTATTTTATCAAAACACTTTATTTTTGTAATTAAACTTATTTATTTTATCCAAAATTAACCCGTAAATCACGCTAAAAGATAGGGGTAAAATACCCCTATCAAACCTACTCGGACTTTAAAGTTTTACTTGTCCTCAAGTAAAAGAAATCGAAAGACAAGGGATTGAGAAAAGTAAGAAACAAACCGAAGGTTGGTTTTGCCAAGTACGTGATTTCAAAGTTATGGTTTTGTGCAAAGGTTTCGGTAAGTACCTACGCAAACAATTGAGTACGAAACTTGTTTGAAATCTCCATGATCAAGATTTAATAGGCAATATTAACGGGGGTTGATTATCTTTTAAGAACCCGATAGTACCTCACCAAGGGATTTCGCTCTTACGCTCAATTTTAGGTGGGTTGGTGTTTTAGCACTCTTCTTTGCACTTACTCGAGATCATGTTGAATTTGCATTTTTATCCGGGGTTTTCCTCCTAAAATATGGTTAAGCAATATTAAAAATGAACCCGTAGGGGGGTTGTAATGTGGGTGGCTTCTTTAGTGGTTAGTTTAAAGAAACTCGAGTTCAAAAATACCGTTTTGTGATTGCACAACATCATTGTTTATTTCGGCCTTGGCGAATTTTACAAAATATATTTCAAAATTGCTCGGGTGGAGCTTGAGAATGCCTTTTTATTTTTATTGTATCCTTTGTTTTGATAGAGGCACAAAAACAATATTTTGAGAACTTATGGTGCTCATTTGCTAAGGCCGTGACTTATTTTGGGTAATTCGGGTGCAACTTGATTATGTCGGTAATTGAACAAGAGGAAAAAGGGTTAAATGTTAAGAGGGTATTAACAAAAAAAGTTGGTTAATAGGCTCGAAGGGGTTTCCTAATGTTCAATGAAAACGAGAAAAATAATTTAAGAAAAATTAGCCTAAGTGGGTTCGGTTTATCATCTATTGCCTTTTTACCAAAAATAAGTGTACTTAACCCGGTATTGGATGCAAATTCTATGAGTCGAGTGAAGTCAAGCTCTCGAAAAATTGTGAAAGAATTAGAGTTCTCGTATGAACTCTTTTAGGCTCAAAAATACCTCACAAAGATTCGGGTTTAATTTGTATACTATCAAGTCTTCGCTAAATTCTCAACTATCCCGTTTTTATTGCCTTTTTAAAGTTTATTATGGAGATAACATTTGGGTTAAGACTCAATGTCTTAGTTTAGTACTAATCCTAAGTTTTGCACAAATTCCCTAATTTCAAAACCAAGACTAAAAATTTCTTAATTAGGCCATCCCCTTGTGTCGACGTCTCTTATTTTTGATGACAAATAACGGAACTTTAATTAATTTCCGAAGGAGGGATAACGTGTCGGGAGAATTTAAAAGAGTCAATAAATTAGTTTAATTATTTTGTTGTTATTAAATTTTATTTTTGTTTTTGGTAGTGCAAAACAAACGTTAAGTGCGGGATTGCACGTCCCTCCGCGTTATTTAAAATGACGCCTATTCCAAGGGCGTCGCAAAAAGAAACTAAAACAAAAACAAAAATAAAGCTAAGAAAGGGGTACGCGGGGCGTAAAGGGGCCACGCCACGCGTATCCCTCCACCTGATGTTATTTTGCGCAAGAATGGTGAGATACGCGCGGCGTAAATAGGGTTACGCCACGCTGTTGTCCTGTAAACAGACTCTAGCAAGTGCACTAGATACAAGTAATAAAGTGATAAGTGAGTATCGTCTCCACAGGGATTGTGATACAAATAAATAAGAGAAATTGTTGCTAAACAGTGTGTGTTATACAAGTGGCTTCCTTTATGGTTGTTTGTTTGATATTGGTTGTTTTAGTGACTCAGGCAGGATACTCAATCAAGGAAATAAGGTTACTTTTCAACGATTAAAGGAAGAGAACAGGCTTTACATGACCGAACACGGTGTGTTACATCTTACAACATTCGATGAATAAAAGATAATGCCAACGAAGCCAAAGTATCAGTTTTCGAGTGAGTTTGAGTCAACTGTCGTGTGTTCTCAAACTCCTAAGATTTACTAACATCTTTAGCGTCCTAAAGATACGTTCTTTCTAGCATTAAGAACAAAACTGCATTTCTAGATGAGAAAACCCTCGACACAACCTTCTAACTTGTCAGCTTCGAATTTGGGAGATCAATAGAGATATCGGTGAAGATGAAAGCAGTGTCCTAACATTCATCTAACCCATACATACATGCTTACGCAAGAAAGTTAAATCCTCATTGATCACAACATTGGCAAAATACTAAATATCATTAAAACGTTGTAATACTTACATCACCGGGCCGGCCATGCCGTGCCCGTTCAAAATGTCTACTCACTCATATCGAGCAGTGAGCAGAGGAAGGTTGTTGTTACAGCTTGAGACTCCATGAGAGCTCTCTTCTCCTTCTATTCTACTTGTTAAAAAACTAAAGCTAAGAAAATAAATATCCGATCCCTAAACCTTCTCTGCTTTTCCTATTTAAAGGGAAAAGACCGAGACTGTCCAAAATTGGTACAACTTTCGTACCCTTCTTACAACAAAGTCAACTACTTACTACAATTATCAAACTAAAGAAATGATTAACTTTTAGATTAACCCTTGAACACTCAAGGGGGTGAGACTTCAAATCATCATGCTACTTTGGGCAATCCCATCGCCACACACTTTCACCTGCCCCTCCTGCCGCTTTCCTTTCACTACCACCAACGATCTGTCGTTGTCCGTCATTGGATAATCCGGCGTTTAACCGCTGGACACAAGTAAGGCTCCACTCCTCATTGGCATTAGCGAAACAAGCTGTTTCCAGCGAGTTTAGCATTTTTCTTTGCTTATCTGCACAAGGACATTAATTAGCCCTTATTCCTTACAAAATGATATAAAAATTACCCGAATTCCCTTATAAATTATCTGTTAATCTTAGTCAATTTCATGCCTAACAAATACCCCCAAATTGAACCTTTGCTTGTCCTCAAGCAACAAATTGTAAGAAGAGAATAAACAAAAAGGGTTAGGAATGAAATTAGCTTAATGACTGAGAACGACGAGTAAGGAAACATAGAACGCTTGGCACTATTAGGAGATGAACAGATGCATGCTAAGGTTTCATCGAAGAGTAAAAGCTTGTTTTGAAAGTTGTGTCCTTTTGCTCAAGAAATTCCTCAAATCTTAAAATTTAGACTTCCTTTTTCACAAAGAGTTACCAACAGCCAGACATGCCTCACTAAGGAATGGAATACTTCACTCACTCTCACATGGCATCTTTTTTCCATAGGAAAACAAATGCTATTTCACTCCTCAGCTCAGACACCACACCCTTTAGGGTGTGAGTTTGCCTATTGATCCTGAGTCTATGGGTTAAAGTTCCTCCTGACATAGTCCAAAGGACTTTGTAAAGGTTGTAATGTTAGGCTAGGGCTCTGGTTTGACAGTGAAAAGCTATTTCAGTGTATGAATTCTGTCTTTTTGCACTTTATTTATCATACGCAGCCTATAATGATTGCTGTTTACACACACTTTGTCTACACAACCTGTTCACTCATAACCCAGTACTCTTTTGAATATAAAGGTTCCTTCCTCCCCACATTATGTTCCCTAGTTCATTCAATCTTTTCCTTAAACGATGTTTGCTCAATTGCTTATATTCGCATAACTTAAGCACATGATTTTTATTTTAAACAATTGGCAATTCGAGGCATAAGACAGAACTCAAGGTATTTTAGAGTTTAAGTGAAGGGAGAGGGCCATTATTTGTGGTTATTCAGAAAGAGCAGGTTATGGCTCGACTTGGTTATCCTAATAATTGGGGTGCATAGCACAGGTGCCTTTTGTGTAGCGGAGGGGATAACTAAATGCCTTTTTCCTCCTATGAAAATCAGAACCAATCACCGTTTCATCAGGGTACCAAGGCAAATTCTCCCTAAAGATAGTGAGTGCTGGCCCACTCAAAAAAACAATGCATACCATGGATGCATTATAAGGCTCAAATTCTCACTATTTTTGGGGAAAATTGCAGTAAGGCCATGATTACTAATTTTGACAGAGGAATTAAAGATTTCAAAATTTTTGGAACTTCTTGAATTAGGGAACACGAAATACACACAAGCAATTAACACAACCTAACACCAAATAGCATGCACAGTCTGCTCTATGATTCCTACATAACACCAAGCAGTTCTCTAGATGGAACAAACATAAGCGGAAAGAAAACAATGGAAGCAGACAATAATTACCAAGGATATGCACAAGGATTCTCAAGGGATATTTGTTCTACATCAAATCACTAAATTAAACCAACCGATTTGCAGCATTTATCATGTTATTTCTGCACAAATTATAAATTGTGATGCACACAGCACAACCCCCACCCCCAAAAGAAAACAAAACATTCCCTCAATGTTAATAATCACGGCAGCAGATTGTACAAGATAGGCGGAACAAAACATGAAAGAGTAAGGGTGTTAGAGGTTACTAGATGCTAGGACAGCGAATATTTGGTCAGATCAGGCGTGATGGGAAAGAGAGGAGTTAACCTCTCTATCCACAGGGGCAGGAATACCCTCCTCCTTCGAGGAGGCGGCAACGTTAGCCTTAACATTGGCACTAGCAGGTGTTTCAGGAACTTGTCTTACCGGACTTTTCATAGAGAAACCAGAGGGACTTTCTTTGGCATGCTCCTCAATGCACAGGCTCTTGAGCATATCGATCTCGCCCTGTTGCGATGCGTACTTTTGCTCCATGGCGAATATCATTTCGCGGTTTGCCTGATTCTGGGCAAACAGGGCATTGAATCGATCCATCACATCCTCGCAGGTCATCTTTGCACATTTTTTATAAAATGCCAAGTCTTTAGGCTTCTCGACTTACTCGGAATTTGACGACACTGAAAGGGTAGGCTCGCTTTTCCTTTTCCGGCTCTCAATCTGCCGAGATGTAACAAAATCAGACATCCAGACCCACTTCCCATTCACAATCTTTCTGAATAACATCTTTTGGAGGCTCTTGAGATCAATGGGGTCAGGGTGATTCACAATCGTGAGACGAGAGTGGTCTTCAGGTTTAAAAACCCCGATTGACTCCGCAATTCTGGTGACTATGCTTCCACAACAGATGACTGACGAGTTTTTCTTGGAAAAAGCGCTGATGTACTCTCCAAACCAGAATCCCAAATTCATTCTCGGTCCAACTGCCATACTCCACAACGCGGTGAGATCTGCATGGGGCATGGTGGCTTGGTTTTCCCGGGCGAAGATTGTACCAGAGATCAACTTGTGCAAATACCGAACAGCGTAATCATCGATATTGGATGCCTTGGTCGAACTGCCATCATAATGTTTCTGTCCTGAAAGTGATTCCCAGAAGGCCACAGGGTCGAAAACATCAGGCGTTGTGGTGAATGCCTCTTTATAGCTCTCGGATTCTAGGTCGTCATCATTGGTAGCATCTAACATCTGGTTGAACAAGTTAAGCGAAGGCCTTTGGGAGTGACCCATGAACCTGAAGCAAAAAACTTTCCCTCTTCATCAGGATCGGTTATCTCCGCATTGTGCTTAAAAGTTGCCAAGAACTCGAGTGTTAGTTCCCGATAGGCCGGTTCCGTCATTTAAAAGAAACATTCAAAATGACCAGACTTCATGAGGGTGCGTACACGATCCTCGAGCTTAAGCCTTTTTAGGGTTTCCCAGCAAACTGTTCGGATGGGTCTGAACTGAAGTTTCGCTAGCTCATCATAGTATGCCTGAACAGAGGCGTCTTTGAACTGGGAGAGTTTCTTGAGCAGCTTCTCATCTGGGACAAACGCCACAGTGCATGGTTCCGCCATTTTTGCCTTTGCTTTTTCTTTCTTGGAAGAACCCTCAATTTTCACGTTTTTGCCCGAGCCTCGGGTTCTCATTTCGCTTTCAAGTTTAAGTAGGGTTTTCCAGTGGTATAGGGAACAGATCATGAACTGCCTTTGTGAAAAGAAATCTCAAAGAAAAGAAAGAAATATGGTGATAGAAGGACTGAATTAAGATAAAGCTTCTTTAAGTAGGGAAACGAGGCGTCTTCTCGCCAATCTGTCAGTTTGAGGCCAAATCAAAGTCGGCCACCTGGACAAATCGGCAGAAAGGCGCGTGTTTTTGAATCAGAATGAGGGTAGATGAACGGTCAAGATTTAATTTTAGCATTTATATCCCCCCAACCGTTCAATCTTATCGAGGAGAAAAACAGGCGGTATGATTGCCTATTTGGCATAGGAGTGGACGTTCCACTTTTCCTAGCTTTAATAACAAATTCCTACCGCCCAAATCTCTACAATTTTCCCTTTCCCTACAACACAGGTACAATTGTACTACCTCACCCTTGGAAGGATTTTTAGGTTTTACAATTGTGCCTAGGCAGAAATTACTCAAGATGAAGTCAACTTCAAACACACTTTACACCACGGAAACAAAAATAAAAATAAAAATAGAAAGTAAAGATAAAAATCAATAAAATGCAAAGTTACTTGTGCTACAATTGGTGTTTGTAGCGGACACCCTGTTCTCTTGCTTTTACTGTCCTGGGGGATCCTGGAAATGAACAGTATCGATCTTCCTTGTGTGATCGTTCTCTAAATATGGTTTTAATCTTTGTCCGTTCACCTTAAAAGGATCACCCCCATCTTTGAAAATTTCAACAGCTCCATGTGCAAATACACGGTTTACAATGAATGGTCCTGACCATCTTGACTTGAGCTTTCCCGGAAAGAGCCTCAATCGTGAATTGAAAAGAAGGACGTTTTGTCCTTCATGGAACACCTTGTTCATGAGCTTTTTGTCGTGCCACTGCTTGGTCCTGGCTTTGTAATTCACCGCATTTTCGTATGAGAACAGTCTGAATTCCTCCATTTCGCTCAGCTGTAAACTTCTCTGTTCACCAACAGCCTGTGTCTCAAAATTTAAAAATGTTAACGCCCAAAATGCGCGGTGTTCCATTTCCACCGGCAAGTGACAAGATTTCCCGTATAACAACCGAAAAGGAGACATTCCAATCGGTGTTTTATAAGCGGTACGATATGCCCAAAGAGCATCATCGAGCTTGTTTGCCCAATCCTTTCGAGAGTTGCCAACGGTTTTCTCTAAGATTCTTTTTATTTCTCTATTGGAGATCTCCACCTGCCCACTGGTTTATGGATGGTAAGGTGTGGAAACCCTGTGTGAGATTCCAAGTTTTCCCATTAATTTTTCAAATTTTGCATTACAGAAGTGGGTCCCTTGATCACTGATGATCGCTCGCGGGACCCCGAATCTGGCGAACAGTCTTTTCAAAAATTTGACTACCACGCGGGCGTCATTGGTGGGACTTGCTATTGCTTCGACCCATTTGCTCACATAATCCACAGCCACTAGGATGTATTTATTCCCTTGGGAAGTTGGGAATGGTCCCATAAAATCTATGCCCCAGATGTCAAAAATTTCGCACACAACTATGTTGTTTAGGGGCATAGCATTTCGAGCTGAAATGTTTCCCGTTCGTTGGCACTCATTGCAAGTTCCAACGAATGCATTAGCATCCTTAAAAAGAGTGGGCCAGAAAAAACCTGATTGGAGAACCTTTGCCACGGTACGGCTTGCACTATGGTGTCCTCCTGCTTCGCGGTTATGACAGTGGCTGAGAACATCCTGTCCCTCTTCTTGCGATATGCATCTTCGAATGATTTGGTCCGCGCACAACCTGAAAAGGTAAGGGTCATCCCAAAAATAATATTTGATTTCAGAGAAAAACTTCCTTTTTTGATTTGTGGATAGGTTGTGTGGTTTGAGCGAAGTTGCAAGGTAATTAGCTATATCGGCGAACCATGGCGCAGACTGCGCCGCATACAGATGCTCGTCAGGAAACCTTTCCACGATTTCTATTTGTTCAACCCTGCCCTTGTGATCTATCCTTGACAAATGATCTGCAGCAACATTCTTCGTTCCCTTTTTATCCTTAATTTCCAAATCGAACTCCTGCAGTAATAGCAACCATCGGATCAACCTTGGCTTAGCATCTTGTTTCGCGAACAAGTATCGCAACGCTGCGTGATCTGTGTGAACAATCACCCTGGACAAAACCAAGTAGGGCCTGAACTTGTCGAAAGCATACACAACCGCCAGAAGTTCCTTCTCGGTAGTTGTATAGTTTTGCTGGGCAATGTTCAATGTTTTACTGGCATAGTAAATAGGTCGAAACCTCTTCTCAATCCTCTGTCCAAGAACAGCTCCCACACAAGTGTCGCTCGCGTCGCACATTATTTCAAAAGGTTGCTCCCAATCTGGTCCTGCTAGTATAGGTGAGTTGATAAGCTTAGTCTTTAAGAGCTCAAAGGCCTTCAAACAGTCTGCATTAAAAGAGAACTCGGCTTCCTTATGGAGTAGGGCTGACAATGGAAGTGCTATCTTTGAAAAATCTTTTATAAACCGGCGATAAAACCCTGCGTGCCCCAAAAAACTTCTCACATCTTTGACGTTCGCAGGCACAACCAGCTTCTCGATTACTTCCACTTTTGCCTTGTCCACTTCCATCCCTTTCTCAGAAATTTTATGCCCTAGGATAATTCCTCCATTGACCATGAAGTGGCACTTTTCCCAGTTCAAGACTAAATTAGTCTCCTTGCACCGCGCGAGCACCGCTTCAAGGTTGATTAGACAGCTATCGAATGAACTTCCATAGACCGAGAAGTCATCCATAAAAATTTCCACAGTCCGCTCCACCATGTCATGAAAAATTGACATCATACATCTCTAAAAAGTGGCAGGAGCGTTGCACAGTCCGAAAGGCATCCTTCTGTAAGCATAAGTCCCATATGGACATGTGAACGTGGTTTTCTCTTGGTCGTCGCAATGAATTGCGATTTGGTTGTATCCTGAATACCCATCAAGAAAACAATAGAATGCATAGCCCGCCAGTCGTTCCAACATCTGGTCAATGAAGGGTAAGGGGAAATGGTCCTTCCTTGTGGCTTCATTAAGCTTTCTGTAGTCGACGCAAACTCTCCACCCTGTTATTGTTCTTGTGGGTACTAGCTCGTCCTTTTCATTTAGGACTACGGTTGTTCCACATTTCTTTAGCACAACGTGGACAGGGCTTGTCCACACACTATCAGATATTCGGTAGATAATGCCAGCATCGAGAAGTTTGATCACCTCCTTTCTCACAACCTCCTTTATGTGGGGATTTAGCCTACGTTGCGGCTGAACAGTTGGTCGGTGGTCCTTTTCCATCAAGATTCTATGAACACAGACTGCCGGGCTAATTCCTTTTATGTCATCAATTTTCCATGCTATTGCCGCCTTGTTTCTTCGCAAGACCGCCATCAGTTGCGCCTTTTGGTCAGGAGTTAATTTTGATGATATTATGACAGGACTTCCGCTTGGTGGTTCCAGGAAAGCATACTCGAGATGTTTAGGCAACGACTTCAATTCTGGCTTAGACACAAGCACAGTGGGTACCTCTGGTGGTTCTTGATGAGTTGGAACAGCAGGGTCTAACGGAGGTGTCGGAAAGTTGCTTTCAATGGAACAGCCTGTTCCTTCGCATATGTTCACCTCACTCCCCAATAAAGTTTCTAATGTGTCCTGTTCCTGCAAGGTGGTAAGATTCTGAAAATCATCTAAGAAACAGCAAGTGTCATCATTATTATTCGCGCGCCTCATTGCTTCATTCATTTTAAATATCACTTCCTCACCATTTATCCTTAAGAATAACTTTCCCTCTCCTACATCTATCAATGCTTTTCCTGTTGCTATAAATGGTCTTCCTAGGATAATAGGGACATGCAAATCTTCGTCAATATCCATTATAATGAAATCAACGGGCAAAATGAATTTTCCTACTTGGACTAACACGTCTTCTACTACTCCCCTAGGATAGCATACAGAATGATCAGCTAATTGAATAGACATACGAGTGGGTTGTGGTTCTCCTAACCTGAGTTGTGCATACACAGAATATGGCATTAGGTTTATGCTAGCTCCTAGATCACAAAGTGCATTTTCAATAGTCAGCTTCCCAATTGAACAAGGAATCGAAAAACTCCCTGGATCTTTTAGCTTCTTTGGAAGCTGCTGCTTGTTTTGGAGTATGGACGAACAGTCTCTGTTGAGTTGTATCATGGAAATTTTCTCCAGTTTCTTCTTGTTCGACAAGATATCTTTGAGCAATTTTGCGTATGTCGGCATCTGTGCCAGTGCTTCCACAAAAGGTATGTTGATGTGCAATTTCCTCAAAGTGTCCAACACTTTAGAATTCTGCTCCTCTAACTTCTTGTTGATCAGCCGTGTTGGATATGGCACCGGTGGGACATACGGCTGTGGTGGTTTACAAGCCCTTTCCTCCTCTTGATTTGGCCTACTTGCTTGGTTATCCTTCCTCGTTTCTTCATTTCCAGGAACAGCTTGTTCCAGTTCCCCTTCAGCCTCTTTGGATGTTCCTGCACGCTCAGCCTCTTTGTTAGATAAAACAACTGGTTGAGTTTCCTTACCAGACCTCAAGGTGATTGCCATGACGTCGCCTTTAGGATTTGGCTCAGTATTGCTCGGCATTATTCCTTTTCCTTTTGATGTGGACGCGGCGATCTGGTGGACTTGTGTTTCCAGATTCTTGATCGATGCCTGCGTCTGTTTCATGAACTGCATCATCATTGTTTTCATATCTGGTTCGACTTCTTCCTTTTGTGGCACAGGTTGCTTATAATGCTGCTGAGGTTGTCTTTGGTAATGTCCTCCTTGCTGTTGTTGATACCTCAGCTGCTCTTGATACTGTCCTTGCTGGTCTGGTTGGCCTATCCATCCAAAATTTGGATGGTTCCTCATTTCCGAGTTGTAAGTGTTAGAGTAACGGTTGGGCTGATTCCTCTGATTGTACCCTGCGTAGTCGCATTCAGCCCGTGTGCCTTTTCCTTGCTTTACTCCAGGACAGTTGATATTGAAATGAGCTCCTCCACAAGAACCACAACTTTCAGTGAATGGTGGTTCACTAAATGGCGGTTCATTGTGAATGGACGAGACATTTATCTTTCCCAGCTGCCGGGTAAGCTGTTCTACTTGGCTTGTTAGTTTTGAAATGACATCCTCGTTTCCTGTCCTTTTTCCTTCACTTCGTGACGAATGCCAGTTGTAACTCATGCTGACCACTTTCTCTATTAGGTCATATAAAGCTTGTGGCTCTAGATCTTCCGGGTTACCATTCGCGATAGATTCGATCTGGATTTTGTAAACGTTGGTCGCGCCATTGTAAAAATTTTGCATTTGCATCCACATGGGGATACCATGATTTGGCACCCTTCTGAGCAGCTCCTTGTATCTTTCCCATGCTTCTGCCAACGACTCATCTTCATCCTGTATGAAGCGTGACACTTCATTTCGTAGCTTAATGGCTTGTCGAGGCGGAAAATACTTCATTAGAAAAGCTCGTGCCATTTCTTCCCAACTCGTGATCGTTCCAGGCTGTAAATTCCGCAGCCATGTTTTTGCTTTATCCCTTAGTGAAAAAGGGAACAGCTTTAATCTGATCACATCATCAGAGACACCTCTGTTCGACCTAAATGTGTTGCACAAGGTAATGAATTCTTGAAGATGCCCATTAGGATCTTCAGATTGAAACCCATTAAATTGCACCGAGGCTTGGATCATTTGTATCATGGACCCTTTTACTTCGAACATGTTGTTTCCCTCGTTGGGCAATACGATACACGATGAGTGTCCCTCGGTAGTTGGCCTAGAGTAGTCTCTGATTCTCATCACAGGAGGGTTATTATTTTCTCCCTCCTCTTCTTGGTTTGGTGGAACTGGTTGTTCTGGTCCTTCCCTTCCAGCCATTCTTCTCTCTCTTTGCCTTTCTCTTTGTCTAGCACGTCGAGCTCCCGCTCTGTTTCGTCTACATGTTCTCTCTAATTCGAGATCGATAGGAAAAACAGGAGGTGCAGCTCTACACATAAACGAGAAAAAATGACCCCTTTTTTTCTGCACGCCTTAACACACAGATTAAAAACACCCTGTTTTACAGAAATTTCAGCTATAAATTTGTTGCTCTCAATCCCCGGCAAGGGCGCCAAAAATTTGTTGTCCTGTAAACAGACTCTAGCAAGTGCACTAGATACAAGTAATAAAGTGATAAGTGAGTATCGTCTCCACAGGGATTGTGATACAAATAAATAAGAGAAATTGTTGCTAAACAGTGTGTGTTATACAAGTGGCTTCCTTTATGGTTGTTTGTTTGATATTGGTTGTTTTAGTGACTCAGGCAGGATACTCAATCAAGGAAATAAGGTTACTTTTCAAAGATTAAAGGAAGAGAACAGGCTTTACATGACCAAACACGGTGTGTTACATCTTACAACATTCGATGAATAAAAGATAATGCCAATGAAGCCAAAGTATCGGTTTTTGAGTGAGTTTGAGTCAACTGTCGTGTGTTCTCAAACTCCTAAGATTTACTAACATCTTTAGCGTCCTAAAGATACGTTCTTTCTAGCATTAAGAACAAAACTGCATTTCTAGATGAGAAAACCCTCGACACAACCTTCTAACTTGTCAGCTTCGAAGTTGGGAGATCAATAGAGATATCGGTGAAGATGAAAGCAGTGTCCTAACATTCATCTAACACATACATACATGCTTACGCAAGAAAGTTAAATCCTCATTGATCACAACATTGGCAAAATACTAAATATCATTAAAACGTTGTAAAACTTACATCACCGGGCCGGCCATACCGTGCCCATTCAAAATGTCTACTCACTCATATCGAGCAGTGAGCAGAGGAAGGTTGTTGTTACAGCTTGAGACTCCATGAGAGCTCTCTTCTCCTTCTATTCTACTTGTTAAAAAACTAAAGCTAAGAAAATAAATATCCGATCCCTAAACCTTCTCTGCTTTTCCTATTTAAAGGGAAAAGACCGAGACTGTCCAAAATTGGTACAACTTTCGTACCCTTCTTACAACAAAGTCAGCTACTTACTACAATTATCAAACTAAAGAAATGATTAACTTTTAGATCAACCCTTGAATACTCAAGGGAGTGAGACTTCAAATCATCATGCTACTTTGGGCAATCCCATCGCCACACACTTTCACCTGCCCCTCCTGCCGCTTTCCTTTCACTGCCACCAACGATCTGTCGCTGTCCGTCATTGGATAATCCGGCGTTTAACCGCTGGACATAAGTAAGGCTCCACTCCTCATTGGCATTAGCGAAACAAGCTGTTTCCAGCGAGTTTAGCATTTTTCTTTGCTTATCTGCACAAGGACATTAATTAGCCCTTATTCCTTACAAAATGATATAAAAATTACCCGAATTCCCTTATAAATTATCTGTTAATCTTAGTCAATTTCATGCCTAACACACGCGTATCGGACCTCATGCTCCTTTTTTATGACAAAAAGGGCGGAGATGCGGGACGTAAATGGGGTTACGCCCCGCGTATGAGAACGGAAGATGAAGGATTTTTGTGGTTTTTGGTAATTTTCTGATTTTTTGACTTTTGGATTTATGAGTGTTTAATGATTTTTAATTGATTTTATGATTTTTATGATTTATTTATGACTCTTTTTAATTTTTATTAATTTGTAATTAAGGAGGTAGTTAATGAAAATTTATTATGGAGGGAAGTTGAAAATTTGAATTTGAAAGGATGGAAATTGATTGGGTCGAAGAGGAGGTGGAGTGTGGAAGTGGAAAAGTTGTATAGGGAAGAGGAGTGATGGGAAGTTTGAGAGAGAGGGAGTTGCCATGGGGAGTTGTGATTCACAACTCCCCGAGGATACGTGCGGCGTACCCTAGGGTACGCCCCGCGTGTCCTCTACGTGGCACTTATTAAACAAGAGTGTTAATGAGTAACGTGTACGCGGGGCGCAAATTCAGGTGTGCCGCGCGTAGTATGTCCTTTATTAAGTAAAAGGGGCAGACACACAACTACGCGGGACGCAAGGGGTTGTATGCCCCGTGTATTTTAAGGGTTTTGGATTAATGTGGGATTTGTTTTTCTTTTGATTTTATGAAAATAAAAGAAAATGGGGGAAAATAAAATAAAGTAAAAATGAAGATGAAAATAAAATAACAATAATGCAAAATAAAGAAAAGAGATAACGTTTATAATACATATAGACAAGTGGTTCGAGGAATTCAAACCGATGCTACATTTTGAGTCGAAGTAGCTCAACTTTCTTATATGGCGGCTTATTGCAAGACGTCCGCGTTGGAGCTTGACGGGTCCGAACTCCTATTGTTGAGGAGCGTTATCACTTGTCCGGATTCCCTATTCTTACCTCGCGGGTTTTGTTCAGTGTTCCCCGGGAGGGTTCCTAGTGTCCTTTTGTTGTTGTTGACGGTTTAGGTGGGCCACCTGGCGGCTAAGATCCCTGCAAAACACTTCGCTATCGGAAAGACGGGTTAATATGTCCTTCAACAAGGACGTGACCGATTGGTCGTGTACATTGTTGGAAGGTGGAGCGTTCCGATTACCGGGCGTGGCTTGTGATTGCCCGAGCCCGTTTTCCCGAAATTCTTGCTCAAAGCCGGATGGGGGCCTCAACACGTTATTATTATTGCCATATGATAAGTTCGGGTATTGGTTCCGAGGCCTCCATCCGCCGTTATTATTATTATTATTGTGGTGAGAATAGGAGTTCGGATGGGAATTATACCTTTGGTTGCCTCCTATATAACTTACGTTTTCGGTATCGCCGGCGAACGGGCTACCGGTTTGGCAATTAAACGCATCATGGTATCCACCATAGTGAGTGCATATCAAGACCTGCACACTTTTATTGAGGCTCAATTGGGCGATCAACGAGTCAAGTTTCTTGTTCATTTCTGCTATGGAGCTTTTCGGAGCCTCTTTCTCCATAGCGAACGTCTGGTGTCGCGACGGGCCGGCAAGCCGATCCTCTTGCCATTGCACACTTTTCCTCGCGAGCTCATGAATGAGCTCGTAGGCCTCACTAGCTGACTTCCGAAATAGATCCCACCTGCAGCGGAATCAACAGTCGCACGGTTAGTGGGAGTTAACCCGTGGTAAAAAGTGCTTACCAAGTCGTGCTTTGGGATGTCATGGTGGGGGCAGTTTCGGAGCAACTTCTAGAACCTAGCCCAAGCTGCGTGAAGGGCCTCGCATTCCAACTGCCTGAAGGATGTGATATCGGTCTGTAACTTGACTGTTTTGGACGGCGGAAAATAGTAGGAAAGGAACTCCTTTTCGAGCTCTTCCCATGACGTGATGGATCCCGCCTCCAATGAGTGTAGCCATTCCAACGCCTGTCCTGTCAATGAAAAAGGAAACAATTTCAGTCTCACAGCCTCAACGGGAACACCATTTTGCCGAGAGGTATCGGCACACATAAGAAATTTATCCAAATGTTCGTTGGGGTTCTCATGGAGTTCCCCTCCGAATTGACCACATTGTTGTATCAATTGGATCATTTTGGTCTTGATCTCGTATGTGTTGGCCGGGATCATGGGAGCGACAATGCCATTACGATTTTGGGGGCGATGCGGAGCGAGGATTTCCATCATCGAACCCGTATCATTTCCCCCGCGGATGTTGTTCACGTGTGGCCTTTGGTTTCCGTCGGGTTGGTTGACCTCGGCGTTGGGGTTTGCCATTCTCTCTTTTCGAATCCTACAAAGAGTACGTTCAATTTTGAGATCAATAGGAATAAGAGAATCACTTTTCGATCGGGTGTGCATAAAGTAAAAAGAAGTATAAAAGGTTATCAACAAGAAAGAATAATGTTAGTCAAAATATATATAAACAATTTATACAAAAAGAATGCTTAAACTAAAAATGAAACGTTTTTGTCTAATATTGTAGGAGATTATAAATCCCTGGCAACGGCGCCAAAAACTTGATAGTGCGGCGCCTAGTGTGAGCTTTTCTTACGATGATTAAATGTGTATTGCGGTGAATGTGCTATGAATATGGATGTGATCTTTTAAATGTTCTTAGCTCTACTAGACACTACGACTACTTAGGGGCAAGTGTACCCCGTCGTATCAAGTAATAATCCGGTTAAGATCGGGTATCGAATCCACGGGATTTATAATTACAAGTATTAGACGACTCGGTTTCGTATGTTATTTAAGCGGCGATTACTTTGGGGGGTGAAGTAAGATACAACTACACACTATCCTAACTATTGGCGACTCAGATTTGTGTAGCTAAAACCCTATGAAGTGGGATGAGTACCGATAAGTTATAACCACGATAAATAATGACTCTAAATGTATACGGATAGTAAATTAGTCTTGCAAAGACGACTAAGTATAGTAAAACCGACCCGTGAAGCACTTAGACTACGTGATTCCTAGTCAAGGCGTGTCTAAAGCGGGGGAATTAGAAACTAGGGCCCGTAAGTTCCGTGGCTTGTCAATTCCTACGGTTTCCGATTTGTCACTTCCGGTAGGGCAACACCTATATAACTCCCTAAAGATAGCCCGAATGGCGTCGAAAATCGCGTTCTCCTACACAATAGTCAATTATCAATATCAAAACAAGTAGCAAACACTAACACGTAAAGGGAAATAGAGATTATAAATCATGAAATTATAAATATGAAATGTATATAAATGGAATACAACCAAGCCTAGTACATAGGAAGAGTACAAGCTAATTAGCACGTAAAAGGGGAGAATCCGCCCTTGAAACTAGCTAACCGGACTCAAAGCCGTCTCCTAGGTCGTGGAGGTGGAACTCTCGAGCTTGGTGACGAATGGTGGAGCGGAACTTTGATGGAATGCCGGAACAACCGAACAAGCTCTCGAGGTGGAGAGTTTAGCTACAAAAACTGAATCTATACTACAAGAAGTAACAAAACAAGTATAGTTTGCTCTCTAGTGTGTAATTATTTCTTGGTTCGTAATGAAGTTCAAGAGCTTCCTATTTATAGACATCAAGCAAGGGCAAGTTTGTAATTTCACAAAGCACAAGTATGGAGCAACATTATTTGGTGCAGAAATCCCATGATACGCCCCGCGTATGGAGTGGATTTTTGCTCCTTTCTCGTACCTGAAATACAAATCTTGAGAGCCGAGTTAGCTTGACGTTTTTATTTCCTAAACTAATCAAAAAACGAGAAAAATTAACTGAAAGTACGAGATTTATTTTTATTTCTTTATTTTATCAAAACACTTTTTTTTTGTAATTAAACTTATTTATTTTATCCAAAATCAACCCGTAAATCACGCTAAAAGATAGGGGTAAAATACCCCTATCAAATAGCAAGGATGAAACATTTGAGATGTTCACAACATTGATTAAAAAGCTTGAAAATGACAAAGACCTAAGATTAGCTCATATTAGAAGTGACAATGGCAGAGAATTAAAAAACCAACAGTTTGATGAATTCTGTGAAGTCAGTGGCATTGGTCATAACTTTTCTGCTCCTAGGATGCCTCAACAAAATGGGGTTGTTTAAAGGAAGAACAGAACAATAGTTGAAATTGCTAGGACAATGCTGAGTGAAAATAGGCTTCCAAAGTACTTATGGGGTGAAGCTGTCCACACAACATGTTATATATTGAATAGGGCTTTAGTTAGACCTATACTCAAGAAAACCCCTTATGAACTTTGGAAAGGACGGAAGCCCAACATTGGCTACTTTCATGCTTTTGGGTGTAAATGTTTTATACTCAACACAAAAGATAATCTTGCTAAATTTGATGCTAAAGCTGACGAAGTGATCTTTTTAGGGTACTCAACTAACAGTAAAGCATATAGGGTGTATAATAAACGAACTCAAGTTGTAGAAGAGTCTGTCCATATCGAGTTCGATGAAACTGACCCTGCAGGAAAGACAACTCAGTCCGCTGAAGATGAACCAAGCGCAGTTTCCGCTGATCAAAATGGAGCCCCTGAGTCATCAGTACAAGGACTGTCCAAAGGTAAGCACAAAACTGAAATTACCTTTGCTGATCAATCTACTCCTGCAGATATTGTAGAAACACCTATTCCAGACAACTCAACATTACCCAAAGAAATAAAAATTCCAAGAGGACATTCGGAGAAGTCCATTTTTGATGCTGCTGACAATAAGCTGATGACAAGAGATCAGCTTAGAAAGTATCTCAGCAATGTTGCATTCGTCTCAGTACATAAGCCAAAGAGTTTCGCTGATGCTGAGCACGACGAACATTGGATCAATGCTATGCAAGAGGAGCTTGATCAGTTCAAAAGAAATGAGGTATGGGATTTAGTACCAAAACCTAGAAATCAAAAGACCATAGGAACTAAGTGGGTCTTTAGAAATAAGCTAGATGAGCAAGGCAATGTAGTTAGAAATAAAGCCCGACTTGTAGCCCAAGGCTATAGTCAGCAAGAGGGCATTAACTATGGTGAGACCTTTGCACCCGTAGCTAGGTTAGAGGCTATACGCATATTGTGTGCATATGCTAGTTTCATGAACTTCAAACTATATCAAATGGATGTCAAAAGTGCTTTTCTTAATGGATTTATCAACGAAGAGGTATATATTAGTAAGCCTCCTGGGTTTGAAGATCCAAAGTTTCCAAACCACGTTTATAAACTCAAGAAGGCCCTGTATGGCCTGAAACAAGCACCTCGTGCTTGGTATGAGAGGTTGACCAATTTCCTGCTGACCAGGAACTATGTCAGAGGCAAAGCTGACACAACCTTATTCATTAAGAAAAAGGGTAAAAATACCCTACTGGCACAAATTTACGTAGATGATATAATATTTGGTGCTACTGACGAATCTATGTGCAAAGAATTTAGTAAACAGATGCAAACTGAGTTCGAAATGTCTATGATGGGCGAACTCAAATTCTTCCTTGGACTTCAAATCAAGCAAGGGAAGAATGACATCTTCATTAGTCAGTCTAAATACGCCAAGGAAATGTTAAAGAAATTCGATATGGAAGATTGTAAACCCATATCAACCCCAATGGGTACTGACATTGTCCTGTGCACGGATGAGAAAGGTAAGTCAGTAGACAGTAAGTTATATCGAGGTATGATTGGCTCTCTACTCTATCTTACTGCTAGTAGACCTGATATTCAGTACTCAGTATGCTATTGCGCTAGATATCAAGCTAACCCCAAAGAATCACACTTTATAGATGTGAAAAGAATTTTTAGATATTTGCAGAGCTCAGTTAATGCATGTTTGTGGTATCCAAACTCAAATGACTTCACACTCATCGGATACACTGATGCTGAATATGGACGGGACAAGCTAGATGATAGGGTCGTTTCGTCCCTATCTTTTAGCGTGGTTGACGGCTTAATTTAGGACCAAATAAATAAGTTTAATTATAAAAATAACAAGTTTTTAATAAATTAACAAAATAAAAATAAAATCCGTGTTTCCGGTTCTTTGTCTTTATTTTTTATTAAATTTAGAAAATAAAACGTCAAGCTAACTCGGCTCTCGAGAATTGTATTTCAGATACGAGTAAGGAGCAAAATCCCACCGACATATGCGAGGCATATCAACCTCCACGCGGGGCGTGGGACATCCAGTCAGAAATAATTTCTCAATCCACAGGCACCACGTGGGACTAACCCACTGATACGCGGGGCGTATCAACCTCCACGCGGGGCGTGTGACATATAGTCAGAGATGATAAGATCAATCATGAAAGTCAGACTGCATGGTCTCCCAAGTCAACTGCCCCTACGCAAGGCGTCCCACCTTACACGCGAGGCGTATATAGGAGTTTGTCAACCTAAAAGATCCAGGGACTCATATACGTGGGGCGTTCTCCAGGCTACGCGTGACGTAAAGGGCATAGTTCAAGCTATTAAACCTCAGGAGCTCAAACACGCGCGGTGTATATCAGTCTATGCGGGGCGTGGTTGAGACAACAAATTCTGCTATTGGTCCACATGCAGGAAATTATTGATGAAATGGGCCACTACATGGGGCGTCCTCAACCTTACGCGGGGCGTGTCATGGGAATTCTGCAGAAATAATGTATCTCCATGCTTGTATCTTGTGAACTTACAATTCTACCCCTAGCTTGATGTGTATAAATAAGAGTGACTAGTACTCATTTAGACATCTAGAATTTTATGTATTGAGTTCTTGCTATATAGTTTTAGATTTTAGATTCAGATTTTACATAGCAAAAACTCTTCCACCTTAAGAGCTTGTTCGTTTATTCCGGCATTCCGTCAAAGTTCTGTTCCATCTCCATTCACCAAGCTCGAGAGTTCCACCTCCAAGTCCTAAGAGACGGCCTTGAGTCCGGTTAGCTAGTTCCGAGGGTGGATTCTTCCCTTTTCACTTGCTAATTAGCTTGTACTCTTCCTATGTACTAGGCTTGGTTGTATTCCATATTTGCACTTTCCATATTTATAACATATGATTTACGATTTCTTTTGCTATATACGTGTTGATGTTTGTTACTTGTTTTGATATCCGTAATTGATTATTGTGTAGGGGAACGCGATTTCCGACGCCATTCGGGCTATCTTTAGGGATTCATATAGGTGTTGCCTTACCGGAAGTGACGCACCGGAAACCGTAGGAATTGACAAGCCACGGAACTTACGGGCCCTAATTTCTAATCCCAGGCATTAGACACGCCTTGACTAGGAACCACTTAGTCTAAGTACTTCACGGGTCGGTTACACTACACGTAGTCGTCATTGCAAGAGTAAATCATTAACCGTATATATTGGGAGTCATTGTTTATCATATTTATAACTTATCACCATCCATATCACTTCGTAGAGTTTTCGTTATATAAATCTGTCTCATTTATAGTTAGGAGTAGTTTGTAGTTGTTTCCCAAATCAACTCAAAGTATTCACCGCTTAGATAACATATAAAATCGAGTTGTTTAATACTTGTAGTTATAAATCCCGTGGATTCGATACCCGGTCTTAACCGGATTATTACTTGATACGACGGGGTACACTTGTCCCTAAGTAGTAGCGTCTAGTAGAGATAGAGCATTTAGGAAGACCACACCCATAGGCATAACGAACTTATCATAACATATATTTCATAAGCTCTACCTAGGCCGTACGACCCATCAAGTTTTTGGCGCCGTTGCCGGGGATTTATACTTTCTTGCAATATTAGACAAAAACGTTTTATTGTTAGTCTAAGCATTTGTAAATATTATTCTCTTTTTGTGAATAATTTATTTTCTTTCTTGTTGTTACTAATGATTCTTTTCATGGTATGATGCCTTATACTCGTCATATGTGGGATGACCACATAAAAACGGGATAGTTGAAAATTTGACGAGAACTTGAACGTACACAATTTAACCCGAAATTTTTGTGAGGTATTTTTAAGCCTAAAAGAGTTCGTACGAGAACTCTATTTCTTTCATAATTTTTCGAGAGCTTTGACTTCACTCGATTCATAGAATTTGCACCTAATACCGGGTTAAGTACACTCATTTTGGTAAAAACGGCAATAGATGATAAAACGAACCCACTTAGGCTAATTCTTTTCTTAAATCATTTTTCTTGTTTTCACTAACCTCTAGGAAACCCTCTCGAGCCTATTAACCGACATCTTTGTTAATACCTTTTTAACATCTAACCCTTTTTCCTCTTGTTTAAATACCAACAAAATCAAATTGCATCAGAACTACCCGAAATAAGACAAGGCCTTGACAAGTAAGCACCGTAAGCTTTCGAAATCGTTTTTGTGCCGCTCTCAAAACAAAAAGAAAAAGAAAAAAAAACAATAAAGAGCAAAAAGGCATTCTTAAGCTCCACCCGAGCAATTTCGAGTTACATTTTACGAACTCGCTAAGGCCAAAATAAAAACACGGTGCGATCATCAAAATGGTGTTTGAACTCGAGTGTCTAAAAATTTAACCACTAAAAAGCCACCCACATTACAACCCCCCTCCGGGTTCATTTTTAATATTGCCTAAACCATGACATAGGAGGAAAAACCCGGATGAAAATGCAAACTCAAAATGACTTCGAGTAAGTGCAAAGGAGAGTGCAAAAACACCGACCCACCAAAATTTGAGCGTAAGAGTGAAATCCCTTGGTGAGGTACAATCAGGTTCTCAAAAGATAATCGGCCCCCGTTGATATTGCCTATTAAATTTGATCATGGAGGTTTCAAACAAGTTTTGGTCGCTCATTTGTTTACGTAGGTACTTGCCGAAAACTTTGCATAAAACTTTAGCTATGGGATCACGCACTTGGTAAAACTAACCGAAGGTTTGTTTCTTAATCATCTCAATCCTTTGTCTTTCGACTTCTTTTACTTGAGGACAAGTAAAACTTTAAAGTCCGAGGAGGTTGATAGGGTCGTTTTGCCCCTATCTTTTAGCGTGGTTTACGGCTTAATTTAGGACCAAATAAATAAGTTTAATTACAAAAATAACAAGTTTTTAATAAATTAACAAAATAAAAATAAAATCCGTGTTTTCGGTTCTTTGTCTTTATTTTTGATTAAATTTAGAAAATAAAACGTCAAGCTAACTCAGCTCTCGAGAATTGTATTTGAGGTATGAGTAAGGAGCAAAATCCCACCGACATACGCGGGGCGTATCAACCTCCACGCAGGGCGTGGGACATCCAGTCAGAAATAATTGCTCAATCCACAGGCACCATGTGGGACTAACCCACTGATACGCGGGGCGTATCAACCTCCACGCGGGGCGTGTGACATCTAGTCAGAGATTATAAGATCAATCATGAAAGTCAGACTGCATGGTCTCCCAAGTCAACTGCCCCTACGCGAGGCGTATATAGGAGTTTGTCAACCTAAAAGATCCAGGGACTCATATACGCGGGGCGTTCTCCAGGCTACGCATGACGTAAAGGGCATAGTTTAAGCTATTAAACCTCAGGAGCTCAAACACGCGCGGCGTATATCAGTCTACGCAGGGCGTGGTTGAGACAACAAATTCTGCTATTGGTCCACATGCAGGAAATTATTGACAAAATGGGCCACTACGCGGGGCGTCCTCAACCTTACGCGGGGCGTGTCATGGGAATTCTGCAGAAATAATGTATCTCCATGCTTGTATCTTGTGAACTTACAATTCTACCCCTAGATTGATGTGTATAAATAAGAGTGACTAGCACTCATTTAGACATCTAGAATTTTATGTATTGAGTCCTGGCTATATAGTTTTAGATTTTAGATTCAGATTTTACATAGAAAAAACTCTTCCACCTTAAGAGCTTGTTCGTTTATTCCGGCATTCCATCAAAGTTCCGTTCCATCTCCGTTCACCAAGCTCGAGAGTTCCACCTCCAAGTCCTAAGAGATGGCCTTAAGTCCGGTTAGCTAGTTTCGAGGGTGGATTCTTCCCTTTTCACTTGCTAATTAGCTTGTACTCTTCCTATGTACTAGGCTTGGTTGTATTCCATATTTGCACTTTCCATATTTATAACATATGATTTACGATTTATTTTGCTATATACGTGTTGATGTTTGTTACTTGTTTTGATATCCGTAATTGATTATTGTGTAGGGGAACGCGATTTTCGACGCCATTCGGGCTATCTTTAGGGATTCATATAGGTGTTGCCTTACCGGAAGTGACGCACCGGAAATCGTAGGAATTGACAAGCCACGGAACTTACGGGCCCTAATTTCTAATCCCAAGCATTAGACACGCCTTGACTAGGAACCACACAGTCTAAGTACTTCACGGGTCAGTTACACTACACGTAGTCGTCATTGCAAGAGTAAATCATTAACCGTATATATTAGAAGTCATTGTTTATCATATTTATAACTTATCACCATCCATATCACTTCGTAGAGTTTTCGTTATATAAATCTGTCTCACTTATAGTTAGGAGTAGTTTGTAGTTGTTTCCTAAATCAACTCAAAGTATTCACCGCTTAGATAACGTATAAAACCGAGTCGTTTAATACTTGTAGTTATAAATCCCGTGGATTCGATACCCGGTCTTAACCGGATTATTACTTGATACGACGGGGTACACTTGCCCCTAAGTAGTAGCGTCTAGTAGAGATAGAGCATTTAGGAAGACCACACCCATAGGCATAACGAACTTATCATAACATATATTTCATAAGCTCTACCTAGGCCGTACGACCCATCACTAGAGCGTAAGAGTACTTCTGGAGGATGCCATTTCCTTGGAAGCTGTCTAGTGTCTTGGTTCAGCAAGAAGCAGTCATCAGTTGCCCTGTCTACAATTGAAGCTGAGTACATTGCTGCTGGAAGCTGTGTCGCCCAAATCCTATGGATTAAGCAACAGCTTGAGGATTACGGAGTCAAAACAGAAACAATTGAAGTCAAGTGCGATAACAAAAGCGGTATTGACCTATCCAAAAATCCAATCCAACACAGTAGGATGAAGCATGTCAGCATAAGGCATCACTTCATTAGAGATCATGTACTCAAAGGTGAGATCAAGTTGACCTACGTACCAACAGATGAACAGCTTGCGGATATCTTCACTAAGCCTCTGGCTCGTGAGCAATTCAGCATATTAAGGGAAGCTATCGGTATGTGTAATCCTGTCTAATAAATTCTTGATCAATATTGAGTGATTATACTATATGCCGAGTAGTTATTGCATGCTAAATAACTTAATCAAACTGAGCTAAACTGAATAACATAGAATCACCCTATGCCGACTAGATATACATGCTGAGTGATTTCTA
Source organism: Euphorbia lathyris (assembly GCF_963576675.1). Taxonomy (NCBI): domain Eukaryota; kingdom Viridiplantae; phylum Streptophyta; class Magnoliopsida; order Malpighiales; family Euphorbiaceae; genus Euphorbia; species Euphorbia lathyris. Next base: position 96,972,900 of record NC_088911.1, on the reverse strand, counting down.
CAGGTTGAGTTACTTTTGTATGAAAATTTCTTCTACGTAAAACTGAGCACTTAGTATCTCAAACGTTTGGAATTCTAAATACCGAGTAACATTCGCCTGGACATTAAATAGCACGCACGCATTAAATAGCCACCTAGGATGACGTAAGCACAATAATTAGAAAACAACTGCGCCGAATGTGTCATAAATTCCAGATTATTGTCGTTTGATTATCTCGAGGTAAAACGGCTACTCCAACGTTCCAGATCAACTCGACCCTCTATAAATAGTGGACGAATTCCCACTCACATCTCTTTACACTTTGAAATATCTGGCAAATTGATTTCTATCTAAATCCCCAATCTTCAAATACTCTCAAAGAATCCCTAAAAACATGTCGGATTCCCAAAACATCTCCGGAGCTGGTTATGATGGCAATCACTCCGATGAAAACCCTCCATCTCCTGCTCAGCAGGAATACATCGAGACTCCCACCAAGTGTCAAGGACACGGTCATCATGACCAAACTCCGAGCAAGAGCCCCCAAGATGACCTTGCAACCTCTTCGAAAAAGAAGAAGAAGAAGAAGAAAGACAAGCAACCTGAGGAAAAGGAATTTCTTATGGTCTACGACAATGTCAAGAACTGTGAGGTACTTCGTTGCCGGTGGTTCTCCCCGAGTTTTGTAACCGCTGAGAAACCGTTTTGTGAATGGATCTCCAAGAACGAGTGGTCGAAATTATTCTCTCTCTCCGGTAAAGCTTACCCTCGATTAGTAAGGGAATTCTATTCGAATCTGAAGGTGGATAAGGACAACGCTGACCATCTAGTCACAAAGGTCACGGGCAAAGACATCACGGTAACTCCATCATACCTTGCAACTTTACTAAAACTGCCAAACAAGGGTAAAGAATTTAGAACCACAAACGTCAAACTTGACTACCCAGTTGAGTTCTGTAAACCAAAGGATCATAAGGGAGAAATAGCCAACACATGTATGGGTCAAGATCAAAAGATGGCTCATTACATCTTGACCAACTTTATCTTTCCTAAAATCAACTCAGCCTCATCTGCCTCCAACTTCGAGTAGAATTTTATCTGGCACATGCTGACCTACCAACCACTTAATATGCCCATCTTTCTTGTCGGTGAATTCCAACGAAGTACTGGGAAACTCAGGTGGGGCTCCCTCATCACAAGAATTCTTGAAGACCATAAGGTGAGCACAGTTGGTGAAACTGAGTCATGGGGAACTGAGATTACAGCAGCACTGCTGTTTGGGTTAGCATACAACCAACCTCTCAAGTCTAAGAAAGGAAAGGGGGCTGTTGAAGAAAATGAGGAAGAAGTTCATGCTGAGGAAGGCGCACAAGCTATGCCGACCAAGAAAGGAAAGAAAGCGGTGGTGAAACCCCATACTGACCGAACTCGGCAAGATAAAAAGCGGAAAGCTGACCAAGCCGCTAAAGACATCAATACTTTCACAAAGAAACTTCGGATTGTATCTAGCGTGCAGAAAGCTGCTGCTGAGCAAGCTAAGTCAGCAGGAAAAAGGCCCGCTGAGCCTGAGGAAGAAGAGAAAGAGGAAACTCCAGAAACACCTCTAAGGAAGAAGAGAAGAACATCTGATCTGAGTCCCATTAATGCTGCCCCTCTTGACTTTGTAGTCTCCGACGATTCCCACTTCGTGAGAAGTCAAAAGATTGATCTTGAAAAAACACCCTCTGAACAGGAAGATGATTTGGGAGATTTTGGAGGCCAGTTTGAAGCTGAGCGAACAACTAATGATGAGCAAGATAAGGATGCTGCTGAGCAAACTAAGTCAGTTGATGCTGAGCCAATTGAACCACAAGCTGACCCAACTATAAGTGTTCATGCTGTGAGGAACTTTAATGATGTCCTAGGGATCAATTATTCATCTGAGTCTCTTGACTCAATTGCTGCTGACCCCTCACCTCCAACCAACAAGGTCAGTTCTGAAAAGAGTTTTAAGAGCAAAGCTCACAAGTCCAACTCTCTAGACCTACTGGCTAATTCTCCACTTAGAGAACCAATTACTGACCTAACCGGACTACAGTACGAATTCTTCTCCTTCGTCATCGAGCCAACTCCAGATCAATTCACACAAAAGCAAACCTTTGTTACTCATACTGAGGAACAAGCTAAGACCCCTGAAAATCCAATCTCTGCCGAGCAAGAGCTCGAAGTTCAAGCTGCTCAAGAGGGTGAGCGAGCAAAGGAAAATCTTGTAAGTTCTGAAGTACCTCCTCCTGAACCAACTCAATTTCAAACCAATGTTGAGCAGGTCAACATCTCTGCCGATCCACCTCTTCCTAACCCAGCATCGCAGAATGTTGAACAGTCAGTTCCTGGTGCTGACTTGACCAAAAGTCCAGTTATTGATCATGCTGGCCCATCTGGTACTGGAAAGCAACCTACTCAAAAACCGGCTGCTGAGCGAACTTCTGAGGCAACTTATGCCTACCTAAATGCTACTGAGTCTGGGCATCGCATCATTCACTCAGCTCAAACCATTCTCTAGGATTTGACTCCCTCTCATGCCGATGCTGCTGGATTCGTTAATGATGAGTCAACACAACTTTCTTTTGTCACTCAGCTCCTGAATGAGATCAATGGTCTCAAAGATCTTGTGAGTGTCATGACAACTGTTCAAACTCAACAACCCAAGCAAGACTCCCTAGTAAAGCTGGATGAACTGCAGTTCATGATGGTGAATCACATGGATTCCCTCCAAGGCCAAATAAATGCTCTGTCTGCAGTAAACACGAGATATGCTACTTCTGCTGAGGTTGACCACCACTTCACCAAGCTACACTCTGAGCTGACCGATACTCGTGGGCTAATTTCCTCCTCTTCCTAGAGTTCGATCGAGCAAATTAGCGAAGCTGTCTGTCTACTCAACTTGAGTAAGGAAGAGATGGACACTGACTTGGTGAAAACAAATGAAATCCCGTAATACTCCCAGGCCACCTTCAAACATGTGCGCCATACTAATGCTCAACGTCAGTTTTATGATTCGGCCTTGCTCAAAATGTATCATCAAGCTTATGCTAGGCTGACTGACACACTGACCTGGATTGGGAAATCACAGGAATATATTCTCAGTATGCTTAGTGCATCCATTCGAGTCCCCAGATCCATTATAGATGATGGCGTTCCTGTTTTCGATGGTCTCAGGGAAAGCACGAAACAGCTTAAGGCATACTCAGTGAGATTAACTCGTGCTGCTCTCAATGACACTTTTATTCCTCCTCCGCCCAATGCTGGCAAAACGGGGGAGAAAGAACAAGCTGATGGAACTCAGCACAAATCAGGGGAAGCAGGAGAAGCATCTGGTAGTCAGCAGCAACAAAGAAACGCCAAGGGAAAAGGCAATGTTAATCCTTCCCATCAAGCCCAAGTCAACAGGAAGAAATAAATTAGTAAATCTTAGAATTTAACTTGTAGTATTTGTCTGGCTTATTCTATCTGTTTGTTTGCTAACCAAACTATCTATTTTAAAAGCATCTTTTATTTAAACTGACTTATCTACATATGATGCTTACTTAAATGTGCTATATGCTGAACTGTCTTAAATGAACAAACAATCGAACTTAAAAAAAAGGAACTTGCATGAAACTCTCAACACACATTTACTCTGATACATAAATAAATTTTGCGATATAATCTCTCTGATACCTAAAACTGACCGTGTATCAAAATGAGTAAACACATGTTCCAACATATTGAAAGCTGGCCTAGGCTCATCTGAATTAGATCTTAGAAGGTCTAGAATTGAACTTAGTCAGTACAAGCATGCTTTGATTTTTCTCAATTAAATCTTGGAAGGTTTAGAGTTAAATTGAATCAAATAGATGCAACCCTTACGGGGGAGTAATTTCAGAAGAACAAAAAACAATTCAATCATGGGGAATTTCAAAACTGAGTTCCATAACTAAATATTTTGCCAACATCAAAATGGGGGAGTTTGTTGAAACGACTTTCCAACATGATTTTGATTTGACAAAATTATTTATGTCAATCCATGATTAAGTGCTTTGATTTAATTGTACTAATGTGTTTGTTCAATATTGAGTATAAAAATATTTATAAGAACAGGAATCAAATTAAGACAGAATGTAGTCTGCATGATAGCATAGCACGGGCTGAGTAAAGAATCACTCGGTATGAAAAAAGGAAAGTCTTCTTCAGAAGTCAAAGCTTTCAAAAGAAGCTGACCACAGAAGCTGAGTAGAAAGCATCTCAGCATAAAAGAAGAGAAGTCTTCTTCGGAACTATATCTTGCAGAACGAAGCTGACCGTTGAAGTTGAGTGAAAAGCAACTTAGTATCGAATTGGCAACAATCAAAGACGACGGCTATCAAAGTCAAGCTGAGTGATCTTCAGGACAGCGCGAATGATCCGTTTGCTAAAAGACAAGATCAGACAACTATCTGCACCTATAATAGAAACCTTGGAATTACGCAAAGAGTCAATTTCGAGATGCATGGGTCAACTGTCCGTTAGCTAAAAGACAAAACCTGTACAAGAAGACAAACCTGCAAGAAGAAGACAAGCCTGGCGCCTGCCGAATTCAGACGACAGGATTGGCCTGCAAATCTGAAGCTGACCAGAACATGTCTCAAGAGAAAGCCGTTTGAATCCAACGGAAAATTCCGGATTCAAATCATTGTATCTTCAGATTTCAACTATAAAAGGACAAGTACACTTCTTGGATCCTTTGCCGAAACACAAAAGAAAAAGAGCATACATACAAAGCACATCAAAACAAGAAAAGGATCTTACACCAAATTTCTATCTCTGTGTAAAAGCTAGTTTGATTTTGTAATCATCTAAAGTGTTCTTTTTCTGAAAAAGAACAATTTTGTATCAATTGTAAAATTGAGAGAGTTGTGCTGAGTACTCGGTTTTAAGTACTCAGCGGTAGAGAAATCTAGGTGTTCGGTTATAGCACTTAGTAGGAGTTGAGTAGACGAATAGAGGAAGGTACTCTTGCATATTCAACTTCCTTGTAAACGGTTTGTGCTCTACCTTTAAAGAGCTCAGTATTGGATTGAAAAAGCCCTGAGGGATTCTGGGGACTGGACGTTGGCGGAGAGGCCAAACCAGGATAAGTCATGCTGAGTAATTTCTAACTCTCTCTCAATATATATTTGTATGTGTTGCTTGCTATATTTACTCAGTTTATAAATTGTTTAAACTAACACTGAGTAAATCAGAGTGCTGGGTTGGAAGCTGACCACAAAAGTATCATTTCCCAACTCACAAGTAAAACAGCTCTAGTCAGTATCTGACTAAAGCCGTCTTACGACTCACTCGGCCGTGCTGACCAAAACTGAGTTGTAAAACTCAAAGAATTATATTAAGTCAGGATAATTAAAAAAAAGTTATATTAGTTCCTAACCCCCCCTTGGAACTAATCACACGGGACCAATAACACTGTGTGTGACATTCCACTCGGCGTGTCACCTGACGCTCGACGTGTGATGCTCATGCAAGGAGGGGACGGAAAGGCCGCAGAGAAACAAAATTGCACCCACATGGCGTGTGGGTTGCCTTTTTCACCAAGCTGAATTAGATGGGACAAAGGCTGACATCTCCTGAATTATTGTTTTGCCACTATTCTATTTATTGTTTTACCATTGGGCTTATTTTCCTTATTACCATTTGCACTACTTACCCACATTCTACCTCTATTCTCTCTTATTAGCTTGTAACCCCAGTGGAGACATTTTAGTATCTTTACTTATCCTAAGGGAAGATATATAAGCCTCTTTATTTGTAACGAAATACACTTTTTATCAAATAAATCAATTTTAGTCTCCATTATTGGGAGCTTGTTCTTATACTTGGGATTCACTCCTTCAAGCTATGATTGACAAGAAACATTCTTTGTGCATTTAAGATTAAAATCCTCACCTGACTATCGATTATATCAGTTGGTATCAGAGCCGAGTCATTTTCCTTCTCGGAGACTTCTTCTTAGCTATGGTTCAACCACGTCTACAACAAAAAGTTATGAAATCCAATGACAAGAGGTTTGAAGAAATAGAATCTTGCATGAAAGGGATTTAGAGAAACTCTCATGGAGTAAAATGAAAGGTATGATGCAAGAATGAGAGAGTTGGCTCTCTCTATTGAGGAACTCAAGCTTGAGATCCGAAATCCCCACCCATAACCCGTCAGAGGTCCTCAATGGAGATAAGAGGAGGATATTCAACCTCAACGGCAACCGACTCTACCATAATCACCACCACCTAGGTGAAATTTTGTGCAATAATAAATGGTTCCTCGGGTTCATGAGGTAAGACATCCTAACCCCGTTATTATTCACAATGCCGATAGTGATATTGATGGGGATGCTTTTATTGATTTTGATCCCCATAGGATTGCTAGAAATATAAGTATCCGTAATGATGTTGGTATAGTTGGCCATGGGCATATGAATGCTATAAATATGGAAATTGTGAATGATGTTGATGTAGGTGGTCATTGAAGGAGAAATTATGTTGGGAAAGACCCTTATATGGAGAATGTGAATGTTAGAAGGGGATATGGGGAAATTTTGATAGATATGATGCATTTAAATTGAAGATTGAATTGCCTTCATTTAGGGGCGATCTTGACATTGAGGGGTTTCTTGATTGGCTATTGGAAGTAGAAATGTTCTTTGAGTATGCGGGGATACCGGATGAGAGGAAGGTTCGGTTGGTGGAATATCGGTTAAAAGGTGGAGCCTCAGTTTGGTGGGATCATGTTAAAGAATAGAGAAAAAGATGAGGAAGGGAGCCGATGTGGTCTTGGTTACGGATGAAGTCGATGTTGAGGGAATGATTTTTTCCACCTGATTATGAGTAATACATCTATAGTTCGTGTCAGAATTACTCACAAGGTGCAAGGAATGTACATGAGTATACTTTAGAGTTCTTGAGGCTCTCGGCAAGGGCTAATTTGTTCGAAACCGAAAGACAAAAGACTTCAAAGTATCTTGAATGGCTTAGGTACAACATTCAAGATAGAATCGGAACTCAAATGGTAATTCGGGTGTAAGACGCTCAGAATCTCACTTTGAATGTGGAATCTCAACTAAGTGTTAGGGCACGTGATGGGTATAGAAGATCAGGTAGTGATGGTGCTTATGGTGGAATAGAAGCTTCCAAGGGAGTTGATAAAGGAAAGGGTGTGGCTAGCACTAGTGGCACTAAGGCTCCAATTGTGGGTAAGGCACCTAGCGGGGATGTAAGGCCCTATAGGGCGACACCACCTCCTAAGGGCAATAACCCTTATGCTAAACCGGCTCCATTCAAGTGTTTTCGATACAATGAGCCGGATCACCGTTCTAATTAGTGTCCTAAGAGACGAAGTGCCAATGTAGTTGAGAGGTATGAGGAGGATTACGAAGAGGAGGAGGATGTGTTTTGTGAGCCTGTTGAGGAGGAGGAAGATGGCATTTACGAAGATGATCGCGTCATCATATTTGAGGTTATTGGTCTCCGATAGGGTTGAGGAGGATCAAAGGCACCAACTCTTTCGCACCCATTGCCTTGTTCAAAGAGTAAGGTGTAACATGATCATCGATAGTGGAAGTCAAGAGGCCCATTGTGTATTTTAGTGAGAAATTATGTGAGTCGAGACAAAAGTGGGCCACCTATGATAAAGAGTTCTATACGGTGGTCCGGGCCTTGAAGATGTGGGACCACTACCTTATTGGCAAGGAGTTAATGTTATTTACCGACCACCAAGCTCTCAAATATTTAGGGAGTAAAAAATAGCTCTGAAGCTCTATGCATGCTAGATGGTCCGCTTTTGGGGACAAGTTCCCCTGTAAGCTCTCAATAATGCGGGTCAACAAAACAAAGTGGCAAATGCTCTAAGTAGGAGAGTTGCACTCCTCAAAACAGTGACACTTGATCTAGAAGACTTTGAGCACATCAAAGGGGATTATTGAGAGGAACTGGATTTCAGAAATATTTGAGAGAAGTGTAAAGATTAAACCGGGGATGACGAGCATCAATTGTTTGATGGTTATCTCATAAGGGCTAGTCAATTATGTCTTCTGGGTATGTCGATTCGAGAGAGAGTGATCTGGAATCTTCATAGAGTAACTTTGGGCGAACATTTTGGTAGAGATAAGACTTTCGAGGCCGTGAGTTCCCGTTACTATTAGCCGAGGTTAAGGAGGGATGTGGCTTATTTTGTGGAGCGATGTGGGGTTTGCCAAACCTCTAAAGGGCACGCCACCAATACGGGTTTGCTTATGCCTTTACCAGTGCTGAAATCTATATGGAAGGACCTCTCCATGTACCTAGAACTCAACAAGGTATGGATTCTATCTTTGTGGTTGTAGACCGGTTTTCAAAAATAACTCATTTCATCCCATGTTGTAAGACCAATGATGCAACGAAAATTGCTAAGTTGTTCTTCCGGGAGGTAGTGAGGTTGCATGGAGTTCCAAAGAGCATAGTGTAGGATAGAGACACGAAGTTTGTTAGCCATTTTTGGCGTACCTTGTGGGATATTTTTGGCACTACCTTAAAGATTAGCACTACCGATCACTGCAAACGGATGGACAAATGCAAGTGGCCAACCAGACCTTGGGCAATCTATTGAGGAGTAAGTGTTGGGACAAGCCGGAGATGTGGGACTATATGATTGCATAAGCTGAGTTTGCATACAATTCCACCGTGAGTTCTACTACGAGGAAGACACCTTTTGAGGTTGTGTAACAAAGACTCCCAACCACCCGTTTGATCTAGGAGACACCCCAAAGGGGGGAAAAGAAGAGTATAGTCGCCCAACACCTAGCCAATTAGTACCACCAAATGCACCAAGAGGTGAAGCGGATCATTGAAAAAAGGAATAGTAAAGAAAAAGCTAAGGCGTATGAGCACCGAACGGACATTCAATTTGAGGTGGGGATGAGGTCATGGTATATTTAGCAAAGATAGGCTTGCAAGTGTCCCAAGTAGCAAGCTCAAACCGTGGAAGTAGCAATGATGCAGACATCTCCAACATAGGCCCAATGGGAGGAGCCAAGTTTCCCAAGGCAGCAAAACTTTCTCACACGTCGTGCGCATCAGGCCACACGCCGTGTGAGGTCCAATCCAAAGTGACTAAAAAGTCAGACTTGCAGTGACATAGCGTGTGACATCCTACTCGGCGTGTGATGCTCGTGCGAGAATGGGACGAAAAGGCTGTAGAGAAGCATAACTGCACCCACACGATGTGTGTGTATGCGCCTCGATGTGTGGGTTGCCTTCTTCACCAAACTGAATTAGAGGAGACAATGACTGACATCTCCTGAATTCTGTTTTGCCATTAGGCTAATTTTTCTTATTACCTTATGCACTACTTACCTCATTCTATCCTTATTCTCTCTTATTGGCTTGTAACTCTAGTGAGGACTGTAGGTGCTGCGGCCTCGCCCGGAAGACCCGGGGGGTGGACACCGTTGACGACAGATGCTGTGATTGGCGCCGAAAGTAACCAATCGCGGAATCAAGCTGCTCGGCAGGGTCGGAGCTTGGAGTATGGAAGAGTCGCCACCCACGAATGGGAAATGAACACCGATCCCTTGCGGGAGACCGGTGAGGGTTCGAGAAATTTGGGTACGAGTCGAGAAGGCTAGCTCCTTTCCGGAGAAAGGCTACTAGGCACCCCAACATCGCCCGGTTCTGAACCACCGGCCTCCTACTTAGCATGTTAGGCGCTAACGGACTAATCGCATATTTCTTTAAGTTTAAAATTCATTTGAAACCTTTTCTTTCTCGTTTTGAAAGCCGTTTTGAGCATATATTATTGAAAGCCACTTTAGTAAAGAATCACCCATTTACATGAATTTAGAGTATATGGAGGAAAGAGGGAGATAGAAGAAAGAATTGGTTTAGTTACAACGTGAGTTATGCTTTATATTGTATATTAAATCTACAATAATCTCAATCCCCAAAAGAAGGTTTATTTACATGGTTCGTGCCTTAATCGTCGTTGGAACGATTTAGGCACGTTTCAAAACCCCATTGATTTATATGCTTTTCACTCGAATCGCAGTTGGAACGACCCGAGCGTTTGAAAATGTGGCATAAGAAGTTTTAACTCAAAAACGTGATTAAACATACAAGTCCATTTATTTTTGTACAAAACCGTTTAGTTAGGAAAACGATTCAAAACTCTATTATTTACAAGAAAAACGATTTTAATTACAAGGTTTGCTGAACCTGTCGTTGGAACTGATTAAGATTTCAAAACGTGATATTTTGGAAGTCGTTTGAAAATGATAAAGAACCAAAAATCTTTTATTTATATTTGGAATCTCTAAAAACCTTTAGTTTAAATAATCAAGTTGAAATCTCTTTTTTGTGGTTTATTTTCTCCCTTTTCACTGAATTAATCCACACTTGAACACAATCACAATGATGATCAATTTAAATCCTCAAAACCCACCCAATAGGACCCAATTGAAATATATACATATAGACGTCAAAAGAAAGGTAAATATACGTACTTACATATATGTACATCATAGTAAAAAATGGTAAAAATACATATGGACTAAAAATAAGATGAGAAAAATAATAATAATACATATACTATAGTTTTTTTTTTGAAAGAATGATACTTGATTATATTAGAATGAAAGAATCAATGAAATTACAGAGAAATGGAGGTGGTGAATGAAACCATTCTCCCCTACATAGCGGGTTTGACACTGATCTAGCTAGGAAGTGAGCCAATGAATTGGCCGATCTCCGAACATGACTCAAAGAGCAGTGAACAAGAGACTGTAACAGCGAGGAACTGTTATGTACTAAAATTTGGAAGGGTGAAGACGGACCGGTTCTCGTTGCAAGCGATAATACCATATTTTGAGAGTCTGATTCTAGAAGCACATGACTCCAACCGTTGAGCCTTATCCATCCCAGAGCTTCCCGAAGAGCGAGAGCTTCCGCTATATTAGCCTCCATTAGACAATCGAACATACCTGTTTTGGCTGCCACAAATTCACCCGCGGCACTGCGTAGGATGAGACCAAAACCAGTTAGCTGAAGGTCCTCAAAGATGGCTGCATCTAAGTTAAGTTTCAGATACCCCGGGGGAGGAGGAGACCAAGACCGACTGCTGATATTTTCTAGGACAGCAGCAGGACCGCTGTGCACTTGAGCTTCCTGCCAGCTACGGAGAAAGGATCCTGCGTTATCGACGGTGGCCTTCGCCCCTGTGGTTCGATTATTCCATAACTGGTCGTTGCGATTCAACCATAATTGCTAGCAGAGCATAGCTGACATTTCTCTGATATTTTTCCGCTGAGAGAGAACATAAGACCAGAAATCCCGAAAGCATGTGAAGTTAGTGCTGATGTCGCCAAGCGGGGAGAGGAGCCAGACCCGTCTCGCCATACGGCAGCCAACAACCGCATGGAACTCGTCCTCCGTGTAACTCGAGCATTGTGGGCAAAGCTCCGAGACAGGGACATGACGGACGACAAGCGCCTGATTACTCGGTAAGCAGCCTGCAAGGATTCGCCAGAGAAAATTACACACTTTTGGCGGTACCTGTAGGTTCCATGTAGCTGACCACATGTTAGAGGGCTGTCCCGAGCCCGATTGTGAATAGAAGCTTTGTAGACACCGGTAGCCACTCTTTACCGAGTATAGACCGCTACGCTCTTTACTCCAGTACCATGTATCTGCTACCGTACCTTGACTGAGCGGTATCTGTAGGATCAAATTCTGATCTCGAGGAGAAAAGAGGCCCTTGATTAAATTGTCATCCCAAGAGCACCCATCCTCCAGAATCAAGTCCGACACAAGGTTTATATCCATATCCGCCAATTCTGAACTTTCCACATACGGGTGAGAGGCGTCGGGAAGCCATGGGTCATGCCAGATATTAATAAGCTGACCCGTACCCACCAACCGTCGAGCCGCGGACTGAAGGAGAGGCTGGGATGCACGGATACTATGCCAAATGAAGCTGGGGTTGTCCTGAATAGGGGCCTCTAGAAAGGAGCAATCCGGATAGTATCGGGCTTTGTACACCTGGGCAACTAGCGAAGAGGGATTAGATAGCAAATGCCAACCCTGTTTAGCTAATAAGGCTAGGTTAAATTGGTGTAATCGACGGAAGCCCAAGCCCCCGAATTTCTTAGGTGTGCAGAGTTTATCCCAAGACTTCCAGTGGATACTCCTTCTGTCACTCCCGTTGGAACCCCACCAGAAGGAGTTCATTCTCTTTTCAAGGTCGGCACAAAAAGTTTCAGGGAGCAGGAAGAGACTTATCGCATAGGATGGCAGAGCCTGAATGACTGATTTGATCATAACTTCTTTGCCTGCCCGTGATAGGAACCGGGCCTTCCAGCTCCGAAGTCTCGTCATAATCATTTGCTCAAGATAGGTAAAGACTTCAGTCTTATTTCTCCCGATGACAGATGGAAGGCCCAAGTACTTAGCTGGTAGGCTTACTGAGTCAACACCAAGAATCGCAGCAGTTAAGGAACATGTCTGATCACTACAGAATTTGCTGAAGGAGATTGATGATTTTGAAAAATTGACCTTTTGACCCGAGGCTCTCTCATAGTCGGTTAGACACTGTTTAATTGCAGTAGCTTCCTGGTGATTAGCTCTGAAAAATAAATAGCTGTCATCTGCAAAAAATAAGTGGGAGATGGAGGGAGCAGTTCGTGCAACCTGACAACCATGGATAGTTCCTTGTGATTCTAGCTGGGCCAAAGACAGTGAGAGACCTTCAGCATAAATGATGAAGAGATATGGCGAGATAGGGTCCCCCTGCCGGAGACCCCTTTGAGGAATAACAGAACCGATATTATTACAGCCACTCACAATATTGTATTTCACCTTACTAACACATTGCATAATCAACTGAACCCATTTAGGATCAAAGCCCAACCGCAATAGCATCTGCCTAAGAAAATCCCATTCGACCCGGTCATAGGCCTTTGCCATGTCTAACTTCAAAGCCGCCACACCCGACTTTCGTTTAGACTTCTTATGAATATAGTGGTTCACTTCGTAGGCTAACATCACATTATCCGAGATTAGCCTACCAGGAATGAAAGCACTTTGAGAGGGAGAAATGATAGAGTTCAGAACCTGTTTGAGCCGGTTTGCTAGAACTTTTGATACAATCTTGTAGATAACATTGCAAAGTGCAATAGGACGCATGTCTGATACATATTCTGGGCGGGATTTCTTCGGTATTAGAATCAAGGTTGTATCATGTATATTATCTGGTAAAATACCTCCATTTAACCAACTGAGACATGCCTGACTCACCTGATGACCCACAATATCCCAGTGTCTTTGATAAAAACCAGGATTAAATCCGTCAGGACCCGGACTTTTATCGAGGTGCATAGTGAAGACAGCCGCTTTGACCTCGGCCACATTAAACTCTCTTAGCAGCTCTTCGTTCTGTGACATAGTAATCTTCGGTCTCACATTAGATAGAATAGAATTGAATTCGCAGCCTTGAGAGGAGAACAGCTCCTGATAATAACCATGGATTAGTGGGCTCAGTCCCGCGCTCCAATCAACCCAGACCCCCGCGCTTGTTTTTAATCGGTCAAGATTGTTCTTCTTCCTCCTATTGTTTGCCGCGACATGGAAGAATCGGGAATTAAGATCACCCCCTCGTAGCCAGAGTTTCTTCGCACGCTGTTTCCAGTATTGTTCTTGTTGAAGAAGAAGGGCATCCATTTGCTTCCGAACCTCAAGGAGCTGGTTCTGTGCTCTGCTGTCCGAACAACCTTTTAATCGACGCAGCTGACCTGCGCACCTCCTGATATCTCATTTAAACCGCCCCCTAATTTCCTCACCCCATTCAAATAGTTTCAGCCCGCAATGTCGCTGCCGCTGCACAAGCTCAACAATGGCTTATGTCTCCCAAGCCTCTCTCACTCTATCACGGCAATCCGCCTCTCCTAACCATGCATTCTCAAAGCGGAAGCTGCGTTTCTAGGCAAAACCGACTTGAGCCAGAGAAAGAAATAGCGCTGAATGGTCAGAGTAGTGTGCCTCTTCATTGATCACTTTGGCCTGAGGGAATAAGCCGTGCCATTCTGAGGTAGCCAAGGCTCGATCTAATTTTTCTTCAATACACTGGGCAGTCCCTCTGCTCTTCTCCCAGGTGAAACCATGCCCTATCATGCGTACTTCAAACAGGCCACAATACTGAACGGCTGTGTTAAAACCCGAGATAAGACCCGGAGGGTGACAACGGCCTCCTCGTTTTTCATTTTGGGAGAGGATATCATTAAAATCTCCAATGGTAACCCAGGGGAGAGCTGAAATATTGCGAAGAGCCTGTAGCATGTCCCATGAAGCCGAGCGCCTGGACCGTTCGGGGAACCCATAGAAACCGGTTAATCGATACTCCGGTAAACCTGTAATATTTATTTTTGCATCAATGAAGTTCCGAGAATAGCCAAGTAAATTCACAGAATTGCTACCCTTCCAGAACAGAGCCAAGCCTCCACCACAGTTCACAGGGTCAACAAAGAACAAATTTGTGAAACCAAGCTTCCTCTTAAGCAATTCAATACGTCTGCGCTGGCATTTGACCTCCATGAGAAACACAATACCGGGGCAGAATTTAGTAACCAAGGCAGAAAGCATTCAAATTGTTCGAGGGTTGCCCATCCCCCGACAATTCCAACTAAGAACACTCATGATCCTTCGCGGGCCTGGTGACCAGTACCCGCTTGTGATAATTTAGCCGTGGCTGTATCCAACTGCTCAAACTCCATTGATATATTCTCCTTCTCGCTAGCCCCTTTAGTGGCATCCTGATCCGCATCCTAACGCCGGCGCTTTGTTTCCAAGATCACTACACCATCATCCCCAACATTGGTCTTCTGGAGTATATTAATACCCGAGAAGGCCCGAGCAAGCGACGGCCCTCCATCCACCTTATCAGCGGCCAGTGTCAAGGAATGTACAAACGATGCATTGGTGGCACCGGGGACAGGGATGCATTAACAACAACATGTTCAGAGCCTGCTATAGACACCGAGTCGGAGGACCTGTGATGAAAACCTGGAAATAAGACGGTGGAAGCGATTGATTCTGAAAGTTTCAAAAAGAAAAAATAATAATAATAAATAAATAAAATAAATAAGTTACGGTCGGTCGCTGTTGTCGATCGGATAGCTCGCGAATGCTTAACGGCACGGTGCGAGTGCTTAGCGGCGGCTAGCGCGCGTTCGACGACAGTCGGATGCCCGCTCGATGACACGAAGCGCGCGCTCGACGTCTGTGGGACGCACGCATCCAACCACGAATGGTTCGCGCTCGGTGTCCGAGCAAGACACGAGCTTGGCGACACGGGACGCGCGCTCGTCAGCCACGAGGCGTGTGCGCCCGGCAGCGCGGAACACGCGTTCGGCGGTCAGGATGCATGAACGCCCGACGACGCGGAGCGCGAGCTCGACAGCCGCGGGGCGTGCACGCCAGACGACGTAAGACGCGCCCCGACGGCCGTTGAGCGAGTGCCCGACCGCGTCAGGCGGAAGCCCAGCGGTAGGCGGGCGTGAGCGCCCAACAGCGTTGGGCGCGCGCCGCCCAACTATTGTTGGGCGGCCGCCCAACAATGTTGGGCGGTAGCCCAACGTGGTGTTTTGCGGCCGCCCAACGGCTTTGGGCGACGCCCGATTTTACTCGGGCGTCGCCTATTGATCCGGGACCCGTTTCCTTGTAAAAAGGGGCACGAATCCCAATGAAAGGGGGGGGGGGGAATTTTGGAGCCTTTCTCACTCGAAACATTTTTAGAGAGAGAAAGTGAATTTTTTTTTGAGGAAAATATTTTTTTTCTCAAAAATTCCGAATTTTCTAAAGTTAAATTTTTACTAAAAAATATAAAAAACGGAAGAAGGCGACTCGTGGAATCAATCGGCTTCGACTGTCAGATACCGAATTTAAGGTATTATCCGAGGACTAGACTCTTTTATTTTATTTTATTTATCTTCTCCTTCTATTTATTTTTTATGCTATAGTTTTTATTTATTTAGTTATTCATTTATCTTGTCACGTTTTATTTAATTAGCGTATTTATTTAATTTTCGTTTCGTGTTGAATAAAATTCGGTTTTGTTTTAAAATAAAAAAACCTCGTTTTGATATCCCAATACGAACCATGATCAGATAAAAAGGTAGTTCGGGTATCGAAAAACGTTGAGATTATAAGCTTTTTTGGATCTAAAAGAAATTTTCAAATAACGTTTTAAAATAAAAAACATCATTTTAGGAACTTCCGATATTGACTATGATCCATTTTTGGTAGTTCGGAAATCCAAGGCGGTTGAATTAGATTTAATTTAAAGCTTTTGAATAAATCTGGAAATAATTGGAGTGCTGCTGTAATTTGCCATTTCTGTCACTAATTGCTGTTTACCGATTTTCCGTCGGTAAATCTGACAAAACGTAAAAAATGCCATTTCAGTCCATTTTTCTTAACTTTTAAGCTTTTAATCCTTAATATATATATGTATAGTTATGTAATGTATGTTTTTCAAACTATTTTAGATATTTAGTGTATATAATTATTTAGGATGTTTGTATATCATTCTTTATTTAATTTTTAAACATAAGTATATGTATATATATGTTCTTTTTTATTCATTTGAGTTATATTAGATCCTATTTTAAAGGTTATTTACTTGGGCATTTTGGGAAATAATTAGTAGATATTGGTATATGTTATTTTTGATATTTAAAACTATATTAGTTATGTATATATGTAGTTTTGGGGAATATGGGTTAGGTTATTGATTATTATATGAAACTATTTTGGATAAAGGATTATTTTCTTATTTATGAGATTTATTTACTATTTTCACATTTTTAAAGTATAAATGTATTATATCTAGTATTTTCATACATGTATTATATAGTTCCTTTTTTTATTAACTTTCATTCTCATATTCTCTTTTTGATTTAAATGTATATATATATGCTTAAATTGTTTTCTTTATTCCTTTGGCCCATCCATGGGCCCAGGTTTTAAATGGGCTTTATTTGAGTGTGAATCTTGGTTTAAATGGGTTTATTATTATAATCATAATAGGTAAAGAGTCCATTAAGTAAGAGGGGAAAATAAATCACAAAAAGAGAGTTTTCAATTTAATCATTTACACTAATGAATTTTTAGAGGTTCTAATGTAAATAAATGGAGTTATTTTTGTTAATATTTCTAAATTGGTTCCAAAACATCACGTTTTAAAACCTTAATCCGTTCCAAAGGCGGATTAAGCGAACATTGTAATTAAAATCGTTTTCTTTGTGAATAATAGAGTTTTTGAATCATTTTCTAAAAGGGTTTGTACAAAATAAAATTGACTTGTATGATTAATCATGTTTTCCTATTAAAAGGTTTTATCCTAACGTTTTCAAACACTCGAGTCGTTCCAACGGCGATTCGGGTGAACTTCATCAAGCGGGGGTTTTAAAACGCTCCTAAATCGTTCCAACGGCGATTAAGGTGCGAACCATGTAAAGGAACTCGTTTTGGGGAAATGAGTTAGCATAGAGTAAACACACAACATGACATTTAAATAAAGTCGTAAACCACTTCTTTCTTCCCCCTTCTCTGTGTATGTATAATATAAATGGGTGATTCTTTACTAATGTGGCTTTCCAATAATATATGCTCAAAACGGTTTCTAAAAAGAGAAAGAAAAGGTTTCAAATGAATTTTAAACTTAAAGAAGTATACGATTAGTCCGTTATCGCCTAACATGCTGAGTAGGAGGCCGGTAGTTCATAACCGGGCGATGTCGGGGTGCCTAGTAGCCTTTCTCCGGAAAGGAGCTAGCCTTCTCGGCTCGTACCTAAGTTTCCCGAACCCACACCGGTCTCCCGCAAGGGATCGGTGTTCATTTTCCCATTCGTGGGTGGCGACTCTTCCATATCTCCGAGCTCCGGTCCTGCCGAGCAGCTTGATTCCACGATTGTTTGCTTTCGGCGCCAATCACCGCTTACGTCGCCATGAGGTTGTCCACCCCCCGGTCCGCCCGGGAGATTAGGCCGCGATACCTCGTCTAACAAGTGGCGACTCTGCTGGGGAAGCGAGAAATTTGATTCCGGAAGGCGTGTATTAAGCCCTTAACGGGGACGGATCGTTTTACTTCTTTTCGTATGCATTCATGTGCATTATTGCAAACCTTTTGGGTAATTTCCGCGAAACCTCTAGCGAGAGTCCATTCGTCGCTCGAAAGAGGCTAGTGTAAGTTCCCCCTTACAGTAAGGCGCCAAAGGGTCCCCATCCATTCGTTAGGGGCGAATTTGTGCGGTCCTGTGAGGTCCCGCGGTCAGCCGTGTCAGCATATAGTAGCCTTAGAAGTTTCCATAGGATTACCCGTTACTATTTTTGGTGTTTTCAAACCGCCATGATACGTGTCTAATCCTAAAGTATGTAAAGAAAATGAGACGATGCGTTAATATATACTCGTGAATCGACATACTAATTACCCTAAAACATCGAAACGATTTGAACTAAAGACGACTTAGTCATCTCATATGAATGAACATGTGCGACCCGCCTTGTCCCTTTTCGGTGTCCCGACGAAGGCACATGTTCAGAAAATACGTTATGACGTAAGCACGTATTAGTATGAATCGATTCGGTATTAAGGATAGTTACATCTCGATACAAAAGATTATATTAACAGTAGCCGTTATTCACATTCTTTAAATAAGTTGGGATAAAATGAGATCATGACGAAACGAAAACGAAGAACATTTCTGTTTCGAACAACCCTGTTGTAACGAAAAAAGTTTCGCACAAGTAGCCCGTCCCTTCCGAATAAAAGACGAGCTTTTACGTTATGCCTCGAGTTGTTCTTAAGAGAAATGGATGTGTCCGTAAAGATGACTAAGAAAATAAAAGAAAAGAAAAATGAACTAAACGACCAAAATCATTCCGAGACTATGATATATATCAATCCCGAGGGTAGTTAAAGAAAATAAACCAATGTCATTGAATACGTGCCTCGAACGAGAGTATACCCCGTTTAAAATCTCGAAGCCGAATTAAGCCAAACCATATAATTGCGCCATATGGACGAGACTGCGGGTTTTGACTAACGACTCGATCATTTCGACCGTTACCAAAACTGCAAGAAATATGGCCCGATATACGTGTTTGCTTAAATTCACGCCTAAAGGAAAGAAAACGGTGATATCCTCGCTTCGAACAAACACGCGATTTAACGAAAGGTTGATTTTCTATAACCACACTAAGATGATATATCCCGTAGGATTGGGAGGGACAATGAACTGTTGCTAGCCGAAAGGTTACCGTGCACTCAAAATAAGACTCGCCATCTTTCACGTAGCAAAAATGAGCAAACCGATCCTAGACGCTAAGAACAAATGCGTTACGCGATGAGTCCGTTCCCTAAAATAAAATCCAAAAGTGATTTCATCACTAAATAAACGCGTGGTTACGTCTCTCGATAGATCCAAAAGATCCCATTGTAATCCAAAAATCGAGACACGAATCCACGTGAATAAAAGGGAATGAGTGATGGACGATAACGAACAATTGGACTAGAAGAATAACTCGTACCACGTTTAAAAACCGAGATGCGCTCAAAGGGAGTTAAAACCCGAATTAATGCGTCTCGCAAAAGGACAAAAGACGAGTTATTCTAAAAGGACAATCCAACTTGGTTGATTTCTTAGTCACTGAACGTGGATACGTCAAAAACGAATTGTATTGTCTTATGGGTGATTTACTTTTCCGTAATAATCGACGGCATCACGTGTCCCCTGGACCGCAATGTGAGCCAAAAACCAAAATCCTAGGAAAGAGACCTGGACCAACGAGTGTGTGGAGGAATAAGGGTGGAAGAGAGATGTTGTGATACGTGTAATTAGACTAACGTTTGTTCTTCTTATCTTATATATCTGTAAATAAATAAACGCACACACCATGAATCATGCATATAAAATCATGCATACATACTAATGGATACCGTTCGCGCAGACGTCATCATTAAGCGATTGTGGTACCGAGAGAGCAGTCGGCTAGTTAGGCAGTTTGACCAGTTACAAATTGACAGTTCTGAATCGGCAGTTGTGGCTTCGGAATCATCTTCGTCCGAGTATACTCAGTCTTCAGCCAGTATGTCTGCGACCGACGAAAAAGTGGCCGGATTGGAAAACTCTATGAACAACATTAATGAGCAGTTAGCGGTGATAGCGGCCCAGTTAGCTAAGCTGGCCATGAGAGATGATAAAAATGGCAGTAAACACGCTGAGAATGAGGTGAACGATGGCCCTCGCTTTGGGAATGAGGAGGATTATCAGGATTATATCCGAAAACAGTTAGAGAAAGAGAAAGCTAAGGAAGAGGAATGGAAGCAACACATCACGCAGGAGGTGCAGGACTTGCGCGGAGGAAGTTCCAGAAGTCAGGACTTTTATAACTTGAAGAATTGTTTATCGGCAACAGCTTTGCCTTTGAAATTTCGGCTCCCTGACATGAAAAAGTTCGATGGAACTGGAGATCCCACCGCTCATATGAATCAGTATGTTGCTGTGATGAAGCACACGATCCTGCCTGAGGATCAAGTCCTGGGGCTGTTTAACACTTACCTAGAGGGGGCTGCCCTCACATGGTTTCATGCGTTACCAATGGTGACAAAGAAGGATTGGAAGGAATTAGCGAAGTCATTCATCGCTCAGTATAGCTTTAACACCATGCTGGAGGTCACTTTGAAAGAGTTAGAGAGCACTAAGCAACAGGCTGGGGAATCCTTTTCCGATTTTATGAAAAGATGGAGGGCCAAGGCCGCGGTTATGAAACAAAAGCCGCTTGAGCAGGATCAGATCCGAATGGTAGTGGGCAACACATTGCCATATATTAAGAATGAGTTGCGGTATATGCCTTTTACCGATTTCAATCAGATGTATAGCTGTGCCTTGACCGTTGAGGGGGATGGGGAGCCAAAGAAAGCTTATACCAAGTGGACGAAGTCTGGATATAGTGCCGGAGGGCCCAGTGCAAGTACGGAATCCGCCGCAGTGAAAGTGCTTGATCTTAATGCTATTGAAAAGAGGCGGTTCGCCAAGTTTGATCAGACCTACGCAAAGGTTTTTGAGCGTTTGCAGAAAAAGGGATTGTTGAAAGCCCTTACCCCGTATAACAAAGTTCCACCTACTCCGCAGATACAGGCTAGAGGGTATTGCGAGTTCCACAGCAGTTATGGGCATACTATTGAGAACTATGAGAGGTTGAAGCATGAGATCCAAGATTTGATCGAGGAAAAGAAGATAGCTGATCCTTCGTCAGTGAACCCTTCCACTAAGCGTAATCCATTGCCTAATCATAGGGTGAGCATGATCGGATTCGGTCTGAAAGAAAGTGTAGTGATGAAATCCTTCGAGGAAAATGAAGAGGAGTTGTTGGACTCCGAGGAAAAGAGCAATGTAGGAAATGGTATATATGTGTCCTTCCTTGGCAAGGAACAGGAGGATGAACTAATGGATGAAGGATTGGACGGTGGAGCACCGTATGATGAAGATAGTGCCGAAGAGACCGGAGAAGGGTCGTTTCGAACTATTGTGCCAGAATTGGGTCTGTTTAGTGGTGGAGGAAATCCCGAGGTGCACTTGCGTGAATATATGCGCGACATGTTTGTTGAATCCTTCGGAGTGGACGAGATTGCTCAGTGGTTTTACCATTCACTGATAGGCGAGCCTTTGGGGTGGTTTTACTCATTACCCGACCCTTGCAAGCATGATTGGGATCGGTTGTCGGATTTGTTTCTAGAAAAGTACCAAAGAGCTGAAGATAGAACTGCGGAGCGCTTTGCGATGCAGATCGGACCCATCAAACGTCCGCTACCGAGGGTTAGTAAGTATAACGGCAATAAGGACCCTATGGAGCACCTTCACTTCTACTTGTCGGCTATGGCACCCTTGGGTTTTAAAGAGGAAGAGATCACTAGCTCGTTTTTCAATTCATTGATGGGTGAACCGTTAATGTGGTACATGTCGTTGCCGATGTATGTTAAGACCGATTGGGCGACAATGACGAAAAGATTTATCAAGGAGTATACAGTATGGATGCTGACGGAGCAAACCCCTAATTCCCCGTCTTACCAAACGCCTGATGCGATATTAGCGATGCCTAGGTATGGTGGATACCAGGATCCTGTTGAGCACGCGAGGTTATTCCGCAATCATATGTATGACGCCGGATTTCCGCAATGTGAGTTGCATGAACATTTTCCAGAAACCTTGATGGGTGAAGCCTTATTATGGCATCAAGGTCTATCAGAAGAAGAAATGGGTCATTGGATACCTTTTAGGAATGCTTTTGTGGCGAGATATGAGATGTATGTTCCATGGACGGGATCCTTGGAAGATCTGGATAGGATCAGGCAATTCCCCGAGGAACCATTCGTGGATTATGCTAGGAGGTGGAGGCACCGGTATGAACAGTGTAACGAAACAATGAGCAATAAGGTGCAGCTTATGTGCATACAACGAGGTGCTATTCCGTTGGCCGCAAGAAGAATGAGCAGAGTGTCCCTCCGTGACTATGATGAGTTGATAGGTTGGGCTTTGTATGGATCGGCGGATCCCTTTTACTTGAATCCGAATGTTCCTCACGTCATGGATTTAATGGTCGTGGACATTTCGGAGAGTTCTTCGGACGAGGAAGATGCCAATCAGAGGATTCCTATTAACATTTGGGACGAATCGGATGATGAGCCGGAAATCACGGTAATGACGAGATCAGGTCGTGTGGCCGAGGGAAAGGCACCTATGATAGAAACTGAGATTGGAGAAGGGTCGGCTCCTAAGCTCGATGACCAAGTTCTGGAGCAGTTGAAGAAGACGCAAGCTAAGTCCACAGTCTGGGAAGTCTTATGCCATTCTAAGTACCATCGTGAGAACCTGATGAAAGAGTTGTAGAATCTGGTTATTTCCACCGATACTGAGCCGGCAGCGCTAGTGGGAGCAATTATGGCCCGAAAGAAGGCTGAAATCACATTTACTGACGAGGATCTCCCAGAAGAGGGGAAGGCTCACAATAAGCCTTTGCGCTTGACTTAGCCCTCAATCCCCTTGAGCTGCTAGCGAAACGGAAAGAAGACTAGCTGTGTGATGGTCGATGATGGATCGGCCATTAATGTTTGCCCGTTGAAACTCTTGTCGAAGTTGGGAGTGGAGAGAGGAGACCTGACAGCCTCTGAAACTGTTATTAGAGCGTGTGATGACAGCCGTAGACACATTGAGGGAGTCTTCAAGGCCAAGTTGAAAGTAGGGCCACATGAAGAAGAAACTGAGTTCACCGTGCTGGATATACCGGTAACCTTTGCTGTACTGTTGGGACGCCCTTGGTTCCATAAGCTGGGAGGTGTGCCCTCCACGCTCCACCAAATGATTAAATTCCCCTTCGGGGAGGAGATAGTGACAATCAGAGCTGAGAAATTGAGCTCGGTGGCAGCATTGGGAATTGAGCCTCAACTTTTCTCCGGATTCCAAGTCTTCGGGATTTATGAGTCCAGCATGACCACCGATGTGGTGAAGATGATGAAGGGAGGTTTCATCCCAGGAATGGGTTTAGGAGCACACCATCAGGGGTTGCCAGAATTTCCGGATTTTAAGAGTCAGAAAACCCGGAGGGATTTGGGATATGAGCAGGGAGGTCCGTCCAATGTGAGTGGTGAAGGAAAAGTGGGCCTAAGGAAGTACTTCGTGAACGAGGGGCATGGAAAGGCGTATTCAGGGACCCCCGAGGCATGGACTAGCACAGAAGGGAAGATTCTGCCAGGGTTCGAAATCTTCAATGATGTTGTCGACTGGGGCAAAGGAAAGGCGAGCTGCTTTGTCAAGGAGATTATGATGCTGGATTTGAATGCCGAGGAGCAAGTCATCACCGTTGAAGCAACTGCAAGAGCGGGAGATGAGCCTAGTACCTCCAAAATTCATGAGAAGTCCGAAGACCCTAATGATGAAAATTGTATTACTGCTTTGTTTGAATCAGATGATGTAATCACCCATGCTATCAATGAAATGAATTCTGATTTTGCTTACTTGCTTGATGTTGATCGTGATCATTCCATGCATTCTCATTCATATAACATGCCTACATTTGAAATCAATGTAATAGAAATGTCAACTTTCAATCTTGGTACGGATGAAAATCCTAAACTTATACAAATTGCTCAAGAATTAACTATTGAAGAGAGGAAAGAATTTGAGAGAATAATTAAAAAATACAAAATTGTATTCGCATGGACATACGAAGACATGCCGGGAATTGATCAATCTATCGTAACTCACCGCATTCCAACTTACCCCAAAGCAAAGCCCGTAAAGCAGAAGCTCCGACGTATGAGACCAGAATGGGCAGATAAGATCAGAGAGGAGGTGAAGAAGCAGTTAGAAGCAGGATTCATCGAAGTGGTCGACTATCCCCCTTGGGTCGCAAATGTGGTGCCAATCGCAAAAAAGGACGGCAAAGTGAGGATGTGCGTTGATTACAGAGATCTTAACAAGGCATGCCCCAAGGATGAGTTTGCATTGCCTCATATCGACGTATTGATCGACAGTGCAGCGTCAAGCGTCTTACACACGAATGTGGATGGTTTCATGGGCTACATGCAAGTTCAGATGGCCGAAAAGCACAAAGCAAAAACCTTGTTCACAACCGAGTGGGGGACATACTGTTACAGAGTAATGCCGTTTGGTTTGAAAAATGCCGGGGCAACTTATCAGCGAATGGCCACAGCACTGTTCCATGATATGATACACAAGGAGGTAGAAGTCTACATGGACGATATGATGGTCAAATCAGAGACAAGAGAAGGGCATTTTGCCGCGCTCGAGAAGTTTTTGGCCCGAATTGCAGAATTCAAGCTAAGGTTAAACCCGAAGAAGTGCTTTTTCAGCGTTTCGTCGGGGAAAATCTTAGGCTATGTAATCGGAAATAAGGGAATCGAGGTGGATCCTGATAAAGTGAAGGCTATACAGGAGATGCCGGCGCCGAGAAATGAGAAGGAAGTGAGAGGGTTTCTGGGGCAGGTTCAGTATATCAGTCGGTTCATAGCGAGACTCACCGCAATCTGCGAGCCAATCTTTAAGTTGCTAAGGAAAGACCAACCCGCTACTTGGAATGATAAGTGTCAGCAAGCTCTGGAGAGCGTCCGGAACTATTTGTCTAATGCGCCAGTGCTGAGACCGCCTAAACTGGGAAATCCGCTTCTCCTCTATGTAGCAATTGAGGAGCGATCCATTGGGGCAATATTGGCTCAAGAGGGAGACACTAGTGTGGAGCACGCGGTGTATTATTTGAGTAAGAAATTCCTGGAGTACGAGCTCAAGTACAACATGATCGAAAAGACATGTGTGGCAGTAGTATGGTTGACAAAGAAACTACGGCACTATTTCCAATCGTATAAAGTGATCATTATTTCTCGGATGGACCCCGTGAAGTATCTATACCGAACTCCATCCTTAACGGGGAAGTTAGCCAGATGGTTGTTGCTTTTGTCCGAGTTTGACATTGAATATGTGACGAAGAAGGTTATCAAAGGGAGGGCCGTGGCAGAATTTCTGGCCAACCAACCCCTGAATGCAGAGGAAGAGGAGACGAACTATGATTTCCCCGATGAGCACTTGAACGCAATCGAAGTTATACCGTGGAAAATGTTCTTCGACGGAGCAGTTAATTCGAATGGAGCCGGAGTAGGAGTACTACTTACCTCACCGGAAGGAGAAAGGATCCCGATGGCCAAGAAGTTATCCTTCCCTCTCACCAATAATATGGCCGAATATGAAGCGTGCATTTATGGTTTAGAGTCATTAGCGGCACTGGGAGCGTCATATGTCGAAATTTGGGGTGACTCAAAGTTGATCATCGAACAGGCACAAGGAAACTGGGAGGTAAGAGAAGAAAGACTACGTCCGTACCTCGATCAGCTAGAAGGGTTGGCACAAAGATTCAAAGAATGCCGTTTCTATCATATTCCTCGAGCACAGAACCAGGCAGCGGATGCCTTGGCCACTTTGGTGTCAGTTTGGGACAATCCCCGGAACCTTGCTTCGAAACCGTTGGTATTGAGAAGATCTCACAAACCGTGCTACGAAGACGTAATGCTGTTAGGGGCAGATGAAAAACCGTGGTATTTCGATACCGTGAACTTCATGAAAGATGGAACATATCCGGCAGAGTCAGAACCTAGGGATCAAGCTGTGATTAGAAGGCTAGCTCGTCAGTTCATCATCCACAATGACTTTCTTTACAAAAGGCACATGGATGGATTACAACTAAGATGCTTGGATGCGGGAGAAGCCCGCGAGGCAATGGAATCAGTACATTCAGGAATTTATGGAGCCCATATGGGGGGAGCAGTACTAGCTAAGAAAATTATTAGGCAAGGCTTCTATTGGCTCACCATGGAAAGAGATTGTAACGAGTATGCAAAGAAATGCCATGATTGTCAAATCCACGGCGATTGCAGTCATCTTCCGGCCATAGAACTACATGTGCTAGCACCTATTTGGCCATTCGCTGCTTGGGGCATTGACATCATCGGTGAAGTAAGGCCTAACGCTTCAAATGGACATAAGTTTATTGCTGTCGCCATCGATTACTTCACCAAGTGGGTAGAAGCAGAGTCGTTTAGCAAACTAGGGTCCAAGCAGATGAGAAAGTTCATTGAAAAACACTTGATCACCAGGTTTGGAGTGCCTCATCACATGATTACGGATAACGGGGTCCAGTTTCAGGGGGAAGTAAGAAATCTTTTCCGAGAATATGGCATTGAACATCACAGGTCTTCTCCGTACCGTCCACAGGCTAATGGAGCAGTAGAAGCAGCTAATAAGAACCTTAAGAGGATTCTCGTAAAAACAGTGGAATCACATCGGAATTGGCATGAGCACCTCCCACTCGTGTTGTGGGCTTATCGCACGACAATTAGAACCTCAACTGGGGCAACGCCATTCTCTTTGGTGTATGGAACAGAAGCAGTCTTGCCGATTGAGATCGAAAAGCGATCATTGAGAATCGCAGTGGAGGCAGAAATTCCCGAGGCGGAATGGGTGAAGAGGCGATGTGAGCAGTTGGCTCTAGTTGACAAAAAAAGGATGGAAGCGCTTTACCATGTACAGTTATACCAGAGAAGAATGGCTCGGGCTTTCAATAAAAAAGTCAAGACCAGCCCTATCAAAGAAGGAGATTTAGTGCTGAAACAGATCCGTGTGACGCACACCGACCCAAGGGGGAAGTTTAGGCCTAACTGGGAAGGGCCATTTGTCGTGAAGAAGATACTAAGCAAAGGAGCGGTGAAGTTAACTACAATGGACGGCATGGAATTCTCCGAACTTACCAACCTGGATAGGCTTAAGAAATACTTTTCGTAAAAAAAGAAAAAAGAAAAAGAAAGAAAAATTCCTGATAGGTTGAAAACCCGCAAAGGGCGACCTATGCAACAATGAGGGAAATCCCAATGGGTAAAAACCTGAAAGGGCACTCATTTAAAAATTCCGGGATAGTAAAAGGAGAGGAGAAAAATTACCGGGATCCGAAAACCGAAAGACGGGTCCTGGTAACAATAGTTATGACTTGAGCAATTACAAAAACAATGTATAAGAGACTAAGTATTTCTGTTGTTTGTAAATAAATAAAGGCATGAATATATTTGACGAGAATGATTGGAATCATCATAATCTACTGAATGCATGGTAATATGAATCACGAGTTATACATTTCCTATCCTACTTTTCACAAAAAGCCTACCTACTATCCACCCCACTCCCTATATATCAGCTATACAGTGGGGAAACTCCAATAAAAGCTACAAAGCAATAATGAAAGCTACAAAGTAATACATAACGAGCCTAATACGGAGGGAAATCCCAATAGTCCTCAAAATCTCTCAAGTGTGATGCCCGCTCCGCAGATAGTGCCTCCTCGGCAGCTCACGCTCGCTCATCAGCAACTCGTGCTCTCTCATCGGTGACCCGTGCTCTCTCCTCGGCAGCGAGGCATCCGATCGACTCATCACGTGCCCTCTCCTCGACGGCAAGGCGACCCTCAGTCTCCCGTCGCATCATCCCTGACCAGTGGTCATTTCTCTCCTGATACACCTGACCGACCCGGGCGTCGGCCTCCCGCACCAACTCGCTCTGCCTCCGCTCGTGGGCATGCAGATCGCTCTAAAGCAAAAGAAAGGAAAAACAGATAAAAATAAGAAGCAGCGTAGGCCCGAACATAAATCATACATACATGCATACATTCCACTACACTAAAGTAAAATAATGATACATACCAGGTGATCGGTGCAGCGCAAGCTGAGGCGATCTCGGAGATAACCAGACAGCCCCACATAATCCGTGCAAGTCTCCATCGTAGTCAGCGAAGCGTCTGAGGGATCAAATGGGACCCTCGAGGAGAAGATGGGAGGAGCCGCCTCGAATCCCGCATAAGCGGCCCCGAACTCGTCATAACAAATCGTGGCAAAGTCTCTCCCGTAGTCTGGTAGGGGCACACCTAGGGAAGACCTCTCCGGTCGGGCAGCGCTGGAGGACTCACCGACATAGTAGGGCTGCTCGCACACAGGCGTCTGAGCTCGAGTGCCGTCAAAGAAATCGGATGAATGGGCACTCCTCCAGGATCCCTCCTGTAAAAAAACACACAATAAAAACCTCTAAACGTCTCATGAATGAAATGGTAAAATGAGAAGGGGGCGGAACCACTTATCGGGACCTCCTCCTGACCAAAGACTGCCGCAACAGCCTCCCTCGAAAATACATCTGCCACCGGATCCACCTCCATCGCTGCCACCGGGGCATCCCTCGCGCTCAACAGAGTAGATAAGTAAAGTTCGCGGCCCCCGGAGTGAACCCACACCGCTCTACCAACGAACCGACGAGACAAGTCCCGACGAACGACTGATAGGGGCATGGTCCGCACCGCAAACATAGAGACGGGGATCTCACCCGGTGTCCAATGTGCGTCACTAACTCCGGTGATGCCTCGGTCCCCCAAATACCACGCCCGCACACAGGGGCCGGTGAGCACACACTGCTGCTCCTGGATCATAGATACATACGTATAATCGGGACCGAAGTTGAGGTCGTCCCACCTGAACTTAATCTAAAAAATGCACAAAGAGAAAGTCAGAAAGACTCAAACAAAAATCTCGCACGACTAGGCAAAATCTACCTGTCTGAGGGTCAGCGAGTCGATCCAATCTAGGAGCCGCGGCACCATCCGACTCCTCTCGGCGCTCAAGTCAAAATCTCTCCATCAGGTCATGAAAGGCGGCCTCGGTACTCTCGATCGAGGTCGAGACCGGCTGGGAAGAATATGCCTCTCATACGCCCACACCTGCGGTAAAAACAAGGATTAGGAGTGTGAAAGACGCAAAGAAGATAAGACGGGCAAGTCAAAAAGGCGTCGCGTACCAGCAAAGCGAAGGTGTAACCACCGAAATCCGTGCGCTTCCGGCAAGTCAGATCCAAAAACTTGTAGAGAAAGGCTAAGCCTGCCCCCGCCCAATCATAGGAAGCCGCCGCATCCAGATCGCTGAATGCCTGAATGAGACCCGCGTGTACCTTCCCGGCCTTCGTGCGGAAAATCGTCTCACTCAGAGTATATACCAAGAAGCTACGAACCGCCAAGTCGGTATCGTCGGTCTCACAAAAATCTCGCCGACTCAAAAGGCTCGCGGTGGAAATAAACTTCGCCGGAGTAGATTTGGCGCATGGGCGAACTCCCGGTCCTATCAAAGCAGCGAGCCTAGCGAGGTCGACCTGTCACACCCGACCCTAAATGACCTCAATCGGCATCGAGCGTGAAATAGAAAGATAATAATCAATACTTAGGAGTCTCCAAGTTATCCACATATCATTATATTACAATTGCAATACCAAAGTTCTAACCATAATTCTAATAATAAGCAGCCAACTTCCAAACCTCGCCTAATCGGGCGGTAACCTTCTCTATATCTTGTACTTTCTCACCTAAAAACATTAAAACATTTAAAAACGTGAGACAAAAATCTCAGTAAGAAACTATCAGCTATAAAAACCAACTTTACTTAACATAGCTACATATATACCTTTAGAAAGAGATTTAATCAAAACCTTATAAAATATTGTAATCAAATAAGTATTTTATCAAACCAAATCGTATTCAATCAAATGTAAAACCTTATATCAAAATCAATCATAACCGAAAACGTAATCCAAATGAACTTAAAACATTGTATCCATCCTCGAGTTTCTCCCCTTAAGTATCAATCCATAACCACATATATAGTCGAGACGTCTCTTAACATTGCCTATCCCATATGGTCTTACCCAACACTTCTCTGCCATACCCAATAGGTATTCAGACTGTGTACACAGGCCATATCCCTCACTGAACATGGTCTTCAAATATAAAACCACCGATCCGGATAACTCTCGATGGATATAAAATCATAAAATCATAGCGTGCTCAAATGTCCTTTCACAATCAAATTCCAAACTATTATTTCATAACCATAAATCATCTGGCTTCAATTAGCCCTTTTGTATCATAAAAATCATATTTGGATTTCAATCCAAAATAATAACAACAATAACCGCAACAGATTTCTCAATCCAAAAACAATTCGTAAGAAATCATCAAGTTCATTTTGTTGAATATAGATACAAAAAAAAACATATATGTATATATGTAAATCAACCAAATTAAGCCTTAAATCAACCAAATCAAGCCTTAAATCAACATAATCAAGTAAAATCTGAAATTCACATAGAAGCATAATCAATAGCTTCATTTGAACCGTAATTTCATAATAAAAAAACAAAATTAGGAAAAACCCCAATTTTACAAAATTCCTGCATAACCCTAAAATATCAATTTCTGAAACTTCTATGATTATATATATATATATATGTATATATAAAACTCAAAATATAGTTGATAGTTACTTACCTTAGTCACTAATTGAACAAAATACACCCGATCGATTCGCCGCTAAATTCTGTCTAAGACGTTTCCCTCCAAACACTGCCAAAACTCAAAAACTCTTCGGTTAGGACTTAGATCTATGCATAAGAATACTATAGTTTAAATTTTCGAGTGATTCGGACGGTCGAATATCCGTAAATCAAAGAAACGGTGAAGAAACGGTTCAGAGAAAACTGATGAATTTAAAATGAATATAAAAAGAAAGTAAAATAAAAAATGATGGATAATCTATGCCTCTTCCGCCGATTTCTATTTATATATACCAAATCTGACGAATATCCAGTTTAATCCTTCATCTTTATATAATCTTTTAAAATTTTCTTAAACTTTTAATTTATACTAAAACCATCGAATTAACTCCAAACTTTTCCTATAACACCAAATAAAAATCACATACCCACTAATTATAATATATACTAATATCAAGATATAAATTCTAGAAATTTAGTCACGGACGTGATAATTCTCCCCACTTTAAGAAATTTCGTCCACGAAATTCATATTCTCTAATCTAAATTTCTTCCTCAAATAATCTCCAAGATATCAAGATTCCTCATAATCATCATAAGACCACAAATTCTAATGTTTCATTCCATTAACGTCATCATTTATCAATATCAACATCTTTGTAACAATCATTTAAATATAGCTCTTAGTAATTCTAAACTTCAATCTAGTCAATTTCATCACCAATAAATCCACAATAAAACTTCAAATATCATATATTCAATTTTATATGATATGATACACTTTATATCCGTATTTTCCTAACATACACCAAATCTCACTTTAATAAATTTAAATCACAATTGATTCCATCAATTGCATCTATATCAAATATATTTCTCTTATCTCCAAGTTCTACAGACTTCAAAAAAAAAATCACGTTTGAACTACTAATATGTACGATATTATATAACTTCAAATAATCTGAATCAATGATTTGTTTCAATATGTAACAATACTTGTATCTATAATTTTTCACTCCAATCATGATGAATATGAACTCCAGGTCATCATCATCAATCAAATATAAACCTTATATGGATAACATATTTCCTCTATGAATATCACTTTGACTTATTTATTTTTGTAAAACCTCTATAATCAAATCCTTACAATAAGAAAAATCAGTATAGATCATTCTTATACCCATCATCCTACATCCCATTAATAACTCCAAATAAATTTAAGTTTCTCATCAAACTATATGGATAACAAATACGATTTACTTAAATCGCAATGTGAAAGTATTTGAAATCTCCAAGCAATATCCTCAAACACAATAAAAGCCTAAAATTTTTATAATGTCATTCAATTTCCTTATTTGACCTATAAACTCTTCATTTGATTCTCATTATATAAACTTACACTATACTCCTCCAACTTTCAACTAAAATAACTTGACTATGATAAAAAAAATACTATATAAATTTAAATGTCAATATATGTATCCTCAACTGTGCTTAAGATCAAAGAATTTTATCCTCACTATTCATATCCTAATTATTTCCTCAAACAATATTTATTTTCATATTAATCATCAAATCATGAACTCTGCGATTTTCTCCCACTTTATTGATCATTGATCACCACACCAGTATCTCTCTAAACATCATTTATATAAGTCTTAATAATTCTAAACTTCAACCCAATGAAGTTCAACAATAGATCTGCACTTTGAATTCGGATATCATTTATTCCAATTAAGATTCCATAACTTGTTAAACTCCTATCATAATCTCCAATTTATAATCAACCTCCAAACCCATTAAATGACACCTCCATATTTTATCTTTCTCAATCCCATATCTATTATCTTCACTTGATCACTTTATCATTTCTGCAATCTCCTATAGTCCTAAGAAGACCAGCTTATCATGTAAACCAGTAGCAATGTCTCTCAAATAAGGAGAAAAATCAAAGCAAAAACCAAATTCTGGTTTAACGCTAAAATGACCAACATATACCGTTTTCAGCATAACTTTTTCATACGGAGTCCGATTAAGGCGATTCAAAAACCATTGGAAACGTAAGATAATAATAAAGAACTTTCATTTAGGACTCCATGACAGATTCGGCCTCTATCTGGTCGTAAAATGCATCATAAGATTCATATACGAATCTGATTCTCCCGCCGCACCTATATAGACAATTCTCTATTATCTCTAGCTCAAAGTTCTAATTTACTCATATCTCATGTATATATGGTTGTAAGCTAACTATTAAACTCTCAAATATCAATTCCAAGTCATACTTAAGATCATATATGTAACCCATGTAGCCAAATATCCAATAATTTACTAATTTTCATACACCCAATATTTTACTAATCATCAAATCTCATGTCTACCCCTCATTAGCTAGTTACTCAATCCTCGAAAAATTCCAAATTATTTCTTAGCTTTCACCAAATATCCATATTCTTCAATTACTATACATTATTTCTTAGCTATCACCAAATATGCATATTCCTCAATGACTATCAACCTTAGGTCCGAAGAATTTAACCTAGAGCTCTGATACCAAACTGTCACACCCGACCCTAAATGACCTCAATCGGCATCGGGCGTGAAATAGAAAGATAATAATCAATACTTAGGAGTCTCCAAGTTATCCACATATCATTATATTACAATTGCAATACCAAAGTTCTAACCATAATTCTAATAATAAGCAGCCAACTTCCAAACCTCGCCTAATCGGACGGTAACCTTCTCTATATCTTGTACTTTCTCACCTAAAAACATTAAAACATTTAAAAACGTGAGACAAAAATCTCAGTAAGAAACTATCAGCTATAAAAACCAACTTTACTTAACATAGCTACATATATACCTTTAGAAAGAGATTTAATCAAAACCTTATAAAATATTGTAATCAAATAAGTATTTTATCAAACCAAATCGTATTCAATCAAATGTAAAACCTTATATCAAAATCAATCATAACCGAAAACGTAATCCAAATGAACTTAAAACATTGTATCCATCCTCGAGTTTCTCCCCTTAAGTATCAATCCATAACCACATATATAGTCGAGACGTCTCTTAACATTGCCTATCCCATATGGTCTTACCCAACACTTCTTTGCCATACCCAATAGGTCTTCAGACTGTGTACACATGCCATATCCCTCACTGAACATGGTCTTCAAATATAAAACCACCGATCCGGATAACTCTCGATGGATATAAAATCATAAAATCATAGCGTGCTCAAATGTCCTTTCACAATCAAATTCCAAACTATTTCATAACCATAAATCACCTGGCTTCAATTAGCCCTTTTGTATCATAAAAATCATATTTGGATTTCAATCCAAAATAATAACAACAATAACCGCAACAGATTTCTCAATCCAAAAACAATTCGTAAGAAATCATCAAATTCATTTTGTTGAATATAGATACAAAAAAAAACATATATGTATATATGTAAATCAACCAAATTAAGCCTTAAATCAACCAAATCAAGCCTTAAATCAACATAATCAAGTAAAATCTGAAATTCACATAGAAGCATAATCAATAGCTTCATTTGAACCGTAATTTCATAATAAAAAAACAAAATTAGGAAAAACCCCAATTTTACAAAATTCCTGCATAACCCTAAAATATCAATTTCTCAAACTTCTTTGATTATATATATATATATATATATATATAAAACTCAAAATATAGTTGATAGTTACTTACCTTAGTCACTAATTGAACAAAATACACCCGATCGATTCGCCGCTAAATTCTGTCTAAGACGTTTCCCTCCAAACACTGCCAAAACTCAAAAACTCTTCGGTTAGGACTTAGATCTATGTATAAGGATGCTATAGTTTAAATTTTCGAGTGATTCGGACGGTCGAATATCCGTAAATCAAAGAAACGGTGAAGAAACGGTTCAGAGAAAACTGATGAATTTAAAATGAATATAAAAAGAAAGTAAAATAAAAAATGATGGATAATCTCTGCCTCTTCCGCCGATTTCTATTTATATATACCAAATCTGACGAATATCCAGTTTAATCCTTCATCTTTATATAATCTTTTAAAATTTTCCTAAACTTTTAATTTATACTAAAACCATCGAATTAACTCCAAACTTTTCCTATAACACCAAATAAAAATCACATACCCACTAATTATAATATATACTAATATCAAGATATAAATTCTAAAAATTTAGTCACGGACGTGACACGACCCGTGGTCGCATCATATCGAAATGAAAGGGAACGGGAGTGCTGCTCCCTCGTAATCCTGTCAACAGTGAAAAATCTCTGGGTGAGATGGTCATCTCCCCGAAAGAAAGGTGGAAAGTGTGGGTCGAGTCAACCCACCGCTCACATAAGGCGCGTAAGCCAAAGCGGTCGTATACCCCGTTGGTGCGGGGCAACGCTGCAATAAAAGGCTCGAAGCCCAACTCGCGCACGCGGGCTCTCGCCGCAGTGCCCAGCCTAGCATACCACGAGTGAATCTCGGCGTGGTCCCAGAAATCTCAATAAACTAGAAAGAACAAGACAAGAAAATTTAAATACAGTTCCTAAAGCATGCAATCAATGAGGACGCGTTAAGACTAGGCATTCTTTCATTATCTAACCTAGAGACATCTGGTCAATTAGGGCCAACTTTCTGTAAAAGTCTCTCCCTTAGGGTCGCTCATGTAAGGTTTAGTTAATTCTCTAATCCACTCTCGTCCGCATTGACAAGGAGCATAGGTTAAGTTACTATTCATGTGCATTAGTTAAGTTTTCACTATTCACGATTTTTTTACTATTCACGTGCACTATTCACGTTTTTACTATTCACATGCATTAGTTAAGTTTTCACTATTCACGTTTCTACTATTCACGTTTTTACTATTCACGTGCATTAGTTAAGTTTACTATTCACATGCATTAGTTAAGTTCTCACTATTCACGTGCATTAGTTGAGTTGTCACTATTCACGTTTTTACTATTCACGTGCACTATTCACGTTATTTTTACTGTTAGCATGCATAAATTCGTAGTGTCACTATTCACATGCATATAGTGCGCATTCTCACACAGAAATAAACAAGTGTTACTTGTAAGTGAAGAAATTCATGTTTTCTAGCTAAAGTCCTCTAAGGCAATCTAAAAGTTAGCATGCAAATCATGTTCGGATAAGAATGCTAAAGCCTGGAGTTTGAATCAAATAAAAGTGAGAAATTACTTACCTCGTTGCAGCGTGTCCGGTTCAGATGCGTTGTAGGGTCGTGGAAGGGATCCACTCTATCTAAGTTTACGTAAACCTCGTCCATGCCTCTAGTGCCATCCCATTCATCTAAATCCATCCCGAGAATAATCCAAAATCAAAGTCTAGAGAGAGAAAGAAGAGAGAGAAGGTGTGGGGTTGAAATGAAACCCCACCACCTTATATAGTAAGAGGGAATGGCATTCCCGTAAATAGTGAAAAAGGTACGATTTGACATAAAGGTAAAAAGTAAATAATTAATTACTAGGTGCATAGACCTCTGATTTGCAGTCCGTTTCAGCCTGCATTTCTCCCAGACAGCAGCCAATATTGTCAAGATATGAACTCCAGACAACAGTCAATTTTTACAGAACAGTGACACCAGTCAAAATACAGACGACAGTCAACAGAAAAATAATCATTAGTCTATATCATTTCAGACTAAAACATGTTCCCATTAAACCTCCGAGATGCTAGCTCCAGTAAGAAAATACAGACAACAGTGTTGTAGAAGAATCCAGAGACAATCCCCGCTTTTGTGCCATCTTACTCACGGTCGCAGACCGGAGTTGCTTTTGAGCCATCTAACTCACGGTCGCAGACCGGAGTTGCTTTTGAGCCATCTGATTCACGGTCGCAAACCGGAGTTGCTATTGAGCCATCTGACTCACGGTCGCAGACCGGAGTTGCTTTTGAGCCATCTAACTCACGGTCGCAGACCTGAGTTGCTTTTGAGCCATCTTACTCACGGTCGCAGACCGGAGTTGCTTTTGAGCCATATTACCCGCGGTCGTGGACCAGGTTCGCTTTTGAGCCATCTTACTTCCGGTCGCAGACCGGAGTTGCTTTTGAGCCATTTTACCCGCGGTCGTGGACCAGGGTCGCTTTTGAGCCATCTTACTCACGGTCGCAGACCTGAGTTGCTTTTGAGCCATTTTACCCGTGGTCGTGGACCAGGGTTGCTTTTGAGCCATTTTACTCGCGGTCGTGGACCAGGGTCGCTTTTGAGCCATCTTACTCACGGTCGCAGACCTGAGTTGCCTTTGAGCCATCTGACTCACGGTCGCAGACCGGAGTTGCTTTTGAGCCATTTTACCCGCGGTCGTGGACCAGGGTCGCTTTTGAGCCATCTTACTCACGGTCGCAGACCTGAGTTGCTTTTGAGCCATTTTACCCGCGGTCGTGGACCAGGGTTGCTTTTGATCCATTTTACCCGCGGTCGTGGACTAGGGTCGCTTTTGAGCCATCTTACTCACGATCGCAGACCTGAGTTGCTTTTGAGCCATCTGACTCACGGTCGCAGACCGGAGTCGCTTTTGAGCCATATTACCCGCGGTCGTGGACCAGGGTCGCTTTTGAGCCATCTGACTCACGGTCGCAGACCGGAGTTGCTTTTGAGCCATCTGACTCGCGATCGCAGACCGGAGTTGCTTTTGAGCCATATCACCCGCGGTCGTGGACCAGGGTCGCTTTTGAGCCATATTACCCGCAGTCGTGGACTAGGGTTGCTTTTGAGCCATCTTACTCACGGTCGCAGACCGGAGTTGCTTTTGAGCCATCTGACTCACGATCGCAGACCGGAGTTGCTTTTGAGCCATTTTACCCACGGTCGTGGACCAGGGTCGCTTTTGAGCCATCTTACTCGCGGTCGCAGACTTGAGTTGCTTTTGAGCCATCCCATTAACGGTCGTAGACCGAAATTGCTTTTGAGCCATTCTTACCCATAACCAACGTACGCTAGATTCTGAGAAAAGAACATTCGTCGACGGCCGCTCCAGAGGCGACGACGGAAGGAATCAGAGAACAACACCAGAGCGCGTAGCGCGAAGGTCAGGTATGCTTCCTCCTACTCTTTACGTGTCTTTTACTTTTATATGTTTTACATTGCATGTGTTACGTTAGCAAAAAAGGTTTTCAAAACACACACATCACTGTCAAAATAGAAAAGTAGGGGCAACTGTAGACACCGAGTCGGAGGACCTGTGACGAAAACCTGGAAACAAGACGGTGGAAGCGATTGATTCTGAAAGTTTCAAAAAGAAAAAATAATAATAATAAATAAATAAGTTACGGTCGGTCGCTGTTGTCGATCGGATAGCTCGCGAATGCTTAACGGCACGGTGCGAGTGCTTAGCGGCGGCTGGCGCGCGTTCGACGACGCGAAGCGCGCGCTCGACGTCTCTTGGACGCACGCATCCAACCACGAATGGTTCGCGCTCGGTGTCCGAGCAAGACACGAGCTTAGCGACACGGGACGCGCGCTCATCAGCCACGAGGCGTGTGCGCCCGGCAGCGCGGAACACGCGTTCGGCGGTCAGGACGCATGAACGCCCGACGACGCAGAGCGCGAGCTCGACAGCCGCGGGGCGTGCACGCCCGACGACGTAAGACGCGCCCCGGCGGCCGTTGAGCGAGTGCCCGACCGCGTCAGGCGGAAGCCCAGCGGTAGGCGGGCGCGAGCCCAACCGCGTCGGGCGGACGCCCAACGGCAGTTGGGCGCGCGCGCCCAACCTCGCGTTGGGCGGCCGCCCAACAATTGTTGGGCGACCGCCCAACTATTATTGGGCGGCCGCCCAACAATGTTGGGCGGTAGCCCAACGTGGTGTTTTGCGGCCGCCCAACAAGCCTTGGGCGGCCGCCCAACGGCTTACTCGGGCGTCGCCCATTGATCCGGGACCCGTTTCCTTGTAAAAAGGGGCACGGATCCCAATGAAGGGGGGGGGGGGGGAATTTTGGAGCCTTTCTCACTCGAAACATTTTTAGAGAGAGCAAGTGAATTTTTTTTTGAGGAAAATATTTTTTTTCTCAAAAATTCCGAATTTCCTAAAGTTAAATTTTTACTAAAAAATATAAAAAACGGAAGAAGGCGACTCGTGGAATCAATCGGCTTCGACTGTCAGATACCGAATTTAAGGTATTATCCGAGGACTAGACTCTTTTATTTTATTTTATTTATATTCTCCTTCTATTTATTTTTTATGCTATAGTTTTTATTTATTAAGTTATTCATTTATCTTGTCACGTTTTATTTAATTAGCGTATTTATTTAATTTTCGTTTCGTGTTGAATAAAATTCGGGTTTGTTTTAAAATAAAAAAACCTCGTTTTGATATCCCAATACGAACCATGATCAGATAAAAAGGTAGTTCGGGTATCGAAAAACGTTGAGATTATAAGCTTTTTTGGATCTAAAAGAAATTTCCAAATAACGTTTTAAAATAAAAAACATCGTTTTAGGAACTTCCGTTATTGACTATGATCCATTTTTGGTAGTTCGGAAATCCAAGGCGGTTGAATTAGATTTAATTTAAAGCTTTTGAATAAATCTGGAAATAATTGGAGTGCTGCTGTAATTTGCCATTTCTGTCACTAATTGCTGTTTACCGACGGATTTTCCGTCGGTAAATCTGACAAAACGTAAAAAATGCCATTTCAGTCCCTTTTTCTTAACTTTTAAGCTTTTAATCCTTAATATATATATGTATAGTTATGTAATGTATGTTTTTCAAACTATTTTAGATATTTAGTGTATATAATTATTTAGAATGTTTGTATATCATTCTTTATTTAATTTTTAAACATAAGTATATGTATATATATGTTCTTTTTTATTCATTTGAGTTATATTAGATCCTATTTTAAAGGTTATTTACTTGGGCATTTTGGGAAATAATTAGTAGATATTGGTATATGTTATTTTTGATATTTAAAACTATATTAGTTATGTATATATGTAGTTTTGGGGAATATGGGTTAGGTTATTGATTATTATATGAAACTATTTTGGATAAAGGATTATTTTCTTATTTATGAGATTTATTTACTATTTTCACATTTTTAAAGTATAAATGTATTATATCTAGTATTTTCATACATGTATTATATAGTTCCTTTTTTTATTAACTTTCATTCTCATATTCTCTTTTTGATTTAAATGTATATATATATGCTTAAATTGTTTTCTTTATTCCTTTGGCCCATCCATGGGCCCGGGTTTCAAATGGGCTTTATTTGAGTGTGAATCTTGGTTTAAATGGGTTTATTATTATAATCATAATAGGTAAAGAGTCCATTAAGTAAGAGGGGAAAATAAATCACAAAAAGAGAGTTTTCAATTTAATCATTTACACTAATGAATTTTTAGAGGTTCCTAATGTAAATAAATGGAGTTATTTTTGTTAATATTTCTAAATTGGTTCCAAAACATCACGTTTTAAAACCTTAATCCGTTCCAAAGGCGGATTAAGCGAACATTGTAATTAAAATCGTTTTCTTTGTGAATAATAGAGTTTTTGAATCATTTTCTAAAAGGGTTTGTACAAAATAAAATTGACTTGTATGATTAATCATGTTTTCCTATTAAAAGGTTTTTATCCTAACGTTTTCAAACACTCGAGTCGTTCCAACGGCGATTCGGGTGAACTTCATCAAGCGGGGTTTTAAAACGCTCCTAAATCGTTCCAACGGCGATTAAGGTGCGAACCATGTAAAGGAACTCGTTTTGGGGAAATGAGTTAGCATAGAGTAAACACACAGCATGACATTTAAATAAAGTCGTAAACCACTTCTTTCTTCCCCCTTCTCTGTGTATGTATAATATAAATGGGTGATTCTTTACTAATGTGGCTTTCCAATAATATATGCTCAAAACGGTTTCTAAAAAGAGAAAGAAAAGGTTTCAAATGAATTTTAAACTTAAAGAAGTATACGATTAGTCCGTTATCGCCTAACATGCTGAGTAGGAGGCCGGTGGTTCATAACCGGGCGATGTCGGGGTGCCTAGTAGCCTTTCTCCGGAAAGGAGCTAGCCTTCTCGGCTCGTACCTAAGTTTCCCGAACCCACACCGGTCTCCCGCAAGGGATCGGTGTTCATTTTCCCATTCGTGGGTGGCGACTCTTCCATATCTCCGAGCTCCGGTCCTGCCGAGCAGCTTGATTCCACGATTGTTTGCTTTCGGCGCCAATCACCGCTTACGTCGCCATGAGGTTGTCCACCCCCCGGTCCGCACGGGAGATTAGGCCGCGGCACCTCGTCTAACACCTGCAGAAGTAGCCTCACTGGTCATTACAGGGGGCGCAGAGAGCAGATACTTAGACTGTGGTACTGTCGAGTTTCTTCTGTTTTGAGCTCGCAAACCCACCCCGTAAACTCTCTCTGATTTGTCTGGATTGGCAATGTCAAGCAAATCCTCACAGAACTTATCCGAGTGGCCAATCTTACCACAAAAGAAGCAAAAGGTCGGCAGACGCTCATATCTGAAGAAGATCCAAGAGAAATCACCACCTTGTTTGCTGATTTTCATCTTCCTTTTTAGGGGTTGGGTCATATTCAACGAGACCCTTATGCGCATATAGGACCTGCTCATATCATTGAAGTTATTTGGATCCGATTCAATGTACACACCCATATAATTACCAATGCCTACTGCCACTTTTTCCGACATAAAACCCTTCGGGAGGTCCCCAACTTGTACCCAAAAATCAGCTGAATTCAACACGATGGCTGCCAGGTCTTGGCCCTCCGAGAGAGGGGCAGTGAGGAGTAGCTGTTGCTCAAAGGTCCAGGGCCCCCCTTTAACAACCCGATCACGTTCCAGGGCATGAAAGAACTCAAATTAAAATAGATTAGAGCTAATTTTGATAATACAGAGACCCCAGGCAGGACGCCAGAGATCCGCAAGCATATTCTTCATCATAGGGACCTTGATACCACGGTCTGTCAAGAATCTACCAACTAGACTCCAGGATGGGGGTCGGACTGGACTCGGGATGTCCGCCTGAGTAACAATCAGGCCGGAGCTGTGTTCGTCGTCGAGGGTGAAGTTTGCAATTAGGTCAACAATAGGCTCCATTGTTCAGCTCAGAAATTAGGTACGTACCAGGGGAGGAGCACAATCAAATCGCACACTACAAAGATCTGTGCACAGAGAAACGGTACCGTCGTCGAAAGAAGCAGGGCACCGCCGTCAAGAGTGAGGGGAACAGGGGAAACCTAGCACCAAGGTAAAAGAATCGCACACCCATCAAAAGCGGGACCTTCTTAACTTAGTAGTTCCCTACCTTCTTAACTATAGTTATTAATAAGTAAAAATGGTAATAAATATAATACTAGATATGATACATTTTTATTCCAATTTAAAAATATGTAAAAGTAATGGATAAAGTTCATAAATAAGAAAACTACATTTAAACCAAAATAGTTTTTATACATAATAAATATATGGAGAGTAACCCACCCCAAAACAATAAAAGGAAAACATATATATATACATATAGCCTTTACAAAACCAAATTAATGAAAATGATACCCAAATATACAAAATAGGTATTTAATAGTAAGTTATTACTAGTTATATACTTAGAAAATAATTTTAATAAACATATTACATATTTATACATATACCTATACAAGAATAAATGTCAAAAAGATGAGAAAAAGGATGGAAAAAGGGATTTTTTAAGTTCCAGCAGCTTTACCGACGGAAAATCCGTCGGTAAACCGCTTTTACTGACAGAAAACGGCAAATTACAGAAACAGTCCAATAGTTTTCAGATTTATTAAAAAGCTTTAGATCT
Source organism: Euphorbia lathyris (assembly GCF_963576675.1). NCBI lineage: Eukaryota > Viridiplantae > Streptophyta > Magnoliopsida > Malpighiales > Euphorbiaceae > Euphorbia > Euphorbia lathyris. Next base: position 96,930,116 of record NC_088911.1, on the reverse strand, counting down.
ACTCTATTCTATCATTTTGGTTCCCGAACTACCCAAATCGGGTCATAGTCTATAGCGGAGCTTCCCAAAACGATGTTTTATTTTAAAACGTTAATTTAAAAAAAACTTTTTAAATTCTATATTTACAACGTTTTAGTCCCGAACTACCCTCAAATCGGGTCACGGTTCGTGTTGGGACGTTAAAACGAGGTTTATTTTTATTCAAAACAAAAACGTTTATTTAATACGAGACGGGAATTAAATAAATGCGGCAAATAAATAAACGTGATAAATAAATAACTAACTAAATAAATAAATAAAGGAAAAACTATAAATAAAATAAATAAACGAAATAAATAAATTAAACGAGTCTAGTCCTCGGATAATACCTCAAGATCGGTATTGACAACTGAAGTCGGTTGATTCCACGAATTATGGTTTCTCGATATTTTTGTGTTTTTGTAAAATATTTAACTTTTTGGAGATTTTTCAATTTTTATAAAAAAAAATGTTTTCTCTCTCAAAAAAATGTTCTAGAGTGAGAAGCTCTTCAAAATTCCCTTCTCCTCAAATGCATGGGGATCCGTGCCTTTTATAGGCATGGATCCCAAAGTTGGGCGTGCGCCCAACGGGTGTTGGGCGCACGCCCAACACTAAGTTGGATGAAGCCCAACATCAAGTTGGGCGGACACCCAACACAGGTTGGGCGCGCGCCCAACAGACGTTGGGCGGACGCCCAACGTAGGTTGGGCGATGCCCAACCTCGGTTGGATGCACGCCCAACAAGCGCTGGGCGGACGCCCAACGCAGGTCGGGCGCGTGCCCAACCGCCGTTGGGCGTGCGTCCGACGCTGCTGGGCGCTCGGCCCACACTGTTGAGCGCCCGCCTAATGATCCTTAGGTGCGCGTCCAATGCCTTCGGCATGCGTTGGACGACGCCTCATGTTCGTTGGGCTCCCGCGAGCCGCCTATTTGAAGACCCACAATCCCTCAGGATTCTTCCATGGTTTTTTTTATTTTTTATTTTGTATTATTGGAATCAACCGCTTTAACCGTCGGTTATGGGTTTTCTTCACAGGTCCTCCGACTCGGTGTCTACAGTTGCCCCTACTTTCCTATTTTGACAGTGACTTGTGTGCTTTTTCGAAAAAAACTTTTTCGCGAATGTAACACATGCAATGGAAAACATATTAAAGTAAAAGACACATATAGAGTGGGAGGGGAAATACCTGATCTCCATGTCGCAAGCTCCTTCCTGGTCTTCAATCTCTTCCTCGACCCGTCTCTCTTTAGCTTTCCTAGCGACCCTAGTCTCTAAATCGACCGCAGGTAATATTGCTCTTTCTAGCGACCCTAGTCTCTAAATCGACCGCATGTAATATGGCTCTTTCTAGCGACCCTAGTCTCTAAATCGACCGCAGGTAAAATAGCTCTTTCTAGCGACCCTAGTCTCTACATCGACCGCAGGTAATATGGCTTTTTCTAGCGACCCTAGTCTCTAAATCGACTGCAGGTAATATTGCTCTTTCTAGCGACCCTAGTCTCTAAATCGACCGCAGGTAATATTGCTCTTTCTAGCGACGCTAGTCTCTAAATCGACCGCATGTAATATTGCTCTTTCTAGCGACCATAGTCTCTAAATCGACCGCAGGTAATATGGCTCTTTCTAGCGACCCTAGTCTCTACATCTACCGCAGGTAATATGGCTCTTTTTAGCGACCCTAGTCTCTAAATCGACCGCAGGTACTCTTTTGTTTTGGCATATCTCGAAATTAGTCGTTCGACCCTAATCTCTACATCGATCGTAGGCATTTTCTTGTATTGCAGATCCCCAAATCAAACATCCGACCCTAATCTATACATCGATCGCAGACGTCCATTAGTTTTGCATATCTCTAAATCAACCGTTCGACCCTAATCTCTACATCGATCGTAGGCATTTTCTAGTATTGGAAATCTCCAAATCGAACATCCGGCCCTAATCTATACATTGATCGCAGGCGTTGTTTGTTGATGATAGTTGGGCTTTATCACTCGTTCGAGAGTTTTTGACCGCAGTCGCTTTGATATTTGGGCTTTATCACTCGTCCAAGAGTTTTTGACCGCAGTCGCTTTGATATTTGGGCTTTATCACTCGTCCGAGAGTTTTTGACCGTAGTCGCTTCGATACTTGGGCCGTCTGGGTTCGACCGGAGTCGATGATGCCGTAGACCAGAGTCCGTAGCAGAGCCTGTGTCCATTGATGATGTCCTAGACCGCAATCCGCAGTGGGACATGTGCCCATTGATGATACCGTAGACCGCAGTCCGTAGCGGGACCTGTGCCCATTGATGATACCATAGACCGGAGTCCGCGGCGGGGCCTGTGCCCATTGATAATGTCGTAGACCGCAGTCCGTAGCAGGGCCTGTGCCCATTGATCGAATTTTAATTTGCCTATCGAAACCTGCCTAGACTTGCACGAATGTCGTCGAGTTATCCGAGTATTTCTGCGTGCGGCTTGATTTAAGTCACGCCCATCACCTGTTGAGTATTTTTATTGTATAGCCTAGTGTAGTGATATGTATGCACATGATTATAAATGAATGTATATATATTTTTCTCTTTTTTTTTTACATTGCTTCCCTCCTATTTTTCTTTACAGGGAGGCCTCCATTCTGTTGACCGGAGAGTACAGGAGTCACATCGGGATGCTGACGCTGTTGGAAATTAGGCTAAGGTATAGCAGCGGAAATATAAAATTTTTAACCTATTTCCATTTAACCACAAGATCCGTTAACCTTTATTTCATATAAAGAAGGATAAGAAGAAATACCTTTTAGAAGTTCTATCTACCGTTGCAAACGAAGTGCCCACAACTTCAAAAGAGATAGAAACTGTCTACCAATCTGCCCCTATCCGAAACAGACCTTCCAGACCTCCGAATGACAATCCCTTCGGTGGAAATGTGGAAGAATATGTCTAGAAGCTCCTGTCCAAAAATCGCGACGATCCGACGGTTCAATCTCCAGGAATCCGTGAAATCATGAACTAACCTGATGTAGGAGTAGTAAAACGAATTTCTCCCTTTTGTTTGTTTTTCTTCTTCGAGTTCCCAAACACGAAATAAAACACGGGAAGATTAATTTAGAATCAACCGTTGAATAGCAACCAAAGTAGATTGCCTCTAATTAATCAACACAAGATCAAGGATAAAAGAAATAGATGAAATCAATTGATCAGAAGGAAGCCGTAGAAAATCTCGTCCTCGAACTGGGGGTGTCGAAATTTTCTCTCTCTTACACTATAGGGGATTTCGAAAATCTCTCTAGGGTTTTCTCTTGTGTATTTCGAAAATCACTAGGGGATGGGTATTTATAATCTCTTGTATCTAATCCCTAGTTAGATAGAATTAAGTTACTGAATAGGAATTCAATTCGGAATAAAATTCCTAATTATTATCTCATTATATATATCTAATATATTAAGGATAATAATAATAACCTTATTGGATAATAATAGGAGTATTATAATCTAATTAAAACTCCTAACTTATTTATCTCTTAATTAATTTAATTCATAATCCTAATCTAATTAGGATTAACAAAATCAAATTAATTATTCAAGTATTTAACTACATGAATTTCGACCCCCCCTTGGTCCATGGGCCTCATTGGGCTCAATTGGGCTTCAATCAATTAATTAACATCTATCTCTCTTTTAGGTTCCAAGTTTTATGTGTGACCCATTAGGTTCTTATTGCTTCTAGCCGTATGCAACGTTATTAAATAATTTTTAAAGAATTATTTAATCTTTGCATAACGGAATGATGTACAGAGTATGTGATTAGCAAGTTCATAATCATTCCCCCAGAGCTATAAGAAGACAGGTTGATTCTGTCGTTAACCTTTCCGTATTAGTTACAGTATAATTCGATCCTTTATCAACTACATCCTTGAACTGAATCTTATGACTATGGGTGATGTCAAGTCACATATAGCGAGACGTTCGTTTTACTTGTACAGGCCGAGTCAACTCAAAAAGATAGGTTAAGTGAAATCTGTATTTCTTACTCTTAAGCTATCACCTTGCAAGGATTTAGAGTCGAGTCTTCCACAAGCGATCCATGGATGTATCTCCCATTTATCGGGAGTGATAAATGCTCAATCCAATATATAACGACTCCGCAATTACTTCCTGTGATACCCAACGTCTACTGTTCACACCCCAGAGTCATCTATGTTAAGGATCGTGTTACACCAGAGTCAAAACATCACATTCCGTAATCCAGAATACCAATTAATATTCCTTTGAGTCTGAGGATTAGTTATACCTATTAATACCAATGAGATGAACAGGTGACAAGGATGAATCTACCCATCCTGTTATCTCAAATCGGATCCCCAATCCTAATGAACAACGTTTCATCGGATCTATGTAACTGTCCAGATATCTGTATATATGAAGCTTGTGAGATCAGCTTTCTATCGGACAGAAGACATTTTTACATACAAGTCTCAACAGTGATATGTCAATCCCAAACATATCACTTGACTTGGGGTGGTTTTAAGTTTATCAGTTTACTATAAAGTTTTGTCTCACTTCATGCTTGTATGAACACTTTATAATCACTTTAAATAAACTTACGGATTTCCTTTTATTAGACTTTATTTAGTGCTTAAAAGGGATTGCCTTTATATAGTTATAAAACATATATCTCATTAAACAAATGATATAAAGAACAATTCATTTACATTAAGTTTGTATCCTAGAACAATTGTCTATAGGACACTAAACCCCAACAGACGCTCGGATCGGACGCCGTTATCGGGAGATGGAAGATGAGCGCTCCAGCTGGGAGGAGCGATTCTGGGAAGTCGAATAGAGGAGCCATGTGGATATAGAGGCCCGACGAGCTGCTGAGGAGAGTTTACGGATTACGGTAGAGGGCCGTCGGGTTGTCGAGGAGGCCTTAGCCGAGGAGCGAGCACCTTACTTCGGAGGCTTTGATTCGTTTGAGGGCTTTTGGGACTTTGGGATTCCTTCTCATTGATAGTCCCGTCATTGTTTCGGTTTACAACTTTATTAGTACTACCGTGATGTATAGCGGGTATATGTGAAAAAGATATTTGTGTAGGCTTTTTATTTGGTGGTGGGGAAAAGAAATGTATAACACATGACTTACAATACCATGCATTCGGTCGATCATAGTAATTCCAATCATTCTCTTCAAATATATTCATGCCTTTATTTATTTACAAACAACAGAAATACTTAGCCAATTATACATTATTTTTGTGATTGCTCAAGACATAACCACTGTTGCCAGGACCCGCCTTTTTCGGTTTTCAGATCCTAGCGATTTTTCAACTCTCCTTTTATTATCCCGGAATTTTCAAATGAATGCCCTCTCGGGTTTTTACTCATTGGGATGTCCCTTATTGTTGCATAGATCGCCCTTTGCGGGTTTTCAACCTATCGGGAATTTTTATTTTCTTCTCTTTTTTTTACGAAAAGTATTTCTTAAGCCTATCCAGATTGGTAGGTTCGGAGAACTCCATGCCGTCCATGGTAGTTAGTTTCATCGCCCCTTTGCTCAGCATCTTCTTCACGAGAAACGGTCCTTCCCAGTTTGGCCTAAACTTGCCCCTAGGGTCAGTGTGCGTCATCCGGATCTGTTTCAACACCATGTCTCCTTCTTTGATAGGACTGACCTTAACCCTTTTGTTAAAAGCCCGGGCCATCCTCCTCTGATATAGTTGTACATGGTAGAGGGCCTCCATCATTTTCTCATCGACCAACGCCAACTGCTCATACCGTTTCTTCACCCATTCCGCTTCAGGAATCTTTGCTTCTACCGCGATTCTCAGCGATCGCTTCTCAATCTCGATTGGCAGAACTGCTTCTGCCCCATACACTAAGGAGAATGGTGTTGCCCCAGTAGATGTTCTAACAGTCGTGCGATAGGCCCACAAAGCAAGTGGAAGCTGCTCGTGCCAATTCCGGTGCGACTCCACGGTGTTTACAAGAATCCTCTTGAGGTTTTTATTTGCCGCCTCTACTGCCCCGTTAGCTTGTGGGCGATATGGAGAAGATCTGTGATGCTCAATACCGTACTCTTGGAAAATATTTTTCACCTCTCCTGGGAACTGGAACCCATTGTCTGTGATCATATGGTGAGGTACCCCAAACCTGGTGATTAGGTGTTTTTCGATAAACTTCCTCATCTGCTTAGATCCCAACTTGCCAAACGAGTCTGCCTCTACCCACTTGGTGAAGTAATCAATGGCGACTGCGATGAATTCGTGTCCATTTGACGCATTAGGCCTCACCTCACCGATGATATCAATGCCCCAAGCTGCAAACGGCCAAACTGGTGCCAACACGTGCAGTTCCATAGCTGGCAGGTGATTATAATCCCCGTGGATTTGACAATCATGGCATTTCTTCGCATATTCGTTACAATCTCTTTCCATGGTGAGCCAATAGAAGCCTTGCCTTACGATTTTCTTTGCCAACATTGCTCCTCCCATATGGGCTCCACAAATTCCCGAGTGTACTGACTCCATTGCCTCACGGGCTTCTCCCTCGTCTAAACATCTCAATTGTAATCCATCGGCGTGTTGGAGTTTAGTGTCCTATAGACAATTGTTATAGGATACAAACTTAATGTAAATGAAGTGTTCTTTATATCGTTTGTTTTAATGAGATATGGTTTCATAACTATATAAAGGCAATCCCTTTTTAGAACTAAATAAAGTCTAATAAAAGGAAATCCATAAGTTTGTTTAAAGTGATTATAAAGTGTTCATACAAGCATGAAGTGAGATGAAACTTTATGATAAACTAATAAACTGAAAACCACCCCAAGTTAAGTAATATGTTTAGGATTGACATATCACTGCTGAGACTTGCATGTAACAATGTCTTCTGTCGAGATAGAAAGCTGATCTCACAAGCTTCATATATACAGATATCTGGACAGTTACATGGATCCAATGAAAAGAAGTTCATTAGGATTGGGGACCCGACTTGAGATAACAGGATGGGTAGATTCATCCTTGTCACCTGTTCATCTCATTGGTATTAATAGGTATAAGTAATCCTCAGACTCAAAGGAATGTTAATTAGTGATTCTGGATTATGGAATGTGATGCTTTGATCCTGTTGTAACACGATCCATAACAGAGATGACTCTGGGGTGTGAACGGCAGAGGTTGGGTATCACAGAAAGTAATTGCAGGATAATTATACATTGGATTGAGCATTTGTCACTCCCGATAAATGGGAGATACGTCCATGGATCGCTTGTGGAAGACTCGACTCTAAATCCTTGCAAGGTGATAGCTTAAGACTTGAAATACAGATTTCACTTAACCTATCTAATTGGAGTTGACTCGGCCTGTACAAGTAAAACGAATGTCTCGCTATATGTGACTTGACATTATCCATAGTCATAAGATTCAGTTCAAGGATGTAGTTGATAAAGGATCGAATTATACTGTAACTAATACGGAAAGGTCAACGACAGAATCAACCTGTCTTCTTATAGGTCTGGGGGAATGTTTCGGATTTGCTAATCACATTTCGCGTACTCATTCCGCTATGCAAAGATTAAATATAATTCTGTGAAAATTAATTTAATAGTTGCATACGGCTAGAAGCAATAAGAACCTAATGGGTCACACATAAGACTTGGAGCCCAAAAGAGAAACAGATGTTAATTAATTAATGGAAGCGCAACTGAGTCCACTAAGGCCCAGTATATAGGGGGCGATTTTCATGTATGAAAATACATGAATAATTTAATTTGATTTTCACAATTCTAATTAGATTATGATTGTGAATTAAATTAATCAAAGGATAAATAAGTTAGGAGTTTTAATTAGATTAAATTGCTCCTATTATTATCCTATAAGGTTACTATTATTATCTTTATATTTAAGATATAATTATAGATAATAAATAAGAATTATATTCCGAATTAAATTCTTATTCAGTAACCTAATTCTATCTAACTAGGATTTAGATACAAGAGAATATAAATACCCCCTATATGTGTGATTTTCGAAACACACTAGAGCAACCAAGAGAGAGAATTTCGACCCCCTAGACGAGGACGAAATAATCCACCGCTTCCTACCGATTCAATTGATTTCATCTCTTTCTCTTTATCCTTGATCTTGTGTTGATTTATTAGAGACAATCTATACTTGATTGTTTTCACGGTTGATCACTAACTTGATTTGGGTTGTGTTTTGTTTTGTGCTTGTGAACTCGGAGTAAGAGTTGAGGGCACTTCGCTTGCAACGGTAGATAGTTCGTCAAAAGGTATTTCCTTTTATCCCTCTTTATATGAAATAACGATTAACGGATCTTGGGTTAATGGAAAAAGGTTAAAAAAATTTATATTTCCGCTGCCATACGTTAGCCTTATTTTCCTACAGTGGTATCAGAGCCTGCGTTAAATCCGTTATTTCATATATGAAAATTTAGAAGTTTTTCAATCAGATTGAATAAATATTTATAGTTAGGTTAATTAACAAATCTATTTTGATTAATTAGTTCTAAAGATAAATAAGTTTTAATTAATTATTAATTAAAATAGTTTATGCATATGTTCCTAATTATTTCGGTTGATAATCATTATAACAAAATCTATTAGTTTTATAGTTAGATTGATAAAACTTAATTTTGTTGATTCTAAAGATAAAACGGAAAACCTATAATAGGTTTTCTTATTTTCTGAAAATCGTTTTAAAACTAATATATATATATATAATTATTTTTTTAAAAAAAATTGGACAACAGCTCGGGTCACGCCTCACGGTGCAACATGGCTGCTGTCGCGTGGTTGCTGCCTCGCGGCAGCAACCGCGCAGCTGCTGGCCACCGCTGCCGCAAGGCAGCGGCGGGCCAGACGCGTTAGGGCTGCTGCCAAACGGCAGCAGCCGCGTCCTCGGGCCCGGTCCGAGACCCACTTATTTTAAAATCAGTTTTAAATATATTTATGTATATATGTTTCAGAAATTAATAGTTTTATATTTTGATTATCGAATGAAAAGTTTATTTAAAAGTTTATTTTACCTATTTGTAAATCAAAAGTATTAAATGAATTGAAATCAAAATAATTGGGACATGCATAATTAAAGTTTTGTATAGTTGTATTAATCTAAAAGGTTAATATAGAAGATACGAAACTGTTAGAATTAAAATTGGATGAAAGTTAATTTGATGTGTTAATGTGATTAACCTAAATATTACATAAAGTATTTATGTAATCAACCAATTAAATTTATTTAATTGAGTCTATGCATGTTTGGAGTTATGGACATATTTGGACCCTCTTTTAGTCTTTTGGTATTTTTAAAATAGGGCCTGCGAGTCATGCCTTTCTACTATCTATTGTAATTTCTCCTCTCATCTAATTCCCTTCAAGTTAATTGAAGTTTTCTTTAGTAGAATAGAAATTAATATGTAATTTCAAGGCGCCATGGAGAAGACGGAGGACCTAAAGAGAAATATGTAATAGTTAGTATTTCCCTAGGTTTGGCCCTTTATTCCGTCTCTGGCTCGACGGAATAATTTAGATGATATGTCCATAACGTCAATGTATGTGTCTGATGTATGCTAAAGCAAATCAAGACTAAGTTAGATTATGAGACTTAAAATAAAAATCCCCCACTAATTAAAACTTAAGTAAATAAGCAAGTTATTAAAATCGGTTGCCCCTCCCTAATATTATAATTCAGCCGACAGTACTGGGGGCCTTTGGGTTGTTGAGCAAACTCAAGCTCGAGGTCTTATGGTAACACCTGAATTATCGAAAATCATTCTTTCATGAATATGGGGTAATACTTAAATTAGATTATGATAATTGGATGAGCAAACTCTTGTTGTCATAAACTAATGGGCAATATGGTTGGGATTAATATGAATAGCATATTAGTTACTAATGTGGTTAGTAACCCAATAACCTAGGAATCACATCAAAGATGTGATTGATTACATGAATCTACCTAACAAATGAGACTAGCTTGTTGAGCAAACTCAAAGTGAAATCTCAGGAGTTAGGATCCTAGCTCACTAAAGGATTTGCGAAATTCTTCGAATTAATATGGAGGGCTGTTAATTTGGCAAAATAGTGGGAGCAATCTAAAATAAACAAAAGGCCTATAATTTTAGATTGATGTATTTTAAAGCAAATGAATAACGTACATTTACTCTTTCTCACTCTCAGGTTATATTAAAACACTCTTAAAATCATGACTAACACCAATCTGCAAAATATACTTACCGATAACAAGTTGAACAGTTCAAACTTCACCGACTGGTATCACAACCTCAAAATCGTTTTGAAGTTCGAGAAGAAAGGGTATGTACTTGATACACCGATACCCCCTTACCCGGCGGATGGTGCTCCCTACCAAGAATTTTATGCTTACTTGAAGCATAAGACTGATGACGATCATGCGGGAGATATCATACTTGCATCAATGACACCGGAATTGAAAAGGCAACATGTAGAAATGGATGCCTATTCCATGGTCGCGCACCTAAAAGAGTTGTTTGTGAATCAAACTCGGTGCGAACGTTACGAGATAACAAAGCAGTTATATAGATGCAAGATGCAGGTGGGCACATCTGTAATGGCACATTGTGTCAAGATGATTAGCCTTATCACCAAGTTTTCTAGTATTGGAGATGCGATGGATCATGAACTAAGTGTAAACTTACTTCTTCAGTCCCTCCCGGAGAGTTACTCACAGTTCATCATGAACTACTAAGTGAGTGGCTTGCAAACCTCTCTTGAAGAGCTTGCAAATATGCTCGAGACAGTCGAGCCCAATATGAAAGAAAACGAGGGGATACCGGCCCTTGCTATTGAAGGATCAAAGAAGAGGAAAGGGAACTCTCCTAATCCAAACCATCCTAATAAGGGCAAGGGGGCCATGCTCATCGAAACAAAGGGAAAGGAAGTGAAGAAGCCCAAAGGAGAGTGCCACTTTTGTGGTAAAGAAGGGCATTGGAAAAGAAACTGTTTGGTGTACCTAGCTACCCTCAAGAAGGGAGAAGCCGAGACTTCAACATCTTGTATGTTTTATATTGAAATAAATACAATTTCACAGTCTGAATCTTGGGTATTAGATACCGGATGTGGATCTCATATTTGTATGAATATTCAGGGACTCAGACGGACTAAGGAATTGAAGAAAGGATGCATAAACTTGCGAGTAGGAAATGGAGCAAGAGTTGCCGCCCTCGCCATTGGAGATTATGCTTTGAGCTTGCCCTCTGGGCTTGTAATAGAATTAGGGAACTGTTTGTTGTTCCAGAAATGTTACGTAACATTATTTCTATTAGCCGTCTTGTTGACGACGGTTTTCATATTTCAATAAAAGACAAACATTGCGATTTTTATAGAGATGGGATTTTCTATTTTTCAGGAATATCACAAAATGGGATTTATGTGCTAGATGACAAAATTTCTGTTTTCGGAATTGATACCAAAAGACATAAGCTAGATAATTCAACTTACTTGTGGCATTGTCGTTTAGGCCATATAAACAAAAGACGCATGCTTAAGCTACATCAAGATGGGCTTATAAATTCAATTGATCCTGAATCATTGGAAACATGTGAAGCATGTTTAAAAGGTAAAATGACAAAGACACCCTTTAGCAATAAAGGTCAGCGTGTATCAGACACTCTAGGATTAATACATTCCGATGTATACGGTCCTATGTCAGATACTTCATAAGCTTCATAGACGACCATACCCGATATGGTTATATCTACTTGATGAAGCACAAGTCTGAAGCTTTTGAGAAATTCAAATGCTTCAAAAATGAAGTGGAAAATCAATTAGGAAAGAAAATAAAGATACTTCGATCCGATCGAGGTGGCGAATATCTTTCAGATGATTTTCTGAATTATCTAACTGAATGTGGGATATGCTCACAATGGACACCTCCCTATACACCACAACACAATGGTGTATCCGAGAGGAGGAACCGTACCTTACTAGATATGGTACGATCTATGATGAGCATAACATTACTTCCAAAGACATTTTGGGGCTGTGCCTTAGAAACTGCCCTCTTCATCCTAAATCGAGTACCAACTAAATCCGCTAATTCCACACCATATGAATTGTTCGTTGGTAGGAAACCCACATTCTCATTCATGAGAGTATGGGGTTGTTCAGCATTTGTCAAACGCATAGCGTCAGACAAACTAGATTCTAAATCTGATAAGTGTTTCTTCATTGGATACCCTAAGGAAACTGTGGGGTATTACTTCTATCATCCAGATGATCAGAAAGTAATAGTATCCAAGCACGCAACCTTCTTAGAGAAAGAGTTTCTCGAAGAAACAGAAAAGGGAAGCATGATTGAACTTGATGAAGTTCAAGAACAAGAAACACCGACTGAAACAACAGAGGCGGTTGAGGAACCCGAAGCAGTCCCATTAGATGAGACTCAAGTTCCACCCATTCGTAGATCACAAAGAGTTCGTGAACTCCTAATTAGATATGGTTTTCTAGTGGGAGATGATGATGAGGTTCCCGTGTTAGACGACGAACCCGAAAACTACAAGAGGCTCTTAACAGTCTAGATTCTAAAGCATGGCTCAAAGCCATGGATTCTGAGATGGATTCTATGTACACCAACCAAGTGTGGACTTTGGTTGATCCACCCGAAGGGATAAAACCCATTGGGTGCAGGTGGATCTTCAAAAAGAAGACTGACATGGATGGAAAGTTTAGCACCTACAAAGCTAGGTTAGTAGCGAAAGGATATCGTCAGAAACAAGGAATTGATTATGATGAAACTTTCTCTCCTGTGGCTACGTCCAAATCAATCAGAATAATGCTCGCTATTGTCGCTCACTATGATTACGAGATTTGGCAAATGGATGTGAAAACAGCTTTCCTAAATGGAAACCTGCTTGAGGATGTATATATGATGCAACCTGAAGGTTTCACATCAAAGGATGCAAACAAGGTTTGCAAACTTCAAAGATCCATTTATGGACTCAAGCAAGCATCAAGAAGCTGGAACAAGCGTTTTGACGAAACCATAAAACAATTTGGTTTCGAACAAAATTGCGAAGAAGCTTGCATTTACAAGAAAGCAAGTGGGAGCTCAGTTGCATTTCTGATATTATATGTGGACGATATATTATTAATGGGAAATGACATAGCTCTACTACAGTCGGTAAAAGTATGGTTATCTGGTAACTTCTCCATGAAAGACCTTGGTGAAGCAGCTTATATACTTGGTATAAAGATCTACAGAGATAGATCAAGAAGACTACTTGGTCTTTCACAGGCTACATACATCGAAAAGGTGCTAAAGCGGTTTAGCATGCTTGAATCGAAACGAGGTAACTTACCTATGGTACATGGAGTAAAGTTAAACAATCATCAATGTCCTAAAACCGAAGATGATAAGAAGTGCATGGTTGTAATCCCGTACGCTAGCGCAATCAGTTCGATTATGTATGCTATGCTTTGCACTAGACCTGACGTAGCGTTCGCGTTAAGTATGACGAGTCGTTACCAAGGTAATCCGGGAGACGAGCACTGGAATGCCGTCAAGAACATTCTTAAGTACTTGAGAAGGACTAAAGACATGTTTCTAGTGTACGGAGAAGGGGATCTGAAAATAGAAGGATTTTCAGATGCAAGTCATCTCACAGATGAGAACGATTTTAAATCCCAATCAGGATACCTGTTTATCTTGAATGGGGGCGCGGTCAGCTGGAAGAGTTCCAAGAAAGGAAGCGTAGCTTTCTCTACGAGTCAGAGTATATCGCTGCTGCGGAAGCAGCAAAGGAAGCGGTTTGGATTAAGAAGTTCATTACTGAACTTGGTGTGGTGCCTGACATTGTAAATCCCATTACACTATACTGTGATAACAATGGATCCATTGCGCAAGCAAAGGAACCACGGTCTCATAATGCATCCAAGCATTACCTGAAGCGATACCACATTGTAAGAGAAATTGTGGCAAGAGGAGATGTGAGAATAGAAAGAGTACCTACTGAGGACAACATTGCAGATCCGTTGACAAAGCCCTTAACCCAGAAAGTACATGATCGTCATCTTAGTTCTACTGGGATAAGTTGTAGAAACAATTGGCTTTAGTCCAAGTGGGAGTATGTTGGGGTTTAGTGTCCTATAGACAATTGTTCTAGGATACAAACTTAATGTAAATGAAGTGTTCTTTATATCGTTTGTTTTAATGAGATATGGTTTCATAACTATATAAAGGCAATCCTTTTTTAGAACTAAATAAAGCCTAATAAAAGGAAATCCATAAGTTTGTTTAAAGTGATTATAAAGTGTTCATACAAGCATGAAGTGAGACGAAACTTTATGATAAACTAATAAACTTAAAACCACCCCAAGTCAAGTAATATGTTTAGGATTGACATATCACTGCTGAGACTTGCATGTAACAATGTCTTCTATAGAGACAGAAAGTTGATCTCACAAGCTTCATATATACAGATACCTGGTCAGTTACATGGATCCAATGAAAAGAAGTTCATTAGGATTGGGGACCCGACTTGAGATAACAAGATGGGTAGATTCATCATTGTCACCTCTTCATCTCATTGGTATTAATAGGTATAAGTAATCCTCAGACTCAAAGGAATGTTAATTAGTGATTCTGGATTATGGAATGTGATGCTTTGATCCTGTTGTAACACGATCCATAACAGAGATGACTCTGGGGTGTGAACGGCAGAGGTTGGGTATCACAGAAAGTAATTGCAGGATAATTATACATTGGATTGAGCATTTGTCACTCCCGATAAATGGGAGATACGTCCATGGATCGCTTGTGGAAGACTCGACTCTAAATCCTTGCAAGGTGATAGCTTAAGACTTGAAATACAGATTTCACTTAACCTATCTAATTGGAGTTGACTCGGCCTGTACAAGTAAAATGAATGTCTCTCTATATGTGACTTGACATTATCCATAGTCATAAGATTCAGTTCAAGGATGTAGTTGATAAAGGATCGAATTATACTGTAACTAATACGGAAAGGTCAACGACAGAATCAACCTGTCTTCTTATAGGTCTGGGGGAATGTTTCGGATTTGCTAATCACATTTCGCGTACTCATTCCGCTATGCAAAGATTAAATATAATTCTGTGAAAATTAATTTAATAGTTGCATACGGCTAGAAGCAATAAGAACCTAATGGGTCACACATAAGACTTGGAGCCCAAAAGAGAAACAGATGTTAATTAATTAATGGAAGCGCAACTGAGTCCACTAAGGCCCAGTATATAGGGGGGCGATTTTCATGTATGAAAATACATGAATAATTTAATTTGATTTTAACAATTCTAATTAGATTATGATTGTGAATTAAATTAATCAAAGGATAAATAAGTTAGGAGTTTTAATTAGATTAAATTGCTCCTATTATTATCCTATAAGGTTACTATTATTATCTTTATATTTAAGATATAATTATAGATAATAAATAAGAATTATATTCCGAATTAAATTCTTATTCAGTAACCTAATTCTATCTAACTAGGATTTAGATACAAGAGAATATAAATACCCCCTATATGTGTGATTTTCGAAACACACTAGAGCAACCAAGAGAGAGAATTTCGACCCCCCTAGACGAGGACGAAATAATCCACCGCTTCCTACCGATTCAATTGATTTCATCTCTTTCTCTTTATCCTTGATATTGTGTTGATTTATTAGAGACAATCTATACTTGATTGTTTTCACGGTTGATCACTAACTTGATTTGGGTTGTGTTTTGTTTTGTGCTCGTGAAATCGGAGTAAGAGTTGAGGGCACTTCGCTTGCAACGGTAGATAGTTCGTCAAAAGGTATTTCCTTCTAGCCCTCTTTATATGAAATAACGATTAACGGATCTTGGGTTAATGGAAAAAGGTTAAATTTTTTTATATTTCCGCTGCCATACGTTAGCCTTATTTTCCTACACGGCGTGCCTTTTGTAAAGCAAATCATTGTGGATGACGAACTGCTGGGCTAACCTTCTGATCACGGCCTGATCCCTAAGTTATGATTCTGCCGGATAAATCCCACTTTTCATGAAATTCACGATGTCGAAGTACCAAGGCTTCTCATCAACTCCTAACAACATTACATCTTCATAGCAAGGTTTGTGAGACCTCCTTAGCACCAAAGGCTTTGAGGCAAGATTCCATGGATTATCCCATACCGACACCAAAGTGGCCAAAGCATCCGCTGTTTGGTTCTGTGCTCGAGGAATGTGATAAAAGTGGCACTCACTGAATCTCTGTGCCAACCCCTCCAGCTGGTCTAGGTATGGGCGCAACCTTTCTTCCCAATTTCCCTACGCTTGTTCGATAATCAGCTTTGAGTCGCCCCAAATTTCAACATACGATGCTCCGAGCACTGCTAACGACTCTATCCCGTAGATGCACGCTTCATACTCAGCCATATTATTAGTGAGAGGGAATGACAACTTCTTCGCCATTGGGATCCTTTCTCCTTCTAGTGAGATAAGTAGCACCCCTACCCCGGATCCATTCGAGTTAACCGCTCCATCAAAGAACATCTTCCATGGTATAACTTCTGTTGCGTTCAAGTGCTCATCGGGGAAATCGTAGCTTATCTCCTCCTCTTCCGTATTTAGAGGCTGATTGGCCAGAAATTCTGCTACGGCTCTCCCCTTAATAACCTTTTTCGTTACATATTCGATGTCGAATTTTGACAAGAGCAACAACCATCGGCCAGCTTCCCTGTTAAGGATGGAGTTCGGTACATATACTTCCATCTGGGAAATAATGATCACTTTGTAAGATTGAAAATAGTGTCGCAGCTTCTTTGTTAGCCATACTACCGCCACACACGTCTTTTCGATCATGTTATACTTAAGCTCGTATTCCAGGAACTTCTTACTCAGATAATACACCGCATGTTTCACACCGGTGTCCCCTTCCTGGGCCAACATTGCTCCAATTGATTGCTCCTCGATCGCTACATATAGGAGGAGGGGTTTTCCAAGTTTAGGCGGTCTCAAAACTGGTGGATTAGTCAAATAGGTCCGGACTCTTTCCAACGCTTGTTGGCACTTATCGTTCCAAACCGTGGGTTGATCCTTTCGTAGCAGTTTAAAGATTGGTTCACAGATCGTGGTGAGTCGTGCTATGAATCGAATGATGTACTGAACTTGCCCCAGGAATCCTCTTACTTCTTTCTCATTCTTCGGTGCTGGAATTTCCCGTATGGCCTTCACTTTATCGGGATCCACCTCAATCCCCTTGTTACTGATTATATAGCCTAGGATCTTCCCCGACGAAACACCGAAGAAGCATTTCTTCGGGTTCAACCTTAGCTTAAATTCTGCGATTCGAGCCAGAAATTTCTCAAGTTCTACGAAATGCCCTTCTCTTGTATCCGACTTGACCATCATGTCATCCACATAAACCTCCACTTCCTTGTGTATCATATCGTGGAATGGTGTCGTAGCCATTCGCTGATAAGTTGCCCCAACATTTTTCAAACCAAATGGCATCACTCTATAGCAGTATGTCCCCCACTCAGTAGTGAACGAGGTCTTTGCTTTGTGTTTCTCGGCCATCTGAACCTGCATGTAGCCCATGAAGCCATCCACATTTGTGTGTAAGACACTTGATGTTGCACTGTCGATCAATACGTCGATGTGAGGCAGTGCAAACTCATCTTTGGGGCAAGCCTTGTTGAGATCTCTATAATCGACTCACATTCTCACTTTACCATCCTTCTTTGTGATTGGCACTACATTTGCGACCCAAGGAGGATAGTCGATCACTTCGATAAAACCTGCCTCTAACTGTTTCTTCACCTCTTCTCTGATCTTATCCGCCCATTCTGGCCTCATGCGTCAGAGCTTTTGCTTTACAGGTTTAGCATCGGGGTATGTTGGAATGCGGTGAGCCACGATGGATTTATCAATTCCTGGCATGTCTTCGTACATCCAAGCAAACACTATTTCGTATTTTTTAATTATTCTCTCAAATTCTTTCCTCTCTTCAGTAGTTAATTCTTGAGCAATTTGTATAAGTTTAGGATTTTCATCCGTGCCAAGATTGAAAGTTGACATTTCTATTGCATTAATTTCAAATGTAGGCATGCTATATGAATGAGAATGCATGGAATGATCAGAATCAACATCAAGCAAGTAAACAAAATCAGAATTCATTTCATTGATAGTTTTGGTGAGTACATCGTCAGATTCAAACAAAGCAGTAATACAATTGTCATCATCGGGGTTTTCGGGCGCTTCGTAGGCCTTGGAGATGCTTGGTTCATCCACCGCTCCCACGGTTGCTTCTACAGTGATAACCTGCTCCTCGACATTTAGATCCAACATCATGATCTCCTCTATGAAGCAGGTTGCCTCTCCTTTGCCCCAGTCGGTAACATCATTGAAGATCTCAAAGCCTGGCAGGATCTTTCCCTCAGTCACTTGGCCCGACCTCGGGAGTTCCGGAGTAAACTTTCTCGTGGCCCTCATTCACAAAATACTTCTTTAGGCCCACTTTCCCCTCGTAACCTTCATTGGACGGGCCTCATTGCTCATATCCTAAACCCCTCCGGGTTTTCTGACTCTTGAAATCTGGTGATTCTGGCAGCCCCTGATGGTGTGCACCCAATCCCATGCCGGGGATGAAACCCCCTTTCATCATCTTTATCACATCGGTGGTGATGCTAGACTCGTAGATCCCGGACACTTGAAATCCGGAGAAAAGTTGAGGCTCAATTCCCAATGCAGCCGCGGAACTCAATTTCTCAGCTCTGATCGTCACTATTTCATCCCCGTTGGGGAACTTGATCATCTGGTGGAGCGTGGAGGGCACACCTCCGAGCTTGTGGAACCATGGGCATCCCAGTAGTACAGCAAAAGTTACCAGTATGTCTAGCACCGTGAACTCAGTCTCCTCCTCATGTGGCCCTACTCTCAGCTTAGCCTTGAAAACTCCCTCGATGTGACGGCGGCTATCATCGTAGGCCCTGATCACGGTTTTCGAGGCTGTCAAATCTCCTCTTTCCACTCCCAACTTGGACAAGAGCTTCAGTGGGCAAACATTAATGGTCGATCCATCATCGACCATCACACAACTAGTCTTCTTCCCGTTGATTTCATCTCGGATATACAAAGGCTTGTTGTGAGCCTTCCCCTCCTCCGGAAGATCTTCATCGATGAAGGTGATTTCAGTCCTCTTTCGGGCCATAATTGCCCCCACTAATGTCGTCGGCTCAGTATTGGTAGAAATGACCAAATTCTGCAGCTCTTTCATCAGATTCTCACGGTGGTACTTGGAATGGCACAAGACCTCCCACACTGTAGACTTAGCTTGTGTTTTCTTCAACTGCTCGAGGACTTGATCATCAGGCTTGGGAGCCGATCCTTCTTCTACCTCTGTCTCAACCATTGGCGCCTTCCCCTCGGCCACACGACCTGATCTTATCATGACAGCAACTTCCGGCTCATCATCAGATTCATCCCAAATATTGATAGGAGTTCCCCGCTCGGCATCCTCCTCCTCCAAGGAACTTCCCCAAATATCCACAACCATCAAGTCCATCGCATGAGGGACATTCGGATTAATATAGGAGGGGTCTGACGATCCGTACAACGCCCAACCTATCAGCTCATCATAATTCTTGAGGAACACCCTGTTCATCCTCCTTGCTACTATCGGGATAGCGCCTCTTTGTATATACATGAGCTGCACTTTATCGCTCACAGTTTCTCGACACAGTTCATAGTGGTGCCTCCACCTCCTAGCGTAATCCACGAATGGTTCCTCAGGGAATTGTCTGGTCCTATCCAGATCTTCTAGGGATCCTGTCCACGGAATATACATCTCATATCTTGACACAAACATATCCCGAAGAGGTATCCAATGTACCATCTCTTCCTCTGACAACCCTTGGTGCCACAACAGAGCGTCCCCGGTAATAGTTTTCGGAAAATGCTCGTGTAACTCATTTTGGGGGAACCCGGCATTATACATGTGATTGCGGAATGAGGTTGCGTGCTCAACTGGATTTCGATATCCGCCGTACTTGGGCATTACCATCACTGCTTCAGGGGTCTCATAGGAGGGCGAATCCGGAGTTTGCTCCACAAGCATCCATACCGTATATTCTTTGATAAACCTTTTTGTCATTGCGGCCCAATTGCTCTTGACGTACATCGGGAGTGACATATACCACATCAACGGTTCACCCATTAGTGAATTACAAAACAAACTGGTGATCTCCTCTTCATTAAAGCCCAACGGCCCCATTGCCGACAAGTAGAAGTGCAAATGTTCCATAGGATCTTTGTTGCCATTATACTTACTAACTGCTGGTAACAAGCGCTTGATGGGCCCAATTTCCATTGCGCTACTTTCTGCCACTCTCTCCTTAACCTTCTTATACTTATCCAAGAATAAACTTGCCAATTACGACCAATCACCCTCGATGGAATCGGACAAGGCTCAGAACCACCTCAACGGCTCGCCTATCAACGAATGGTGGAACCACTGAGCGATCTCGTTAATCCCAAACGGTTCAACAAACATAGCACACATATACTCATACAGATGGACCTCAGGATCTTCCACTCCACTGAATACTTTTAACTCAGGAATAATCCTCCGAGATGACCCCTGCCCGGTCTCGTCGGTGTTGTCCTCGTCATACGGTGCTCCACCACCCAATTCATCATCCATCCTCTCATCCACTGGTTCTTCCCCCAAAAAAGACACATAAACTCCACTTCCTATCGTCATTTTCTCATCGGAGCCCAACAACTCCTCCTCATCTTCCTTGAAGGGTTCTACTATCAAGCCTCCTTCTAGCCCAGATCCAATCATGCTTACCCTATGATTAGGCAATGGATTGCGCCTAGTGGAAGGGTTTGCTGACGATGGATCAGCTTGTTGGGGTTTAGTGTCCTATAGACAATTGTTCTAGGATACAAACTTAATGTAAATGAATTGTTCTTTATATCATTTGTTTAATGAGATATATGTTTTATAACTATATAAAGGCAATCCCTTTTAAGCACTAAAGTCTAATAAAAGGAAATCCGTAAGTTTATTTAAAGTGATTATAAAGTGTTCATACAAACATGAAGTGAGACAAAACTTTATAGTAAACTGATAAACTTAAAACCACCCCAAGTCAAGTGATATGTTTGGGATTGACATATCACTGTTGAGACTTGTATGTAACAATGTCTTCTGTCCGACAGAAAGCTGATCTCACAAGCTTCATATATACAGATATATGGACAGTTACATAGATCCGATGAAACGTTGTTCATTAGGATTGGGGATCCGATTTGAGATAACAGGATGGGTAGATTCATCCTTGTCACCTGTTCATCTCATTGGTATTAATAGGTATAACTAATCCTCAGACTCAAAGGAATATTAATTGGTATTCTGGATTACGGAATGTGATGCTTTGACTCTGGTGTAACACGATCCTTAACAGAGATGACTCTGGGGTGTGAACAGTAGACGTTGGGTATCATAGGAAGTAATTGCGGAGTCGTTATATATTGGATTGAGCATTTATCACTCTCGATAAATGGGAGATACATCCATGGATCGCTTGTGGAAGACTCGACTCTAAATCCTTGTAAGGTGATAGCTTAAGAGCAAGAAATACAGATTTCACTTAACCTATCTTTTTGAGTTGACTCGGCCTGTACAAGTAAAACGAACGTCTCGCTATATGTGACTTGACATCACCCATAGTCATAAGATTCAGTTCAGGGATGTAGTTGATAAAGGATCGAATTATACTGTAACTAATACGGAAAGGTTAACGACAGAATCAACCTGTCTTCTTATAGCTCTGGGGGAATGATTACGGACTTGCTAATCATATACTCTGTACATCATTCCGTTATGCAAAGATTAAATATAATTCTTTGAAAATTAATTTAATAACGTTGCATACGGCTAGAAGCAATAAGAACTTAATGGATCACACATAAGACTTGGAACCTAAAAGAGAGATAAATGTTAATTAATTGATAGAAGCCCAATTGAGCCCAATAAGGCCCATGGACATAAGGGGGGTCGAAATTCATGTAGTGATATACATGAATAATTAATTTGATTTTGTTAATCCTAATTAGATTAGGAATATGAATTAAATTAATTAAGAGATAATTAAGTTAGAAGTTTTAATTAGATTAATATACTCCTATTATTATCCAATAAGGTTATTATTATCCTTAATATATTAGATATATAGTGAGATAATAATTAGGAATTCTATTCCGAATGGAATTCCTATTCAGTAACCTAATTCTATCTAACTAGGGATTAGATACAAGAGATTATAAATAACCTTTCCCTTGAGATTTTAGAAATCCAAGCAAGCCATACCCTACTTGTGATTTTAGAAATTCACCTAGTCCAAGAGAGAGAAAATTCGACACCCCTAGTTCGAGGACGAGATTTCTCTACGGCTTCGTTTGATCAATAGATTTTCATCTATTTCTTTTATCATTGATCTTGTGTTGATTAATTAGAGGCAATCTACTTTGGTTGCTATTCAACGGTTGATACTAAATTAATCTTCCCGTGTTTTATTTCGTGTTTGGGAACTCGAAGAAGAAAAACAAACAAAAGGGAGAAATTCGTTTTACTACTCCTACATCAGGTCAGTTCACAATTTCGCGGATTCCCGGAGATTGAACCGTCGGATCGTCGCGAATTTTGGACAGGAGCTTCTAGACATATTCTTCCACGTTTCCAGTGAAGGGATTGTCGTTCGGATGTCTGGAAGGTCTGTTTCGGATAGGGGCAGATTGGTAGACAGTTTCTACCTCTTTTGAAGTTGTGGACACTTCGTTTGCAACGGTAGATAGAACTTCTAAAAGGTATTTCTTCTTATCCTTTTTTATATGAAATAACGGTTAACGGATCTTGTGGTTAAATGGAAATAGGTTAAAAAAATTATATTTCCGCTGCTATACCTTAGCCTAATTTCCAACAGTGGTATCAGAGCCATCGTTAAATCCGTTATTTCATATATGAAAATTTAGAAGTTTTCAATAGGATTGAATAAATATTTATAGTTAGGATTAATTAACAAATTGTTTTGATTAATTAATTTTAAAGATAAATAAGTTTTAATTAATTGTTAATTAAAATAGATTATGCGTATGTTCCTAATTATTTTGGTTGATAATCATGATAACGAAATCTATTAGTTTTATAGTTAGATTGATAAAATCAGTCTTATTAATTCTAAAGATAAAACGGAAATCTATAGTAGTTTTTTCTATTTTCTGAAAATCGTTTTAAAACCGTTTTAGAACTGATATATATATGTTTAAAATCGTTTTTATTTTTAAATATATATGTTTCAGAAATTGATAGTTTTCTGTTTTGATTATCGAATGAAAATTTGTTTAAAAGTTTGTTTTACCAATTTGTAAATCAAAATGTTAAATGAATTAAAATCAAAATAATTGGGACGTGCATAATTAAAGTTTTGTATAGTTATATTAATCTAAAAATTAATATAAAAGATACGAAACTATTAGAAGTAAAATTGGATGAAAGTTAATTGATAAGTTAATGTGATTAACATAAATATTACATAAGATAGTTATGTAATCAGCCAATTAAATTTATTTAATTGAGTCTGTGCATGTTTGGAGTTAAATAGAGCCTGCGAGTCCTGCCTTTCTACTATCTATTGTAATTTCTCCTCTCATCTGATTCCCTTCAATTCAATTGAAGTTTTCTTTAGTAGTATAGAAATTAATGTGTAATTTCAAGGCGCCATGGAGAAGACGGGGGACCTAAAGAAAAATATGTAATAGTTAGTATTTCCTTAGGTTTGCCCTTTTATTCCGTCTCTGGCTCGACGGAATAATTTAGATGATATGTCCATAACGCCAATGTATGTGAATGTATGTGTCTGATGTATGTTAAAGCAAATCAAGACTAAGTTAGATTATGAGACCTAAAATAAAATCCCTCATTAAAAAGTTAAGTAAATAAACAAGTTATTAAAATCGGTTGCCCCTCCCTAATATTATAATTCAGCCGGCAGTGCTGAGGGCCTTTGGGTTGTTGAGTAAACTCAAGCTCGGGGTCCTTTCGGTAACACCTGAATTATCGAAAATCATTTTTCATGAATATGGGGTAATACTTAAATTAGATTATGATAATTGGATGAGTAAACTCATGTTGTCATAAACTAATGGGCAAGACGGTTGGGATTAATATGAATAGCATATTAGTTACTAATGTAGTTAGTAACCCAATAACCTAGGAATCACATTAAAGATGTGATTGATTACATGAATCTACCTAATGAATGAGACTAGCTTGTTGAGTAAACTCAAGGCGAAATCTCAGGAGTTAGAATCCTAGCTCACTAAAGGATTTGTGAAATTCTTCGAATTAATATGGAGGGCTATTAATTTGAAAAAATAGTGGGAGCAATCTAAAATAAACTAAAAGGCCTATAATTTTAGATTGATATACTTTAAGCAAATGAATGACATACGTTTACTCTTTCTCACTCTCAGGTTTAATTAAACCCACTCTTATAATCATGACTAAAACCAATCTGCAAAACATTCTTACCGATAACAAATTGAATGGTTCAAACTTCACCGACTGGTTTCGTAACCTCAAAATTGTTTTGAAGTTCGATAAAATAGGGTATGTACTTGATACATCGATACCCCCTCTCCCTGCTGATGATGCTCCTATTGAGGAAATTGATGCTTACCAGAAGCATAAGGCTGATGATGATCATGCCGGATGCATCATAATTGCATCGATGACACCGGAATTACAAAGGCAACATGAGGAAATGGATGCCTATTCCATCATCATGCACCTAAAGGAATTGTTTGGGAAACAAACCAGGTGCGAATGCTATGAGATATCCAAGTTGCTATATCGTAGTAGGATGCAAGAGGGCACATTTGTCATGACACATTGTATCAAGATGATTGGCTACATTACCAAACTTTCTAGTATTGGATTTGCGATGGATAACGAATTAAGTATAGACTTAATTCTTCAATCCCTCCCAGAAAGTTATTCACAGTTCATTATGAACTATCAGATGAATGACTTGCAAACCTCTCTTGAAGAGCTTGCAAATATGCTCAAGTCAGTTGAGCCCAATATGAAGAAAGACAAAGCCATACCGGCTCTTGTCATTGAGGGATCAAAGAAAAGGAAAGGGAGCTATCCCAATCCTAATTATCCCAAGAAAGGTAAGAAAGTCGTGCCGTACAAAGCTAAGGGAAAGGAAGTGAAGAAGCCCAAAGGAGAGTGCCACTTCTGTGGTAAAGACGGGCATTGGAAGAGGAACTGCAAGGAGTACCTAGCCTCCCTCAAGAAGGGAAATGGCGGTGCTTCAACATCTGGTATGTTTTATATTGAAATAAATACAGTTTCACTGTCTGAATCTTGGGTATTAGATACCAGATGTGGATCTCATATTTGTACAAATATGCAGGAGCTAAATCAGACTAGGGAACTAAAGAAAGAAAGCATAAATTGCGAGTAGGAAATGGAGCAAGAGTTGCCGCCCTCGCAATTGGAGATTATGTTTTAAATTTTCCCTCTGGGCTTGTAATAGAATTAAGGAATTGTTTATACGTTCCTCAAATGTCTCGCAACATTATTTCTATTAGCCGTCTTGTTGACGACGGTTTTCATATTTCAATAAAAGACAAGAGTTGCAATTTTTATAAAGATTCGATCTTTTATTTTTCAGGAATTTCACAAAATGGGATTTATGTGTTAGATAACAAAATTCCTGCTTTTGCAATTGATACCAAAAGACATAAGCTAGATAATTCAACTTACTTGTGGCATTGTCGTTTAGGCCATATAAACAAGAGACGCATGCTAAAGCTACATTCAGATGGGCTTATAGATCCGATCGATCCCGAATCATTGGAAACATGCGAATCATGTTTAAAAGGTAAAATGACAAAGACACCCTTTAGCAATAAAGGTGAGCGTGTATCAGACACTCTAGGACTCATTCATTCAGATGTATATGGTCCTATGTCAGTCCAAGCAAGAGGAGGATTCAGATTCTTCATAAGCTTCATAGATGACCATACCTGATATGGTTACATCTACTTGATGAAGCAGAAGTCAGAAGCTTTTGAGAAATTCAAATGCTTCGAGAATGAAGTAGAAAATCAATTAGGAAAGAAAATAAAGACGCTTCGATCTGATCGAGGTGGCGAATATCTTTCAGATGATTTTCTGAATTATCTAACTGAATGTGGGATATGCTCACAATGGACACCTCCCTATACACCATAACACAATGGTGTGTCCGAGAGGAGAAACCGTACCCTATTAGATATGGTACGATCCATGATGAGCATGGCCTTACTTCCAAAGACGTTCTGGGGCTATGCCTTAGAAACTGCCCTCTTCACCCTAAATCGAGTACCAACTAAATCCGCTAGTTCCACACAATATGAATTGTTCGTTGGTAGGAAACCCGTGTTTTCATTTATGAGAATATGGGGTTGTTCAGCCTTTGTCAAACGAATTGCGTCCGACAAACTAGATTCGAAATCTGATAAATGTTTCTTCATTGGATACCCTAAGGAAATTATAAGATATTACTTCTATCATCCAGATGATCAGAAAGTAATCATATCCAAGCACGCAACCTTCTTAGAGAAAGAGTTTCTCGAAGAAACACAAAAGGGAAGCATGATTGAACTTGACGAAGTTCAAGAAGAAGAAACACCGACTGAAACAACAGAGGCGGTTGAGGTACCCGAAGGAGTCCCATTAGATGAGACTCTAGTGCCACCTATTCGTAGATCATAAAGAGTTCGTGAACTCCCAGTTAGATATGGTTTTCTAGTGGGAGATGATAATGAGGTTCCCATGTTAGACGACGAACCCGAAAACTACGAAGAGGCTCTTACTAGTCCAGATTCTAAAGCATGGCTTGAGGCCATGGATTCTGAAATGGATTCCATGTATACTAACCAAGTGTGGACTTTGGTTGATCCACCCGAAGGGATAATATCCATTGGGTGCAGGTGGATCTTCAAAAAGAAGACAGACATGGATGGAAAGGTTAGCACCTACAAAGCTAGGTTAGTAGCGAAAGGATATCGTCAGAAGCAAGGAATTGATTATGACGAAACTTTCTCTCCTGTGGCTATGTCCAAATCAATCAGAATCATGCTTGCAATTGCCGCTCACTACGATTATGAGATTTGGCAAATGGATGTGAAAACAGCTTTCCTAAACGGAAACCTGCTTGAGGATGTATATATGATGCAGCCTGAAGGTTTCATATCGAAGGATGCAAATAAAGTTTGCAAACTTCAGAGATCCATTTATGAACTCAAGCAAGCATCTAGAAGCTGGAATAAGCGTTTTGACGAAACCATAAAACAATTTGGTTTTGAACAAAATTGCGAAGAAGCTTGCATTTACAAGAAAGCAACTGGGAGCTCTATAGCATTTCTCATACTATATGAGGACGATATATTATTAATGGGAAATGACGTTGCTCTCTTACAGTCAGTGAAAGTATGGTTATCTGGTAACTTCTCAATGAAAGACCTTGGTGAAGCAGCTTATATACTTGGTATAAAGATCTATAGAGATAGATCGAGAAGACTGATTGGTCTTTCACAGGCTACATACATTGAAAAGGTGCTAAATCGGTTTTGCATGCTTGAATCGAAACGAGGTAACTTACCCATGTTTAATGGAGTAAAGTTAAACAATCATCAATGTCCTAAAACCGATGATGATAAACGACGCATGGCTGTAGTCCCGTACGCCAGCACAATCGGTTCGATTATGTATGCTATGCTATGCACTATACCTGACGTAGCGTTCGCGTTATCTGTAACAAGTCGTTACCAAGGGAATCTGGGAGACGAGCATTGGATTGTCGTCAAGAACATTCTTAAGTACTTGAGAAGAACTAAAGATATGTTCCTAGTGTACGGAGAAGGTGATCTGAAAATAAAAGGATTTTCAGACGCAAGTCATCTCACAGATGAGAATGATTATAAATCCCAATCAGGATACCTGTTTATCTTGAATGGGGGCGCGGTCAGTTGGAAGAGTTCCAAGCAGGGAAGCGTAGCTTTCCCTACGACCGAGTCAGAGTATATCGCAGCTGCGGAAGCAGCAAAGGAAGCGGTTTGGATTAGAAAGTTCATTACAGAACTAGGTGTGGTGCCTGACATTGTCAATCCCATTACACTGTACTGTGATAACAATGGAGCCATTGCGCAAGCAAAGGAACCACGGTCTCATAATGCATCCAAGCATTACCTTAAACGATACCACATCATTAGAGAGATTGTGGCTAGAGGAGATGTGAGAATAAAAAGAGTACCTACAGAGGACAACGTTGCAGATCCGTTGACAAAGCCTTTAACCCAGAGAATACATGATCGTCATTTAACTTCTACTGGGATAAGTTTTACAAACAATTGGCTTTAGTCCAAGTGGGAGTATGTTGGGGTTTAGTGTCCTATAGACAATTGTTCTAAGATACAAACTTAATATAAATGAATTGTTCTTTATATCATTTGTTTAATGAGATATATGTTTTATAACTATATAAAGGCAATCCCTTTTAAGCACTAAAGTCTAATAAAAGGAAATCCGTAAGTTTATTTAAAGTGATTATAAAGTGTTCATACAAGCATGAAGTGAGACAAAACTTTATAGTAAACTGATAAACTTAAAACCACCCCAAGTCAAGTGATATGTTTGGGATTGACATATCACTGTTGAGACTTGTATGTAACAATGTCTTCTGTCCGACAGAAAGCTGATCTCACAAGCTTCATATATACAGATATCTGGACAGTTACATAGATCCGATGAAATGTTGTTCATTAGGATTGGGGATCCGATTTGAGATAACAGGATGGGTAGATTCATCCTTGTCACCTGTTCATCTCATTGGTATTAATAGGTATAACTAATCCTCAGACTCAAAGGAATATTAATTGGTATTCTGGATTACGGAATGTGATGCTTTGACTCTGGTGTAACACGATCCTTAACAGAGATGACTCTGGGGTGTGAACAGTAGACGTTGGGTATCACAAGAAGTAATTGCGGAGTCGTTATATATTGGATTGAGCATTTATCACTCCCGATAAATGGGAGATACATCCATGGATCGCTTGTGGAAGACTCGACTCTAAATCCTTGCAAGGTGATAGCTTAAGAGTAAGAAATACATATTTCACTTAACCTATCTTTTTGAGTTGACTCGGCCTGTACAAGTAAAACGAACGTCTCGCTATATGTGACTTGACATCACCCATAGTCATAAGATTCAGTTCAAGGATGTAGTTGATAAAGGATCGAATTATACTGTAACTAATACGGAAAGGTTAACGACAGAATCAACCTGTCTTCTTATAGCTCTGGGGGAATGATTACGGACTTGCTAATCACATACTATGTACATCATTCCGTTATGCAAAGATTAAATATAATTCTTTGAAAATTAATTTAATAACGTTGCATACGGCTAGAAGCAATAAGAACCTAATGGATCACACATAAGACTTGGAACCTAAAAGAGAGATAGATGTTAATTAATTGATAGAAGCCCAATTGAGCCCAATAAGGCCCATGGACATAAGGGGGGTCGAAATTCATGTAGTGATATACATGAATAATTAATTTGATTTTGTTAATCCTAATTAGATTAGGAATATGAATTAAATTAATTAAGAGATAATTAAGTTAGGAGTTTTAATTAGATTAATATACTCCTATTATTATCCAATAAGGTTATTATTATTATCCTTAATATATTAGATATATAGTGAGATAATAATTAGGAATTCTATTCCGAATGGAATTCCTATTCAGTAACCTAATTCTATCTAACTAGGGATTAGATACAAGAGATTATAAATACCCTTTCCCTTGAGATTTTCGAAATCCAAGCAAGCCATACCCTACTTGTGATTTTAGAAATTCACCTAGTCCAAGAGAGAGAAAATTCGACACCCCTAGTTCGAGGACGAGATTTCTCTACGGCTTCGTTTGATCAATAGATTTTCATCTATTTCTTTTATCCTTGATCTTGTGTTGATTAATTAGAGGCAATCTACTTTGGTTGCTATTCAACGGTTGATACTAAATTAATCTTCCCGTGTTTTATTTCATGTTTGGGAACTCGAAGAAGAAAAACAAACAAAAGGGAGAAATTCGTTTTACTACTCCTACATCAGGTCAGTTCACGATTTCGCGGATTCCCGGAGATTGAACCGTCGGATCGTCGTGATTTTTGGACAGGAGCTTCTAGACATATTCTTCCACGTTTCCACCGAAGGGATTGTTGTTCGGAGTTCTGGAAGGGCTATTTCGGATAGGGGCAGATTGGTAGACAGTTTCTATCTCTTTTGAAGTTGTGGGCACTTCGTTTGCAACGGTAGATAGAACTTCTAAAAGGTATTTCTTCTTATCCTTCTTTATATGATACGGTTAACGGATCTTGTGGTTAAATGGAAATAGGTTAAAATTTTTATATTTCCGCTGCTATACCTTAGCCTAATTTCCAACATAGCTATCTTCTTCTCCTCAATCAAATCTTGAATTTCATGCTTCAACCTCTCACAGTTCTCAATAGTGTGCCCGTAGTTGCTATGGAATTCACAGTACCCCCTAGCTTGCATCTGTGGAGTAGGCTGCGCCTTGTTATAAGTAGTGAGGGCTTTCAACAATCCCTTTTTCTGCAATCGTTCGAAAACCTTCGTGTAAGTTTGATGAAACTTGGCGAACTGCCTCTTCTCGATAGCATTAAGTTCAAGCACTTTCACTGCAGCAGATTCTGTACTCGAACTTGGCCCTCCAGCACTATATCCAGACTTCGTCCACTTGGTAAAAGCTTTCTTCGGCTCTCCATCCCCCTCAACTGACAAAGCGCACCTATACATCTGATTAAAATCGGTAAAAGGCATATACCGCAACTCATTCTTAATATACGGCAACGTGTTGCCAACTACCATTTGGATCTGATCCTGCTCAAGCGGTTTTTGCTTCATAACTGTCGCCTTCGCTCTCCACCTCCTCACGAAGTCGGACAAGGATTCACCAGCCTGCTGCTTAGTGCTCTCTAGCTCCTTCAAAGTAACTTCAAGCATAGTGTTGAAGCTATACTGGGCGATGAATGCCTTCGCCAGTTCCTTCCAATCTCTCTTTGTCACCAGCGGTAACGTATGAAACCATACGAGGGCAGCCCCTGTTGAAACACCTTTCCACATGATTTTGATTTGACAAAATTGTTTAAGTAAAATTAAATATAATCTAAACACACTAAGTTTAAATGCTTTGATTTGTTATACTAATGTGTTTGTTCAATGTTGAGTTAAAATTGTTTATAAGACATAAAGAACAAAAAGCCCAAGGCCCATACGGAAGTCAAGGCCCAAGTCAAACAGATCAAGAAAACTCGGCCCGCGTGTGCAAAACGCTGTCGTTACGATCAAAACACAACTCAGTAAGAGAAGGATCTAGAAGACCTTCGCTGAACAACTTCGGAGTGAAGCCGCTGAGTTGAATCGACAAAGAGTACAAGACAGCAGCTGAGCAAGAACAACTTCCAGACAAAGTGTTTCCACTTTGGGTAAAGTTCAGAAGACACAAAACGCTGTCTAGTTGACCTTACCGAGAGACATTCTGTTGAGCTGACTAAAAGCTGCTCAACACTGACCGAGGACAGAAGATACTCAAATCTGATTGGCCGAGAGCTCTGAGCAAAACTGAGTGACAACGATAGGAAGCCGTTTCCCTCCAACGGTTATTTCGAAATTCGGAATGACCGATGTCTCAGATGTCTCTATAAATAGAGCCCTTCAGTTGCTTCATTCTACACAGAACATTATCAAGCCATTACGCTGACCAAAATTCTGCTCAAGTTCTGTGAAGAAAAGCAAAGCAAATTCTTACACCAAATTCTATATCATTTGTGTAAAAGTCTAGAGTGATTATACAATCATCTAAAGTGTCTTAGCAATTGTTGTTTAGGACAAATCTTTATCATTTCTAGAGATTAGAAAGGAGAGGTTGAGTACTCGGTTATAGTACTCAGCGAGAGATTAGGAGTGAGTAGAGGTATAGAGGAAGGTACTCTTGTTATACTCAGCTTCTAAGTTGTAAAAGGTTTGATGCTCTACCGTTAAAGAGCTCAGTAGAGAATTCGAAATCTCGGAACGTGTTCCGGGGACAGGACGTGGGCTTGGAGGCCAAACCTGGATAAATCTGCTGAGTAACATCTTTCTAACCTTAAACTCCTTCATATATATATTGCTTGCTTAAACAAAACTGACCAAGTAAAGAGGTCACGCTGAGTTGTGTGCATTGAGTATCTGAGTTCAGGAATAGACTCAAGTGCTATCTCCTGACTCAAAGAAAGAAGCTGACTTAGTCACCAGTTGACTAAGCTAATGTCTTATTGACTCAGCGCGCTGTGTAATCCTTTTCAAAGAAAAAGAAGTCAGCCTTAACGTACTTAAATTTTTAAATAGTTCCTATCCCCCCCTTGGAACTAACTTGTTACGTTATAAGGGACGAACAACCCCCTCCATATAAGTATTGAATAGCCCCAAGACTTGCTCCTCGGTCAAGATCGTTACAACGTTTTAGTCCCGAACTACCCTCAAATCGGATCACGGTTCGTGTTGGGACGTTAAAACGAGGTTTATTTTTATTCAAAACAAAAACGTTTATTTAATACGAGACGGGAATTAAATAAATGCGGGAAAATCAATAAACGTGATAAATAAATAACTAAATAAATAAATAAATAAAGGAAAAACTATAAATAAAATAAATAAACGAAATAAATAGATTAAACGAGTCTAGTCCTCGGATAATACCTCAAGATCGGTATTGACAGCTGAAGTCGGTTGATTCCACGAATTATGGTTTCTCGATATTTTTGTGTTTTTGTAAAATATTTAACTTTTTGGAGATTTTTCAATTTTTAGGAAAAAAAATATTTTATCCCAAAAATTTACTTTCTCTCTCTAAAAAATGTTCTAGAGTGAGAAGCTCTTCAAAATTCCCTTCTCCTCAAATGCATGGGGATCCGTGCCTTTTATAGGCATGGATCCCAAAGTTGGGCGTGCGCCCAACGCCGAGTTGGGCGACGCCCAACTAGCGTTGGGCGGACGCCCAACATAGGTTGGGCGCGCGTCCAACAGACGTTGGGCGGACGCCCAACATAGGTTGGGCGCACGCCCAGCGCAGGTCGGGCGCGCCCAACCGCCGTTGGGCGTGCGCCCGACGCTGCTGGGCGCTCGCCCCACGCAGTTGAGCGCCCGTCCAACGATCCTTAGGCGCGCGGCCAACGCCTTCGGCATGCGTTGGACGACGCCTCATGTTCGTTGGGCGCCCGCGAGCCGCCTATTTGTCGATCCGCAATCTCTCAGGATTCTTCCGTGGTTTTTTTTATTTTTTATTTTTTATTATTGGAATTAACCGCTTTAACCGTCGGTTATGAGTTTTCGTCACAGGTCCTCTGACTCGGTGTCTACAAGGACATTTTAATATCTTTATTTATCCTAATGGGAGGTATATAAACCTCTTTATTTGTAATGAAATATACTTTTCATCAAATGAATCAATTTTAGCCTTTATTATATTTCAAACTAGGCTTTTGTGGATTTAAGATTAAAATCTCTATTTGACTATCAGTCCGTTTCAAATAATTCACGTTAAATAAATATATATAAATGATATTATTTGATTTGACTTGAGGATGCACTGCACTCGAATATAATAGAATTTTATCAAATTTTAAGACTAGGCGTTGTATAAATGATGTTATTTGATTGGATTGAGGGATGTATCGCACTGGAATATAATAGAATTTCTCAAATTTTGATAAAAGTTGTTTTATTGTTACATAGTGGTTGACACACTAATTATGAAAACAATAATTGAAATTGGAGAAAAAATGCAGCTTTTGGCAAAATCATAATTGTTGATAAAAAAATTCTAGTAAATATGATATAGAAACCTCAAATAATAATCTTGAAAAGCCGTTTATAGAAGTTTATATTTGGAGACAGAATATGGAATCTTGGAAGAAGATGCTTTTAAATATAATATGTTAGAAGATGCTTCACGAATGTGTGTGGCTTTTATTATTATTATTGATTCTTAGGGCCCGTTTGGTTCAGCTGTTAGCTAATAGCTGTTACGGTTGCAGTTAACTGTTTGCAGTTGCAGTAAGCTGTTAGCTGTTGCTATTAGCTGTTTGTTATTAGTTGTTTAATTACTAGTGTTTGGTAAAATTATATTGAACTATTGCTGTTCGGATTTAAAATGTCTAAAATGGACATGTTTTAAATTAATCAACGATGAAATTATAAAAGGAAAAATGTGAAAAAATGCACATAACGTTTACAACTAGAAATAATTTTACTCTTAATATCTAAAATGGTGCAATTTTACCCATAACGCTGGCAGTTAAGAGTAATTTTACCTCTAACATTGGCAAGTTGGGTCGATTTCATATATTATTAGAAAACATAGATATTTTATTTCTTATTATACACCAATTGCACATACAAGTAGTTTTAAAAAAGATATTTCATATTTTTTGTGATTTAATAATAAAATTGAAAATTAATATTTATAAATTCGATGAAATATCGGAAATTTTTTGTCCAACTTGTACAAAAGACAATATTAGGGTATTTTTGCACCTTATCCTATTATAAAATAAAAAATGTGTTACACAAATTAATAAAAATAATCTTTATAAAAAATAAAAAATTTATTGAATTCAACAAAATCTTGTTTTCCGGTAATTATGTTGTAGAAATATAAATAATGTTAAAGAATAAACATATTTTCTGGAAATAAGAAGGATAATTCTGTCAATAACAACTAACTGCAAACAGCTGTTTATGAAAAGCTCCAAATAGGAGCTTTTCGTGAAACGCTCCAAAACGCTGCAGTTTTCAGAGAAAATGCTAAACGTTGCGGTTATATAAACCTAACCAAACGCTATATTTTCTGCGGTTTGTAGTGAAACGCTAAACGCTCTTCCGAAAAGCTAAAACAAACACCCTCTTAATCGGTTTCTCCTTTCTTGTTTATCTAAGTAAAGTGCACAAGTTGTTGAATTATTAACGTTACGTGTCTTTTTATTGGGTTCAATTCTCCCAATTTAGATTTGAATCTAACCAATTTATTTATTAGACTGGGAATTGGGCAAAGATCCGTTTGTTACTGAGAAAAGAAGGAGAAAAAGAAATCACACTTTGATAGTTTATATTATTGTTACCAATATTTATCCTAATTTCAACTTTGATGCATATAGATGTTATATGTGGGCGTGTTAGGATAATTAATTCCCAAATGATTTTGGTATTTTTAAGAAAATAAATATCTCTAAAACTTGATTTATAAAAACGAAACGCTCGATGAAAGACTCAAAATTTGAAAAAACCTCTCTTAGGTCCTAGTTCAATTTATATAAAAAAAAAACTTAACTAGCTCATAAATGGCTAACATTGAAAGCAAAAAATAAAAATCAAACACACGATTTTTAATTTTTCTAATTTTTTTATTGATTTTTTTATATTAGTAGTTTGGACGGATAAAAAAAATTGGGATCGAAACTGGTATGTTAGGGAATCAAATGATAGAAACCAATTAACGAACTCAAAGGAACTGGAAAAAATGTTGGAGAATGGATAGTTGAATCTGATTTTTGAAGCTTGAAACAAATTTTCATTGAACTTTGGAGTAATTAAAAACTTGTATTCGAAGTCGGATTTGGAAAATGAAAAATTTGAGGCTCGAATTTGGTTGATGGAGAGTATTTTAGAGATCAAAATTAGGCAAAACGGAGATCGGATAGTCGGTGAAAATACATGTTAAAGTTGGATATGTGCTGTTTTTTTATATAGGATGATGCTATTCTCATTTTTTCTTCTCTATTTATAGACTTTGAAGGTTTGGAAATCAAGATTTGCAACTTTCATTAACTCCACCATTTTCTATTTTCACTCTCTATCATCCCTGCTATTTAAGATGCAATGAAAATAATTGTCCACATTTTGGATTTCATCTTTTATGTTTTCTGATCCATCTTTGAAAAATTATCTCTCTCAATACACGTTGAGTAGTCTCTAAATTCCCGAGAATGTCTAGTTTCAGAATCCCTTACCGCTTTTTAAAATTTTGTCATCTGATGCTTTGAATAATTCGTCGAAATTAGCTCACAAGATATGAAGAATCATAGATGAAGGGAACATGAAAGGAGAATTCATTAATGGAGAATGAGAAAGAATTGTACGATTACAGAATCGAAGGAAGAAGAAGACGACTTGCTTGATCCAACGAATCAGTTGCGTTTATATAGTCATAATTGCAACTGATTTTGTAACTAACTGAAATGAAGTAGTTTACATAAACGCCCCTGCCTATTCTATGATTTACAATGTTATACTTTACATCCCCCTCAAGTTGAGAATTGTGAATGTCTAAGATTCCCAGGCGCTGTAGGAAAGAATGAAACGCAGGTCTGTGGAGTTGCTAATTGATCTGCTGATGCAACTGGGAGCAACTGAACAATTCCAGCTTGGACTTTGTGTTTAACCAGGTGACAATCTATTTCTATGTGTTTTGTCCTTTCATGAAACACATTATTTTTTGCTATATGCATTGCAGAGATGTTGTCACAAAAAAGGAGAGTTGATTGAGGATGTGGGATATGTAAATCTTGAAGAAGAAATAATAACCATTGCAGCTCACATGTGGTAGATGTCATGGCCCTGTACTCACTTTCAGTAGAAGATCTGCTTATGGTGTTTTGCTTCTTAGATTTCCAAGATATGAGGGAATCACCTAGGAAGATGCTGTATCCAGTGATAGATCTTCTTGTCTCTTTGCAGTTGGCCCAATCACTGTCAGTAAAGCCTTTGAGTTGGATGGAAGATGTTGCAGAGAAAAATATGCCTTGAGCCAGATGCAGTTTAAGATACCTTAAGATTCTATGGGCTGCATTCAAGTGCTTATCTGTTGGTTGATGAAGATGTTGGGACAATTGTTGGACTGCAAATGCAATGTCAGGCCTTGTATTAGTCAAGTAGAGAAGCTTGCCTATAAGTTGCCTATAAGATGTGATGTCTTCTAATGGAGTGCCTGAAGTAGATAGATCCTCCTGCATGTTGTATGGAGTGTTACAAGGTTTGGATTCAAGGAAACCATAAGTAGCTAGAAGATCAAGGGTGTATTTTCTTTGATACAACAAGATGCCTGATGCATTTCTGGATATTTCAAGACCTAGGATAAACTTCAAGGTGCCGAGGTCTTTGATTGTGAAGGTGGCATGAAGATAATCTTTAACTTGCTGAATTGAAGTGGTGTCGCTACTGACTAAGATGATATCATCAACGTAAACTGCAAGAGCTATAAAGCTGTCTGGTTCAAGTTGCAACTGATTTTGTAACTAACTGAAGGGAACATGAAAGGAGAATTCATTAATGGAGAATGAGAAAGAATTGTACGATTACAGAATCGAAGGAAGAAGAAGACGACTTGCTTAATCCAACGAATCAGTTGCGTTTATATAGTCATAATTGCAACTGATTTTATAACTAACTGAAATGAAGTAGTTTACATAAACGCTCCTGCCTATTCTATGATTTACAATGTTATACTTTACATTAGCAACTTGAGTTTGCTAAAAAGAATAACAACTATTTCCTTTCTATTTGTATTTTTTTACTTTTATTCTTTTATTCTTTTTCGGAGTTTATTTTTTATTTTTTAAACTATATAATAAAATTATAACTTATGCAATAATTACAAAAAAAAAAAAATAATAAAAAAAATTAGCCCCAACTATGGTCCCCTCTTTTATATATAATTTTTTTTAGAAAAAATGGATTTTTATATAAAAGAAGCTTTTTTTATATTTTAATTTTCTATCCACTTCACATTTGAATTTTTAAAAGCTCTCAACTAAAACCCTAAAAAAGCCCATTCTCTTTACTATTCTATTTAATACAACTCTTACACCCATAAAACTTTTGTCATTCTCCTCTTCTTCTTTTTTCCTTTTTTTTTTTTTTTTTGTAATAAAGAAAGCGAAACAACAAAAACAAACGAGACGGTCGCACTAAGCAGCAACCTGACGGGGGAAAGCAACTCCTAAATAGTCATCCTTCAGAACTGGCGACAGGTCCTGTGGGACATGAGCCATCTCGGTCACGCCAAAAGGACAAGAGAACGCCTTTCTTGCAAGGAGGTCGGCACAACGATTTCTTTCCCTATACACATGAGAGATTTTAATATGCTGAAATCTGTTCATAAGAATTTGGATGCCTCTGATTAAAGACCGGGAGGGATGGTGAACGGGGCAAGATTTATTAATCATAGACACCACCTCAGCACAATCAGATTCAACAACAAGCCTCAGAGCCCCTTTTGCAATAACGAGATGCAGACGCGACAGAATACCCCATTCTCCTCTTCTTTTAGGCTCTACTTCCTTCTTCCTCACCTCAAAAAGCTCATTCTCTTTACTATCCTATCCTATCCTATTATTTTTCTGATTTTATTTTTATTTGTTAAATCATATAATAAAATTATAACCTATGCTCTAATTACAAAAATAAATACAACTGAATCAAACTAATAAATATACATAATGTAATTTCACAAGATGTAGATGTCATTGCTTTATATTTTGCTTTGGTTGATAATCTACTCAAGGTGTTTGTTTTTTGAATTTCCAAAAAAAAAAAAAAAAACAATGAACTACTTAGAAAAATGCAGAAGCATGACACTGATTTTTTTTATTTCCTTATACACTGCCAAAAATGAGTATGTATACCTCTTTATATATAACTCTGTTTGAATTTCACTTGAAAATAAAGGCTCGTTTGTTTCAATTGTTTTTTCTACAAAAAAAAAAAAAACAGTTGTTTCGGAATTTTGCCAAACACTTTCTATCTCTTATTTAGTATTAAAAGGCAAAACGCAGTTCCGAAACATGGAAACAAATGGACACTAATAATCCCTCTGTTGGTTTGGCTTTCAAATATCTTAGTATCTAATGTGTCATTTGCAAATGTGCCTTAATAAACGCCAAATATAATAATTTTCCAATCAACTTTCTAGATTCCGTAATATCTTCTAACACAATAGATTTTTCAACTTCCGAATTGTCGATGTAGAAAGTTGTTGACTTGATGAACTAATTGTTGATTACTACTTGTTAAAATATTATCATCGACGTAAAGAATCAACTCAACAAAATCTTTGTGTGAACAAACTTGAATCTTCACTTGACTGTTTAAAACCAAACTTGCTATCAATTTGCTATTCCATTGGCGGTTGGCTTGCTTTAAGCCGTATGGATAATTTTTAAGTTCACAAACAACTTGTAATCCATTTATACTTATGTCTGGTGGTAACTTCATATAAATTTCTCCAGTTGAGTCTCCATGAAAAAATGGACTCTTAATATCTAATTTCTCCAAATATCATCCTTTAATTGCTGCAATTGCCAATAAAACTCTAATGGTTATAAGCTTGGCTACAGACGAAAATGTTTCAATATAGCCAATGTCATGTTGTCGAGTGTATCTTTTTGCCAGCAATCGGGATTTTAATCTTTCAATCGTAGTATCACTTCTTCTTTTGATTATGAATAGAATGTTTATTTTTTGGCAATGTACATATATCGCAAGTTTCATTATCTTATAATGCTTTGATTTCTGCATTCATTGCTTGTTGTCATCCTTAATGCTGGGCGGCTTTTTTAAAACTACATGATTCGTTTTCAATCTCTAATGATATAGAAAAGACTGTCTAGACGGTAGAAAGTTTATCATAAGATAATATAGTAGATAATAGATGATAAATTCATTTTTTATGTCTAAAATCTTGAAAGAATTAATTAAATTGCAACAATATTCTTATAAGTATTGAGGTTGTTTATGTATTCTTTTAGATCTTCTGTCAATTCAAGAATATTAGATGGAAAATTTGTTTGATGAAAAGTAACATTTCTAGATCTAAAATCACTTAATATGTTAACAACAACTTCTTCGGCATAGAATTATTTAAGGTTTGGCTATTTATTTATTCTGGTTGAAAGTTGAAACAAGAAGGCTAAAATATAAAGGTCAAGAAAAAGTAAAGACCTTAAAGTCTGAGCAGCCAATCAAATCCAATCCCCCACCTATATTCATAAAAATATGTACATATCTTTTTTAAAACGAAAATAAAATAAATAGAGAAACATATGATGTTAGTGGATGTGGATGATGGCAAAGAGGCCACGCAAAATTGTTTTTAAACTTTTCTATAAGAAAATTTTAATACACAAAAAGTTTGGAGAGTTGGTGAGACACTTGCAAAGTTCAAAAAGCTAATCTATTTTTATGGACAAGTTTATGGAGTTGGTGATATGAAATAAACAAGATGAGACATTTGTAAAGTTCAGGAAGTCAATCTACTATTCTGAACAAGTTCAGGGAGCTACTAATGTATTAGGCCTTTTTAATATATTCAAATGAAGATTTGAAACTTAATCCACCAAAAATCATAATAATCAATGTATCAACCAAAAACTTAAATTGATAATTAAAAATTAATAATAATTTTTATTATAACCTCGCGATACATTTGCCATAATAATAATAAGATGTAATGTTTATACAGTTCGTAATAAAGAGAAGGACCACCACCTTGATTTTGACCCATATTAGTGGTACATTTCTTAAGTTGTGAATCTATTAGAATTAAAAGATTGACAACTTGTAAGCCACGCACACTCTATAAACACCACAATATATTCATCACAACATTTCCAACCACATCTAATTTTTTTTCATTTTCCTCTAATATCTCTATCCCTCTTACTTCTCTTGCACATCCCTAATGTCTATCCTTTCTCAACACAAGTTCATCACAAGATCCCCTACCCATGTTCCCACAAATCTCTGCCGCCGCAGCCGGATAATATCTTCATCCACCACCACTACCACCACCTCGCCCAAGCCTAAATCAACCCGGTTAAGCATTCAACCGAGGTTTGAAAGCCCAACAATCACAGCCACACCCATTGCTCCTCCTATCCTCAATGACCCTAGCTTGAAATCAACATGGTCTCACCGTATCTGGGTGGCAGCTGGTTGCACCACCGTTTTCGTTTCCCTAGCCAAGGCTGTAGTAGCTTCAGCTGATTCTCATATATGGCTACAACCTAT
This sequence comes from Euphorbia lathyris, assembly GCF_963576675.1. Taxonomy (NCBI): domain Eukaryota; kingdom Viridiplantae; phylum Streptophyta; class Magnoliopsida; order Malpighiales; family Euphorbiaceae; genus Euphorbia; species Euphorbia lathyris. Next base: position 96,888,869 of record NC_088911.1, on the reverse strand, counting down.
GTTAGCAGGCTATATTGGTTACATTTTAGCTGACCTTGGCTCCGGGGTGTACCATTGGGGAATAGACAACTATGGTGATGCTTCGACACCGGTATTCGGTACTCAAATTGAAGCATTTCAAGGTCACCATAAATGGCCATGGACAATCACTAGGCGTCAGTTTGCTAACAACTTACATGCTCTAGCTAGAGTAATAACATTCTTTGTGCTGCCTCTAGATTTAGTCTGCAATGATGCTGTGATCCTTGGGTTTGTTAGTTTGTGCGCTGGCTGTATCATGTTCAGCCAGCAGTTTCATGCTTGGGCGCATAGCACGAAGAGCAAGTTGCCCCCGTTGGTGGTGGCATTGCAAGATGCGGGACTGCTGGTGTCGCGATCACAGCATGCTGATCACCATCGAGCACCTTATAACAATAATTACTGCATAGTCAGTGGAGTTTGGAATGAATTCTTGGATAAGAATAAGGTTTTTGAGGCACTAGAAATGGTATTCTATTTTCGGCTTGGGGTTCGACCCAGATCTTGGAGTGACCCTGACTCTGAATGGACAGAAGAAATTGAATCTACTTCTCAAGTTACACCACACTGAAATTTGTTTTTCTCCAAGTAAATATGTTTTATATGTAACTCTTAAGTTGTATCTCATATGGATAGAATTTATCCACCAGATTTAGAGGCAAATACTGAGAATTTTTCCCACTTTCTTTAGTGATTTTTTCAAATACCATCTATGGTTGCTTAAGCAAGCAGTTCTGAAATTCAGCACTTTGATTCTGGGTTCTACTTTCTTTTACAAGGAAAAACAAATTTTATCACCTCCTATACTGCTCAATATCCAAGCCAGAGGATCTAAGGACTTGTTCGGCATTAGGTTAAAAATATTAAGAGTGCCAAAACAGATTGTTATGGCATAATCGGTGTTATGTGGTCTATCTATATGCACCACATGGTTATATATAATAAAAATGCAACAAAAAAGATAATCGTGTCAGGCGGCTTGTCTCTATAAGACGTGTTGTCATATCAGAAATTGACAGCCCTAGAAAATATATACATTTACCTAAAATAAAAATAAAGACTACCCTAGAGTAAGAGGAAGCCAAATAAGGTATACACAGTCTAAAGTATACGAAGCCTGCTCATTACTAAACCATACAAGGTTTAAAATTTAAATTAATCTATGACATATATAAATTGCATTAATATGTAATCTCATTGCTTTTACAAATAAAACATACATTATGCTGAGATTTTAGATAGTCATCAACCTTATTTTATAAGATAATATTGAAAGGTTTTCTAATATCAGCCCTGGGAAAACACAATGAGAAGTAATTGTTCTAGCTTAAGCAAAAGCAAAACTTAAACTACTGGGAGTTATAATATTAACTCGCGATATTTGCATCTTGAATACATTCTACATTTGCCACATTTGCAATATTTACTTCCAAAAATGGGAATCGAATCAAGTACCTTCAAGTTTCCTTCAACTAGTGTTTTATGGTACAGCATATGTGCGCCAATGAGAAGAGCTCAATGTTATACATCAATCGCGACAGAGGAGGATAGAGAAGACTCACAGGGGAACCAATAACAGCGCCTGCCGTCACTGTGGCCATCATCAATCATAGCAAGACCTTCCTGCATGGACCAAAACGGTTTTGCAAGTCCCGTGATTCAGTTTTAGTTCAAGAGGCAATTTCAATATCAATCATCAAAGATGCCAAGATGGTACAGGAACTTACATCTAATAAAGTGTCAAGGGCGTCAATAGCACGGCCAGATGTCCAGGATAGCCGCCTTTCTACCTCATCAACAGTCACAAAGCCTTGAGCCTAGAAGAATGAGACAAATGTAATTGGATGTGGATACTTGTTAAATTGATAATGAAAATGCTCTTGGATATGGAAAGGAGAGAAACCTGAGCCAGCTCCAAAATGGCATTATGGTCTTTGTTTAATTCAGTTGGAACAGAACGTACAAGCTTTCTTTTTCCAACAGAAATCACCTCAAAACCGCTACCTAATGTCTGGGGAAAAATTCAGCATGTCTCGACTCATTACAATTCTACAAAGATTTCCCCTTATTATGGAACCTTATATTTATATCAGTTGCTTGAAAATTGTACAATTTATCAGCACAGCAACTAGTCACAAACCTTGAGCTTACTTATTGCACGCAAGCAGTCATCCTCAGAAATAGCTTCACGATCACTTTTTCGTTTCTGGCGAAGCATGGTGCAGAGTTCCTGCAGGTTGATCAAACCTCCATTTTGAGGTCTAGTTGACATGCATATGTCAATAATTTGTAACCCTGCCTAGACAAGCAATGCATATCATTATAAATTTTTCTATAAAATGACATATTCATTAAGAATGATCAATTTTCAGACATGGTTCAGAAGAACTATAGGTGCAAAACAGTATCCAAGTTATAAACAAATTAACAAATTGTAAGCATGAACAAAGGTATAGCTGAGATAGTAGTCATTGTTCTGCAATAGAAATTGAACTACGGATAGTCCCCTTACCGTATTGTCAAGGAATCTCTGAATTTAGAATGATTGAGTTCTAACTCCTAACCTCAATTGAAATAATCAAATTCACTGGAAAAAAAACTTTCACATAATCTGATCAAGACAAAGATTTCAGTCTCATCTGGTGAATTAAGTTTTCGAATAAGCAACTCATCTGTTTAATTTTTCATTTTACAACATATACAATAAACATACATTTCAAACATTCAACCAACAAGATAAATAGCTTCTCTAATCAGAACATTGCAATGGGAAAAGCAGCGTAGTTCAAGAAATTAATGTACAAACCAAGTTCGTAATAGAAGTCACCAATCCCTAACAGCTCTGCCCAAAATCCTTTGTGCGATGCCAAAGGATCGACTCCGACTTTAGCACACATTTCATGGAACTGTGCCCTGAAAGTTGGATTCTTCCGGATATCATTCTGCACCACCAATATCAAGTTTCAATGCAACCTCGATTTCAATCAACAATATTAGCAAGCACATAGTCTACAATTTTTAAGTCGATTAATAAAGCATAATTCCGAATTAGAATTTTATACTCGCATTAACGAATTTGTTCAATACAGCCATAATTGAGTAAAAGGGTTAATAACCTTGTGTTTGCGTGCAAATTCTTCAAGCTGGGAGCGAAAAGTGGCGAGCTGTTCTTTCATAAGATCAGTTCTTAACTTGGCAACATTTTCACCCAATGCCCTATATTGATCCTTCAATAAAATTTCAAAAATAAAAAACCAAAAAGAAGTAAATTGCATTGGATAAGAATCAAAGAATAACCAAATAGCTATAAAACAAACCCTAGCAGCAGCAGCTGTTTGTAGGCCGCCAATTCCAGGTCTCCTCCTCATTCTTATCCTCAAATCCTTCTTTTTCTATTCCGGCTTCAGATCAACGATTTGAATTTCCAGTCAGGAATTTCGTAATGATGATATTTTGCCTCGATAGATGAGGAGGGAAGGACGAAGAGAAACATGTCTAATACAAAAAATATAAGAATTTAATCAACAAATCAGAGTGGCGCAGCGGAAGCGTGGTGGGCCCATAACCCACAGGTCCCAGGATCGAAACCTGGCTCTGATAGGAGAAAGGCTTTTCTTCCACTCAAATTTTTTGGTATTTTTCATTACTGAAATTTCAAATACTACATTAAAATAAGAAGTCTCACGATCGAAACCTCGCTGCGACAGTAGAAAGGCTTGTCTTCCACCACTCACAACTTTTTTTAATTTTTTTTTACTGAAATTTCAAATGCCAAATAAAAAAAAAAAAAGGAAGTCTGACTTTTTTTTTTTTTTTTTTTATAATTAAACACAACATCAGTCCATTTTATATTATTGCTTCTCTTCCGCTCACAAATTTTTTTAGACTTTTTTATCTGAAATTTAATGACAAAGTAAAATAAGAAGTCTGATTATTACTTTTCCATTTGTTTTAATAATTAATTAAAAAATCTACATTATTAAGTATTATTTTGGTAGAATTATAATGTAATAAATAAAACACTAGCAATTAGGGATGAAACTATTCATGTTGCTATTCTTCCTTTTAGTATCAAATGCATCGATTTTACCAAACTCAGCAAAATATTATCTTAATTGTATCAACTTAATCGAATTAGTATTGATTTTGTAGTGTTCTTATGAGTCGTATGTAAAAGATTCTAGTATTACTTTTAAACATGTATGTTATTTTTTATTGACAATTTAATTCTGACCGTCAAAATTTTTAGTTTAAAATCTATTTTATAAATCCTTAATTCGTTAATATAATGTGAGATTTATGTAATGTGTTAAGTCACATGTAATTTTACCATTTCAAGTAAGAATCACACCTAAAACATATAGCTAGTTGGAATCGTATACACATGAGATAATTGTAATTCTATTATATTTATTAATTAAGTCTACGCTTAAAACATGAGAATATAATAATAACAATAATAATAGTTTTAAATATTTATGTTATTTTTGAATTAACAGAACAATTCTAATCTAATTCGAAAATTTGACTATCAATCTCGTGTTAATGAAAAAATGATTGATCATTTGTTTAATAAAACACGAATCCACTAAATTTATATTGAATTCGTATCATATTATCAGATCGTAACTCATTTATATTATTATCTGTTTAATAAAACACGAATGCATTAAATTTATATTGAATTCGTATCATATTATCAGCTCATTTATATTAGTATTATATAGTTCCATAGATGCCTCCTATGAAAAGAATAAAAAACCAATTATTTTAGGAATTTTATGGCAGACACCGAGATGCCATTTGGTTCGCGGAATAGAATGAAATGGTATAGAATTGTTATTCCAAAGGAATAGAATAGCAAAGAATGGAATAGAAATTCTTAGGAATTACTATTCCTATGTTTGGTTGGTAGAATAAGGTAGAATGGAATAGATAATTTTTTTATTAAAAAGACAATATTATCCTCAAATGTAATTTCTTATTTCTTTTAAAATTTTAATTTTTTACTATAAATTGTTCAAATATTTAATATATATTATTTTAAAAAATATATAAAAAATAGAAAAATGGGAAACATGAAAGAAGAAAAAAATACATTAAAAACGAAAAAACAATAAGAACATGAAAACGGAAAAATTGTAAAAACACGAAAAAAGAGAGGTAAAAAAACAAAATGTAAAAGCGCAAAAAAAAACATTAGAAAACACAAAAACAAAAGAAAAAAATGAGATAAAAGTGGAAAATGGTGAAAACGTGAAAACATATAAACGTGTTAACACAAAAAAAAAAACACACGCAAAATGTGAAAAAAAAATGAAAAACGTGAAAAAATCGAAAAACACGAAAACATGAAAAAGTGTTAAAAACACGAAAAATGCGTTTATAACGTTTTTTTTTATGTTTTTTCGTGTTTCCCAAGTTTTCTTGTTTTTTCCGTTTGTTCACGTTTTCATATTTTTCACGTTTTGCCATGTTATTGTGTTTTATTTTGCATTTTTTCGATTTTTCACGTTTTAGTTTTTCGGTTTTTCTCCTTTTTGTTTTTTTTCGTGTTTTTGTATTTTTCGTATTTTGTTACTTTTTCGTGTTATTCACGTTTTTCGTATTTTTTCATATTTTTGTGTTTTTAACGTTTTCGTGTTTTGTTTGCGTTTTTTGCGTTTTCATGTTTTTCACATATTGTCACGTTTTTGTGTTTTAGCATTTTTCGTATCTTTCGCATTTTCGTGTTTTTATTTTTCACGTTTTTTAATATTTCGTGTTTTGTCACTTTTTCGCGCTATTCCTATTTTGTGTTTTACGTGTGTTTGCTTTTTTTTGCGTCTTCGTGTTTTTCGCATTTGTTCACGTTTTCATGTTTTTCGCGTTTTTTATTTTTTGCATATTCTCGTGTTTGTAATATTTTCATATTTTTCGTATTTTTACATTTTTTAACGTTTTCGTCATTTTTCCATTTTTCACGTTTTATATGATATAAATTATGGATTGACCAAAATTTATAAGATTTGGGAAAGTGATTAGAGAGAATATTGAGGATTTAATGGAGGATAATTTTGTAAATTACAAAAATATAATATTAAGAATAGGCTATTCCTAACCTAAATTGAAGAATAACTATTCCATGAAATCAAGGAATAGGGATTCCATGGAATAGTTATTCCATAAAAAAAATCAACCAAAGGTGGGAATAGCTATTCTTTAGGAATAGGCTATTCTATTCCCCCTCTATTCCGCAAACCAAACGAGCCCCGAGTGTTTCAACATCCCATTGGAATTGTGCCATGTGGCGCCACATGGCATTTTGCCTCGCATGGCATAATCCCAATAAGAGGTGTTAAGAACACCCTGCGCCTGCAATAAGTTTTTCTATTTTGGAGCATTTTGTGTCTGGCATACGAGCATTTACCGTTACTATCATCTGAAATTCAATTCTGAATAGAATATAATTCCCACATTCATACTGTTGATAATAACAAGGCAGCAAAGTCTTATTACAACAACAACAACAACAAAGCCTTAGTCCCGAAATGATTCGGGATCGGCTAACATGAACCATCATATAAAACCGTGAAAATCAAGTCGTGTCAGCGACACAGATTCGCTCCCTCCACTCCGTCCTATCCACTACCATATTTTCCTCAATTCCCAATAAACTCATATCACTCTCGATCACCCTCCTCCAAGTTTGCTTAGGTCTTCCCCTACCCCTCACCACTACATCCCTTTGCCACTCTTCGGTTCTCCTAACCGGCGCATCAAGCGCTCTACGTCTCACATGGCCAAACCACCTTAGTCGGTTTTCTCTCATTTTATTCTCAATAGATGTGACCCCTACTTTTGTCCTAATTATTTCATTACGCACCCGGTCCTTTCTCGTGTGACCACACATCCATCTCAACATACGCATCTCCGCCACCGACATCTTATGGATGTGGCAGTGTTTCACTGCCCAACACTCCGTACCATATAACAATGCTGGTCTAATTGCCGTCCGGTAGAATTTTCCCTTCAATCTATTAGGCATGCCGGGATCACAAAGGAAACCCGTAGCACTCTTCCACTTCGACCAACCAGCTTTAATCCTATGAGCAACATCTCCATCTACTTCTCCATCCGTTTGGATAATAGATCCTAAATACCGGAAGCAATCCGAGGCCTGAACAACTCTCCCATCTAGGATGATTGTCCCTGCCTCCCTACTCCTACGGCTGCTAAACTTACACTCCAAATATTCTGTCTTACTTCGACTCAACTTAAAGCCTCTAGATTCTAGAGTTTGCCTCCATAGTTCCAACTTCATCTCCACTCCTTCTTTCGTCTCCTCAACCAACACAATATCATCTGCAAACAGCATGCACTATGGTATACCATCTTGAAGTGAACTTGTTAGTTCATCCATAACGATGGCAAAAAGAAATGGGCTTAGTGCGGAACCTTGATGCACTCCAATCGTAATAGGAAACTCTTCAGTCTTCCCAACACTAGTACGTACACTCGTGCATACTCCCTCATACATGTCCTTTATGATGTCAATATATTTCCGCGAAATGCCTTTCCTTATTAAGGCCCGCCAAAGTACTTCCCTTGGTACCTTATCATATGCTTTCTCCAAGTCAATGAAAACCATATGCAAGTCTTTCTTCTTATTTCGATAGTGCTCCATTAATTGTCTCATTAGATGGATGGCTTCCATAGTTGATCTTCCCGGCATAAAGCCAAACTGGTTTTCCGAGATCTTCACCGTCCTCCTTAGCCTTTGTTCAATCACTCGCTCCCAAAGTTTCATAGTGTGACTCATTAATTTGATTCCCCGATAGTTGGCACAATCTTGGACATCGCCTTTGTTCTTATACAAAGGGATTAAGGTACTTTTCCTCCATTCTGATGGCATCTTATTGTTTCTCCAAATTTTGTTGAAGAACGTCGTCAACCATTCGATTCCTCTTTCTCCCAAACATCTCCAAATCTCAATAGGGATGTCATCAGGTCCTACTGCTTTCTTCAACTTCATCTTACTTAATGCCATTTTGACTTCACCCTTTTGAATTCTCCGCAGGCATTCATGATTTATCATATCGTGATGGATACTTATATCTCCAACATCTTGTTGGCGATCTCCATTAAATAAGTCATCAAAATAGGACTTCCATCATTCCTTGATATCCTTATCTCCAACTAGGACTTTCTGGTCCACATCCTTCACACATTTAACTTTTCCGAGATCTCGCGTCTTCCTATCTCTCATCCGAGCAATTCTATATATGTCTCTTTCCCCTTCTTTCGTATCCAATCTTGTATACAGATCCCGATTCACCTTTGCTCTAGCATCTCGTATGACCTTCTTTACTTCCCTTTTAGCCTCTTTGTATTTTTCGTAGTTCTCGTCACTCCTACATTTCCCCAATAGTTTATAGGATTCTCTCTTACTCTTTACTGCTTGTCGTACTTCTTCTGTCCACCAAGATGTGTCCTTACCCGGTGGCATGCTACCTTATTAATGGTACAAAAATCTGTATCTATGTCAAACTGAACCAATAACACAAACTATTTTAGTTCATTTACATTTTATACCTCAAGCCAGAGATATCTTATATATAAAAAAAAAAGTATACATCAGAGTAACTGTGATTTGAATTTAGTGTTCCCGTATTTAAGCAGCTCAGCTGTTGGCAGTAAGAAAACAAATTTGGGACAAAATTTCCTATTTTCTGTAGCTAGCTACATATATGCATTCTATGTCAGAGAATAACTATGCCGATAAACCCGTAGCTTCTTTTGGTATCAAAAATAGAAGGGCAACAGGAATGTAGATGCAAAGGATTTGGATTGCAATGCCCAAAAGGAGGTTGTCAAAAGAACCTGATGATAGGTTCAAAATTGAAGCAAGTCCTGCACCAGTGAACGATCCAAGTGTCGAACCCAAGTTATTGATTGACATGAAGAGCGCGAATAGAGTTCCTTCGATTCCTGGTGGACACAACTGCCCTGATAAGATGAGGAATGGCATGAACCTGTACACACACACAAGGCTAAAAGAGTTAGTCTTGATCAAAATAGAAGGAAAGCGCTACTTGGCTAAATAAGCACATACTTGAACTGATTGATGCCATCAGAAAGAGCAGATCCAAATATGACCATGGTCTTATCTGAAATTCCATAGGCAAGACTAATTCGGGACACTAAGACCATGTCTAGGAGGCTCATTATAGACAATCCAATGTGTGCACACCTGCAACATGAATGTAAAACAGGATAAAGAAGCATTCGCCAAATTGTGTAGCAGAAGAAGTGGCGTCATTTCCTAGAAATACAAACTGCAACTTACAAGAGAATCTTCCTCAGCTTCATGGTCTTCAGGTAATGATTGTAAGTGAAGGTTCCAAGCATGAGTCCTAACCATCCAACAACACGTGCAGATCCGAGAAAAGATGGATCCAATTTCAAGTACTCAGTTTGGTAATAGAACATCACTGTTGAGAGGTTGGGAAAAGTGACATGTGCTAGGAAAAACCAAGCCATAGGCCTGGTCTTCCGACCAACAAGTTAAAAGCAGAAGAAAAAATCAATAGAAGATTATGCTGATCTATCAGTAGATTGCGCTAAAGGATAGAAGAAACACAGAAAATTAAAATTTACAATAACAGATAGCTAGGTTGATACCCAGTATAGGCACATCTATATACTATACAACTGTAACCCAAGTTACATACGCATCCTGCTTTCTAATATTTTAACCACTTTCAATGAACTTTTGCCTCATTAACCATCATACATTGGGAAGATGAATCATCGTATCAATCCAAGTTAGATATTAGTTAAATAATAAAAGATGGGACTTGAACTTTTTTAAGGATCATATTGATATCACTGAACAATTTATTATATATCATTATTTACCTTAAAATCATTGGTTTCCTGAAAGCATTTACCAAACTGTAACTGGCTTCTTTCAAAGACTGCAACCAACCCAACGATAAAGAGTTGTCCTTTTCAGAAATATATGATGTAGGAATAATAGACCTCCTCTTAGGGCCATTCTTTTGGCTCTTCTTTCTTCTTGAAGTGCTTCTGTTTGGCTTCTTTGATGTGAAACTCTCATCAGCTACAACCACATCATCTGGATTCACAAGATTGTAGCTGCTTACAGAATCAGTGAAAGCTTTACTGCCTACAGAGTTTTCTCTAACCAAACCACAGGATAGTAACTGTATGGTTGGAAGTACAGTAAATAGAAGGAAAATAGTATCTATCTTCAATTTGGCTAATGCTTGACCTCCCAACAAACTGCCACATATTCCACCCCAAGCCATGGATAGCCAAGATACTGATTGGAGATCTCCTGCAAATACAGCCCTGTATAGTGACAGCTTTATGAATGTTGTCTTCTTAAGAAACAGCCATGTAACTCTATTGATAGCATAGATTAAGTTAAATTACTAACTAATGGAAATTTTCTATTGACACAAGTACTAGCACAAAATGGGATCATCTACTTCTTTGGATGGATGGAAAATTACCGCCCTTAGAATAATATCTTTCACTCAGCACATTATTGCATGTATAAACTTGTTACAGTTCCAAATTATTTCATTCATTGTCACGAGGCCAAACATGTGTATAGGAATGGAATAGCGACTTAGAAACGTACCTTTCAAACCTTACAGACTCAGCGATCATTGCATCTACCACAACATCTGCCATGGCAGAGCCCAGGTTTTGCACTGTCAATAAAATAGTGAGGTGCCATTTGGAACTTCTCAAGATTGCGTTCAAGCCTAGAACAGGCCATGGCACTAAAGAAAGTACAGTTGCAATCACTAGGTATGGTATCCTTTTTCTTCCCTTGATCGGAATGCAATCAGACAAAATTCTGTACGCCAGGCAGAAGAATAAATAGAAATGAATTACATTTTATGAGTACATACTTCCTAAAATAGCTCTCATGCTGCACACCAACATGAGCCATTACATAAATGCAAATGAATTGATGTAACACCAACTATATAATTCATTATCATAAAATTATAACCATCTATTCTATGGCATATCTGTAATTTTATCAATACTAAAATTACAGATACCAACATTCTAATATTTAAGATCACTTAAAATTTGAAAACCATAAGAAATCACACCATGCAACTTAAATGATAACAGTCTCTCATGGTAGAAACATAACCCATTAACATTCATTACCGACACTTGCAAAATTTCTGCAATAAATTGATATGAAGTGCAGAATTAAGATTGTTTTATTTTATTTAGCCCTATAGATGTGAGTGATGACCTCCTTGCACACAATGCAAATACAAATTTGGTTTCAAACTGCAGCAACCTTTGCGTATAAATCACCAAGGTGCTACATCAATAAAGATACTCCACTACACGCACATGATACATCTGAAGCTAACAGTAACACTGTATGGTTGTGCGTGCTGAGTGCAAGAAAGAACCATACCCATATAATGGTTTTATGCTCCATGGGAAAAATGCTACTGAAGACACAAATTGTGAGGCTGAGGGTGACAACTTAAGCCTGTCTTTTAGGTGGTAGGAAACTGCTGTCCATACAAAGGATCTGAAACCCTACATGACAATAGACAAAGAAAAATGTCAAACAAAGATGGAGCGGGAAAAGAAGCAGCGCCAATAATAGGTATGCATGAAGTACCAAAGTCCAATTGTATAAACAGACCAATATACAATGTTATAACAAGGGATTGAGTATCCACTAAGAAATTTTGATTCTGAAAACTAGATGGATCAAATTAACAGAGATAAAGGTCTACTACTTAAAGAAACTTTGAAAGAGGAAGAGAAGAAAAGATCATTAAAATTCTAAAACAAAATGAGGTTGATTAAAATTCAAAACTAGTACTCTGCTGCGAAACTTAAGGGGCACATCTAACTCGCATCTAAAGCTGTATCCTTGCTTATTTTGATTTAAGACACCCATACACAAAAGTTTCATCGAACTTTCTTTTCCACGTTATAGATAAGTTGTTGTTGAAGAGCTGAACAAGGTGTCAACACAACAATTGCAAAAGATCAAATTAACAAACATAAATTAGACAAATTTCAACATTGATCATATAACTGGAGCAGTACCTATCAGCAGGGGAAATCCCAACAGCCACCAGAAAAGCAAAATGATCATTAGCATATGGGGGAAAATGTTAAAAGAACAACATTCTCAAAATTTAAAGGAGATCCCGAATTTCATAACAATGCAATCAGCTAGAGCATTTGAACCTAATCTTACTCCAATTCAAAAAAAAAAAAAACAAATTAATTTACATATCTTCACATTGCTACAGTCTCCACCATCTAGGTAAAAAGGAAACATGACAATAAAAAGAGCACATTAATCAATAAAAACCAGAAGATCAAATGTATGAAACCTGTGTGAAGTAAATCAAGCAAATAAGCCATAGAAATGAAGCGCCAAATGCAATTCGCAACCGATTTAACCATCCTATCATTTTATTCTAGCCGGAAAAAACTCTCTTCCCTTTCCGGTTGTTTTCATATAAAGTCAGCAAATTCCCATTCTCTTCTGCGTATGAGCTTCTCTCTCTTTCTCCCCGAAAATTTCGCTGCTACAACGGTTTTTTTAAACTTTTAGTGTAATGACTTAGATACCCTTGTAATTCTGGTTATTGGACGCGTGTTAGACAAAGGTTGATAGCTTCTTAAAAAAGACAAAGGTTGATAGGGTGTTTTTCGTCTTTTCGGAGAATTGTAGGTGACAGTTGCCAACGCATCGCCAGATACGTATTTCACCCTATCAAATCTCGCCATGTCAGGTTTTGCGCCTACTGGTATACGCGGTCAACTCATTTCGTAAACGGAAGCCATTATAGCCTTGACTTTTTTAATTAGGTCATTAACTTATATTTTTTTTTTCTTCAAAAAAAAAAAAGAAAAAAGAAACTTATATATTTTTTTTTAAAAGAATTAGATTAAGTATAAATTAGGTCATTAACTTATACTTAAAAGTTTAATTAAGCTTATAACCTCTAAAATCATTAATTAGGTTTTCAAACTGTATTTTGAAAATCAATTAGGTGATTAATCTACTCTCTTTTTTTAAGATGGTGATTAATCTACTAAAATCACAAATTAGGTCTCTCTTCTCTTTCTCTCCAAGAAACTTCTCAAACTGCTCCATCCCTTTCTCTTCAATTTTCATCAATTCTTCACCAATTTCATTCATTAATCTTCTATTGATTAGATTTTTTTTTTTTTAAATTACAGTCTTCTATTTGAGGAGAAAGAAGGAAGATTGTCTTCATTTTTCCTCCTTACACCATTCTGTTATTTTATTTTTCTTCTTTTTTGTTCAATAAATTATAGCTAAATTGCATATATTTCACCAAATCTCTTATTCCGCTTAAATTGCATTTGTTGTTTATTATCTTTTCATTGGTAACTTTTTCTATTTTAGCAAGAGCATAAATGGTAGATCTTATACGTAGACTACATCTACGTGATTGCAAAAGAAATGACTTAAATCCGAAGATTCAGAAGAGATTAAAGACTGAAGATGGGATTACATGTGTTTTTTTGCAAATTTGGTGTTTAATGAAGTATATATTTCATCTATTGTTTCTTTTATCTGTACCTATAATGGTTTATTTTGCTTTTTATAGTCGTTTTTTTACCTTTATGGATTTTGTAATAGACATGGTCTGTACTTATGTAAGGTTTTATTCCTTACTTTTCTTGTTGTACTTGATGTTTTGTTAATGATGTATGAACTATTTAAAAAAAAATCACAAATTAAGTCTCTAACATATATTGATATCCTCAATTTCAAAAAAAAAAAAATTGTTTGATTATTTTACATCAGTTTTAATCAACATTTTTTTATATTTTAGGCCGGTTAAAAAAAAAAAAATTAGTTAAACAGAATCAAAATAAACATAGCCTAAACCCCAAAGTATATTATATCAAAATGTTTTTTTAAAGGATATCAAAATGTTTTTGTATGTGTAAATCTTTATTTTGGGTAGATTAATCGATTTTTTTATTAAAACTTTTCTATCAATATATCAAAATGTTTTATCATATTAATCAAAACTGAACCAAAAATATAAAATAACCAAAATGGAAAAATATCATAAAATATTAATTAAAACCAGACCGAATATATATATAATGAACTAAAATTTTATTTCAGTTGAAGGAGAAATCTAATTGACAGTTTCAACTTACGTTGATGATTTTATTGACGATTTATGGAAATTCTTTTCATTCCTAAAAGTGAAGATCGAATTCTAGACCTTTAATTAAGGAAGGAAGAACCTTTACCACTCCACCATAACCTCGTTGTTGCATTTTTTTTTTTTAGTGTCAGAATGCAAAGCTTGACTTAAGATTGATTTGAAAAAAAAAAGTGTTTAAGAAATTAACCAATTGAAAAAAACATTATAACTCACTCTTGAAAACTGAGGTATAATTATTAGTAAACTATATTTATTATTTTTAAATATTTTTGTTATAGTTTCAATAATATTTTCTTAAAATAATATCGTTGGCACATTTTTTAAGATATATTTTACAAATATAAATATTTTTATATATTAAATCATTTTTACATTATTATTTTTAAATAATAATTTATTTATTCATAAATACAAAAACACAAAATTATAAATTTAATTAATTTCGGAATAATCCCTGAAGGTCTATCCACCAACTCTTTTTGCCATTTTAAAGAAAAGTCAAATAGTAAGAAATGATTGACAAATTGTTAAGAGATTAGAAGATATCCGAAATAGGTGTAGGATAATAAACAGAGGTAAAATACATTCATAACCGTGAGAGGGCCTTGGAAAATTTTAGAATACGCAGTCGGGCTGAGGCAGCCCACGGGGTCTGCATGGCGCAGCAGCTTCTTCCCAAAATTCGTAAAATAAAAAAGAATATATAGTGTAGGCTCAAACTAACTGGAATGAAATACTTAAACTACGTGAGATCAGATTTAATAGCTTTTTGAATATAGCAATAAGATTACAAAGCCCGATATTTTTCTGCTGTTTATGTACTTACCTATGACTTAACAACTACATGGCAAAGAACCAACCAAGTCGATCACTAGGAATATTCACATGGACCTTAATGACCAAGTGAATTTGGTCATTCACCATTAGATTTAGGCTTATTAAATCTAAGTCGTAGGATGCTTTGAATCTCCACCTTAGAATTCTAATAAACCTAGATCTAATGGTGAATGACCAAATAGTGCATGGTCATTAAGGTCCATGTGATCAAAACCGATCCTATCACACACATGTACATGGGGTTTTAACGGTACATGTTTGTGAAAGACATGAATCAACTTCTTCTGTAACATTTTCTACATAAAAAACAAGCACAATTTGCAGGCAGGATATGCATCATAATTACTCGGACTGCTTCATACAATATGTAGGCACAGTAGCATGGCGATACACAAAAGGTCGGACAGTGTGTGAATAACCTGATGGACGATTGTAAGTGAACTTCACTCCAGTACTTCCCTCCCGAAGATGGGTGCAATGCTCGTGGAAGCTACTTATAGGTCGAGCTAAGCATGCATCCCAACGGTCACTCTCTGGCATAGTCTCTGCAACAGTATATACCCCTTTTGCATTTGTAAATGCCTGGTAATTTAGAACTTCCCCTGATTTTGTTATGCAAAGAACAGCCACTTCAGCACCTGGATCAATCAACCAAAAACATCTCAGTTTATATCGGCCATAAAGCACAGACAGCTATCTGTACTTCATAAAAATGATATTACAACCTGCAGATCAGTGTACAACTTTGAATAACTAGTATGGTTATCACAAGTTTATGTTTAAATAAACACAAACTATGGCAAGAATTATGTCATCAGGAGGCTATGGATATACACAATGTAGCCCATCGATATCAAAATTTGCAGTCCATACAGTAAAGGTCTATATGACACCAGATACTATGACAATCTGAGATGAATGTATACAAACTGCTGCTTAAATAAAAAAGATCAGGGTTTCTTAGCGGCCCAAGCTTTGCAAATTATCATTAAAATATAAGTTATTTACGAACATAGCATGGATATACTAGCAGATAAAGCACTAATCGTCTTCCAGCCAACAATCATTCTTTACGGTCAAGCTAAGCAGTCTATTAAAATTGAGATTATTCAACCAGAACCAATGGTTTGTTATGAAAAGTTGCACTTACCATTCTCAACCCATTTCAACTAGTTAGTTTTACGTCATATTGTCACTGCAGAGACGAATTCTTAAACTTATTTTGAAAGCTAAAGACTTTTAAGCAGAAACAAAAACGATACAGTAGCCATAATTTTCATTCTAGCAATTCATTGTAACAAGTACCATACTAAATTCTACATTTTAGTTCAAAAAAAAATATCTAAGATTTTTTTACCTTAACTACTTTTCAATTTTGGCATTAATATTCACATGAACCTTGCCCAAACCATTTCAACATTTTAAATAAGAGCCTTAAACACCATCACGCCGACAATTACCAATAAAATTCCACTTTCAGGTCCTAATCATGTGGCAACATAACGAGCTAGAAAGCATATAACAATAACCATCAACTAATCCTCTAATCGATGTTCTGTTTAGGCATAAATTGAAGTAATCTTATCTAATTGTGTTGAAGTTTAAAATAAAACCAGTAAATATTGAAGGGCAGGATCAGATAGTTAGCTGCACAACAACTAATCATAGTGGAAGTGGAAGATCTAGAAAATGGAAAGCTATACAACTCCCAAAACTTAGAGTTGAAGCCTTGTGATACAGTTCCAGTGGCAATTACTGAAAAGACGAACAGAGACTCTGCCCTAACTACCATTTGAAATATGCATACACCACGACACAGAAAGTTTCAGCAATTTTTTCATAATTTCCAATCTAACTAAATTCTCAGAGCTATCGGTAATTTTAGTTGACCGCAAGAACAGTTCTGATAACAAAAGAAATCAGAAAATCTACCAAACAAGAGAATAATTCACCCATTATCCATGAGGAAATGAACAATCAAGTGCAAAATTGGAGTAGAAAAACGCATATTGAGGCATCAAGTGCAAAATTAGAGTGGAAAATGAATATATTGAGGCATAAGTTGAATAAGTTAGAAAAGTAAAAAAGAGAGACTAGACCTTCTAAGACATGATCTTCAGGGCCGATAGAAGAATCGCTGCATACATCACAGACAACTCTTCCATGGATTTCACCGGTCCAAGCTTTCACACTGGATACAAATAAGAATAATAGGAGAAAACCCATCACCCATCTTCCTGTCGGTGACTGTGATTCCATGGCTTTGCTTCAATGACGTTCCGAAATGTCTACTAAGCCTATTGTAAACGCAATATGGAGTTAGGAATATCTTTGTACAACGATTGGATGCTGCGATATTTCAACGATGTCGTTTCACTTTTCAGAACTATGGCGCTGTCTGTGGGTGGGTAGGCGGTAATTTCTGCTTTGCTCACTTTCCAGAAGCTACTGTACACGGAGTATTAATTTTACTAGATTTAATCCCGTACAATGCACGGATTGTATGAATTTAATATATTAAATAAATATAATTTTGACAGTAAATATTAACCGAAGTTAAACATACACATGTCGTCTATCAGTTACGTTTAATGGACCCTGATGACCACGTAAATTTGGTCATTCACCGTTAGATCTAGACGGATTAAAATCCTAAGGTGGAGATTCAAAATATCCTAAAGCTTATATTTAATCCGCCTAGATCTAACGGTGAATGACCAAATTTACGTGGTCATCAGGGTCCATGTGAATGCAACTGTGTCATCTATTATGTCATTTTTCGACTTGTGAGGAATTTTTCATAATCAAATAATTCTTGTTGTAATTTTTCAGATACGTTTTATAGCACTAATTTCTTCAATATAGTCATATGTTGAAAACATGTTTTACTAATTTTTTGAATGGTAAAAATAATAAAAATAAAAACTTATGGCGGAAATTTAGGTGATATTATACTTATTCTCGTTTTAGTGCATGATATTTGAGTTTAACTCAAACCAAAATTAGATTGGTATTGACAACTCATTATGCTTATCTATTGTAATTATAATTGAATTAAGAGTTAATTTGGCCTCTAAAATTGGCACAGGTTTAGTTTAGTCTAAATCGAAATTTAAATATCAACTCAACATTGAAGTTAGCAATATTTAACAAATTAGTCCAAATTTAATAAGTTTTTAGATATTAAAATTGGTTGTATTTAACTAATTTGTCAAATATTACCGATTTCAAAACTAAATTGATACTTAAATTTGAATTTAGACTAAATTGGACTTGTTAGACCAAATTAACCTTTTAACTCAATTATAATTTGAAAAGGAAATAAACTTATTATATTTTCATATAAATTTAATAAAATAGACATAATAAATTGTTTTCATATAGTTTAATAATTTGATATTTGAAAAAACCTATTTTCATTTACATCTATTCCAATTATAATTTAAAAATCAATTAACTTCTCGTGATGATAATTATAACATTTAGAAAAAAGAATAATGGCCTTATGTTTGAAAAAAAAAACTCATTCTTATCTTCATGTGTATTTAATAAAATGGTTATAAAATTATCGTTATATGATCTAATAAATTAAAATTTGAAACAATAAAAACTCTCTTTAAAATGGATAAAGAAACCACGAAAGAAGGATTCTCAAGTAGTTGAAAAGAGATGGATTAGAGTGAGTCAACGACTTGAAATATTTGAATGAGGGAAAATGGGAGAAATTGGACTAAATGGATTTTAAAAAAAATTCAAAATTCTATTAAAATTACACCTAACTAAAGCTGTAAAATTCTGCCATGTGTTATTTTGTTTTCCACACTTTACATATATAATAGATTTTGAAGTCACCCATATTTTCAAACATCAAACCAGAAAATATCAATTAGCTCATCATATTAGACATGGTTACTTACCTTATCATCTAATTAACCAGAAAATATCAATTAATGATTTGCATTATGCAACAAATAAGCCAAGCATGTTGCAAAAATAAGTCCTTACATTTTACATTGATATCAATATGACTCAAAGATTCCTTCCACATCCTAGCTAAAGTCACTATGCATTTTACATTAATATGCTATGTGAATGTGAAACTTTTGTCCATTAATTCATCAAGAGTATCTATATATCTTCGAGAATAAAAAGAGAGATAAATAACATAAGCACAGACTTATTACCTACATACATCTGATTTTGGACATGACATCGGTATGGGTGCATGACTGAGCAAAACCAAAAACACTTCCTCCAGAGTAAAATAACAATGAGCAAACACAAAATAGAAACATGTACCTTGAAATCTAATAACAACTGATGAGATTGAATTTTTAGTACTGGTGTTAGACGAGGTGCCGCGGCCTAATCTCCCGGGCGGACCGGAGGGTGGACACCTCATGGCGACGTAAGCGGTGATTGGCGCCGAAAGCAACCAATCGTGGAATCAAGCTACTCGGCAGGACCGGAGCTCGGAGATATGGAAGAGTCGCCACCCACGAATGGGAAAATGAACACCGATCCCTTGCGGGAGACCGGTGTGGGTTCGGGAAACTTAGGTACGAGCCGAGAAGGCTAGCTCCTTTCCGGAGAAAGGCTACTAGACACCCCGACATCGTCCGGTTATGAACCACCAGCCTCCTACTCAGCATGTTAGGCGATAACGGACTAATCGTATATTTCTTTAAGTTTAAAATTCATTTGAAACTTTTTCTTTCTCGTTTTGAAAACCGTTTTGAGCATATATCATTGAAAAGCCACTTTGGTAAAGAATCACCCATTTACATCAGTTCAATATACATATAAAAGAGAGGGGAAGAAGGAAGAATTGATTTGTTTACAACGTGATTTACATTTCGTGTTGCATGTTAATTCTATACTAACTCATTTCCCCCAAAACGAGTTCATTTACATGATTCGCACCTTAATCGCCGTTGGAACGATTTAGGTACGTTTCAAAACCCCGTTTGATGAAGTCCGCCTGAATCGCCGTTGGAACGACTCAAGTGTTTGAAAACACTAAGGTAAAAACCTTTAATAAGAAAACGTGATTAAGTATACAAGTCAATTTATTTTGTACAAATCATTTAAGAAAACGATTCAAAACTCTATTATTTATAATGAAAACGATTTTGATTACAAGGTTCGCTTAATCTGTCGTTGGAACGGACTAAGGTTTTAAAACGTGATGTTTTAAGAAATGATTTAAAATGCCAAAAAGACACTATTTATCTACATTAGGAACCTCTAAAAAACCTTTAGTTTAGGTAATTAAATTGAAAACTCTTTTTGTGATTTATTTTCCCCTTTTCACTCAATTGATTCTTTACTTGTCATAATTACAACAATAAACATATTAAATCCAAACTCACTCCCAAATAAAGCCCATTTGAAACATGGACCCATGAATGACCAAAAGAATAAAGAAAATAATATAGGTATATATATATATATATATACATTTTAGCCAAAAAGAAACATGAAATAAAGGTTAATGAAAAGATACTATATAATACATATATGAAAAATACTAAATATAATACATTTTTACTTTAAATATGTGAAAATAATAAATAAAACCCCTAAATAAGAAAATATCATTTGTCCCCTAAATAGTTTTATCTAATAATAACTAATATAGCCCAAATAGTCCAAAACTATAGATATACATACCTAATGTAATTTAAATGTCAAAATAATATCCATTTATCCACAAAATGTCTACTAATTAATCACTCCCAAAACACCCAAGTAAATATCATTTTAAAATAAAATTCATTACCCTTTAAGTAGAGGAAAAAGAAAAGAAAAGATATATATACATATACTTATATTTAAAATAAAATAAAAAATGATATATAAACATTCTAAATAACTATATGTATCAAATGTCTAAAAATAGTTTGAAAATATATATTACATAAATACACATATATATACAAAGGACCAAAAGCTTAAAAGTTAAGAAACAGGGACCAAAACAGCATTTTTTACATTCCAGCAGATGTACCGACGGAAAATCCGTCGGTAAACAGCAATTAGTGACAGAAATGGAAAATTACAGCAGCACTCCAATTGTTTCCAGATTTATTCAAAAGCTTTAAATTAAGTCTAATTCAATCGTTTTGGAAATTTCTTTAAATTAAAAACTTATAATTGCAACGTTTTCAATACCCGAACTACCTTTTTATCGGATCACGGTTCGTATTGGGATATCAAAACGAGGTTTTTTATTTTAAAACAAAACCCAATTTTATTCAACACGAGATGAAAATTAAATAAATACCCAAAATTAAATAAAAAGTGATAAAATAAATGAATAACTAAATAAATAAAAACATAACATAAAAATAAATAGAAGAAGGAAATAAATTAAATAAAATAAAAGAGTCTAGTCCTCGGATAATACCTTAAGTTCGGTATTGACGGTTGACGTCGATTGATTCCACGAATCGTGCTTCCTGATGTTTTTGATAAAATTTTAACTTTTAGGAGATTTGGAATTTTTAGGAAAAAAAATGGTTTTTTCCCAAAAAATAAATTTTCTCTCTCTAAAAATGTCTATAGTGAGAAAATCATTCCAAAAAAGCTCCCCCCTCCCCAAAATGCATGGGGATCCATGCCTTTTATAGGCATTTGGATCCCCGGCGGAATGGGCGACGCCCGAGAAAAATCGGGCGTCGCCCAAAAGGGTTGGGCGGCCGCCCAAGGCATGTTGGGCGGCCGCCCAACCTTTCGTTGGGCTATCGCCCAACATTTGTTGGGCGATCGCCCAACAGCGTTGGGCAAGCGCCCAACAATCGTTGGGCGCGCGCCCAACCGCCGTTGGGCGTTCGCCCAACGGCCGCCGGGGCGCGTCTCGCGCCGTCGGGCGCGCACGTCCCGTGGCCGTCAAGCGCGCGTTCCGCGCCACCGGGCGCCCGCGCATTGCGGCCACCGAACGCACGTTCCGCGCTGCCAGGCGCACACGCCCCGTGACCGACGAGTGCGCGCTCCGCGCCACCGGGCTCATGCATCGCTCGGACGTCGAGCGCGCGCCATTCACGGTTGGACGCGTGCGTCCGACGGACGTCGAGCGCGTGCCCCGTGCTGTCAAGCGGGCGTCCGACTGTCGTCGAACGCCCGTCGGCTGCCGCTAAGCACTCGCACCATGCCGCTAAGCACTCGCGAGCCATCCGATCGACAACAGCGACCCACCGTAACTTTTTCTTCCTTATTATGTACTTATTATTTTTTTGTTTTTTTTTCAAAACTTTCGGAATCAACCGCTTCAACCGTCTTGTTTTCAGGTTTTCGTCACAGGTCCTCCGACTCGGTGTCTACAGTTGCCCCTACTTTGCTATTTTGAGAGTGATGTGTGTGTTTTGAAAACGTTTTTTGCTAACGCAACACATGCAATGTAAAACATATAAAAAGTAAAAGACACGTAAAGAGTAGGAGGGAGAATACCTGACCTTCGCGTTGCGCGTTCCGGTGTCGTTTTCCGATTCTCTCCAGCCTTGCCTCTGAATCGGCCGTCGGTGGATGTTTTTCTCTCGGAATCTAGCGTACGTTGACTATGGATAAGAATGGCTCAACAGCAATTTTGGTGCACGACCGTGAGTAAGAGGGTTCAAAAGCGATTTCGGCCTACGACCGGGGTAAAATGGCTCAAAAGCAACTCTGGTCTACGACCGTGGGTAAGATGGCTCAAAAGCGACCCTGGTCCACGACTGCGGGTACAACGGCTCAAAAGCAACTCCGGTCTGCGACCGTGAGTAAGATGGCTCAAAAGCAACCCTAGTCCATGACCGCGGGTAAAATGGCTCAAAAGCAACTCCGGTCTACGACCGTGAGTAAGATGGCTCAAAAGAGACCCTGGTCCACGGCCGCGGGTACAACGGCTCAAAAGCAACTCCGGTCTGCGACCGTGAGTAAGATGGCTCAAAAGCAACCTTGGTCCATGACCGCGGGTAAAAATGGCTCAAAAGCAATTCCGGTCTGCGATCGTGAGTAAGATGGCTCAAAAGCAACCCTGGTCCACGACCGCGGGTAGAACGGCTCAAAAGCAAATCCGGTCTAAGACCGTGAGTAAAAATGGCTCACAAACGAGGATTGTCTCTAAATTCTTCTACAGCACTGTTATTTGTATTTTCTCACTGGAGCTAGCGTCTCGGAGGTTTAATGGGAACGTGTTTTAGTCTAGAATGATATAGACTAACGATTATTTTTCTGTTGACTGTCGTCTGTATTTTGACTGGTGTCACTGTTCTGTAAAAATTGGCTGTTGTCTAGAGTTCATATCTTGACAATATTGGTTGCTGACTGGGAGAAATGCAGGCTGAAACGGACTGCAAATCGGAGGTCTGTGCACCCGGTAATTAATTATTTACTTTTTACCTTTATGTCACATCGTACCTTTTTCAGTATTTACGGGAATGTCATTCCTCTTCCCTATATAAGGTGGTGGGGTTCCATTTCAACCCCACACCTTCTCTCTCTTCTTTCTCTCTCTAGATTTTGATTTGAATTATTCTCGGGATGGATTTAGATGAATGCGATGGCACGAGAGGCATGGAGGATGTTTACGTGAACCTGGATAGAGTGGACCCTTTCCACGATCCTGAGACACATCTGAGCCGGACACGCTGCAACGAGGTAAGTACTTTCTCACTTTTTCGTTATTTGATTCAAATTCTAGGCTTTAGTGTTCCTATCCGAACATGATTTGCATGCTAACCTTTAGATTGCCTTAGAGGACTTTAGCTAGAAAGCGTGAATTTCTTTACTTACAAGTAACACTTGTTTATTTATGTGTAAGAATGCGCGCTATATGCATGTGAATAGTAAAACTACGAATTTATGCATGCTAACAGTAAAGACAATGTGAATAGTAAAAACGTGAATAGTGCACGTGAATAGTAAAAATGTGAATAGGGCACGTGAATAGTGAAAACTTTACTAATGTACGCGAATAGTAAAAACGTGAATAGTGCACGTGAATAGTGAAAACTTAACTAATGCACGTAAATAGTAAAAACGTGAATAGTGCACGTGAATAGCAAAAACGTGAATAGTGCACGTGAATAGTAAAAACGTGAATAGTGAAAACTTAACTAATGCACGTGAATATTGAAAACTTAATTAATGCTCCTTGTCAATGCGGACGAGAGTGGATTAAAGAATAAAGAATTAACTAAACCTTATATAAACGACCCTAAAGGAGAGATTTTTACAGAGAGTTGGTCCGAATTGACCAGATGTCTCTAGGTTAGACCCCGACTGAAAGAATAACTAGTCCTAACGTGTTTTCATCAAAGTTACGCTTAGGAATCACATTTAAATTTTTCTGTCTTGCTCTTTCTAGTTCGTCGAGATTTCCGGGACTACGGCCGAGATCCATACGTGGTATGCTATGCTAGGCGCCGCGGTGAGAGCCCGTGTGCGTGAGTTGGGCTTCGAGCCCTTTATTTCAGCATTGCCCCGCACCAACGGGGTGTGCGATCGTTTTGGCCTGCGTGCCTTGTGCGAGCGGTGGGTTGACTCGGCCCACACCTTCCACCTTTCTTTTGGGGAGATGACTATCTCGCCCAGAGATTTCTCTTTGCTGACAGGGCTGCGGGGGAGCAGCACTCCAGTTCCCCTTCGTTTTGATATGATGCGACCGTGGGTCGACCGCGCTAGGCTAGCAGCTTTGATTGGGCCGGGAGTTTACCCAGGCACCAGATCCTCTCCAGCGAAGTTTGTTTCTACTGCGAGCCTTTTGAGTCGCTGGGATTTTTGCGAGACGGACGATGCTGACTTGGCAGTTCGTAGTTTCCTAGTGTATACCCTGAGTGAGACGATTTTCCGCACCAAGAGCGGAAAGGTACACGCTGGTCTTATTCAGGCTCTCAGTGATTTGGATGCGGCAGCGTCTTATGATTGGGCGGGAGCGAGCCTAGCCTTCTTATATAAGTTTTTGGATTTGACTTGCCGGAAGTGCAAGGACTTCGGTGGTTACACATTTGCCCTACTGGTACGTGACGCATCCTTGACTCGCCCATTTTATCTTCTTCGCGCTTTTACGTTCATGACCGTTGTTTTTACCGCAGGTTTGGGCGTACGAGAGGCGGATTCTTCCTAGCCAGTCTCGGCCTCGACCACGAGTACCGAGGCTCCCTCTCATGACTCGGTGGAGAGAGTTTGACCTAGGCGCAGAGAAGAGACGGACGGTGGCGCGGCTCCTAGACTGGATTGACTCGCGGACCCTGGGACAGGTAGATATCTTCTAGTCGCGCTAGATTCTTGTTTGATCTGACCTGACCCCCCTTTTGTGTTTTCAGATCAAATTCAGGTGGGACGACCTTGACTTCGGTCCCGACTACATGTACGTGACTTTGATCCAGGAGCAGCAGTGCGTGCTCACTGGCCCCTGCGTGCGGGCTTGGTATTTGGGCGACCGGGGCATCACTGGGATTAGGGACGCACACTGGTCACCCGGAGAGATTCCCATTTCCATGTTCGCGGTGCGGACCATGCCCTTGTCGGTCATCCGTCAGGACTTGACCCGCCGGTTCGTCGGTAGAGAGGTGTGGGTTCATGCCGGGGGCCGTGATCTTTACCTATCGACTCTGTTGAGCGAGAGGGATGCCCCAGCGGCGGCGATGGAGGTGGATCCCGTGGCAGACGTATTTTCGCGGGAGGCTATCGCGACAGTCTTCGGTCAGGAGGAGGTCCCGGTGAGTGGTTCAGCCTATTTACCTTTATTCATAAGATGGTTAGCGGTATTTATTGTGTTTTTATTTGCAAGAGGGGTCCTGGAGGAGCGCTCATCTATCGGACTTCTTTGACGACACTCGAGCTCAGACATCTGCGGGCGAGCCACCCTACTATGTCGGCGAGTCTTCCAGTGCTGCCCGACCGGAGAGGTCCTCCTTTGGTGTGCCCGTTCCGGACTACGGGAGAGATTTCGCCACCGTTTGTTATGATGAGTCTGGGGCAGCCTATGCGGGTATCGAGATGGCTCCTCCCCTCTTCACATCGAGGGTGCCATTTGACCCTCCCGATGCTTCGCAGACTACGAGAGAGACTTGTACAGATTATGTGGGACTATCCGGTTACCTCCGAGACTGCCTCAGCTTGCGCTGTGTCGATCACCTGGTATGTATCCTTACTTTATTTTAGTGTAGTGGAATGCATGCATGTATGTATGATTTCTGTTCTTGCCTATGCTGCTTCGTTTTTTTTTTCACATCTATTTTTCTTCTTTTTTTTTCTTTTTTAGAGCGATCTTCACGCCCATGAGCGGAGACGGAGTGAGTCGGTGCGGGAGGCCGATGCCAGGGTTGGCCAGGTGTACCAAGAGCGGAACGACCACTGGTCGGAGGTGATGCAGAGGGAGACTGCTGGACGTCTTGTCGTTGAGGAGAGGGCGCGTGATGAGACGATTGGACGCCTCGCTGCCGAGGAGAGGGTGCATGTTGAGACCACAGGATGCCTCGCTGCCGAGGAGAGAGCACGAGTTGCTGAGGAGAGGCTCCGAGTTACCGAGGAGACCTTATCTGCGGAGCGGGCATCGCATTTGAGGGGGTTTGAGGCCTACTGGGACTTCCCTCCATATTAGGCTTATTATGTATTGCTTTGTAGTTTTCATTAGAGTTACCCCGATGTATAGCTGATGTATAGGGAGCGGGGTGGATAGCAGGTAGGATTTTTTATTGTGAAAAGTAAGGTAGGAAATGTATAACTCATGATTCATATTACCATGCATTCAGTAGATTATGATGATTCCAATTATTCTCGTCAAATATATTCATGCCTTTATTTATTTACAAACAACAGAAATACTTAGCCTCTTATACATTGTTTTTGTAATTGCTCAAGTTATAACTACTGTTACCAGGACCCGCCTTTCGGTTTTCGGATCCTGGCGATTTTTCTCCTCTCCTTTTACTATCCCGGAATTTTCAAATGAGTGCCCTTTCGGGTTTTCACCCACTGGGATGTCCCTTATTGTTGCATAGGCCGCCCTTTGCGGGTTTTCAACCTATCGGGAATTTTTCTTTCTTCTTTTTTTTTCTTACGAAAAGTATTTCTTAAGCCTATCCAGGTTGGTAGGTTCGGAGAATTCCATGCCGTCCATGGTAGTTAACTTCACCGCTCCTTTGCTTAGTATCTTCTTCACGATGAATGGCCCTTCCCAGTTAGGTTTAAACTTGCCCCTAGGGTCGGTGTGCGTCACACGAATCTGTTTCAGCACCAAATCTCCTTCTTTGATAGGACTGGTCTTGACCTTTTTATTGAAAGCTCGAGCCATCCTTCTTTGATATAAATGTACATGGTAAAGGGCTTCCATCCTTTTCTCGTCAACTAAAGCCAACTGCTCACATCGCCTCTTCACCCATTCCGTCTCGGGGATTTCTGCTTCCACTGCGATTCTCAACGATCGCTTTTCGATCTCAATCGGCATGACTGCTTCTGTTCCGTATACCAAGGAGAATGGCGTTGCCCCAGTCAAGGTTCTGACTGTCGTGCGATAAGCCCATAATGCGAGTGGGAGCTGCTCATGCCAATTCCGATGTGATTCCACCGTTTTTACGAGAATCCTCTTAAGATTCTTATTAGCTGCTTCTACTGCCCCATTAGCTTGTGGACGGTACGGAAAAGATCTGTGATGTTCAATGCCATATTCTCGGAAGAGACTTCTTACTTCCCCCTGAAACTGGACCCCATTATCCGTGATCATGTGATGAGGCACTCCGAACCTGGTGACCAAGTGTTTCTTAATGAACTTTCTCATCTGCTTGGATCCAATTTGCTAAACGACTCTGCCTCTACCCACTTGGTGAAATAATCGATGGCGACTGCAATAAACTTGTGCCCGTTCGAAGCATTAGGCCTTACCTCACCAATGATGTCAATGCCCCAAGCCGCGAATGGCCAAATAGGTGCTAACACATGTAATTCCATGGCTGGAAGATGACTACAATCGCCGTGGATTTGACAATCGTGGCATTTCTTCGCATACTCGCTACAATCTCTTTCCATGGTGAGCCAATAGAAGCCTTGTCTGATGATTTTCTTGGCTAACACTGCTCCTCCCATATAGGCCCCGCAAATTCCTGAATGTACTGATTCCATTGCCTCGCGGGCTTCTCTCGCATCCAAGCACCTTAGTTGTAACCCATCGATGTGCCTTTTGTAAAGTAAGTCGTTGTGGATGATGAACTGCCGAGCTAACCTTCTAATCACAGCTTGATCCCTCGGTTCTGACTCTGCCGGATATGTTCCATGCTTCATGAAGTTCACGATATCGAAATACCACGGTTTTTCATCTGCCCCTAACAGCATTACGTCCTCGTAGCATGGTTTGTGAGATCTCCTCAATACCAACGGTTTCGAGGCAAGGTTCCGGGGGTTGTCCCAAACTGACACCAAAGTGGCCAAAGCATCCACCGCCTGGTTCTGCGCTCGAGGAATGTGATAGAAACGACACTCCTTGAATCTTTGTGCCAACCCTTCTAGCTGATCTAGATATGGACGTAGCCTTTCTTCCCTCACTTCCCAGTTTCCTTGTGCCTGTTCGATGATCAACTTGGAGTCACCCCAAATTTCGACATATGATGCTCCCAGTGCTGCTAATGACTCTAAGCCATAAATGCACGCTTCATATTCGGCCATATTATTGGTAAGAGGGAATGACAACTTCTTGGCCATCGGGATTCTTTCTCCCTCTGGTGAAATAAGTAGTACTCCAACTCCGGCTCCATTCGAATTAACTGCTCCGTCGAAGAACATTTTCCATGGTATAACTTCAATTGCGTTTAAGTGCTCATCGGGGAAATCATAATTTATCTCTTCTTCTTCTGCATTCAGAGGTTGGTTGGCCAGAAACTCTGCCATGGCCCTCCCTTTGATAACCTTCTTCGTTACATATTCAATGTCAAACTCGGATAAAAGTAGTAACCATCGGGCTAGTTTCCCTGTCAAAGACGGAGTTCGGTACAGATACTTCACGGGGTCCATCCGAGAAATAATGATCACTTTATATGATTGAAAATAGTGACGTAGTTTCTTTATTAGCCATACTACTGCCACACACGTCTTTTCGATCATGTTGTACCTGAGCTCGTACTCCAAGAACTTCTTACTCAGATAATACACCGCGTGCTCAACACCGGTGTCTCCCTCTTGGGCCAGCATTGCCCCAATGGATCGCTCCTCGATTGCCACATAGAGGAGCAGCAGTTTTCCCAGTTTAGGCGGTCTCAGAATTGGCGGATTAGACAAGTAATCCCGGACCTTCTCTAAGGCCTACTGACACTTATCATTCCAAATCGTGGGTTGATCTTTCCGTAGCAACTTAAAGATCGGCTCGCAGATTGCAGTGAGTCTTGCTATGAACCGGCTGATATACTGAACCTGCCCCAGAAACCCTCTCACTTCTTTCTCATTCTTTGGTGCCGGCATTTCTCGTATGGCCTTCACTTTGTCGGGATCTACCTTAATTCCCTTGTTTTCGATTATATAGCCTAAGATTTTCCCCGATGAAACGCCGAAGAAGCACTTCTTCGGGTTTAACCTTAGTTTGAATTCTGCAATTCGGGCCAAAAACTTCTCGAGTGCAGCAAAATGCCCCTCTCTCGTCTCTAATTTGACCATCATGTCATCCACATAAACTTCTACCTCCTTATGTATCATATCATGGAACAGTGCTGTAGCCATTCGCTGGTAAGTTGCCCCGGCATTCTTCAAACCAAACGGCATTACCCTGTAGCAGTATGTTCCCCACTCAGTTGTGAACAAGGTTTTTGCTTTGTGTTTCTCAGCCATCTGAACTTGCATGTAGCCCATGAAACCGTCCACATTCGTGTGTAAGACGCTCGATGCTGCACTATCGATCAATACGTCAATATGGGGCAATACGAACTCATCTTTCGGGCATGCTTTGTTAAGATCTCTATAATCGACGCACAGTCTTACTTTGCCGTCCTTCTTTGCGATGGGCACCACATTTGCGACCCAAGGGGGATAGTCGATTACTTCGATGAACCCTGCTTCTAGCTGCTTCTTCACTTCTTCTCTGATCTTATCTGCCCATTCTGGTCTCATGCGTCGGAGCTTCTGTTTTACGGGCCTCGCCTCGGGATATGTTGGAATGCGGTGAGTTACAATTGATTGATCAATTCCTGGCATGTCTTCGTATGTCCAAGCAAACACTATTTCGTATTTTTTTATTATTCTCTCAAATTCTTTCCTCTCTTCAATAGTAAATTCTTGAGCAATTTGTATAAGTTTAGGATTTTCATCCGTGCCAAGATTGAAAGTTGACATTTCTATTGCATTGATTTCAAATGTAGGCATGTTATATGAATGAGAATGCATGGAATGATCACGATCAACATCAAGCAAGTAAGCAAAATCAGAATTCATTTCATTGATAGTATTAGCGAGTACATCATCTGATTCAAACAAAGCAGTAATACAATTTTCATCATCAAGGTTCTCGGGCTTCTCATATGCTTTGGAGGTACTGGGCTCATTTCCCGCTCCTGCAGTTACTTCTACAGTGATGACTTGCTCCTCGGCATTCAAGTCTAACATCATAATCTCCTCGACAAAGCAGCTCGCTTTTCCTTTGCCCCAGTCAGTAACATCATTGAAGATCTCAAAACCTGGCAGAATCTTTCCTTCGGTGCTAACAGCCACTTCCGACTCATCATCAGACTCATCCCAGATGTTGATCGGAACCCTCTGATTGATACCTTCCTCGTCGGAGGAACTTCCCCAAATGTCCACGACCATCAGATCCATTATGTGAGGGACATTCGGATTTATGTAGGAAGGGTCCGACGATCCATACCGAGCCCAGCCTATCAGTTCTTCATAGTCCTTGAGGAACACTCCATTCATTCTTCTAGCCACGAGTGGGATAGCACCCTTCCGGATGCACATGAGTTGCTCCTGATCACTCAAGGTGACCCGACACGAGGCATACTTGAACCTCCATCTTCTAGCATAATCCACGAATGCTTCCTCAGGAAATTGCTTGATTCTTTCTAAATCTTCCAACGACCCTATCCACGGAATGTACCTCTCATACCTCTGCATAAAGGCCTCCATGAGGGATCCCCAGTCCCCTTTTGTCTTTGCCGAGAGCATTCGGTGCCACGTCAAAGCTTCTCCTATGAGTGTCTTTGGAAAATGCTGGACTAACTCACTTCGGTAGAGTCCCGCGTCAAACATGTAGGCACGGAAACGGTTTATGTGATCAACGGGGTTCTCATCTCCCTTATACTTAGACATGGTTGTTACTGCTTCAGGTGTCTCCTCTTCGGGTAATGCCGGCATTTCCTCTGGACATTCCCGTGCGACGTATTTCTTGATGAATCTCTTAGTCATTTTTGCCCAATCTGCTTTAACGTGCATTGGAAGAGACATGTACCACACTAGTGAATCTCCTGCCAATGAGTTGCAAAACAAGCTCGTGATCTCCTCCTCTTTGAAACCTAGAGGACCCATTGCCGACAGATAAAAATGCAAGTGCTCCATGGGGTCCTTCCCTTCATTATACTTGCTGACAGTCGGAAACGAACGTTTGATAGGCCCAATTTGCATCGCGCTATATTCCCCTGCCCGTATTTTGTCTCTTCGATACTTCATCAAAAACAAGCTTGACACCAGTGACCAATCATGCTTAGTCGCGTCAGGTAGCGATTGAAACCACTTCAAAGGTTCGCCCACCAGCGAAAGATGGAACCATGGAGCGACTTCTTCCACTTTGTATGGCTCTCCAAACATAGCACACACGTATCCATACAAATGAGCTTCGGGGTCTTCTACCCCACTAAACAATTTCAACACAGGCATGATCCTCCGAGATGAGACTTCCTCAGTCTCCTCAGTTTCAGTTCTATCATCCATCACTTCTTCCGTTGGCTCCTCTTCCAAAGCCGACACATACAAACCATTTCCCACATTATTCTTCTCATCGGAGTCCAACAACTCCTCCTTGTCCTCCCCGAAGGGTTCCATCACTACACTTTCTTTCAGACCGACTCCGATCATGCTCACCCTATGATTAGGCAATGGATTACGCCTAGTGGAAGGGTTCGCTGATGAAGGATCAGCTATCTTCTTCTCCTCAATCAAATCTTGGATCTCGTGCTTCAACCTCTCACAGTTCTCAATAGTATGCCCATAACTGCTGTGGAATTTGCAGTATCCCCTAGCTTGTATCTGCGGAGTGGGTGGAGCTTTATTATAAGGGGTAAGGGCTTTCAAAAATCCCTTTTTCTGCAAACGTTCAAAAACCTTTGCGTAAGTCTGATCAAACTTGGCGAACCGCCTCTTTTCGATAGCATTAAGATCAAGCACTTTTACTGCAGCAGAGTCTGTACTCGCACTTGGCCCTCCGGCACTATATCCAGACTTCATCCACTTGGTATATGCTTTCTTCGGCTCTCCATCCCCCTCAACGGTCAAGGCACAGCTATACATCTGATTGAAATCGGTAAAAGGCATATACCGCAACTCATTCTTAATATACAGCAATGTGTTACCGACTACCATTCGGATCTGATCCTGCTCAAGCGGCTTTTGTTTCATAACCGCGGCCTTGGCCCTCCATCTCCTTACAAAATCGGAAAACGACTCCCCGGTCTGCTGCTTAGTGCTCTCTAGCTCTTTCAAAGTGACCTCAAGAATGGTATTGAAGCTATACTGAGCGATGAATGACTTCGCTAATTCCTTCCAATCCCTCTTCGTTACCATCGGCAATGCATGAAACCATGTGAGGGCAGCCCCCTCTAGGTAAGTGTTAAACAGTCCCAGGACTTGATCCTCAGTCAGGATCGTGTGCTTCATTACAGCGACATACTGATTCATGTGGGCAGTGGGATCCCCAGTTCCATCGAACTTTTTCATGTCAGGGAGCCGGAATTTCAAAAGCAAAGCCGTTGCCGATAAACAATTCTTCAAGTTATAAAAGTCCTGACTCCCGGAACTTCCCCCACGTAGATCCCGCACCTCCTGCGTGATGTGTTGCTTCCACTCCTCTTCCTTAGCTTTCTCTTTCTCAAGCTGCTTCCGGATATAATCTTGATAGTCATCCTCATTCCCAAAGCGAGGTCCATCATTCACCTCATTCTCAGCGTGTTTACT
Source organism: Euphorbia lathyris (assembly GCF_963576675.1). NCBI lineage: Eukaryota > Viridiplantae > Streptophyta > Magnoliopsida > Malpighiales > Euphorbiaceae > Euphorbia > Euphorbia lathyris. Next base: position 96,855,660 of record NC_088911.1, on the reverse strand, counting down.
GCCACTTTTGTCATCTCTCATGGCCAGCTTAGCTAACTGGGCCGTTATCACCGCTAACTGCTCATTAATGTTGTTCACAGAGTTTTCCAATCCGGCCACTTTTTCGTCAGTCGCAGACATACTGGCTGAAAACTGAGTATACTCGGACGAAGATGATTCCGAAGTCACAACTGCCGATTCAGAACTGTCAATCTGTAACTGGTCAAACTGCCTAACTAGCCGACTGCTCTCTCGGTACCACAATCGCTTAATGATGACGTCTGCGCGAACGGTATCCATTAGTATGTATGCATGATTTTATATGCATGATTCGTGGTGTGTGCGTTTATTTATTTACGGATATATAAGATAAGAAGAACAAACGTTAGTCTAATCACACGTATCACAACATCTCTCTTCCACCTTTATTCCTCCACACACTCGATGGTCCAAGTCTCTTTCCTAGGATTTTGGTTTGGGGCTCACATTGCGGTCCAGGGGACGCGTGATGCCGTCGATTATTGCGGAAAAATAAATCATTCACCATACAACACAGTTCGTTTTTGACGCATCAGCGTTCAGTGACTAAGAAATCGACCAAGTCGGATTGTCCTTTCGGAATAACTCGTCTTTCGTTCTTTCATGAGATGCATTAGTTCGGGTTTTGACTCCCTTTGAGCGCATCTCAGTTTTTAGACGTGGTACGAGTTATTCTTCTAGTCCAATCGTTCGTTATTGTCAATGACTTGTTCCCTTTTGTTCGTGCGGGTTCGTGTCTCGATTTTTGGATTACAACGGGATCTTTTGGATCTATCGAGAGACGTAACCACGTGTTTATTTAGTGATGGAATCACTTTTGGATTTTATTTTAGGGAACGGACTCATCGCGTAACGCGTTTGTTCTTAGCGTTGAGGATCCGTTTGCTCATTTTAGCTACGTGAAAATACGGCGAGTCTTATTTTGAGCACACGGTAACCTTTCGGCTAGCAACAGTTCGTTGTTCTTCCCAATCCATGGGATATATCATCTTAGTGTGGTTATAGAAAATCAACGTTTCGTTGAATCGCATGCTTATTCAAAGCAAGGATATCACCGTTCTCTTTCCTTTAGGCACGACTTAAGCAAACACGTACATCGGGCTATATTTCTTGCAGTTTTGGTAACGGTCGAAATGATCGAGTCGTTAGTCAAAACCCGCAGTCTCGTCCATATGGCGCAATTATATGGTTTGGCTTAATTCGGCTTCGATATTTTAAACGGGGTATACACTCGTTCGAGGCACGTATTCAACGGCATTGGTTTATTTTCTTTAACTACGCTCGGGATTGACGTATATCGTAAATTCGGAATGATTTTGGTCGTTTAGTTCATTTTTCGCTTTTCTTTTCTTAGTCACTTCTGCGGACACGTCCATTTCTCTTAAGAACGACACGGGGCATAACGTAAAAGCTCGTCTTTTATTCGGAAGGGACGAGCTACGTGCGCGAAACTTTTCACGTTATGACAGGGTCGTTCGAAACAGAAATGTTCTTCGTTTTCGTTTCGTTATGATCTCGTTTTATCCCAATTTATTTAAAGAATGTGAATAACGACTACTGTTAATATAGTCTTTTGTATCGAAATGTAACTATCCTTAACACCAAACCGACGCATACTAATACGTGCTTACGTCGTAACGCATTTCCTGAACATGTGCCTTCGTCGGGACACAGAAAGGGACAAGGCGGGCCGCACATGTTCATTCATACAAGATGACTAAGTCGTCTTTAGTTTAAATCGTTTCGATGTTTTAGGGTAATTAGTATGTCGACTCAAGAGTATATATTAACGCATCATTTCATTTTCTTTACATACTTTAGGATTTAGACACGTATCATGGAGATTTGAAAACACGAACTGATTCATTTATCACGCCAAAAATAGTAACGGGTAATCCTATGGCAACTTCTAAGGCTACTATATGCTGACACGGCTGATCGTGGGACCTCACAGGACCGCACAAATTCGCCCCTAACGAATGGATGGGGACCCTTTGGTGCCTTACTGTAAGGGGGAGCTTACACTAGCCTCTTTCGAGCGACGAATGGACTCTCGCTAGAGGTTTCGTGGAAATTACCCAAAAGGTTTGCAATAATGCACATGAATGCATACGAAAAGAAATAATACGATCCGTCCCCGTTAAGGGCTTAATACACGCCTTCCGGAATCAAATTTCTCGCTTCCCCAGCAGAGTCGCCACTTGTTAGACGAGGTGCCGCGGCCTAATCTCCCGGGCGGACCGGGGGGTGGACACCTTATGGCGACGTAAGCGGTGATTGGCGCCGAAAGCAACCAATCGTGGAATCAAGCTACTCGGCAGGACCGGAGCTCGGAGATATGGAAGAGTCGCCACCCACGAATGGGAAAATGAACACCGATCCCTTGCGGGAGACCGGTGTGGGTTCGGGAAACTTAGGTACGAGCCGAGAAGGCTAGTTCCTTTTCGGAGAAAGGCTACTAGGCACCCCGACATCGTCCGGTTATGAACCACCGGCCTCCTACTCAGCATGTTAGGCGATAACGGACTAATCGTATATTTCTTTAAGTTTAAAATTCATTTGAAACCTTTTCTTTCTCGTTTTGAAAACCATTTTGAGCATATATCATTGAAAAGCCACTTTGGTAAAGAATCACCCATTTACATCAGTTCAATATACATATAAAAGAGAGGGGAAGAAGGAAGAATTGATTTGTTTACAACGTGATTTACATTTCGTGTTGCGTGTTAATTCTATACTAACTCATTTCCCCCAAAACGAGTTCATTTACATGATTCGCACCTTAATCATCGTTGGAACGATTTAGGTACGTTTCAAAACCCCGTTTGATGAAGTCCGCCTGAATCGCCGTTGGAACGACTCAAGTGTTTGAAAACACTAAGGTAAAAACCTTTAATAAGAAAACATGGTTAAGTATACAAGTCAATTTATTTTGTACAAATCATTTAAGAAAACGATTCAAAACTCTATTATTTATAATGAAAACGATTTTGATTACAAGGTTCGCTTAATCCGTCGTTGGAACGGACTAAGGTTTTAAAACGTGATGTTTTAAGAAATGATTTAAAATGCCAAAAAGACACTATTTATCTACATTAGGAACCTCTAAAAAACCTTTAGTTTAGATAATTAAATTGAAAACTCTTTTTGTGATTTATTTTTCCCCTTTTCACTCAATGGATTCTTTACTTGTCATAATTACAACAATAAACATATTAAATCCAAACTCACTCCCAAATAAAGCCCATTTGAAACATGGACCCATGAATGACCAAAAGAATAAAGAAAATAATATAGGCATATATATATATATATACATTTTAGCCAAAAAGAAACATGAAATAAAGGTTAATGAAAAGATACTATATAATACATATATGAAAAATACTAAATATAATACATTTTTACTTTAAATATGTGAAAATAATAAATAAAACCCCTAAATAAGAAAATATCATTTGTCCCCTAAATAGTTTTATCTAATAATAACTAATATAGCCCAAATAGCCCAAAACTATACATATACATACCTAATGTAATTTAAATGTCAAAATAATATCCATTTATCCACAAAATGTCTACTAATTAATCACTCCCAAAACACCCAAGTAAATATCATTTTAAAATAAAATTCATTACCCTTTAAGTAAAGGAAAAAGAAAAGAAAAGATATATATACATATACTTATATTTAAAATAAAATAAAAAATGATATATAAACATTCTAAATAACTATATGTATCAAATGTCTAAAAATAGTTTGAAAATATATATTACATAAATACACATATATATACAAAGGACCAAAAGCTTAAAAGTTAAGAAACAGGGACCAAAACAGCATTTTTTACATTCCAGCAGATTTACCGACGGAAAATCCGTCGGTAAACAGCAATTAGTGACAGAAATGAAAAATTACAGCAGCACTCCAATTGTTTTCAGATTTATTCAAAAGCTTTAAATTAAGTCTAATTCAATCGTTTTGGATTTCCGAACTACCAAAAATGGGTCATAGTCAATAACGGAAGTTCCTAAAACGACGTTTTTATTTTAAAACATTATTTGAAAATTTCTTTAAATTAAAAACTTATAATTACAACGTTTTCAATACCCGAACTACCTTTTTATCGGATCACGGTTCGTATTGGGATATCAAAACGAGGTTTTTTATTTTAAAACAAAACCCAATTTTATTCAACACGAGATGAAAATTAAATAAATACACAAAATTAAATAAAAAGTGATAAAATAAATGAATAACTAAATAAATAAAAACATAACATAAAAATAAATAGAAGAAGGAAATAAATTAAATAAAATAAAAGAGTCTAGTCCTCGGATAATACCTTAAGTTCGGTATTGACGGTTGACGTCGATTGATTCCACGAATCGTGCTTCCTGATGTTTTTGATAAAATTTTAACTTTTAGGAGATTTGGAATTTTTAGGAAAAAAAATGTTTTTTCCCAAAAAATAAATTTTCTCTCTCTAAAAATGTCTAGAGTGAGAAAATCCTTCCCAAAAAGCCCCCCCTCCCCAAAATGCATAGGGATCCGTGCCTTTTATAGGCATTTGGATCCCCGGTGGAATGGGCGACGCCCGAGAAAAATCGGGCGTCGCCCAAAAGGGTTGGGCGGCCGCCCAAGGCATGTTGGGCGGCCGCCCAACCTTTCGTTGCGCTATCGCCCAACATTGTTGGGCGATCGCCCAACAGCGTTGGGCAAGCGCCCAACAATCGTTGGGCGCGCGCCCAACGGCCGCCTGGGCGCGTCTCGCGCCGTCGGGCGCGCACGTCCCGTGGCCGTCGAGCGCGCGTTCCGCGCCGCCGGGCGCCCGCGCATTGCGGCCACCGAACGCGCGTTCCGCGCTGCCGGGCGCACACGTCCCGTGGCCGACGAGTGCGCGCTCCGCGCCACCGGGCTCGTGCATCGCTCGGACGTCGAGCGCGCGCCATTCGCGGTTGGACGCGTGCGTCCGACGGACGTCGAGCGCGTGCCCCGTGCTGTCAAGCGGGCGTCCGACTATCGTCGAACGCCCGTCGGCTATCGCTAAGCACTCGCACCATGCCGCTAAGCACTCGCGAGCCATCCGATCGACAACAGCGACCCGCCGTAACTTTTTCTTCCTTATTATGTACTTATTATTTTTTGTTTTTTTTTCAAAACTTCCGGAATCAACCGCTTCAACCGTCTTGTTTTCAAGTTTTCGTCACAGGTCCTCCGACTCGGTGTCTACAGTTGCCCCTACTTTGCTATTTTGAGAGTGATGTGTGTGTTTTGAAAACGTTTTTTGCTAACGCAACACATGCAATGTAAAACATATAAAAAGTAGAAGACACGTAAAGAGTAGGAGGGAGAATACCTGACCTTCGCGTTGCGCGTTCCGGTGTCGTTTTCCGATTCTCTCCAGCCTTGCCTCTGAATCGGCCGTCGGTGGATGTTTTTCTCTCGGAATCTAGCGTACGTTGACTATGGGTAAGAATGGCTCAACAGCAATTTCGGTGCACGACCGTGAGTAAGAGGTTTCAAAAGCGATTTCGGCCTACGACCGGGGTAAAATGGCTCAAAAGCAACTCTGGTCTACGACCGTGGGTAAGATGACTCAAAAGCGACCATGGTCCACGACCGCGGGTACAACGGCTCAAAAGCAACTCCGGTCTGCGACCGTGAGTAAGATGGCTCAAAAGCAACCCTGGTCCACGACCGCGGGTAAAATGGCTCAAAAGCAACTCCGGTCTACGACCGTGAGTAAGATGGCTCAAAAGCGACCTTGGTCCACGACCGCGGGTACAGCGGCTCAAAAGCAACTCCGGTCTGCGACCATGAGTAAGATGGCTCAAAAGCAACCCTGGTCCACGACCGCGTGTAAAAATGGCTCAAAAGCAATTCCGGTCTGCGACCGTGAGTAAGATGGCTCAAAAGCAACCCTGGTCCACGACCGCAGGTAGAACGGCTCAAAAGCAAATCCGGTCTAAGACCGTGAGTAAAAATGGCTCACAAACGAGGATTGTCTCTAAATTCTTCTACAGCACTGTTATTTGTATTTTCTCACTGGAGCTAGCGTCTCGGAGGTTTAATGGGAACGTGTTTTAGTCTAGAATGATATAGACTAACGATTATTTTTTTGTTGACTGTCGTCTGTATGTTGACTGGTGTCACTGTTCTGTAAAAATTGGCTGTTGTCTGGAGTTCATATCTTGACAATATTGGTTGCTGACTGGGAGAAATGCAGGCTGAAACGGACTGCAAATCGGAGGTCTGTGCACCCGGTAATTAATTATTTACTTTTTACCTTTATGTCACATCGTACCTTTTTCAGTATTTACGGGAATGCCATTCCTCTTCCCTATATAAGGTGGTGGGGTTCCATTTCAACCCCACACCTTCTCTCTCTTCTTTCTCTCTCTAGATTTTGATTTGGATTATTCTCGGGATGGATTTAGGTGAATGCGATGGCACGAGAGGCATGGAGGATGTTTACGTGAACTTGGATAGAGTGGACCCTTTCCACGATCCTGAGACACATCTGAGCCGGACACGCTGCAACGAGGTAAGTACTTTCTCACTTTTTCGTTATTTGATTCAAATTCTAGGCTTTAGTGTTCCTATCCGAACATGATTTGCATGCTAACCTTTAGATTGCATTAGAGGACTTTAGCTAGAAAGCGTGAATTTCTTTACTTACAAGTAACACTTGTTTATTTCTGTGTAAGAATGCGCGCTATATGCATGTGAATAGTAAAACTACGAATTTATGCATGCTAACAGTAAAGACAATGTGAATAGTAAAAACGTGAATAGTGCACGTGAATAGTAAAAATGTGAATAGGGCATGTGAATAGTGCACGTGAATAGTAAAAACATGAATAGTGAAAACTTAACTAATGTACGCGAATAGTAAAACGTGAATAGTGCACGTGAATAGTGAAAACTTAACTAATGCACGTAAATAGTAAAAACGTGAATAGTGCACGTGAATAGCAAAAACGTGAATAGTGCACGTGAATAGTAAAAACGTGAATAGTGAAAACTTAACTAATGCACGTGAATATTGAAAACTTAATTAATGCTCCTTGTCAATGCGGACGAGAGTGGATTAAAGAATAAAGAATTAACTAAACCTTATATAAACGACCCTAAAGGAGAGATTTTTACAGAGAGTTGGTCCGAATTGACCAGATGTCTCTAGGTTAGACCCCGACTGAAAGAATAACTAGTCCTAACGTGTTTTCATCAAACGTACGCTTAGGAATCACATTTAAATTTTTCTGTCTTGCTCTTTCTAGTTCGTCGAGATTTCCGGGACTACGGCCGAGATCCATATGTGGTATGCTATGCTAGGCGCCGCGGCGAGAGCCCGTGTGCGTGAGTTGGGCTTCGAGCCCTTTATTTCAGCGTTGCCCCGCACCAACGGGGTGTGCGATCGTTTTGGCCTGCGTGCCTTGTGCGAGCGGTGGGTTGACTCGGCCCACATCTTCCACCTTTCTTTTGGGGAGATGACTATCTCGCCCAGAGATTTCTCTTTGCTGACAGGGCTGCGGGGGAGCAGCACTCCAGTTCCCTTTCGTTTTGATATGATGCGACCGCGGGTCGACCGCGCTAGGCTAGCTGCTTTGATTGGGCCGGGAGTTTACCCAGGCGCCAGATCCTCTCCAGCGAAGTTTGTTTCTACCGCGAGCCTTTTGAGTCGCCGGGATTTTTGCGAGACGGACGATGCTGACTTGGCAGTTCGTAGTTTCCTAGTGTATACCCTGAGTGAGACGATTTTCCGCACCAAGAGCGGAAAGGTACACGCTGGTCCTATTCAGGCTCTCAGTGATTTGGATGCGGCAGCGTCTTATGATTGGGCGGGAGCGGGCCTAGCCTTCTTATATAAGTTTTTGGATTTGATTTGCCGGAAGTGCAAGGACTTCGGTGGTTACACATTTGCCCTACTGGTACATGACGCATCCTTGACTCGCCCATTTTATCTTCTTCGCGCTTTTACGTTCATGACCTTTGTTTTTACCGCAGGTTTGGGCGTACGAGAGGCGGATTCTTCCTAGCCAGTCTCGGCCTCGACCACGAGTACCGAGGCTCCCTCTCATGACTCGGTGGAGAGAGTTTGACCTAGGCGCAGAGAAGAGACGGACGGTGGCGTGGCTCCTAGACTAGATTGACTCGCGGACCCTGGGACAGGTAGATATCTTCTAGTCGCGCTAGATTCTTGTTTGATCTGACCTGACCCCCCTTTTGTGTTTTCAGATCAAATTCAGGTGGGACGACCTTGACTTCGGTCCCGACTACATGTACGTGACTTTGATCCAGGAGCAGCAGTGCATGCTCACTGGCCCCTGCGTGCGGGCTTGGTATTTGGGCGACCAGGGCATCACCGGGATTAGGGACGCACACTGGTCACCCGGTGAGATTCCCATTTCCATGTTCGCAGTGCGGACCATGCCCTTGTCGGTCATCCGTCAGGACTTGACCTGCCGGTTCGTCGGTAGAGAGGTGTGGGTTCATGCCGGGGGCCGTGATCTTTACCTATCGACTCTGTTGAGCGCGTGGGATGCCCCAGCGGCGGCGATGGAGGTGGATCCCATGGCAGACGTATTTTCACGGGAGGCTATCGCGGCAGTCTTCGGTCAGGAGGAGGTCCCGGTGTGTGGTTCAGCCTATTTACCTTTATTCATGAGATGGTTAGCGGTATTTATTGTGTTTTTATTTGCAGGAGGGGTCCTGGAGGAGAGCTCATCTATCGGACTTCTTTGACGGCACTCGAGCTCAGACATCTGCGGGCGAGCCACCCTACTATGTCGGTGAGTCCTCCAGTGCTGCCCGACCGGAGAGGTCCTCCTTTGGTGTGCCCGTTCCGGACTACGGGAGAGATTTCGCCACCGTTTGTTATGATGAGTCCGGGGCAGCCTATGCGGGTGTCGAGATGGCTCCTCCCCTCTTCACATCGAGGGTGCCATTTGACCCTCCCGACGCTTCGCAGACTACGAGAGAGACTTGTACAGATTATGTGGGACTATCCGGTTACCTCCGAGACCGTCTCAGCTTGCGCTGTGCCGATCACCTGGTATGTATCCTTACTTTATTTTAGTGTAGTGGAATGCATGCATGTGTGTATGATTTCTGTTCTTGCCTATGCTGCTTCGTTCTTTTGTTTTTTTTTTCACATCTGTTTTTCTTCTTTTTTTTTTTCTTTTTTAGAGCGATCTTCACGCCCATGAGCGGAGACGGAGTGAGTCGGTGCGGGAGGCCGATGCTAGGGTTGGCCAGGTGTACCAAGAGCGGAACGACCACTGGTCGGAGGTGATGCAGAGGGAGACTGCTGGACGTCTTATCATTGAGGAGAGGGCGCGTGATGAGACGATTGGACGCCTCGCTGCCGAGGAGAGGGTGCATGTTGAGACCACAGGACGCCTCGCTGCCGAGGAGAGAGCACGAGTTGCTGAGGAGAGGCTCCGAGTTACCGAGGAGACCTTATCTGCGGAGCGGGCATCACATTTGAGGGGGTTTGAGGCCTACTGGGACTTCCCTCCATATTAGGCTTATTATGTATTGCTTTGTAGTTTTCATTAGAGTTACCCCGATGTATAGCTGATGTATAGGGAGCGGGGTGGATAGCAGGTAGGCTTTTTTATTGTGAAAAGTAAGGTAGGAAATGTATAACTCATGATTCATATTACCATGCATTCAGTAGATTATGATGATTCCAATTATTCTCGTCAAATATATTCATGCCTTTATTTATTTACAAACAACAGAAATACTTAGCCTCTTATACATTGTTTTTGTAATTGCTCAAGTTATAACTACTGTTACCAGGACCCGCCTTTCGGTTTTCGGATCCTGGCGATTTTTCTCCTCTCCTTTTACTATCCCAGAATTTTCAAATGAGTGCCCTTTCGGGTTTTCACCCACTGGGATGTCCCTTATTGTTGCATAGGCCGCCCTTTGCGGGTTTTCAACCTATCGGGAATTTTTCTTTCTTCTTTTTTTTCTTACGAAAAGTATTTCTTAAGCCTATCCAGGTTGGTAGGTTCGGAGAATTCCATGCCGTCCATGGTAGTTAACTTCACCGCTCCTTTGCTTAGTATCTTCTTCACGACGAATGGCCCTTCCCAGTTAGGTTTAAACTTGCCCCTAGGGTCGGTGTGCATCACACGAATCTGTTTCATCACCAAATCTCCTTCTTTGATAGGACTGGTCTTGACCTTTTTATTGAAAGCTCGAGCCATCCTTCTTTGATATAACTGTACATGTTAACTTCTCAATTTAATGTTATTTTTCATTTTTAAATTTAAAATAGTATATGTTTCTTATCAGCTATGTATTTCTGATTCATGGCCTCATCTCTTCCTTAAAAATCGCATTCAACCCTCAACTCAACTGCTCCTCTCTTATTGAATTTTGTTAATTATTCATAATTATTCTATTTTTTTTTTGTTGAGAAACTCTTATTGAATATTATTTCACAGCTATTGAGTATCTCACGGTCCCTTTATTTTATTTGAGGTATCTGAGTAAAAGAGTTTTTTTCAGTTAAGAGTTCTCATTTTTGCCAAATCTTATCTAAGTTATTTTAGGTTAAAATTCCTTCTCTATTTCACTATTAATCCAACTCTTTCTATTATTTGGCTAGCCATGGATATTTTATAGGTTCCTCTCTATCTTCAACAGTTATGGACCCATAGGCTTCCTTCAAGTTTTCCTACGCAATTGTGGTGCAGGAGAAGGAAAGGGCAATTGGAAGGGGCCTAGATGCAAAGAGAAATTCTTTCATCTTTTATTTTGTAAGTTTCTTCTCTTTATATATGTTTTACTGCGTTTGATTGCTAGGAAAGAACATGACCATTGTGTTATCTTGATGGAAATCTATTTCATTGCTTTTTAATTACATCATCAAATTTAGATTCTGACATTTTCCCCATTTTTAGGAAACAAACATGGAAGGCCAGAATGGAAATAATATCATTAGGAGACTATTCATTTTGTTTTCCTTTTATTATTTTTTTTATTGTATTACTGATTATTTTGTTGATAATCATCTGTTGCAGCTCCTCTTCAAATGTAGATTGTACAAATGGATTTATTTAAATTGTTGTGTTATCATTATTGTGTTATCTTCCGAGGTCTTTTTTTTTTTTAAGGTTAGATCTTTTCAGATAAGAAATTTTGGTTGTTTGATTCTATTTCACTGAAATTCAAAAGATATATGGTTTTTCTTTAATGGTTTTGATGAAATGGAGTATATAAATCCGTTGGTCAGTTGTAGACACCGAGTCGGAGGACCTGTGACGAAAACCTGAAAACAAGACGGTTGAAGCGGTTGATTCCGGAAGTTTTGAAAAAAAAAACAAAAAAATAATAAGTACATAATAAGGAAGAAAAAGTTACGGCGGGTCGCTGTTGTCGATCGGATGGCTCGCGAGTGCTTAGCGGCATGGTGCGAGTGCTTAGCGGCAGCCGACGGGCGTTCGACGACAGTCGGACGCCCGCTTGACAGCACGGGGCATGCGCTCGACGTCCGTCGGACGCACGCGTCCAACCGCGAATGGCGCGCGCACGACGTCCGAGCGATGCACGAGCCCGGTGGCGCGGAGCGCGCACTCGTCGGCCACGGGGCGTGTGCGCCCGGCAGCGCGGAACGCGCGTTCGGCGGCCGCAATGCGCGGGCGCCCGGCGGTGCGGAACGCGCGCTCGACGGCCACGGGACGTGCGCGCTCGACGGCGCGAGACGCGCCCCGACGGCCGTTGGGCGAGCGCCCAACAACGTATGAATAAGACATTGGGGTCATTTTGACACTACGTAAATGATTAACAACCTATCCCTCAAAAACAATCTCATCGCAAAGCTATTTCCTAAAGCAATGTATTGGCAAGTATATATAAGACGGATGACGAAGAAAGAAGAAGAAAGAGGACCGATCCATTTCGATGGCTCCCAAAGGTCCATGATACACTTGTTCTTCCTATTGAAGCTAGTGCATCAAAAGGGGTTGTCGGTTTAAAGGTGTATGATATATTCTCAAACAAACGAGCATTGCAAGATGCACTAGGAAAATACGCAGTTAAGAACAGATTCGAATGAGGAGTATACAAGTCTAACAAGTCCATGTTTGATGTTAAATGTAAGCATGATGAGACATGTAAATGGCATGCTAGAGGTATTGTAATGCCCAATTCCGATACGTAAAAGGGAAATAAATAAAAAATATATATATTTCTGCTGCGCCTACCTTGTTTGTTTTCCTTCGACTAGTAAGACCGAAACAAAGGTCTGGTCATATTCACACTCAAACCAAAGCACACATTCTGAAAGGAAAGCAATTCAAGCCGGACATTTAGAGTAATTTGGCAAGGACTCAAGTTGAACTCATTTAGGGGTGAAATGACCCTTCGAGGCAAGGGAAATTTCATATCCCATTGAAGATACTGGGTGGAAATTCCATGGTACCTGCAGGAGGATGTGTGGCTCTTTCATTCTCGAAAGGAAGACTCACAATCATTCATTCTAGCCAGGAATGTACATAAATAGTTCCATTCATTTGACTTGAGTCAAAGGAGAAGATTGAGCACGAACATTTAAATTCATTATCCTTCCTTTAGCAGGAGTCTGTTTAAGGTTTTTTTTTTTTTGCAGGGTGGAAGTAGAGTTTTTTTAGGTTTAAAAGTAGTATTTTTCTTTTGGAGATTTTGGAGCCATTGTGAGAAACTAAAGCAAACAGATTTTAAGAAATGTAGAAAAATAGAAAGAGGAAGCACGAAACTTACATAAATGGTTAGGTAGAGGATGAAATAAAGTGTGCGATCAAAAGCTTCACTTCTTCAAAGATATAAAGGTTAAAGGAGGATGAATACTAATAGACGACATGCTCTGTAATTATTATGTCCTTTAGGTCTTCTCGAGAAACGAGATGAGGTAATAATTATGTCTACCGAAATGGTGACATCCATGCAAGCTAATGAAAATGTTAGTAGAAAGGAGTGAGCTTCCAAGATAGATAAACGGGACCATCTTCACAAAAATAAAGTAAGCAAAGCTCTAAAGAGCTTTAACATAAGCCAGATGAGACATCTGATACCGTATAGAATTAAGGCCTGAACCTGGACACATGTACCAATAAGAAGATTCAAGAATAAAGCATGACTAACGGGACCAATGGACTAGTAATAGCATCAGATTCCAAATATATACTCCTAATCCCAATTTTACATCGTAAAATACATAAAAGGGGAAAGGCACACAAAGAATGAGCCAATTAACCACTCACACGTAGAAAAGTCACTCAATGACAGATATGTTCCGGTTATCTATAAATAGCCAGTTCTAAGATATCACAAGATACGTAACCACACACTCAAACACTTTGCTTCCAAGTGTCTCTACTTTCTCTAAGCATTCCACTGGCTTAAGCATCAGAGAAGGGACGCTGACTTCGGCCCCTCTCTGACCACTTGTTTATTCCATTCAGATGTTTTGAGTTCAGCCTGATCGTATTATTCCATAGATTGACAGACATCAATTAGTATTTAAAATTCAAAGTTACAAATTAAAGGATGTAGATTTAAACATTTAACATTTAGACTATAAGGTTTAAAAGATTAGAATTTGTGATTTATAATTTAGTGGCTTAAAATTTAGGGTTTATTATAAGATATTAGATTATAGGGTTAATTAAGAAAAACTCATACGTGATTACACTAATTTGTAAATGAAATTTTGTTTTGTTTTTTTTTTGGATTAAGGTGCAAAAATACCCCTAACGTTTTGGGTCAGGAGCAATTTTACCCCTAACGTCTAAAATGGTGCAATTTTGCCCCTAACGTTTGTAGCCAAGAGCAATTTTACCCCTAACGTTGGTAATTTGGGTCAGTTTCAGACACTATTATAAAACACAGATATTTTTGTTCATTAGTTTACACCAATTGTATATCAATTCATTCTAAAAAAAAGGATTTCATATCTTTTGTAATTTAATAATAGAATTTGGGATTAATATTTATAAATTCGGTGAATTTTTTGAATTTTTTATCTAATTCGTACAAAAGACAGTATATTGTTTTTTATTTTTTTTCACATCTCAACATATGTTTATGATTTGTTACTGATAAAATGACGCACATGTGACGTGTAGATGATAAGATTCATGACCAAGAAGACAGTTTGATGAATTATTTTTGAAATTGATCCAATTTATCAACGTTAGGGGTAAAATTGCTCTTGGCTACAAACGTTAGGGGTAAAATTGCACCATTTTAGACGTTAGGGGTAAAATTGCTTCTTACCCAAAACGTTAGGGGTATTTTTGCACCTTAGCCTTTTTTTTTTTTTTGCTTATAGGAAAACTGTGGATGTTGTCGTTAGCAAATGGAGATTTTTTTTATTAACATCATAAAAAGCCAAAAATCTTCTATTTACCAACTGTGACAATCACAATCATTCTTTTAATATAAAAATTACAAAATCGAAAATATTTTATTTGCTAACTACGACAATCATAGTCATTCTTTTAATAAAAAATCACAAAACTTCATTTGCAAATCAGTATAATTATTTTTATTTAAGGTATATTATGTTTGCAAACTAGACATGTTCACCGACCCGTTATCCCGCCCAATCTGTCTAGATCTGCCTTTTATGGATTGAGTTTGGACATACATTTTGAGTAGTTGGTTCGGTCCGGTCCAAGCCCGAACATAAAATGGATTGAGCTTGAGATTTGTCTGAACGGCCCAAAACTCATGTATTTATTTATAACTATAATTAAGTTAAATTATAAGTTAATAAATTAATAAGGTCCAAAACACTTAATGAGTTTAATAAATAATTTATTAAGTTTTACTTCGAGTTTGAGAAAGAAATGATTCTGGTGTCTATATTTGTACCATTAGAATACGATTAGGAATTCTCATTTTTAAATTTGATTTGGTTGAATTATAAATGTATATGTAATTATATAGTTATATTATATTTACAGAAGTGACGTTTTTAATTTTTTTATATTATATAATTAACATTAAATTTTTAAAAAAATTTGGATAGACTAGACTGGGTTTAGGATTTAGGTTTTGTGATCGTGCTGGACCTGGTCTGAATCTGAATTTTAAAAAGATGCAGGTTAGATTGAACCTCAATAGAGAATTTTAAGGGAAAATTACACAGAAATTCATCTTTGAAAAACTATTTACAACTATATCAAATCATAATTTTGGATTATGTCAAACTAGTAAAATCAGTACTTTTAATATATTTTAAAGATTAGAATTTATAAATTAAAAGTCTATAATATATTTTCTAGGTTTATGATTTATGAATTGAAGTCTAGAATCTTTAAATTATGGATTAAAATCATAATATATAAAGAATAATGACATATTAAGAATTAAGTTTGGTGATATGACTTAGTTGTAATTTTGTACTTAATTATGATATTCATGTATTTGACCCAAATTTTAATGTGTAATCCGATAAAGTCCGATCCGAGTCTGGGCCAGCCCAACCCATAAACATGTCTGTTGCAAACTTAAAAAAATAGACTATATTTAGGGTTGGCCTAAACCTAATCGAGCAATTTTCTCGTAGGACTAAAATGTAAATTTCTGCAGTACTCAGCTGTATATATGTTATGAAATTAACCTAAACTCGGGCACAGCCGTCTCTCCCTTCCAAAGCTCATAGAAAGCGCCAGTGAGGCGGTGGCGGTGAGTTTGCTATTCGCCAATCCATTTTCAATTGATTTTTTTGTTCGTCGTGTTTAGATAAAAATAGGGCTGGATTCAATAGGGGAGAGCAGTATCAATTCGTGGTTCTCAAAATGCCGGTGGGTTTTCTACCGGATGCCCTGCATTTCCAGCCCTAGAAATTAAAATCAATGGCATCATAGTACAGATTTTGTGCTTGATTGATAGGTATTGCTGAAAGTTACGATTCTGGTTCTTTTCCAGATCTCTCTTTACGGGTACCTTATCTTCCTCTTTTCACAAATCCGCCTCCAAACGCCATTACATTTACCTGTTCTTCAAAACGAATTTTTATTTTCTTTGATTATTTCCGATGAGGATAAGCTTTGGGCCATGGGATGCAACAACGATATGTTTGCGCACCATGTAGACCACATGGGTTGTTGATTGCCATGAGGAATGTGCCAAAATGCTAATCTGAGACAACTTCATGGTATCTGTTTTACTTTTGCACTCTTTCTATTTGTGAACTACTGAGTTGCATCCCTGTGATGATTGATTATTGTGTAAAAAAGTAGTGGACTGATCTCCATTGATGACTAACCAATTCTGAGGGATGCATCTATACCTGTTTTGTTCATGCTCACTATTTTTTGAACTTCTATTTTGTAGTTTGTCAGTGGTTTCAAAGCCTAGAAACCTCCTGCGTTTTCCTTAAACATCATGGTCAAGAATCTCTTTCTACAAATGTAATCCATGTTTAGATTTCTAGGTGCGGAGGAATTAAAATGCTAGTACATGTTCGGAATGTTGTATGTGCAGAGATTGAAATCAAGTGATGAAATTGGATTTTAAATTTCTCACGACGGTCATCTGAGACACTCTTGCAGTGACTATGTTGACTCAATAATCCAATTTTCTGATGGTTCCGTTTCTTCTTAAGAAAAAGAAAATCAACTATGACCATGTTTGAGTATGTTCTCAATCAGATTCATTGTTTCATGTTTGTTGAGTCTGTTAAAGGAAGGAACAAGCTTGTGGAATCCATGGCACATACAGCATGCTATATTTGGTCTCTCATTAACCAGATCTGCTCTGAGATTGCCTAAACATTTTTGTTGGCCAACAGATTCATGTTATCTGCCCAATTGAAAATTAGTACTGAAAATTTCTATGTTTGTGCTACTCTATGCACAGACAGTTTAGTATATCCAGAAATTGAAATCAAGTGATGATTTTGGATTCAAAATTTCTCATGACGGTCATCTGAGACACTTTTGTAGTGACAATGTTGATTAAACAATCCAATTCTTCTGATGGTTTCTTCTTTGCTGGAAGAAAAGGAAATTAACTATGATTAGTTAGGTATCTTAGTAAAAATTTGTTAGTTTTTGAGTTGGTTCTCATATTCATTACTTGAGTTTCTATTTTTCACGTTGTATAAGTTTTGATCAAACTATCCTGAGATGAATGAATTTCCACTTCTGCTGACTAGTAAGATAGGTAAGTCAGACTGTAATAGACTTGATGCTCAAAATATGGATGAAATATGTTGCTGGCAATGCCATTTATGTGTACTACTTTTACATTTGATGTATGTTATACTATTGCCATGTCTATTTGAAGTTCATTCATGTGAGATTAAAATATTACAGATTGTTACTACTGAAAAGCAGCAAAGAAACCAAAGCAATTTTCATTAAGTAGTTTTGGGAATTCTATGTAGGAAGCTGAGTACTGCACCAATTGCAAATGTACATGTTAAGAGTTAGCTTTTTGAATTTTGTTAGTGTCTCACCGGTTTTCTACAAAGTTTTTGCATTTGGTTGTTATTTCAATAAGTAAGTTTAGGGAGCTGAGGGGACATTTGCAAAGTTCAATGAATCTACTTTTATGGATAAGTTTATGGAGCTTGTGATACGAAATAAGTAAGTTTAGGGAGATAGTGAGATATTAACAAGGTGGAGGAAGTCAATTTATTTTTATGGATAAGTTTAGGGAACTTGTGATGTATTAGGCCATTACAAATTTAATACAATGGTAGTAAACATACAATTATATTATCTCTAAGGTCTAAAATATTTAATATCTCTAAATATAACAGATAAAATTTAATATCTCTAAATATAACAGATAAAGTAAACAAAGTACAGTAAACTTAAGGAAACATTTATGTCCTTATTTCTATGCAGTACAAAGGATGAGTTAACAGTTAACTAAATGTGGCCGTTTAAGTGGTTAGGGTATTCCCATTCCTTAAGAAACTTTGGGGTGTGAACATTTCTTTGGTAGAAAGTTATTATTGTAGTCAACACTTAGATACATTATGGGTTTCACTGTAAAAACGAGAACAAATAAACCTTAAAGATTATTTTATATCATTCTCATGCCATGAAGAGAATCCAAATCCTCAACTAAAACATATTTAAGGAACCCTACAAAGAAAAGTTGCCCAACAATCAATGTTATCAGAACCGGATCGGACATCATATTGGATTGATGATTGAGTCATGGATCATTTGATCGGATCAGATAGTTCAGATTGGTCGAACCGGATGATGTAATAAATAAATAATATTTATATATATTAATATATATAATTAATTTAAAATTATTTTTAGGGTAATTAATTTATTAGTCCCTATATTTTGATAAAATACATTGTTTAGTCTATGTATTTTCAAAAACACATGGTAAGGTTCCTAACATTTTTCTCAGTGCATAGTTTAGTCTGTCCGTTTAGATTTTTTACCGTTTATGACTTCGGAAATGACTATATTACCCTTTACTATTTACCTTCAAACTTGAGAAGAGGAAATCTAATTTAGAAGAAAAAACTATTTGTATGGAGAACAAGAAAAAGAACAGACCCAATGCTTACGAATTTGAACGATTAAGAAGAAAATCAAAAAGAAGAACATTCAAAGTTGATTTCAAATGCATTAGAGTTTAAAGGAAATGAAAATAAAGGAAAAGAAGAATGCAAATCCAAATTGACTAAGGGTCTGTTCTTTATGACTGAAAAAAACTGAACTGACCTGAACTGAATTATACTGAAACTGAAATAATAATAATATAATCCTTTAAAAATAGCAATAATTAAAATACAAATTTGATAAAATTAATAATGGCTATGTAAAGCTCATGAACCCTAATGGCGGCGGCGACTTGCCCTCCTCGGTGACGGTGGCGGCCTATTTATCCATCCTCACACTTGTGTTGAGGCCATTGTTTTCTGCTTCGTGGTGAGCAGCTCCTCATTCTCCTGGTGTACTATGGAGAATACTTTTGAAAAACTAGCTCTGGACCCAGAGGAAGAAGAAGAATTAGCCCTTGCGCAAGATCATGTTGGGGATGAGTCTAGTGTCATAGAATTCTGCCTGGTGGGTCGCTTCCTATCGGATCGACCTATCAAGCTCACTATTATGAAGCATAGGATGGCGGGTATCTGGCGTCCAGGGAAGGGACTCAGCATCTGTGAGCTAGGGCATGGCCTGTTTATGTTTCAACTTTTCCATGCTATTGACCTTAAGCGTATCTTGGATGGCGGGCCATGGACATTCGATGGTCATTTACTGATCATGCACCATTTACAGCAGGAGGATGTCCCAACCACGGTCCCGCTATTCCAATTGCCTATTTGGGTGCAGGTCCATGATATCCCGATTGGCTTTATGTCATTATCCGTAGGTAAACTGCTGGGTCAGTTCATTGGCACTTTTGTGAAGGAAAATAAGGCTAAGGTATAGCAGCGGAAATATAAAAATTTTAGCCTACTTCCTTTTAACCATAAGATCCGTTAATCGTTATTTCATATAAAGAGGGATAAGAAGAAATACCTTTTGAAGAACAATCTACCGTTGCAAACGAAGTGCCCACAACTTCAAAAGAGATGGAAACTGTTTACCAATCTGCCCCTATCCGAAACAGACCTTCCAGACCTCCAAACGACAATCCCTTCGGTGGAAATGTGGAAGAATATGTCTAGAAGCTACTGTCCAAATATCGCGACGATCCGACGGTTCAATCTCCAGGAATCCGTGAAATAGTGAACTGACCTGATGTAGGTGAAGAAAAACGAATTTCTCCCATTTGTTTGTTTTTCCTTCTTTCATGAACACAGTGAGATTAAGTTAGAATCAACCGTATGAGATGCAACCAAAATAGATTGCCTCTAATTAACCAACACAAGATCAAAGAGAAAGAAAGATAGATGAAATTAATCGATCGATGGAAGCCGTATGAATTCTTATCCACGAACTGGGGGAGTCGAATTCTCTTTCTCTCTCTAGCTAGAGATTTCGAAAATCACAAAGGGGAAAGTATATAGCTTAGTCGAAATTCATGTAGTAGGGGGTATATATAATAACTTGTATCTAAACCCTAGTTAGATAGGAATAGGTTACTTAATAGGAATTCAATTCGGAATAGGATTCCCAATTATTATCTTATAATATATCTAGGATAATAATAAATAACCTAATTGGATAATAATAGGAGTATATTAATCTAATTAAAACTCTCAACTTAATTATCTCTTAATTAATTTAATTCACAAACCTAATCAAATTAGGATTAATGGAATTAAAATAATTCCTTATTTATTATATATAAATTTCGGCCCCCCTCTATTTAAATGGGCCTTACTGGGCTCAATTGGGCTTCCATCTATTAATGACATCCATCTCTCTTTTGGTTCCAAGTCTTATGTGTGATCCATTAGGTTCTTACTACTTCTGGCCGTATGCAACTATTAAATTAATTTCTTCAAGAATTATATTTAATCCTTGCATAACAGAATGATGTACTGAGTATGTTATTGGCAAGTCTGTAATCATTCCCCCAGAGTCCGTATTAGTTACAGTATAATTCGATCCTTTATCAACTACATCCTTGAACTGAATCTTATGACTATGGGTGATGTCAAGTCACATATAGCGAGACGTTCGTTTTACTTGTATAGGCCGAGTCAACTCAAATAGATAGGTTAAGTGAAATCTGTATTTCTTACTCTTAAGCTATCACCTTGCAAGGATTTAGAGTCGAGTCTTCCACAAGCGATCCTTGGATGTATCTCCCATTAATCGGGAGTGATAAATGATCAATCCAATGTATAACTACCCTGAAATTACCTCCTGTGATACCCAACCTTTGCAGTTCACACCCCAGAGTCATCTCTGTTAAGGATCGTGGGACCGCAAGATCAAAGTCTCACATTCAGTAATTCAGGATGACCAATTAACATTCCTTTGAATCTGAGGATTAGTTATACCTATTAATACCAATGAGATGAACAAGTGACAAGGATGAATCTACTCATCCTGTTATCTCAAATCGGATCCCCAATCCTAATGAACGACGTTTCATCGGATCTATGTAACTGTCCAGATATCTATATATATGAAGCTTGTGAGATCAGCTTTCTGTCGGACAGAAGACATTGTTACATACAAGTCTCAACCGTGATATATCAATCCTAAACATATCACTTGACTTGGGGTGGTTTTAAGTTTATTAGTTTATTATAAAGTTTTGTCTCACTTCATGCTTGTATGAACACTTTATAATCACTTTAAACAAACTTACGGATTTCCTTTTATTAGACTTTATTTAGTGCTTAAAAGGGATTGCCTTTATATATAGTTATAAAACATATATCTCATTAAAACAAATGATATAAAGAACAATTCATTTACATTAAGTTTGTATCCTGAAACAATTGTCTATAGGACACTAAACCCCAACATTTTGCTGATTACGATTCCAAGAATAACGCTGGTAGTTGGAAGAGCTATATGCGAATCCGAGTCTCCCTGGATGTTAGTCTTCCCTTGAAGCGCTGGAAGAAAATCAAGCTCCCATCTGGAGCCTGTCATGTGGTACAGTTTAAATATGAAGTGCCTATCTCTGCTCACATTTGCTAGCTGTGTGGTATCCTGGGTCACAGTGACTCCCATTGTCCCCAACACTTCGACCTGGCTGAAGCAGAGCCTGCATTACAATGGGGCAAGTGGATTAGGGTGGTAGACAGGAGACATCCTATGGGGGGTGGGGAGAAATGGCTCCGAGAGGAAAAGGCGGGACACTTCACGTCGGGACCGTCCAGTGCTACAAAAGAGAACAGTGAGCCAATGCAAGCAGCAGGAATGCACAGTTGTAACAATATGATCAGAGGGGGTAGCGGGGTAGCCGTGTTTGTTCAGAAAGATAAGGTGGTACCGGAAAGGGTTGTGCTACAGGAACTCGCAGTACCGGGGAGCTTGGGCGGGGAAGATGATGTTGAGATGACTCTGTTGGAAGAAAAGAAGCGGAAGCGGGTTGCTTTGATTGGGGGGCAGGAGCAATCAGATCCATTAAACTCAGTATCGGCCGGGCTCGGAGAGGAGCCCCGCCGGGAGCTATGATAGGCGTTTCGTGGAATTGTCGGGGACTTGGCAACCCCCGTGCATGTGCTGCTTTGAAGAAGCTTGCCAAATCGAGAAAACCTTCCTTTATTTTTCTTATGGAAACATTGGTTCATTCGAATAAAATAGAATTGTTAAAGCATAGCTTGGGTTACCAGAATTGTTTTGTTGTTGATTGTGAAGGCCGGAGTGGTGGCCTTGCCCTATTATGGGATAATAAAATTTCAGTTTCCATTTTGTCTTTTTCTTCTTCGCATATTGATTTCTCTATTGTTGAGGCCGAAGGATATACTTGGCGCTGCACTGGCTTTTATGGCCAACCTGACAGAAGGAATAGAACCTTGTCATGGAATCTTCTAAGGGAATTGAAAGGGCGCTTGATAGGGGTCAAAAACCCCCATCTTTGGGTACGGTTTTAGAACGGTTTTTAGCGTTATTTAGTTAATAAGCGAGCAATTCTCGCATTTAAATGCTTTTGTGTGAGTTAGTTAGAAATTGGAAATGTTTTATTTACTTTTCGTTGTTCAGGCTCGTTTTATGATCAATTTAGGCAAATACGGCCAAAATGGCATGCATATTATAATTCCATTATCTTTTGAAGCTAATTGATCCGTCAAAAGTCGCACCAAACGAAGCGTTTGCTCAAAATAAGCGATTGGCGGGTCAATTTAGCCTTTGGACTAATGTTGTTTGGAGTTTATGTGTGTGTGCAGGTTAAAACATGATCAATTTCAGGCAAAAATCGTGTCTCGGGGACCCCCGGCAGTCGCTCGGCGAATTGAGCATCGGTGAGCAGCCCAGGCGCTGCTCGACGAGCTGCCCAAGCACCACGCAGGCACTGCCCAAGCACAGTGCCTGCTCGCCGAGCAGGGCCCCAGAGGCCTGCTCGCCGAGCAGGTAGTGCCTGCTCGCGACGAGCAGTGCCTGCTCGCCTAGCAGCTCGCCCTACTCGGCGAGCAGACCTGCGGGAATTGGTCAAAAAGACCAATTCCGCTCCCACGACGCCACGATGGACCCCACGACTTCCTACCTGCATAAGGACACGAATTAGGTCATCAAAAGGGCCCGAGCCACGCCTATAAATAGGATTATTCCAATGTAATTAAGCATCTTTTATCTTTGTAATTTTCTTAGCTTTTCATCTTAAGAAATCCTCTCCACCTCCTCCATATCCTTCAAACCTCCATTGAAGACACCTCCGAAGCTCCGTTCACCGAGGATTGCTCAAGCTCCATCCTTAAGTCCTAGGAAGACGCCTGCATTGGTAGACAGGTTCCCTGAAAGGGATTTTTCTTCTTTTATATTCTGTCTAGCCTCTGATACATGTTATGAATCCTAGGCTCATTGTAACTTCGTGACAATACTTTCATCTTTGATATATATTATAGTTCTTGTTCATTCAATTGTTTTAATGCTTTAATCTTTGTCTTACGCTTTGTCTGATTGGTTTAACTCATTCGATAATCCCAAAATCAAGTTGGCACATATTGCGAACTGAATCTGACCTAGTCAGTGCCTATAGGATTGACGACCCTATAGAAGATTAAGCCCAAATTGCTGAGCGTTAGAGCTAGTTTCGGCCCAAATTGCTAAAATCATTACTTAGGTAGATAACTTAAGAATTGAAGGCATGTGATGTTAAACTTGAGTTTGGGGAGAACTAGTAAACACAAAATTGAAACCCAAAGAATTGTGAGTTGAATTTGAACCCAAGAGCGAACATCAAAAAGCTCTTTTTCTTGACATTTTTGTGTGAATGTTTTGACTTGTGGAAAGATTACAGATTTTGCACCTAATACTGTGTTGAATCTACATGCAATGATTTGAGATGATAAACGATGAATCAGACTCATTAGAATTAACCCTTTTCTTTACCTTATTTTCTCTTTTTTATCCACTCTAGGAAGCCCCTTTGAGCCTATATTTTTGTAGTTTATAGATTTTTCTTTCATTCTATCCCAATTTTTGCAAACCATCACTTGGTTTGCTACTTAACCCAAAGTTTTTGCAAAGCTCACATCGAGCCTTTGTCAATTCTAGCGCTTTATCTTTGTTTATGGCATCATAGTAGCAAGCCAAAAGGCTAAGAAGTGAATGAGCATCACTATCCCAAAAAAAAAGAAAAAAAAAGGGAAAACAGAAAACAGAAAAAGAAAAGAAAAGAAGAGAGACGAACAAAAAGGGAAGAACTTCATTCCCCAGTTCTTAAAATCAAAACGTCTCAAGAAAACATCCTAACAAGAGAGTAATGAATGAATAAAAAGCTCAGTCACTTCATATTTGCTAAAGCCATTTGAACTGTGTTTTTCTAGCGCTAGAACTATTAACCCTTGTTGTACCTTTAACCCTCTAACCACATTACAACCCCAATTCGAGGCTGTTTTTGATATCATCGGAGTCATATAGCATAGTAGAGGAACTCGGATGAACGTGAAAAATCAACGTAATCCTAAGCAAGAACATAAGCCGAGAGTAAACACTTTAGCCACCGAAAATTGTGTGAAATGAGTGAACTACCTATGGTGAGGTGTTTTACTTAGCGATCCCCTCAAGCTCGTTTAATTGAACATGTGTCCTTTTTCTTAAAACATATGACCTATGATAATTGAAATGCGGCTTTTGGATATCGTGTCTCTACTTTGTATTTCCGAATGCATGTAATTACAGATCCTCGAAATTGTGTCAAGCACCTAGTCAAACCGGGAGGTTTTCTAGCTTGCTTGTGATTGCGGGTTTAGTTTTTTAGTTTACTTGGGGACAAGTAAAATTTTAAGTGCGAGGAGGTTTGATAAGGGTCAAAAACCCCTATCTTTGGGTACGGTTTTAGAACGGTTTTTAGCGTTATTTAGTTAATAAGCGAGCAATTCTCGCATTTAAATGTTTTTGTGTGAGTTAGTTAGAAATTGGAAATGTTTTATTTACTTTTCGTTGTTCAGGCTCGTTTTATGATCAATTTAGGCAAATACAGCCAAAATGGCATGCATATTATAATTCCGTTATCTTTTGAAGCTAATTGATCCGTCAAAAGTCGCACCAAACGAAGCGTTTGCTCAAAATAAGCGATTGGCGGGTCAATTTAGCCTTTGGACTAATGTTGTTTGGAGTTTATGTGTGTGTGCAGGTTAAAACATGATCAATTTCAGGCAAAAATCGTGTCTCGGGGACCCCCGGCAGTCGCTCGGCGAATTGAGCATCGGTGAGCAGCCCAGGCACTGCCCCAGGCACCGCCCAGGGACCGCCCAGGCACTGCCCAGGCACCGCCTAGGCACTGTGCCTGCTCGCGACGAGCAGTGCCTGCTCGGCGAGCAGACCTGCGAGAATTGGTCAAAAAGACCAATTCCGCCCCCACGACGCCACGATGGACCCCACGACTTCCTACCTGCATAAGGACACGAATTAGGTCATCAAAAGGGCCCGAGCCACGCCTATAAATAGGATTTTTCCAATGTAATTAGGCATCTTTTATCTTTGTAATTTTCTTAGCTTTTCATCTTAAGAAATCCTCTCCACCTCCTCCATATCCTTCAAACCTCCATTGAAGACACCTCCGAAGCTCCGTTCACCGAGGATTGCTCAAGCTCCATCCTTAAGTCCTAGGAAGACGCCTGCATTGGTAGACAGGTTCCCTAAAAGGGATTTTTCTTCTTTTATATTCTGTCTAGCCTCTGATACATGTTATGAATCCTAGGCTCATTGTAACTTCGTGACAATACTTTCATCTTTGATATATATTATAGTTCTTGTTCATTCAATTGTTTTAATGCTTTAATCTTTGTCTTACGCTTTGTCTGATTAGTTTAACTCATTCGATAATCCCAAAATCAAGTTGGCACATATTGCGAGCTGAATCTGACCTAGTCAGTGCCTATAGGATTGACGACCCTATAGAAGATTAAGCCCAAATTGCTGAGCCTTAGAGCTAGTTTCGGCCTTACAAGGGAATCACGAACTAGGGACTTTAGGAGGATAGGCCGGGTTAATCGCCTCGGACACAAGTGACTTAGGTTTTAATTCAATTGCTTAAACAATCTATTTTCATTATCATCGTATCCCTTCATGTTCCTTCGGATAATTGCATTGGTAAAAGATCACTTAGGAGTAGTTTAACTTAATTAAGGGTAGAGTAACTTAATTAGGCGTTTAGTTAGAATCAGATAACTTGGTTAGGAATAGCATAATTCAACCTAGGAGTAGATTAACTTAGAAAAACCAACTCAAAACCCCCTAAGCCTAGATAACACCTGAAACCAAGTAACTCGATACTTGCAGAAATAAATCCTGTGGACGATAACCTGGACTTAACCAGAAATTTATTACTTGATAACGACGGGGTACACTTATCCCTTAGTGAGTCTCGCGGTACGAACGCCGTGAGGCACATCAGCGCTCCCCACTTCCGAGGTGTGTTATAGGAGATTGCAATGATCTCTTGTTTATGTCCGATAAGAGAGGTGGTGCCCCCCACCTAGAATGGATGTATAGGGGTTTTCGTGAAGCTGTGTCCGATTGTGAATTAGTGGACCTGTCGCTGCAAGGCTACGGGTTTACTTGGGAGAGGGGAAGAGGCACAGATGCATTTGTGGAGGAACGCCTTGACCGTTGTCTAGTCTCCCAGAAATGGCTTGATAGTTTCCTACATGCGTAGCTACAATGTCTGTTTGCAAGTGTGTCGAATCACCACCCGCTTGAGCTTCGTGTTTCAGTTAATCGGAATGAGTATAGGCAATATGTGTTCCGGATTGAGAAAGGGTGGTTGAAAGAGGCAGAGTTTGATCAGATGGTTCGGAATCAGTGGCAGCAGACAGGTCACCTGCGTTTTTGC
The DNA here is from genome assembly GCF_963576675.1 of Euphorbia lathyris. NCBI lineage: Eukaryota > Viridiplantae > Streptophyta > Magnoliopsida > Malpighiales > Euphorbiaceae > Euphorbia > Euphorbia lathyris. The sequence continues at coordinate 96,828,746 of NC_088911.1, read as the reverse complement.
GATAGGTTGATGGGAAGCGCAAAGGAGATGGAGGCCTAGGGTCGTGATTATAAACGCAGGTTTACAAAAGGAATTGACAGGTGCCAGAAACGCCTTGAGAGGTTGATGCGGGATGCAGATATGCATGGGTCGGCGGAAGTAACGACGGTCAGAGTAGAACTAAATCTGAGATTAATGCAAGAGGAGGATTATTGGAGGGTGCGTTCTAAAAGTCTGTGGTTGCAGGACGGAGATCGTAACACTAAATACTTCCATTCCGTTGCCTCTTCGCGGCACCGGCGTAAATTGATCCTGAAGCTCCGACGTGAGGATGGTTCCTGGGCTGAAAACCAGACAGAATTACAACGGACTGTAACTAAATATTTTTTGAACCTGTTTGCAGATAATGAGCCGCCTTAGCCTGGAGGGATCGAGTTTCTACAGGAAAGGGTTACTGCGGATATGAATGATGTGCTGATAGCTCCCTTCACCATTGATGAGTTTAAGAAAGCGACCTTTGACATGCACCCTGACAAGGCTCTAGGGCCTGACGGCCTGAGCCCGACATTTTTTCAACAATTCTAGCAGTCGATTGGGGATGATTTATTTGCTAGCTGCCCGACTTGGCTTGAGGCGGGTGCTTTCCCTAACTATCTGTTTCATACGGATGTGGTATTGATCCTAAAAGTGGAGACACCTAAGACTATACGGGACCTGCGGCCCATCTCCTTGTGCAATGTGATATACAAAATTATGGCCAAAGTGCTTGCCAACAGATTGAAAGGTCTACTGCCAGGTATTATTTCCCCTTGCCAGTCGGCTTTTGTCCCGGCCCGCTCAATATCAGACAATGTAATTGTTGCCTTCGAGCTTATACACTCTATGAAACGAAAAGTGAAGGGCAAACAAGGGGATGTAGCCTTTAAAACTGATATCAGCAAGGCTTATGATAGGATCAAATGGTCGTATCTGCAGAACATAATGACTCGGCTGGGCTTTCATCAGAGATTCATTAATTGGATCATGCTGTGTGTCTCCTCTGTTCAATACCAAATGATTCTGAATAATAACAAGGTAGGCCCTATTACCCCAAGCCGAGGCCTGCGACAAGGGGACCCTCTATCCCCGTATTTATTCATCCTTTGCGCTGAGGGCCTTACGGCACTACTACAACAAACTGAGACTGAGGGTACCATTCATGGCAGCCGTGTGAGCAGGTATGCACCCAGGGTATCCCACCTCCTATTTGCTGATGATAGCTTCCTGTTTTTCAAGGCTTCTCGAGAAGAAGCTGAAAGGATTAAGTCAATCTTGTTTAAATATGAACAATTGTCAGGACAATCGGTGAATCTACAGAAATCCGACATCTTTTTCAGCGCTAATGTCAACACGGCTGTCCGAACCAAAATACAAGAGATTCTGGAGGTCCACAGCCCACCGAATACTGGCCGCTACCTCGGGTTACCCTCTCTAATTGGGCGTCAGAAACGCGCGGTTTTTAGCTATCTACGGGAACGGCTGTGGCGGCGGCTCGACTCCTGGCATGGAAAATTCCTATTACAAGCAGGTAGAGAGGTTCTGATTAAGACAGTGGCACAGGCGATACCCACATACTACATGAGTATCTTCTTGCTACCAGTGTCACTTTGTGAGGAACTCCAACGTATGCTGAATGCATTCTGGTAGGGTTCATCAGGAACTAAAAGACGGATTCACTGGGCAAGTTGGCCCCGTTTGTGCATAAGGAAGGAAGATGGAGGCTTGGGCTTTCGACACCTTGAATCATTCAACATCGCACTACTTGGTAAGCAAGCATGGAACCTTATATCCAACTCGTCTACTCTGGCCAGCAGAATTATCAAAGCTAAATTTCCACGAAAGGACATTTTGGACGGCTACGTTGGGACACAACCCGAGCCTAGTTTGGCGGAGTATGTTGGAAACAAGATCAGTGCTTGCAGAAGGGTGTCAGTGGCGGGTGGGAAATGGCATAACAATCAACGTTTGGGACTCTCCATGTATTCCGAATTGCCCTGGATTCAAGCCTAGAACGCCGAAGTCTGAACTAGTGGCGCGGCTAGTTGTTGCTGACCTTAAAACGATCGAAGGGGCCGAATGGGATGTTGAGCGCTTGGAATCCGTTTTCCAACCGGAAGATGTGAATGATATCTTAGCCCTTTCGGTCGGACTCGATGAGGATGATGATCTACTCATTTGGCACTTCGAATCTCATGCGAACTACTCGGTACGTTCGGCTTACAGAATAGCTTTTGCACAAGCTTTGCCTGATGGTTCAGCAGGTGACACTGGGGGGTGGGCTCGTATTTGGAATTTGTGCATTGCGCCAAAGGTTAAGGCGTTTATTTGGCGAGCTTGCAACGACTTCATTCCGAGCCGCGAGCGATTAAGTCTAAAAGGTATCCCCGTAGAGAATGTCTGTGCAATTTATCATGACAGTGGTGAGCATAGCCTACACCTGTTTGTGGATTGCTGGTTCGCGTCGGAATGCTGGCGGGTGGCTGATATGGATGTCAGGCTTGTGCCGGTGGAGGATTTTGTTCCATGGTTCTCGGCTTTGTTGGATTGGTTAAATTCAAACACTGAACGCGAGAAATGTTGCATGTTGATCTGGTATATATGGTGTCAGCGGAACCTCTAGGTCTGGGATCAAAAACTTGCATCGCATGCTGTCTGTGTAACACGCGCTTGGGAGATCCTGTCGACGTTCCAAAGCAGTAGATGTTCTGCACACGTCGTAACTGGCCCAAGACGAAATTCGGTGCAACAGATATGGGTGGCGCCTGCCCAAGGAAATCTGAAGCTAAATATTGATGCCTCTGTGGATAGTGCGAACAAGAGAGTGGGGATGGGAGCTATCATTCGGGATGATATGGGCAGCGTATTGTTGTGCTGGACCCGTACATTCTCAGGAGCTTGGTTCGTGCTGTTAGCAGAGGCAATGTGCTTAAAAGAAGCACTGGGGTGGATTAAGGAGCAACAGCTCGACCGGATCCTCGTGGAGTCAGATGCCAAGGGCCTAGTGGACCGCTTTCATAGTGTGGAAACTGACATGTCTGAAGTTGGTCGTGTGATCGGTAAATTCCGACAATTAGCCCGGGAGGCCCGGATTCAATCCCTTATCTGTGTTCCACGTAATGCTAATCGTGTGGCGGATGTGCTGGCTAAAGCAACCTTTGTGTGGCCTAGCTCGTCTGTCTGGAATTCAGCTCCTCAATTTGTGAGATTAGTAGCTGCTTCCGATGTAACTGATATTTCAGCGTAATATTAATATGATTACCTTCGTCAAAAAAAATAAAATAAAATAAATAATGGTTCTAATAATAGTGATAATAATAATAATGAAAAAAATTTATAAAAAAAATTATAATTACAATAATTAATGATAAATTGCTGAACAAAACTGATTACTAAACTGATTGTTACTGAAATTAAGTAATAAAGAACAGAGTCTAATAGAATCTTCATGAGAGTCTAACGAGAGAGACTAAACAGTTCACCGAGAAAAACATTAGGGACTAAACAGTTCACCGAGAAAAACGTTAGAGACTTTACCGTGTGTTTTTAAAAATACAAAGACTAAACAGTGTGTTTTTGTCATAATATAGAGACTAATAAATTAATTACCCTTATTTTTATACATTATATATATCCAAAATAAATTATAAACAACTTTTGGTTTGTTATTTTTTTTGTTAATTTGAGTCTTAAATATATAACGAGTAAATTAAGTTCAGAATAAATTGAAATGTATCAACGTATTCTATGCCATAAAATCTTTTTAAAAATATATTATAAACTCAAAACGGACAAATGATGTATGAGAAATAGATGCTCAAAGTGAACGACTTGAAATGGTTTGGAAAAAGATAAAATGAAATTACTCATTTACATCTCACATAGAAAAGAAAGGAGAAACTTAACTAACTTATTAGTTTATTAGTAAATGGGCTTTTTTAACCAATTACTAGAGAAAAGGCTCTCTCACGTGCAGGGGGAGGGGGTGCAATCGATTGGCCGCCGGGTTAGGGACGCACCCGCACAATGTGGGCGACGCGAATGCCTAATTCCAGCTTCAAACCAACCCATCACAATTTTTTTTACTTCTTAGAGACCTGGGGTCACATCGGTTCCTGGCCGGATCATCGGGTCCCGGTCCGATCCCGAGTCTTTTCGGTTTTTCTACCATTGAAATAACCGGACAGGTTCGGACCGGCTTCCTCCCAACCGGTCCGGTCCGAGCCTGATAACATTGCTAATAATAATATAACAAAAAATACACCTATACAATGTTCGCCTTTCTTGACCTAAGTTAAATTATATTTAAACGAAAGTGGATTAATTTGGATCATTTAACCTCATTAGACATAATATTACAGTAATTAATAATTAAAATTAATTATTTTAAAATCCTCCACATTTGGAATTTGCTTGTTAATAAAAAGGAATACTTAATTTTTTTTTTTAAGAAAGAAATTGTACTAATGATTAGTAGATAAAACATTACTCGCAAACTTAGGAAGGACATTCACCCAACCCAATCCCCATAGATAGATATTGAAGTCAATGCCCTTGGAAAGACGTGGGCGGAATGGTTCGTTGACTGCTTAAAAAACCGAATGCTACGACTATCAATATCAGGATGTACAATTATTTATAATTATTTCAAGACTCGAATTACTACTAGACTCATGATGTAACATGCACACAAGCAAATGACAATCTAACTCCAACAAAATATCATTCCAACCTTTAGATTTTATCCAAGTTAGTGCTTCTCGACAAGAAAGAGCATCGACAACTAGCGGGTGAAGTTGACAGTTAAGCAGACCATTCCTATCAGTTACAAAATCTATAGAATTCCTCACAACATACCTAAAATCATTAACTATAAAATCTCCAGAATTCCTCGCAACATACCTAAAACCAGCAACATCAGTGGATGAAAAGATATAAGCGTCCAAGTTTACCTTAATCGATCCCACATGAGGTGGAACCCAGTGGTCGACGCGAGCCGTCATCAGAATACCAGGTTTCATAACTTGAGCATTCTTCCAATTAGACAACATAGAGATAACATTAGAGTATAGGATGCCTGCGATGGTCAAACGATTATTCCACACCTTTCAGATCCCAAAACCATCCCCATTCATCCTTAACGTGTCTCATTCTTAGCAGAATTTGGCGAATAAGCTTACAGTCTCTTTCATTGAACAAATGGCACACTAAATCATCATCCCAATGCAACATGCTATATGCGTGAAGGCTAGCCTTTGTACTTAAGTCCAAACCATCCAACTTAGGACTTTCAACAACGAATTGGTCGGGCCAGGTACCACAAATCCTCCTAGATATTAATAGATGATCAATACCCATAGGTTTTTATAAAAAAAAACAGAAAATAGATCTGAATTCAAATGATGATCATGTTTAATAGCCATGCAAACACCTGTGAAGGTTGATGGTGTACTCTCTGGTTACGACCTCTTCCTTCCTCCCCTTAGTCTTGTCCACCATTTAAAACGATAATTACCAGTAGAGAGAAAGAGAGAAGAAAGTCCTCTTTTGAGTTAGATTTTGGAAAAAAGTCCCTATATTAGTGTAATAAATAGACAAATTAAATTTTGATCTATGTATATTATCATTCAAGTTAGGAATGACTTTCAAAAGAGGAAATTTTCTCTCAATCGAATCCTGGATCAATTGGTCAAACAGGTTTTGATACCATGTCATGTAACTGTTTTAACAAATAAAAAGCATCTACCCGAGCTTCTCCACAAAATTCATAACAACAACACTAGTTCCAATACATATAGAACCACTGCACCTAACGTCAATGCTACTCTTATCTTAATCCTTATTCTCCCTTTCTTCACATCAATTATAACAGAATCAGCAGCCTTTACATCATTCCCTCTCTAATAATATTCCTCAACAAATAATTTTCTTGTAAATCAAGCACATAACAAACCATTCCAGAAAGCAAAATATCAATAAATCCAAATCTAACCAACACAAACAATATAGAAGACAATTCTGTACTTATATCACCATATCCAATTCTGCACATTATTACAATACGAAAATACAAGGTATCAACAACAGGATGTGTTTCTCATGCAACAAAATTATCACGATTAAACCAATAAATCACCACACCAAATGACAAATAAAGTACCAAGAGAAGAACAGATTGGAAAACTATTGAGTGTGAATAAGAACATTAAAAAATACCTGGAACAGTAGAAATAGATCATCGAGAGAAGGTCTGGGGCTTTCACTGTTCTCAAAGACCCAACCCAGATGAACTGAAGTTCTTAGAAATAGATCACCCAGAGAAGGCTTGGGGCCTTCACCGCTCAAATACCCAACCTAGACGAACTGAAATTCAGAAGAGAAGGAACGCACACAGAGAGAAAAGGAAAGTAAGTTTAGGGATTTTATAACATAAAGAGAAAGAACGCACGCGCAGAGGAAAGGAAATGAAAGTAAGTTTAGGGATTTTGGGGTTTCTTCCCTTAGCGCCAAAACTTTTAGTATTTCCGCTTCTAACTTTTCGTATTCCCGCTTCTTTTTAGTTTAGGGATTTAGGGGTTTCTTTGAGTATTTTTTTTTATATTTCCTATCTTTTTCTTGGTTTGTACTTTACCAATTAATTTAAAGAAATAACACTAATTTGCTTCCCCCAAATTAATCATCAATAAGTTCTCGAGTTAAACAAAAATCATAAATTAAGTCTCCATTTTATTAATTTTTTTATCAATTGAGTCCTTATCAAAAATCATTCGATTGAACAGTTTCAGACCCTCTTACCCGAATCCATTTTGAGCAAACATAAAGATCATTACAATCCACATCAAATAGTCACGGTTTCTAATTTTAGGATATTATGAAAACGCAATTGCTAATTTTTGCTTTATTTAGTGACCTAATTGATGATTTTAAAACTTTAAAATCCTAATTGACTTTTAAATTTTAATTTAGACATTAAAATGAGTGTTATGCCACATTTAAGAATATTTCTCTTTTCTCTTACTTGTTGCACTTAAATTACTTGACAAAATATAATATATTCCACATTTCTCTAGAAGGGTTCTTTCTAAGCCCATTGTTCCACATTTTTACTAATAAATCAACTTAAATTACTTATTGTAAGTCAAATAATTTTTATAGATGATTTCATAAAAAAAATTATGTTTTGACAATTAATTATTATAAATCAAGTTATAAATAGAAAAAATTATTACTTAATTTTTTTTATCTTATTCTTAATTTTTTTTACTTTTTACTTTGATGGGAAATTGTAGAGCCAAAGTCATTTTTTTATTTTTTTTTTTTTTTTTTTGGAGGGAAATGGTAGAGTCAAAAAGTAGGTGATATTTTAGGAAATTAATTAGTGTGAAATAACGCAACGGTATTTCCTTGATTAAATGTTGCTTTATTTAATTATCAAGTTAAAAATGCAACGTTATTTATAAATATTGTGTAAACATTACCTTAGCTCAAATAAAACAACAACAAAAATATCAAAAACAACACTTTATCTAGAATCATTGCATTATACATTCATGAATAGTAGTAGTCAAATAAATTTAGCTAATGCAATGTTTTAAGGCATCACTTTCTAAAAAATGGTTGCAATATACAATCTATAGTGTAGTGATCACCAACAATTCAACGAGCCCCGGAAACAACAAAATCTCCTCCAAATAAAGATAAGATTAGCTTTAAGATTTGCCTCAAGAGAGACGAATTCAGAAAATAACGAGCTTTATAAACACGAGCAACTAGCGAATCTAGGCTTTTTAACAAAGGCCAACCTTGCTTTGCAAGTAGAGCTAAGTTAAACTGATGGAGATTCCAGAACCCCATATACCCCCAACTTCTTAGGCAAACACAACTTTTCACAAGACTTCAAATGAAGCCCTTTTCTATCATCGCCATCCAAACACCATCAGAGGCCAGAACATATATATTGAGCAATAAAAACAAGCTCATAACCTGCGAAGGAATAGATTTAATAACAGACTTAATCACAACTTGTTTACCTGCACGACTTTCAACTTCTCAACCTTGATGGAATCATATCCTCAACATAATTAAAAACTTGAGCCCTACTATGACCGACCATAGAGGAAATGACCAAGTATTCGCTCAGACTAGAAGCAGAAGAAACACTCGAAATCATGCTTAAGGACTGGCTAACAAGAGCTGAGAAATTTCTACTAAAGGAAATTGACGAGTTAATGAAATTCACTTTCTAACCAGAAGCTTTCTTATACTTGGTAAGACAGTCCTTCACTATAAGACGCTCCTCCTTAGTAGCTTTAAAGAACAAATAACTATCATCCGTGAAGAACAAGTGAGTAATCGGGGGAGCTTTCTTAGCAATACGACAACCATGAATAAGACCTTGAGCTTTTCCAAATGAGACAGAAAAGATGACAACATTTTGACAAAAATAATAAATAAATAAGAGGAAATCTGGCCGCCTTGACACAGACCTCTATGAGAAGTAATAGGGGCGACATAATGAGCACAATTGATTATATAGTACATTGGCTTAGTGGCACACTACATAACCAAGCTAACTTAGCTTTGAGCGAAACCCAGCCAACTGAATAATTCAAGTTTAGTTTGTACTACCATTGAAAAGTCATCCAACTAAATTAACTTATTTATCGATTAATTTGGTTATTCTACAAAACCCAGCCGGTGGAAATAACCGAAATTTTATATCGTTTACTACTAAAATCAAATTTTATAGATTGGAAAATTGAATTTCACAGGTTCAATTAGTTATTTCAGTCTAGTTCGAGTTTTGAATTCCACTAAAATTAATAGTTTAATTAATGAATATCTTATTCATTTAAAATTATTATTGATTTTAAATAAATATTTTTTACACAAAACCTTACTCTCTCCTTCCAATCACACCTTTATTCACCATGAGATGGTTATTATTGATTTGAATCAACCCTTGTTATGGAAATCCTAAATCTCCACAAAAGTCTGAAATGCCCATAATATGTGTTCCTTATAGATGCAATTGGAGGATAAAATTGAAAAATGCATCAATTTGTTACCGTATTGAATCAAATCATACTGTTACGCATTCTAAGCCTTTTTTTTTAATATTTACTATTAGATCCAAACTTACTAAAATTTTAAGGTGAAAATTCTAAGCATTCTATTGCATTTAATAAGTCAAAGTATAAAGATGAATAACCAATTTCATTTATTTGGTTATTCAATATCCAATGGACACTACTACTAATATTAATAATTTACTTTTACATAAATGCTCTCCTTAATTTTATCATAATTTTATAACTCGAATTGCAATTTTTTATTATTATTACTACTTCGGGTTTTCTAATCTTATGAAAATTTTCTACTTTAAAAGTTTTCTCAACCCAACCCAATCCTTCAACCAAGAACAAAATTATTTACATAATTTAATTTTTACGCTAGCTGTTTTTAATTTTTGAACTGTCAGGTTCTTAAGTTCGGATATTGATTTGGTTAAGTAGGCGTTCAGTGTAGAAAACCTTTGTATTTTTAGTTATTATATATCTATTGTAACTAGAAACATAACTATACTATTACCAACCACGTGGTTCAAGTGGTTAAAATACAAATCAATTTAATAAAAAATAATACGTTATTTCTTTTCCGAAGCGAAGCAAGGGTATCTTTCTAGTTTAATACTAAAATCAAATTGTATAGACTGAAACATTGAATTTCACCAGTTCAATAAGTTATTTTGGCCTAATTCGATTTTTGAATTCTCCTATTAATATTAATAGTTTAAATAATTAATATCTTATTCATTTAAATTTATTATTCATTTTCAATTAAGAATTCTTATACAAAAACCTTAGTCCCTCCAAATATATACTCCCTCCTTCCAATCATACCCTTATTCACCATGTATTACCATTAAAAAGTCATCCAACTAAATTAACTTATATATATCAATTGGTTTGGTTATTTGTTAGACGATTTTTACAAGTATACTATTTCGCTTGTAGTAATAAAAGATATCGATCCTACAGGGAAAGCTATTGATTATTAATTAACTGTTATTTATTAATTCGTTTTCTTGTACTTTATAGAAAATCATTAATTTGGTAAAAACATTTTAATTTATCTAAGTTAATTGTTAATACTACTCCTATGATTTATTTCCATGCATAGCCCGGATACAAGTTGACAATAATTAAGCAGTATGAACAATTGTCATTACTGTCAATCTTCTGCAATCATATTGGAGAATCATTTTTAATCCAATCTCTCGATCCAGGATTAAGAAACTTAAGTTTAATCAGATTAATAATAATAACTCATTGACCTATCGTAGTGAATTAGGATTTTTAAACTAAGAAGACAAGTTTAGATATACAATATGATTATCATTTTATAAAATGAATCTCTTCAGATTTATGAACCGATAACTATTTCTATGTTTTGCTTGTATGAATTTCCCTAAAACAGTCACAAAGCAATGAATAATAAAACACTGAATATAGAATAATTTGCATTCGATTGATTAATATCTGGTGAAAATGTATTGACAAAGTTGAACATGAATTGAAGATAGAAAATAGAAAGGAAAGACTGAAACAAGAGAAAGCATAAGGGTTGTGAATCCTTTTACTGTCTCTATAAGGTTTATTAGGCCTCATGTTGTCTTCTTTGTTGTATCTTCTTCTTATATCTCGAGGAAGTTTATCTCTCGATCTCACTTCCTTCAATGTTAGTAATAAATATTCTAAATGATTTTATTATTTTAGTATCTGTGATTCTAAAATATCTTTCTTCTGATTAATTTCTGTATATCTGTGCTTGAGATGAAGATTCTCTTATAGATGATGAAAGATTATATCTGTTGATGTAGCACCCTTCCATAAAGGTGTGATGAATGGAAGTAGCTAATGGTGAAGAAGAACACTGTTTGAACCAAAGGATGTGCCAGGCACGAAGAATCATGTCTTTCCAAAGAAGAAGAATAAGGAACGAACAAGACAGGCATGTCAGGTTCATGGTATGAGAAGAATAAACTTGGCTGGAAAAATGAGGTCTCATGAACGTGACTGTGTGTCACGATCGTGACAATGGTTTTTGCCTCTGATCTTGGTTTTCTTCATATCACGACCGTGACACATGGGCCATGGATGTGACTGTGGTTTTCTTCTTATTATGCTCCTTTTTGTCCGTCTTTTGCTCGTTTTTTTCTGATAATCCTTAAACGTTAGTATTGATATTACTAAAAGTAGTCAGCGTATACAATGAAAGACAAAAGAAAAAACATAGAGACTACACATAGCATATACTGAGCTAGCCTACTTCTATTTCTTTTTCTTTTGCTTAGACTGACTAAGCTCATGCTGTGTTCTAGCTACTTCTTTCTCCCCCGTTTTGTCAGCATCGGGAGGAGGAATCCTAAAGGCATCGGTAAGGACGGCTCTGGTCAGCTCTGTGGACAGCGCCTTAAGCCTATCGGTGCTTTCATTGACACCATCAAAAATTGCAACTCCATCATCTGATACCTCGGCGGGTATATTGAGTTCAACAACACTGATCATGCTTACTATGAAAGCTTGAGATTTACCTATCCAGGTAAGTGCGTCGGTCAGGCCAGCAACGACTTGATGAAAAGTCTTCAGTAGGGATGTGTCGTAATATTGACGCTGAATATTTGTGTGACGTATGTGGTTGAAGGTTTGTCTGGTGATAGACAGCATTTCATTTTGCTTCATAGCGTCAGTATCCACCTCTTGCTTATTCAAGTTCAGGCAATCGAACGGCCTCACCAATTTGCTCTATTGAGCACTGAGAATAGGAGACCATTTGCTCGTTGGTTTTGATTTGCTCGGTGTGAAGCTGAGCAAAAAGCATTTTGACTTCATCAGAAGTTGCATAGCGCGTGTTCGCAGCTGACAAAGTCTGAACTTGTTCTTGAAGAGCGTTGAGATGTTGAACTATTGTCAGTTGGATCTCAGCCAACTTTGCGATGGAATCTTGCTTAGCTTGCTGTGCTTGAAAGGTAACGATGACACTCAGCAAGTCCTTGAATCCTTTAACTTCGTTGAGAAGCTGAGTTACATGGGAGAGCTGAGTTGTCTCGGCGGTAGAAGACCCAGCAGCAGGTTGAGTGGTTTGATGAAGGTCTTTGATTAGTGTTTGCACCGAGTCGATGATTCTTTTTCCAGACTCGGTGGCATGCAAGTAGCTAAGAGAGCCTTCATTAACTTGTCTTGTTTCCTCAGTATGACCGGTTGGGAGAGGAGTCAGAGGAACAATATGGTCAGTGACTGGAAGTGTGTTTCCAATCTGCACTTGAGTTTCAGGTAGAACTGATTGATCGGCAGAGGTGTTGATTGGAGAAGAAGTAATTCTAATGTTGTCTGTGTTGACTGGTGCAGGAATGTTGTGAGTCAGCACAATGCTTGGATTGACAGCATTTACAGGAATTGACTCAACTTGACTTGTTGAGTTGGCGGAAGCATTCAAGTCGGCGTGTTCCTTTGGTGAAGAAACAGAGGCTTGCTTTTCAAGGGAAGCCGATGGAGTAGTGGTTGGTTGTTTTCTGAAAAATTTCAGCTTTAGTTTAGAAGGGTCTTGGGTCGGCTTCTGAATGACAAAGTCAGGGACAGTTGGTGGTTGAACAGGAATGTCAATTACTGACTTCTGACTTGCCTTAACTAGTCTTCTTCCGTGAGGAGGAGTGTCAGCTTGAATAGACTCTCCTGAGTGAGAGGGAGAAGTTTCCTCTTGATCAGCATTAAGCTGGTCAGCTTGTTCTTGTTCTTGATGAATATTGGGTTGGTCAGTTTCTTGTTCATTTCCAGCAGCCAACTCAGTATATATTGGCTCAGCTCCAACCTCACTAGCTGTTTCCTCTGTGTCCTCAGCGTCATCCTGACCGCTGGCTTCTTCTTCTTCTTCATCATCTTCTTCACTATCACCATCTAACTCTTCCTCAACTTGTGCAATGAACTGATCGTCCAGATGCACCTCATCTTCTTGATGCTCAGCTATAGTTCTTAGACACTGTGTGTAGTGAGAGTCACCAGGGACAACTATATCAGTAGAAATAGCATCAATAGGAGTTAGTGTAGAAGTCTTCTGCTTCTTTTGAGGCTGCACATCAGCATCTATTCTTTCCTCAGTTTCAGGCTCATCTTGCATGCTCCTTTTCTCAGCTGACTTAGGTCTTTCCTGACCTGGTTCAGCAGCTGACTTAGGCTTCTTGGTCTGAGGCTCATCCTTCTTTGAAGGAGTTCCGACAGCTTTCCTCTTGCGGGCAGCTGGAGCCTTTGTCCTTTTGCTTTGCTTTGGAGCTGTTTCCTCAGCTTGTTGTTCAGCAGCAGCTTTTCCTTTCTATAGTGGCCGATTGAACTTCAAAGACCTCAGCGAAGCCGCAGTAATCTCAGATCCTCTAGCCTTTGTTTCCTGAGATAGATCAATTTGATGATCTAAGAGGATTCTGGTGATGAGTGATCCCAGCCTGAGAGTTCCAGTGCTCCTTAGGAACCCAGCAATCAAGAATACTGGCATATTGATCGGCTTGTACGTCAGCATATGCCATATGAAGCATTGCTCAAAGTTCGTTGCTGAGGTGGTGCAGTTGATCTTGGGATAAATAAAGTAGGTCAGCAAATAGTGAGCCATCTTTTGGTGCTGACCCATTGAGGTACTTGAGATTTCTCCAGAATGACCAGGGGGCTTGCAAAAGTTGACTTCGTAGTTAGTGTTATCCTGATCTCCAGTTCTCCTCAGTTTTGCTCCCTCATTTTTCAATTTCAGCAAATTTTCCAAATAGGTGGGATTGATGAAAATCGTTTTCCCCCTTACTACTGTTGCCAGATAGTCCTGGTTATCATCAGCGATTCGGAGGTTGTTGTAGAACTCCCTTACTAGGTCAGGATAGGTGTGATCCCTAATGGAGAACAGCTCGGTCCAACCATTTTGCGATATCCATTCGCAGAAGGGTTGCTCGGATGTCACAAAGGTCTTAGAAACCCATCGTGAGAAGTCTACTTTCCATTCGCTAATATCTTCAAATACCTTGGAATAGGTTCTTGCCTTGGTCGGCTTTCCTTTGGATGGGGCAGCTTGGTCAGCTTTGCCTTTGCTCGGCGTAGTGACCTTGGTAATTTCAGGCACAGTAGTTTGCCTGGAGGGTTCATCGGAGCTGGTCTTAGGGTGACCGTCACCGGAGATGTTGATGGAAACTCTAGTCATTGTTTCAGAAAAGGATTGGAAGCTTTGAGGGTTTTTTAGAAAGAGAATGCTTTGCCAAAGAATTCGGTAAGTGTAAAGAAAATAAAAATGGGGATTTACCCATTATTTATAGCGGTGAAGTGTGGATCTTATCGAATCCATGTGTCAGTTTTGCCTTGGGATTATCAATCGACAAAGATCCTGGCTTTTATGACACATTCGGCGCATACGTCATCCTAGGTGGCTATTCGCGTGCTTTTGCATTTAATGCAACGGATCTAACACTCAGCGTTTAGAATACTAAGCGTTTTAGATTCTGAGTGGTCAGTAGTATATGAAAGGATGATTTCTCAGTTTGAGATTACTACTCGGTGTGCATATTGACTCAGTATTGATATTTAATTTTTTTTTTCTTTAAGTACTCAGCATAACAATCACTCAGCATGCATTTGCATAAATCATTCAGCATAGTAATTCACTCAGCATAAATTTTCATTTTAGAATAGGAATTTAATGAAGAGGATTAAACATACCAATGGCTTCTCTCAGTATGCTGAACTGTTCACGAGCCAGTGGCTTTGTGAAGATATCCGCAAGCTGCTCATCCGTTGGGACGTAGGTCAGCTTTATCTCACCCTTGAGTACATGGTCTCTAATGAAGTGATGCCTTATGCTGACATGCTTCATTCTGCTGTGTTGAATTGGGTTCTTTGATAGATCAATTGCACTTTTGTTGTCGCATTTGACCTAAATTGTCTTTGTTTGAACACCATAGTCTTCAAGCTGTTGCTTAATCCATAGGACTTGAGCAACACAGTGACCAGCAGCAATGTACTCAGCTTCAGTGGTAGACAAGGCTACTGACGCCTGCTTCTTGCTGAACCAGGATACAAGACAGCTTCCTAAGAAATGACATCCTCCAGAGGTGCTTTTCCGTTCTAGCTTGTCTCTACCATAGTCAGCGTCAGTGTATCCAACGAGTGTAAAGCCATGAGTGTTGGGATACCATAAACCTGCGTTCACTGAGCTTTGCAAATATCTAAGGATTCTTTTTACAGCTATGTAATGAGATTCCTTAGGGTTAGATTGATATCTAGCACAGTAGCATACTGAGAACTGAATGTCTGGTCTACTGGCTGTTAAGTAAAGTAGAGAGCCTATCATACCTCGATACAATTTGATGTCTACTAACTTACCATTCTTGTCAGCACAGAGGACAGTGTCAGTGCCCATAGGAGTGGATATTGGCTTGCAATTTTCAAGATCATATTTCTTCAATATCTCCTTGGCATATTTAGCTTGACTGATGAAGATGCCATTCTTTCCTTGTTTGATTTGAAGTCCAAGGAAGAAGTTGAGTTCTCCCATCATAGACATTTCAAACTCAGTCTGCATTTGCTTGCTAAATTCCTTGCACATTGACTCATTAGTAGCACCGAAAATAATATCATCAACATATATTTGAGCCAGCAGGGTATCTTTACCCTTTCTCTTAATGAATAAGGTTGTATCAGCTTTGCCCCTGACGTAGTTTCTAGTCAACAGGAAACTGGTCAGCCTCTTATACCAAGCACGTGGTGCTTGCTTGAGGCCGTACAGAGACTTTTTGAGCTTATAAACGTGGTTTGGGAATTTAGGATCCTCAAACCCTGGAGGTTGATTAACATAAACTTCCTCGTTTATAACTCCATTAAGAAATGCACTCTTAATATCCATTTGAAACAGTTTAAAGTTCATGTAAGATGCATATGCCCATAAAATCCTAATAGCCTCTAGCCTTGCCACTGGGGCAAAGGTCTCACCATAGTCAATACCTTCTTGCTGACTGTAGCCCTGAGCTACAAGCCTTGCTTTGTTCCTGACTACGTTTCCTTGCTCATCCAGCTTGTTGCGGAAGACCCATCTTGTTCCAATGGTCTTCTGACTCTTTGGATGTGGCACTAGCTCCCATACATCGTTTCTTCTAAATTGGTCAAGTTCCTCTTGCATTGTGCTCATCCAGAATTCATCTTCCTCAGCATCAGCGAAGTTCTTAGGTTCCTGAACTGAGACGAAGGCTACATTACTGAGGTACCTCCTGAGTTGGTTTCTTATCATCAGGGTATTCTCAGCGGCATCAAGGATTGCACTCTCTGAGTGCCCTCTTGGAATCCTTATCTCTTTGGGTAGATTGATGTCTTGTGCTGCCTGTGTTTCAACAATCTCTGCAGGTGAAGACTGGTCAGTGAAAACAATATTTGGTTCACTTTTACCTTTAGTCAGCCCTTGAGGAAATGACTCAGGGCTGTATCTTGATCAGCGGGTGCTGAGTGTGGATCATCCTCGGTCAGCGGCAGATATCTTCCTGCAGGGTTAGTTTCGTCGAACTCAACATGTACTAACTCTTCTAAAACTTGAGTTCGTTTATTGAAAACTCTGTATGCTTTGCTGTTTGTTGAGTAGCCTAAAAAGATAGCTTCATCAACTTTTGAGTCAAATTTAGCTAGGCTATCTTTAGTGTTTAAAATAAAACATTTACAGCCAAAGGCACGAAAGTATCCAATGTTGGGCTTTCGTCCTTTTCAAAGCTCATAGGGGGTTTTCTTTAGTATAGGTCTAACAAGAGCCCTATTAAGAATGTAGCACGCTGTGTTAACAGCTTCTCCCCAAAAATACTTTGGAAGCCTATGCTCACTCAGCATTGTTCTGGCTATTTCAACCAATGTTCTGTTCTTCCTTTCAACAACCCCATTTTGTTGAGGCGTCCTAGGAGCAGAAAAATTATGGTCAATGCCGCTGGCTTCACAGAATTCAACAAACTGTTGGTTTTTGAATTCTCCACCATTATCACTTCGGATGTGAGCCAATTTTAGGTCTTTGTCATTTTCAAGTTTTCTGACCAAATTTGAAAATGTCTCAAATGTCTCATCCTTGCTACTCAGCAAGATGACCCAAGTGTACCGAGAGAAGTCATCTACAATGACCAAGGAAAATCTTCTTCCACCCAGACTCAGCAGCTGGACTGGACCGAAGAGATCCAAGTGTAGTAATTCTAACGGACGCTTAGTTGAGACAATGTTTTTGCTATGAAAAGATTGTTTGGTTTGTTTTCCAGCTTGGCAAGCATGGCATAATTGATCTTTTTCAAATCTAAGTTCAGGCAGTCCCTCAACCAATTGCTTTCTTGCTAATTTGGCCAGGAGGTCCATGCTTACATGACCAAGTCTCCTGTGCCATAGCCAGGAATTTTCTTCCTTTGAAACTAAGCATACAGTTTTTGAAAACTTTTTCTCTAAGTCTAGCATAAAGACATTATCAATCCGAGGGGCAGTTAAAATTAACTCATTTGTTTTTCCCTCGTATATTTTACATCCAGTAGCATCAAATATAACTTTTCTCCCATTATCACATAGTTGAGCAACGCTGAGTAAGTTATATTTGAGTCCGCTGACTAGGGAGACTGACTCAATAGTAGGATTACCTCCGATGGTTCTTGACCCTACTATCTTACCCTTTTTGTTGTCTCCAAAACTTACGCTTCCTCCTCGTTTACGCTCAAATGTGATGAACTGAGTTTCATCACCAGTCATGTGCCTCGAGCATGCGCTGTCAATATACTACATCTTTGACTTCTCAGCACACCTTAGGCTTACCTGCATTGTAACTAGTTACTTTTAGGTACCCAATTCTTTTTGGGTCCTTGATTGTTAGGTTCAACAGGTAAAGCATCATATTTTATTTTATGGCGGCATACATGGACAGTATGGCCATTCTTTCCACAGAAGTCACAGCTGACCTTCCGTTTAGGATTTTTCACTGACTGGTCAGCACCCCAGTGCTGAGCGTGCCAGCACACCTTAGTGGTGTGTCCTTTCTTCCCACAGAAGTCACACTGGACATTCCGCTGGGGATTCCATCTCTGCTGACCAGTACTTCAGTACTGAGCATTCAGAGGAATATTCCTTTTGTTTTGAACCTTTAGTTGGTTCTGGATATTTGTGACGTCCTTTCTCAGTTTTTTTGAATCTGATTGGACTTTAGAGACAGACTCATGTATAATTTTCATGTTATCATGCAAAGTTGAGTTGTCCTAAAGAAGGTATCTGAGGTCACTTAGCTTGACCTCTTCAACTTCGTCACAGCGCCTGCTGAGTGCTCTAATTTTCTTATTACACTTTTTGACAAGTGTATAGAGATCACTCAGGGCATTACCCATTTCGTTTCTGAGCTGGGAAAGTGATATTACCTCATTTGATTGCTCCTCATCGTCAGATGCAATGGAGGGGTCAGCATGCTCAGAGACGCACGGCTCAGCAAGTTCGTCAGCCATGAAGCATATCTTCGCTGACTCGGTGGCCTCAGCTTCTGTTGATGAAGACTCATCATTGTCGCTCCATGTAGCCACCATTGCCTTTTTGCCGTTCTTCTTATCTTTCCTCATTGTGGGGAAGCTTGACTTTATATGGCCAATTTGATGACATTCAAAGCATGTAATGGGCTTTGAGTTGTCTTTCTTCTATTTGCTGTCACTGGACTCAGCTTTATACTTATCAAACTTTCTATAAGGCTTCTTAGAATATTTGTCATTTTTCCTGAACAACCTTTTCATCTTCCTTGTGAACATAGCCATCTCTTCATCATCTGTTGAGCTCCCATCAGTGGAGTCAGCTTTCATGACAAGAGATTTCTGCTTATTGTCTTCAGACTTTTCCTTCACCTCGAAGTTTTTCATTGATATCTCATGGGTCAGCAACGAGCTGATGAGTTCGTCATATTTGTAGGTGGTTAAGTCCTGAGCTTCCTCAACAGCGGTCTTCTTTGCTTGCCAGTCTTTAGGAAGACTCCTGAGTATCTTTTTGACTTGTTCTTCCTCAGTGAAGATCTTCCCAAGTCTCTTGAGCTCATTGATGATGTTGGTAAACCTTGCATTCATGTCAGATATACCCTCATCATTGTTCATTTCGAACAGCTCGTACAGTCTCATCTGTTGGTTCACCTTGGACTCCTTTACTTTATTGGTTCCCTCGTAGGTGACCTCCAGCTTCTTCCAGATCTCTTGCGCCGACTCACAACCTGAGATTTTATTATATTCTGCAGCATCGAGCGCACAGTGAAGCATATTTATAGCCGAAGCATGATTTTGTAGCTTCTTGAGATCATCCTCTGTCCATTTGGCCTCAGATTTAACAACTGTTTGGCCAGCCACAACTTCGACAGGTACAAATGGGCCTTGGACTATGGATAGCCAGGCACTCATGTTTGTAGCCTGAATGAAATTTTTCATCCTATTCTTCTAGAAGGTATAGTTAGACCCGAAGAATAGGGGAGGCCGAGTAATGGACAGCCCCTCAGGTAAGATCTGAGTTGTTTGGTTTCCTGGGAGAAACCGAGTGCTGTTTTCGCCCATAGTGGGGATTAGCTCAAGGTGGTTAAACCTTTTACAGTGAGCTTTTAAGCTCTGATACCACTTCTTGGTCCCTTATAGCGTTACAAGTATAGTTCCAAGGGGGGGTTAGGAACTATTTAAAAAAATTTAAGCTAGGGCAGACTTCTTTTTATTTATGGTAATGTCAACTAGACAGCATACTGTGTCGTCTGAACTTTACCCAAAGTGGAAACACTTTGTCTGGAAGTTTTCCTTAGCTAGCTGCTGTCTTGTACGCTTTGTCGAATCAACCCAGCAGCTTCGTCCCGAAGTTGTTCCCTGAAGGTCTTCTAGATCCTTCTTCCGCTGAGTTGCGTTTTGTCCATAATGACAACGTTTTGACATACGCGGGCCGAGTTGCGTTAATCTGTTTGACTTGGGCTTTGACTTCCGTATTGGGCTTGGGCCTTTTAAACTTTGTATCTTATAAACAATTTAACTCAACATTGAACAAACACATTAGTAGTATAAATCAAAGCATTTAAACTTAGTGTGTTTTAGAATATGTTTTTAATTATACTTAAACAATTTTGTCAAATCAAAATTATGTGGAAAGGTGTTTCAACAGTTAGCTGCCATCCATTTTTATCATGTTTCTGCTCAAATCATAAACAACCACATGAAATCTTTCCAAAACACTCAATAAACTACGACTAATTGCATGAATGTAAATGTGAAAATACATGCGAATATAAGTAAATTTTGGACTTATCATTATTATATAAAACCCAACTGGCGGAAATAACCGAAATTTTATATAATTTAATACTAAAATCAAATTGTATAGATTAGAAAATTGAATTTCACTGGTTCAATTGGTTATTTCGAGCTAGTTCGAGTTTTGAATTCCATTAAAATTAGTAGTTTAAATAAAGAATATCTTATTCATTTAAATTTATTATTGATTTTAAATAAATATTTTTATACAAAAACCCTACTCTCTCTCCAAATATAGACTCCCTCCTTCCAATCATACCCTTATTCACCAAGAAGAGATGGTTATTATTGATTTGAATCAACCGTTGTTATGGAAATCCTAAGTCTCCACAAACTGGCCGTTCTATTTTTTATAGTAACGAAATTAATCGTTATGTCCATTAACAATTGTCCAACAAGGCACAACCCACTACTGTGATCTTCATCACTACCAGTGCCTCCGATCAAGTTGGCCATTGGCCTGTAGCTACTCCATAGTGTTAAATTGAGACTTGGAATAGTAAAATTGAAAAAAGCTTAAATTGAGAAATTAAAAAGCTCTTAAAATTGGCTCAACTGAATAATTAAGGTTTGGTTTATATTACCATTAAAAAAAAGTCAACCAACTAAATTAACTAATATATCGATTGGTTTGGTTACTGTACAAAACCCAATTGATGGAAATAACTGAAATTTTACATAATTTAATATTAAAATCGAATTATAGAGACTGTAAAATTGATTTTCACCACTTCAATTAGTTATTTCGGTCTAATTCGATTTTTGAATTCCCTTAAAACTAATAGTTCAAATAATTAATATCTTATTCATTTAATTTTATTATTGATTTTAAATTAATAACAAAAACCTTACTCCCTCGAAATATGTACTCTCTCCATCATACCCTTATTCACCAGAAGATGGTTATTATTTATTTGAATCAAGCGCTATGTTGGAAATCCTATGTCTCCACAAATTGGTCATTCTATTTTTTATAGCAACAAAATTAATCATTATGTCCGTTAAAAATTGTTCAACAAGGGCACAACCCATTACTGTGATCTTCATCATTACTAGAGCCTCCGACCAAGTCGGCCATTGGGTAGTGGCTACTCCAAAGTGTTAAGGAGTGTCGTTGAAATTGAGAATTGGAATTGTAAAACTGAAAAAAAAACTTAAACTGAGAAATTTAAAAAAAGGCTAAAATTGGGTCAACTGAATAAATAATTAAAGTTCGGTTTGTATTGCCATTAAGAAAAGTCATCCAACTAAATTGACTTATATATCGATTAAATTGGCTATTCTACAAAACCAAACTATGCGAAGTGTGTGTAGTAACATTTACACCACAAAAGGATGATTTGCTTCACAAAAGAGAACATGCGAAGTGACATTTACACCACAAAAGACCGATTTTGATTCACGAAATGAGAAAATGTGAAGTCTATGAAGAGTAAAAATCATGCTCAAAATGATGATTTTTCTTCGTAGACGTATAATCGCTTTCTGCGAAACAAAAATCGTCATTTTCAGCATGTTTTTTTTCACAGCTTTCGCAAAACGCATTTTGCGAAGAAATTTTCTGGAAAAAAAGATGAAAGCGAAAGGGTAGATACTTACATTATTCCCGTACAAGAAGAAAGAAACCAAGATAAATATATACGCACAAGAAAAAAGACACCAAGACACGAAAAGAAACATCAAGATGAAGAACCATGAAGATAAAGAACTATGACTTAATTTTCTACAAACAGGAAGATGAAGAAGCAAGAGAATAAGAGAGGAAGAAGAGACAGACATGATGAAACAGTAGATAGGAAGAAAACCTTGGTGCTTCGTTCAATATAAAGAAAGAGGGGAAGATAAAACATTGGAGGAAGATGAAACGATGGAGGAAAGATGAAAGGTCTGAGGTATTTTGAGAAAGTCACAATAATATAGTCTAGATATGTAATGTGTTGGGTAATTGGTCTAAATATGTAAATGAGTCTCCCATTTGATCCAGTTTTATAATTTTCCCATTAATGAATAAAATGATAAATCTTTTTAAGATGTTAATATATAAATATTAAATATTAAATATATTTTAATTTTTAAGTGTGATTTAATTTTAAAATTTATTAAAACAATTAATGAATAAAATTAGTCATATTCTATTTTTAGTCGTAAGATAAGATGTGCCTTATTCATATCTACATACAATGTATAGGAGCGTTTCATTTTATATAATAATTTTAGTTTTAATTTTTAAAATATTAATATTAATATTTTTAATTTTAGTTATTTAAATATTAAAGGGAAATGTACAAAAATAAACCTTGTGGTTACACCTGTTTTCGATTAGCACCATAGGGTTTAAAAGTTTGTAAAATGGTACCTTGAGGTTCATTCCGTTATCAAACACATATCAAATTGACTAACGGTGTTAAAAGTCAAAGGGAAAGAGTTAATTTGGTCCTTATATTTATTTATTTTATAGATTAACTCTCCTTATTATCTAATTATCATAAACAAACCCCAAAATAAAATTTAAAAATCAATAACACCATCTTCTCACTCTCTTTTTAATTTCTTATTTTTTTTCTCCTCTTTTTCTCTCTCTTCTCTTTCCCATCTTTCTTAATTTATTTCTAAAATCAATTGAATTAAAAATTAGACATTAAAATCAATCCAATATTTAAAATAGGTAAGAAAATTAATAATAAGAAAATTAATAAACACTGCCACATAACAGCATATCTGAAAATAACTTGATTAAGAAAGAGAAATTAATAACCAATGCCACTTTCACCTCCATATCCAAAGATTGCCGATTTACAGACTCTCTCGCCTAATGACAGCAGCAGCAAACACAAACGTTATAGCCACCGTCGGAGCATTAGGATACAGAGCACCGGAGCTTTCAAAGTTGAAAAAAAGCCAACACGAAAATGATGTTTACAGCCTCGGAGTCATCATGTTAGAACTTCTCACCGGAAAATCTCCCGACGAGGCAATGAATGGTGTTGATTTCCCTCAGTGGGTTGCTTCGATTATTAAAGAATAATGGACTAATGAAGTTTTTGATTTGGAATTGATGAAAGATGTGAATGAAATTGGGGATGAATTGCTTAATACTTTGAAATTGGCTCCTCATTGTGTTGATCCTTCACCGTGGCGAGACCAAAGGTTGAGCAAGTTTTGAAGCAGTTGGAGGAGATTAGACCGGAAAGTGAAACTCTAGCTGGAAGTTCTAGAGTTTCTGGTGGAGGAATTGGAATTGAATTCCGGTAGCAAGTGATTGAGGAATAAATTGCAGAGATTTTGGAGATAGATTTAGATTATTAGTATTACAATTCTTTCATTCTTATTAAGTGTTGTGCTTTTTTTATTAGTGTTCTTGATAAATCAAATATGGGAATTTAAGTCTAGCAGAAGGACCATGAAGGTAGAAAACAACGGTGTCGTAGGCACGAGCGGCAGCGATAGGTGTTGAATAAGAACCAAGCCAAATCCTAGAGCGTTTGTTAGGTTCTCTAATCTCGGTGATCCACTTCCCCCGCTTTCTCATCCTTATACCTCTATATGGCTTTGGCTTGTCTTGTACCTGCCTGAGCTTCCTTTTCTCTGGGCTGGGACTTGTAATTGTAGCAGAAGAAGTGGAGCTGGAGAAGGGAGAAGAGAAAAGAAAAGAAAGAAGAAAAATAAAATAGAATAAAATTAAGGAGAGATAGTGAGGATGGTTTAATTGATTTTTATTTTTTATTTATTTTGGGGTAGGTTTGTGATATTTAGATAATAAATAGGGTTAATTTATAAAATAAATAAATATAAGGACCAAATTAACTCTTTTCCTTTTGACTTTTAACACCGTTAGTCAAATTGGTATGTGTTTGGTAACAGAATGAACCTCAATGTACCATTTTGCAAACTTTAAAACCACAGGGTGTTAATCGAAAATAGGTATAACCACAAGGTTTATTTTTATACTTTTCCCAATATTAAATGTATTTAATTATATAAAAAAAATTAGTGTTAGATATGTGCTTATTAAACACAAAACACATTGAAATTGACTGTCACTATATTCGTGACCAAGTTTTAGCCGGTTTAATCAAGCTTATCTATGTTTCTTCTACTGATCAGGCGGCTGATGTCTTTACCAAGGTGCTCTCCATTAAGGATCATCATCGTCACTCTTTCAAGTTTGGTACTTTAGGGTCTCATTCATTACCATCTTGAAGGGGAGTATTGAAGTTAATTGAAAATTAATTAGTTAAATTAAAGAATTTGAGGTAGTATTAGGTTTTTTTAGTGTTTTTTATTTCTTTATGAAATGTTTCTGTAATTTGCCTTTGTGTAGTTAAGCTTTTTGTCCCCTCCTTCGGACATGTGTCATTCGTTTGGTGAGTCTGTTTTGCTTTCTTATCTATAATGTTTTTCTTTGCCTTTTTAGGCACTGTTCTTTTTTAGGTTCTCAAATTCTTTTTTTCTGATTTGGGTAAGTTTATAATTCCTTGATAAAAAAAATAAAAGTAATGAATAAAATAGAATTTTTTAAGATATTAAGATATAAATATTAAATATATTGTAGTTTTTAGTGTGATTTAATTTTAAAATTTATCAAAACAATTAATGAATAAAATTAACCATATTATATTTTTAGTAGTAAGATAAGATGTGCCTTATTCATATCTACATATAATGTATATGAGCGTTTCATTTTATGTAATCGTTTTATTTTTAATTTTTAAAATATTAATATTTTAAAATTATAATTATTTAAATATTAAATGTATTTAATTATATATATATATATATATATATAATTATTGTTAGATATTTGCTTACTAAACACAAAACACATTGAAATTGAATGTGACTATGTTCGTGACCAAGTTTTAGCCGGTTTAATCAAGTCTGTCCATGTTTCTTCTGCTGATCAGGTGGCTGATGTCTTTACTAAGATGCTCTTTGTTAAGGATCATTATCGCCACTCTTCCAAGATTAGTACTTCAGGGTCTCCTTCATTACCAGCTGGGGGGGGGGGGGAGTATTAAAGTTAATTAACGATTAATTAGTTAAATTAAAGAATTTGAAGTAGTATTGGGTTTCTTTTAGTGTTTCTTATTTCTTTATGGATTGTTTCTGTAATTTGCCTTTATAGCCGTTAAGCTTTTTTGTCCCTTCAGACACGTGTCATTCGTTAGGTGGGTCTGTTTTGTTTTCTTATCTATAGTGTTTTTTTTTTTCCTTTTTAGGCTCTATTTCTTTTTAGACTCTGAAATTCTTTATTGGTGATTTGGGTAAGTTTATAATTCCTTGATCAAAAAATAAAATTAATGAATAGAATGATAAATTTTTTAAGTATTGAGATATAAATATTAAATATATTTTAGTTTTTAAATGTGATTTAATTTTAAAATTTATTAAAACAATTAATGAATAAAATTAACCATATTCTATTTTTAGTCGTATGATAAGATGTGCCTTATTCATATCTACATATAATGTATAGGAGCGTTTCATTTTATATAATCGTTTTATTTTTAATTGTTAAAATATTAATATTTTTAAGTTTTAATTATTTAAATAATAAATTTATTTAATTATATATATAAAAAAATAGTGTTAGATATTTGCTTATTAAACCTTAAAATCCTCTAATATATAATCAATTTGGCTTTGTCAAATGCCGGCTCATATCGAACTGCATCGTGGATGTATCTGAGGGGGTTAATCGGCTTCAGAAGTGGTGTTTTAGTGGTAATATTTCTATTAAGGTTGATATAAAGAAGGTGTTTGATACGCTTGATTGGAACTTTCTACTTGAGGTTCCAGCGGCCTTCGGTTTATCGCTCCAACTCCATGACTGGGTTCTGAATGTTTCTTCTTCAGTAAGAGTATCTGTGTATTAATTGAAATAACAGAGGATATGTTGCTTGATCTCGGGGCGTTTATCAGGGAGACCCTCTTTCTCCTCTTCTGTTTTACATTGCCAATGACTTTTTGAGCCGTCTTATACTACAATGGGTTTCTTCAAGTCATTCAGCCTTGCTCTTACATTCGGGGCTCCTCTTCCCCCACTCAGTTCCTTTGGCCATAGGCATGGTTTGTGTTTTTTTTAATTCCTTTGGCCATATGTATCTTTTTTTGTTTAAGATTAAATTTTATGTAAAAATTAATGAATAAAATGATAAAAAAAAATTTAAGTTATTAATATATATCTTAGTTTTTAATGTCATTTAACTTTAAAATTTATTAAAATAATTAATTAATAAAATTAAACACTTTCTATTTTAGGCATGGTTTGTGTTTTTTTATGTATGTTTTTTTATTTAAGATTAAATTTTGTATAAAAATTAATGAATAAAATGATAAAAAATTTAAGATATTAATATATATTTTAGTTTTTAATGTGATTTAATTTTAAAATTTATTAAAATCTATTACTATATTTAAAACAGCTTACCTTTAAGCTGATGTGTCATATTCTCAATTTTTTTTTTGATTTTTTGTTCAATTCTTCTTATATTCTCAAATTAATACTCTTCCATAACTGCTCTTTCCACCCCCTCGATCTTAGTCCACTTTCATTTATCTCAACTACTTGCTAAACTGCTTCGATTTTTTTTTTTGGAAACTGGTTTTCAGTTTCATCTTTTCTCACCCTAATCTCTTATTTGCTCATCTTTTATTTTTATGGTTCTTAAATTTCTAAAATTCTAATTTTCATTGTCTTCTTTACCCAATATGCATGGGCAATTGCAGGTCTTATTGTAAGGCAGGTTCTCATTGATTGTATATCCTTCAGTGCTTCTCTTTGGTTATGCCCTGATGAGGATTAAAATATAGGTTTTCTGATAGTGTTATTCCTTCAACAACGCCCTCTCCCGACCAGCTACCCTTCTTCCTTAACTTTTGTTTTTCTTAACTGCACTCCAAAATTGTAGTTTTCATACAGTTTCCTCTATACACTTTCCTTGATCTGTTGTTTAAACGATACGCGGCAAACTCAAAAGCCGATAGTCTATATTTGTTTGGATCTTTTGTTTTTCCGACTTAGTGAAACTTTCATGGGTTTGCTCTATCTCTCTCGCTATGAGTTCAATCTATCATGGTTTCAAAGGTATACATTTGCATCCGTGTGTTCAATTTTATACAATTTTTCCTCTACAATATTTATGAGAAATTTAAGTTCTTATTGGTTCTATATTTTAGTTTTTATTTGTGTTCTTACTTTTTCTCTATGGGTTTGATCTACCATGATTTTAAAGTTATATATTTGCCCCTCCATGTTCAATTTTCTATAATTTACTTGATTTACTTTGTTCATATTCTTCCGATTTCATTTCCATTCAATTCCAAGGTTGGAGATGTTTGCTTTGTTGTATTTTTATTTTATTTTCAGGTAAACAATACAAGGATAGATTATAGGGGTTTTTGGGGGTGGGGAATGAGACAACTAGAAGGGGATTTCTTTAGTTAAAGAGTGAGTATTTTATTTTGCCAAATTCAACTTCATATTTACATTACTATGTACTTCAAAGGTTACAGTGTTATTTTCCAATCTCAACATATTTACTTTTTTTTTTTTGCATGAACGGTTAGTTACTTTTTGATCCTAACTTCTCTCTTTTACCACTATAATTTTTTATGTTTTCCTTTAGGGCTTTCTTATATCACTGGATTTCTTGGAGTTGGTATGATGGGGGATCTGCAATTGGTTGATGTATGTTGCTCTAATGGAGTATGTACTAAAGATCGATGAAGTTTTAAAGTTAGTTCCCTCTCAGGATTTTTTATTTATTTTTTTCAATGTTAGTCCCCTAATTGGTTTTTGATAAATTACACAATATAGTCATAGACATATTAAAGACCTTTGAATGACGATTAAATTGATGCATATTGGAGAGCATGTTTTACAAGTTTAATTAGTTCACTGGAATTTTTTTATGTATTTTATTTTATTTTATTTTTACATGTATAATTTTTTTTCTGATTGAAATCCGTTCATTCTGCAGAAGCTTTTGCATTAGGAGGGACTTCATCTCCAATCCATAAACACTAAAAAAAGGCTTATGGTAGTGGCCTTGCTATGCTCCTTCCTCCACCATTCCTGGGTATATTCATTATTGTTGTATCTGTTCTTAAGGCATTGTTGGACAGTTTTATAATCATCCAAGCACAATATCATCTCCAAGATGGTCAAATTTGTAGAGATAAACTTTGATGAAATTCAATGAGGTATGATAAAACATGTTTTTTTCCAGTGCTAATTTAGTGTGGGTTAAAATCCACATACAGTTGCAGTAAGGATGTTGATGTCAAATTGTCAACCATTTTTTAAATGAAGGGCTTGAAACTCAATTTCTTTGGCGTGCTAGCTTTACTTCATCTTATGGTATTAACTTGATTAATGTTGAGTAGAACCCTTTATTAGTTTGACAATTCAATGATTTGTAAATTCATTTAGTTTCATTGGTAGGATTAGTGTTTATACAACATGCTCCATTTTTATTTTTTTTGGTTTTGTGCAATAAAAAATTAGGCTAAATATTATATATTCATTTGTTGATTGCTCCCTTAATATGTCCTTTGGGTTGTGAATCAAATGATCATTTCTCTCTCTCATATATTTAGCAGACGGTGACGGAGTAACGCTCATGGAAAAATCTTTTGCAGATTTTAATAAATTCATTGCCTAGCTTTCTGTAAGAGATGAAATGCAAGTGAGATATGAGAAAGGGCATATAAAGAAGGAGTGTTGAGGCCGAGGTGGTTTTCATCTATGAGAGTGGAGGTTTTATTTGCTCACTAGATCAATATATGATAGGTTCGACATATCCCTCTCCATTTCCACAAACTCAAAACGCAAGCAAATACTGAACACCACAATAGGACACCCCAACAACCAGAGTAACTGATAGGGGTATTTTATCCCTATCTTTTAGCGTGATTTACGGGTTGATTTTGGATAAAATAAATAAGTTTAATTACAAAAATAAAGCGTTTTGATAAAATAAAGAAATAAAAATAAATTTCGTACTTTCAGTTAATTTTCCATGTTTTTTATTAGTTTAGGAAATAAAAACGTCAAGCTAACTCGGCTCGCAAGATTTGTATTTCAGGTACGAGCAAGGAGCAAAAATCTACTCAAATACGCGGGGCGTATCATCCTTTACGCGGGGCGTGAAACATGGTGTCAGCAATAATTGCCTTATCCGCAGACGCCATGTGGAATTGACTCAACATACGCGGGGCGTATGCCACCCTACGCGGGGCGTATGACACATGTCAGAAATAATTGGCCTAATCCTGAAAGTCAGACTGCACTGTCTCCTTGAGTCAACTCTTCGTTCGCGAGGCGTATCACCATACACGCGAGGCGTACCAGGCAATTCCTCAATGATAAAAAGCTCAGAGACTCATTTACGCGGGGCGTGCTTCAGCTACGCACGGCGTAAAAGCTCCAATTCAAGCAATAAAACTTCAGAGACTCAAACACGCGGGGCGTACTTCAGCTACACAGGGCGTGCTTGAGACAACAAGACATGGAATTAGTCCACATGCAGGAGATTTCTGACGAAATGGGCACTTACGCGGGGCGTAGACCACCTTACGCGAGGCGTATCATGGGATTTCTGCACCAAATAATGTTGCTCCATACTTGTGCTTTGTGAAGTTACAACATTGCCCTTGCTTGATGTTTATAAATAGGAAGCTCTTGAACTCCATTTGACACCAATTACACACTAGAGAGCAAAACTATACTCTTTTGATTATTGTAATTTAGATTCAAATTTTGTAGTTAAACTCTCCCCCTCGAGAGCTTGTTTGGTTGTTCCGGCGTTCCATCGAAGTTCCGTCCCACCACTCGTCACCAAGCTCGAGAGTTCCACCTCCACGACCTAGGAGACGGCTTTGAGTCCGGTTAGCTAGTTCCAAGGGCGGATTCTCCCCTTTTACCTGCTAATTAGCTTGTACTCTTCCTATGTACTAGGCTTGGTTGTATTTCATCTATTCACTTTCCATATTTATAATTTATGATTCATAATCTCTATTTCTCTTTACGTGTTAATGTTTATTACTTGTTTTGATATTCGTAATTGATTATTGTGTAGGAGAACGCGATTTTCGCCGCCATTCGGGCAATCCTTAGGGAGTTATATAGGTGTTGCCTTACCGGAAGTGACAAACCGGAAACCGTAGGAATTGACAAGCCACGGAACTTACGGGCCCTAGTTTCTAATTCCCCCGCATTAGACACGCCTTGACTAGGAATCACGTAGTCTAAGTGCTTCACGGGTCGGTCCTACTACACTTAGTCGTCTTTACAAGAGTAAATTATTATCCGTATACATTTAGAGTCGTTATTTATCGTGGTTATAACTTATCGTTATTCATCATACTTCATAGGGTTTTAGCTACATAAATCTGTGTCGCCAATAGTTAGGAATAGTGTGTAGTTGCGTCTTACTTCACCCTAAAGTAATCACCGCTTAAATAACATACGAAACCGAGTCGTCTAATACTTGTAATTATAAATATCGTGGATTCGATACCCGATCTTAACCGGATTATTACTTGATACGACGGGGTACACTTGCCCCTAAGTAGTCGTAGTGTCTAGTGGAGTTAGAACATTTAAAAGATCACATCCATATTCATAGCACATTCACCGCAATACACATCTAGTCGTCATTAGAAAACTCTACCTAGATCCTGCGCCGCATCAAGTTTTTGGCACCGTTGCCGGGGATTTATAATCTCCTACAATATTAGACAAAAACATTTCATTGTTAGTTTAAGCATTCTTTTTGTATAAATTGTTTATATATACTTTTACTAACATTATTCTTTCTTGTTGATAATTCTTTTATACTTGTTTTACTTTATGCACACCCGATCTAAAAGTGATTCTCTCGTACCTATTGATCTCGAAATTGAACGTACTCTTTGTAGGTTACGTAGAGAAAGAATGGCAAACCCCAACGCCGAGGTCAACCAACCCAACGGAAACCAAAGGCCGCACGTGAATAACATCCGCGGGGGCAATGATACGCGTTCGATGATGGAGATCCTTGCTCCGCATCGTCCCCAAAATCATAACGGCATTGTCGCTCCCACGATCCCGTCCAACACATACGAGATCAAGACCGGCATGATCCAACTGATACAACAATGTGGTCAATTCGGAGGGGAACTCCATGAGAACCCCAACGAACATTTGGATAAATTTCTTATGTGTGCCGATACCTCTCGGTAAAATGGTGTTCCCGTTGAGGCTGTGAGACTAAAATTGTTTCCTTTTTCATTGACAGGACATGCGTTGGAATGGCTACACTCATTGGAGGCGGGATCCATCACGTCATGGGAGGAGCTCGAAAAGGAGTTCCTTTCCTACTATTTTCCGCCATCCAAAACAGTCAAGTTACGGATCGATATCACGTCCTTCAGGCAGTTGGAATGCGAGGCCCTTCATGCAGCTTGGGATAGGTTCCGAAAGTTGCTCCAAAACTGCCCCCACCATGACATCCCGAAGCACGACTTGGTAAGCACTTTTTACCACGGGTTAACCCCCACTAACCGTGCGACTGTTGATTCCGCTGTAGGTGGGGATCTATTTCGGAAGTCAGCTAGTGAGGCCTACGAGCTCATTCATGAGCTCGCGA
This sequence comes from Euphorbia lathyris, assembly GCF_963576675.1. Taxonomy (NCBI): domain Eukaryota; kingdom Viridiplantae; phylum Streptophyta; class Magnoliopsida; order Malpighiales; family Euphorbiaceae; genus Euphorbia; species Euphorbia lathyris. The sequence goes on along the minus strand of NC_088911.1, from coordinate 96,796,766 downwards.
GGAAAAGCGTACAATGACAAGAGGATCGGCTTGCCAGCCCGTCGCGACACCAAATGTTTGCTGTGGAGAAAGAGGCTCCGAAAAGCTCCATAGCAGAAATGCATAAGAAACTTGACTCATTAATTTCCCAACTAAGCCTCAACAAAAGTGCACAGGTCCTGATGTGCAATCACTGTGGTGGAGACCACGATGGACTCAACTGCCAAGCCGGTAGCCCTTTCGCCGACGACATCGAGAGTGTAAGTTACGTAGGAGGAAATCCAAGGTATAATCCCAATCCAAACTCCTATCACCACCACAATAATAGTAACGGCGGATGGAGGCCTCGTTACCAACACCCGAACTTGTCATATGGCAATAATAATGTGTTGAGACCCCCATCCGACTTTGAGTAAGAATTTTGGGAAAACGGGCTCGGGCAATCACAAGCCGCGCCCGGTAATCGGAACGCTCCACCTTCCAACAATGTACACAACCAATCGGTCACGTCTTTGTTGAAGGACATATTAACCCGTCTTTCCGATAGCGAAGTGTTTTGCAGGGATCTTAGCCGCCAAGTAGCTCACCTGAACCGTCAACAGCAGGAAAGGCCTCTAGGAACCCTCCCGGCAAACACTGAACAAAACCCGCGGGGTAAGAATCGGGAATCCGGACAAGCGATAACACTCATGAATAGGGGAAGTTCGGACCCGTCAAGCTCCAACGTGGACGCCTTGCAATGAGCTGCCATATGAGAAAGTCGAGCTACTTTGACTCAAAACGTAGCACCGGTTTGAATTTCTCGAACCACTTGTTTATATGTACTATAAACGTTTTTCAACTTATTTTTATTTTTGTTTGTCTCTACTTCTAGTTATTTTTACGTATGCCATTGTTAGTTTCCACTATCTCATCATCCTCCTTTTCAGCTATCATAAATAAAAATAAGAAAAACAAATCCCATTTTTATCCAAATTTTTGAAGTCACGCGGGGCGTACACACCTTCACGCCCCGCGTATTTGTGTGTCTGCTCCTGTTTCCAACAAAAAAGGCACACTATGCAGGGCGTACCTATAAGCGCGCCCCGCGTACCTTCCCTAATTCGTCTTAGTAAAAGCCACATAGAGGACACGCGGGGCGTACCCTGGGGTTGCGCCGCGCGTATCCTCGGGGAGTTGTGAATCACAACTCCCCATGGCAGCTTTTTCTTCATAACCTCCCATCATTCCTCTTCCCCAAAAATCTTTCCCACTTCTCCACTCCACCTCTTCTCCTCTCCAATCAACTTCCACCTTTTCAAATTCAAATCCTCAACCTCCCTCCATAATAAATTTTGCATTAACTACCCTCTTAATTTCAAAATTAAAACACACAAAAACATTAATTCAACATAAAAACCATAAAAACATTAACACCTCATTAATAACATCATAAATCAAAACTCCAAAAAAAAAATTCAAAATACATCTAAAAACCGAAAAAGATTGCTCCAAGTTCGTTTTTACGCGCGGCGTACTCCCCTGTACGCCTCGGGCCCCTGCCCTCTTCTTCCATCAAAAAGGGCAGGAGGTGCACTACGTGTGGCGTACCCCCATGTACGCCCCGCGTATCGTGCCCCTATTGCGTAATTGACGCTCAAGAGGTGGGATACGCGTGGCGTGGCCACTTCACGCCGCACGTATCCCTCCTGGGGATCCAAGTTTTTCTTGGATCCCTACTTCCCTTCTACATATATACCCTTCCTTTCCTCCTTTTTCTTCCTCACTCATTACCCCAACTCTTCACAACACTCATCTTCTACTCTTTCTATCCCTTTCTTCCATCATGACACGAAGCAAACGACCCGCTTCCGAGTGCCCCCCACGAGCCACTCGTGCCCGTACCGGCCGCACCCTAAACCAATCACAACAACCACCCGAGCGGGAAAGCACACCCCCCTCACCCGCCAATACCGGGCTCCTTTTCACCTTCTCACCGAGGAGGAGGCCACCCGGTACGAAGAACTTTGTGCGGCCACGGTCCAAGAACTTCCGTACATCCCACGTAGCGTGCTCGATCAACACGATCTCGGTACGCCTTTAGAAGCTCATCTCCGTGCCGTCGGGTGGTACGACATCTACAGTACAGCATACCATGTGTACCCCTCCTTGGTCATTGAATTCTTCACCACCCTCACCTCCAATAATGTACCCGGAGCCGCGCTTTTCAATTTCCGCCTCCAAAACCGTCCCTTCACCATTGACACCCAATGGCTTCGCAACCACTTCACTCACCAAGTGGAGCCTAGCGTCGCCCATTGGCCCGATGGTGTCTCCGCTCCCGAATTTTGGACCTCCATTACCGGGTCCGATGACTATCACGTATCCAACCTCCACCCGGCTTGTATTCATGACCCTATTCTCCAGCTCCTTCACCGCTTCATCTCCTTCTACTTCACGTGGAAATTCGAGTCCACCAAGGTCAACAAACACGAATTGTTGGCCCTCTACTGTTGTGCCAAAGGGCTCACATACGACCTCGCCTACCACGTGGCCGTCCACCTCCGCGCCACACCCATCCGAAAATGGGCCAAGCTCGGGTTCGGCCACCTCATCACCATCTTCGCCCTCTCCACTCTCGGCTCCGATGCCATTGAGCACCTCTCGCGCCTTGTGCCTCGGCCGTTGGACACAAACGCCTTTAAATCCTTAAAGCGTCCAACTTCCGGCCCGGGCGAGACTTCGGGGGCAGCTCACTCCAATGCGGAAGGGGACTCGGATTCAAGCATGGGTCTCAATTTCAGTCCTCCACCCCTCCACGACTTCAACACTCTTTATGCTCGGTTGGATATCTTAGAGGATAACCAACACCGGGACCGGGTTCATTATGACTCCTAATTTTCCACCCTCAACACCCGCTCCTACTCCATCGAAGCACAACAACGGGAGGATCGGGTTCATCTCGATGCTCGCTTCGATGCCCTCACCAACTCCTTCGCCTCCTACTTTAACATCCATGGAAACCCTCCTCCACCACAACCATAGTTTCCGTTTTTCTTTTTATGTTTTCTGTATGTAGTTCTTTTTGATGTTGTTTTTGTTATTTCCTGTGTTATTTTTTATGTTTTTAGTGTACGATGTTTTCATTCTAATATATATCGTTAAGTTCCGGGTATGTTCTGTGCTTTCGTTGTGTTTGTTTTTGTTGTTTGAAATAACACCACGCAGGGCGTACCCTATGGTACGCCCCGCGTACCCTGCATTCTCCTACTTACAAAAGTTCAGAAACTCAAACACGCAGGGCGCCCTGTTCCTGCGCCCCGCGTATTTGAGTCTTTGACTCAAAAAGAGATAACAACGCCACCCTACGCGGAGCGCCCCCCCTGGGCACGCCTCGCGTAGGGCCCCTGACCACTAAGGGTCTTCTTTTCCTTCCTTACCTTTATTTTTGTTTTTGTTTTGACTTTTTTTTATGACGCCCTTGGAACAGGCGTCATTTTAAATAACGTAGAGGGACGTGCAACCCCGCACTTAACGTTTGTTTTGCACTACCAAAAACAAAAAAATTAAATAACCAACAGAATAATTAAACTAATTTATTGACTCTTTTAAATTTTCCCGACACGCTATCCCTCCTTCGGAAATTAATTAAAGTTCCGTTATTTGTCATCAAAAATAAAAGACGTCGACACAAGGGGATGATCTAATTAAGGAATTTTAGTCTTGGTTTTGAAATTAGGGAATTTGTGCAAAGCTTAGGTTAGTACTAAACTAAGGCATTGAGTCTTAACTCAAATGTTATCTCCATAATGAACTTTGAAAAGGCAATAAAAACGGGATAGTTGAGAATTTAGCAAAGACTTAATAGTACACAATTTAAACCCGAATCTTTGTGAGGTATTTTTGAGCCTAAAGGAGTTCGTACGAGAACTCTAATTCTTTCACAATTTTTCGAGAGTTTTAACTTCACTCGACTCATAGAATTTGCATCTAATGCCGGGTTAAGTACACTTATTTTTGGTAAAAAGGAAATAGATGATAAACCGAACCCACTTAGGTTAATTTTTCTTAATTTATTTTTCTCGTTTTCATTAAACATTAGGAAACCCCTTCGAGCCTATTAACCAACTTTTTTTGTTAATACCCTTTTAACATTTAACCCTTTTTCCTCTTGTTCGAATACCGACAAAATCAATTTGCACCCAAATCACTCGGAAAAAGTCACGGCCTTAACAAACGAGCACCATAAGCCTTCAAAATATTGTTTTTATACCTCTATCAAAACAAAGGATACGATAAAAATAAAAAGGCATTCTCAAGCTCCACCCGAGCAATTTTGAAGTATATTTTGTAAAATTCGCCAAGGCCGAAATAAACAAAAACACGGTGCAATCACAAAACGGTATTTTTGAACTCGAGTTTCTTTAAACTAACCACTAAAGAAGCCACCCACATTACAACTCCCCTCCGGGTTCATTTTTAATGTTGCCTAACCATATTTTAGGAGGAAAAACCCGGATGCAAATGCAAATTCAACATGATCTCGAGTAAGTGCAAAGAAGAGTGCTAAAACACCGACCCACCTAAAATTGAGCGTAAGAGCGAAATCCCTTGGTGAGGTACTATCGGGTTCTCAAAAGATAATCAACCCCCGTTAATATTGCCTATTAATCTTGATCATGGAGGTTTCAAACAAGTTTTGTACTCAATTGTTTGCGTAGGTACTTACCGAAACCTTTGCATAAAACCATAACTTTGAAATCACGCACTTGGCAAAACCAACCCTCGGTTTGTTCCTTAATTTTCTCAATCCCTTGTCTTTCGATTTCTTTTACTTGAGGACAAGTAAAACTTTAAAGTCCGAGGAGGTTTGATAGGGGTATTTTACCCCTATCTTTTAGCGTGATTTACGGGTTGATTTTGGATAAAATAAATAAGTTTAATTACAAAAATAAAGCGTTTTGATAAAATAAAGAAATAAAAATAAATTTCGTACTTTCAGTTAATTTTTCGTGTTTTTAATTAGTTTAGGAAATAAAAACGTCAAGCTAACTCGGCTCGCAAGATTTGTATTTCAGGTATGAGCAAGGAGCAAAAATCTACTCAAATACGCGGGGCATATCATCCTTTACGCGGGGCATGAAACATGGTGTCAGCAATAATTGCCTTATCCGCAGACGCCATGTGGAATTGACTCAGCATACACGGGGCGTATGCCACCCTACGCGGGGCGTATGACACATGTCGGAAATAATTGGCCTAATCCTGAAAGTCAGAATGCACTGTCTCCTTGAGTCAACTCTTCGTACGCGAGGCGTATCACCATACACGCGAGGCATACCAGGCAATTCCTCAATTATAAAAGCTCAGAGACTCATTTACGCGGGGCATGCTTCAGCTACGCACGGCGTAAAAGCTCCAATTCAAGCAATAAAACTTCAGAGACTCAAACACGCGGGGAGTACTTCAGCTACGCAGGGCGTGCTTGAGACAACAAGACATGGAATTAGTCTACATGCAGGAGATTTCTGACGGAATGGGCACTTACGCGGGGCGTAGACCACCTTACGTGAGGTGTATTATGGGATTTCTGCACCAAATAATGTTGCTCCATACTTGTGCTTTGTGAAGTTACAACATTGCCCTTGCTTGATGTTTATAAATAGGAAGCTCTTGAACTCCATTTGACACCAATTACACACTAGAGAGCAAAACTATACTCTTTTGATTATTGTAATTTAGATTCAGATTTTGTAGTTAAACTCTCCCCCTCGAGAGCTTGTTCGGTTGTTCCGGCGTTCCATCGAAGTTCCGTTCCACCACTCGTCACCAAGCTCGAGAGTTCCACCTCCACGACCTAGGAGACAGCTTTGAGTCCGGTTAGCTAGTTCCAAGGGCGGATTCTCCCTTTTTACCTGCTAATTAGCTTGTACTCTTTCTATGTACTAGGCTTGATTGTATTTCATCTATTCACTTTCCATATTTATAATTTATGATTCATAATCTCTATTTCCCTTTACGTGTTAATGTTTATTACTTGTTTTGATATTCGTAATTGATTATTATGTAGGAGAACGCGATTTCCGTCGCCATTCGGGCTATCCTTAGGGAGTTATATAGGTGTTGCCTTACTGGAAGTGACAAACCGGAAACCGTAGGAATTGACAAGCCACGGAACTTACGAGCCCTAGTTTCTAATTCCCCCGTATTAGACACGCCTTGACTAGGAATCACGTAGTCTAAGTGCTTCACGGGTCGGTCCTACTACACTTAGTCATCTTTACAAAAGTAAATTATTATCCGTATATATTTAGAGTCGTTATTTATCGTGGTTATAACTTATCGTTATTCATCATACTTCATAGGGTTTTAGCTACATAAATCTGTGTCGCCAATAGTTAGGAATAGTGTGTAGTTGCGTCTTACTTCACCCCAAAGTAATCACCGCTTAAATAACATACGAAACCGATTCGTCTAATACTTGTAATTATAAATCCCGTGGATTCGATACCCGGTCTTAACCGGATTATTACTTGATACGACGGGGTACACTTGCCCCTAAGTAGTCGTAGTGTCTAGTGGAGTTAGAACATTTAAAAAATCACATCCATATTCATAGCACATTCACCGCAATACACATGTAGTCGTCATTAGAAAACTCTACCTAGATCCTGCGCCGCATCAGTAACCACAAAAATGAACAGAACCTGAACCGGCAGTTTTCCGGCGGTGAACAAAACCAATCGCCAGCAATGTCACTATCGCCGACAAGGTAGCATACGGCGGTGAGCGGAGCCTGGGCTGCCTTTGACAGCGCCGGAAAAGCGCAGGTAGAGAAACACCCGATTTCAAGATGACAATCCAAAAAGAAATCAATTGAACCACCACAACGAACCCTCAACGACAGTCTTGAGACACTTTCACGGACGATGGAAGGACTTTCTCACTGGCAAATTCCAATGACGGCGGCGGTCGAGGTGAAACCTTGCGAGAGAGACGAGATGTTATCTTCGACCATTCATTTTACTCGTACTTCTTTTTATTAAATCTTATAAACTATATGCTTAAAAAATTCATTTTCTTATAACATATTATTGTATTAATATTTTTGAATTAAACTTTTAAAAAATTTATTTTTTAATTATATTAAAATATTAAATAAATTTATTTTAGTAGATATATATGGGAAACTCACATACCTAAAACAATGAAAAACTTAATTTAAAGATGAAAAACTTGAAATAATTATTTTTAAAAATATTTTAATTAAAATTAAACACTTGCTAATTTTAGTTATAAAATAGGATTCGGTTTACATATATATACAGATACGCGTCTCGGTTTATTTTTAATTTTTAAAATTTAAATTAGGTAAATATTACCTATATATTTAAAGAAGAAAAAAGTGCCAAACCTCACCTCCTTCCTCATTTTTGAATTGAATCCTAATGATATTCAAACCATGTCCTTTGAGTGCTCATGTAAACCTGCCCACTTCCTTCAACCCTCTTTAAGCTTAAATCATACCTCTATCATGATGCAATCTTCAATTCCATTTTTGAAATCCATGTTCTCTGAGTGCTCATGTTGTGGGCTTTTCTTTTATTAGAGGGATAAGATGTGCCTTATTCATATCTACATATAATGTATAGGAGCGTTTTATTTTATATAATCGTTTTATTTTTAATTTTTAAAATTTAATTATTTAAATAATAAATGTATATGCATTAATATTAAACATATATGCATAGTATATTAAAAATGAATTAATATTAAATATATATACATACATACCATATCAGTAGGAGCCTCTTTATATATATATATATTAGTAAAACTATTTGTCGATTTAGTGTGTATTCCATGGCCGGCTTCCTTTATTCATCGACTGTAAATCAGCTTTGGTTACCGGCGACCGCTTCAAAAGGTGAAGCGACCAAATAAATAAAGGCGGAAACCCGGTTGTGCGTTCCTGCGCACCTGGCGTAAGAAAAGGGAGAATCTTCATGGACTGGCCATCTTCCCTTTCCTTCCCTCTTTTCTTGCTTTTTATGTTTTACCGGGAAAATTCCTATTTTTACATCACGATGAATGAATATAGTCTTCTCCCTCTGATCATGGCTTGTCCTTTGGACTTCATACTTCTTTAGTTTTTTTCTTGGATGGAAGTAGCCTTGGTAAACTTGCGGCTAGGAGGCCAGGATATAATATATCCTACTCGCTGCCAACCAGACCACTAAGTGGTGTGTGAAGGCAAATAGAGGCCAAGAGCCAAGATAGCCCAATGGTTGACCTGAGTTTGCATGAGATTCCACTTATTCTATGTCATTTTAAGCCTTAGGTAGTTGTTCCTACAGTAGTTCTATTCTTGGTAACTTCTAGAGATATCGTATCAGCTAAAAGCGAAAACTTAATCAGTCAAGCAAGCAAGAGGTGCGACAGCATAAGCACTTTTTCTTGCCTTGTACTTAACAGCTAATTACGGACTAGAGGAGAAATAGTCATTTTAAAGCTCTGAATTGGCTCTTGCTGGCCCCCTCCCCCATTTTAAAAGAATTATAATAAATGAAATTTTAGATCGTATTGATATGGATACCATATGAAGTGGAGCGCATGATTTAATTTAAAAAAATTAAAATAACAATATTTTTACTATAGAAAGAAGAAATAATAATATATTAAAATTTAGAGAAATTTTAATAGGGGTGATTGTTGCTTAAATTCGAGGAGAGTGTGTTTGCGGCAGAAGCGGGTGGAGAAGCAGGCGGCATGATAGGTTGAAAGAGGTGCTGAGACTGGAGGGTAGCTAGCGGCAGTGGAAGGGAGACGACAGTGTTTAGAGAAATTAGGTTTTAGGGCTTCTCAGGTGAGAAGACAAAATTAACTCCACATAGGAGAGACAGCTCTCAAGAATTCAATAAAAAATTATTAATTGAAGATACATTAAATTTTAGATCGTATTGATATGAATACCATATGAAGTGGAGCATATGATTTAATTTAAAAAATTTAAAATAATAATATTTTTACTATAAAAAAAGAAATAATAATATATTAAAATTTAATTTTTTAAAAATTACTCGAATATATATATATATATATATATATATATATATATATAGATGGTTTGTTAGAAATCCTTCGCAATTCTTCTTGAATCCTTAAAAAAAATGGAACCAAAAGATTTGATGGATTCCTTGCATTGCATTCTCTTCTCATGATGGATACTATGTTTTGGGGAAAAAAAATTCCAACCTCTTGAATCCATGGCAGTCCAAGAGGCTATAATATTCAATTTTCAGACTATAATATTCGATTTCCAAGTTCAAGTATCATAATAAAAATAATAGCAAAATTCAAATGTCGTAGTATATGTTATATAATAATTCATTTTTAGTTTTAAAATAACATTAACAAAATAATAATAAATATATTGTAAATCAGATTTTTTTTTTACTTTTAACACTTATAAGTTTTAACCCTAGGAACCAAGTTTGTGTTTGACTTGGTTTTGATTACTTATTATTTTTTAAAGCATTTTAATTATTTCAGATTCTCCATATTAAATTTAAAATCTTATTATTTATTTTAAATATAAAATATGCAGAAGTTTATAATTTTATAAGTAAAAAATTATAATACATCCCGTGCATTGCACGGGTGTTCATATTAGTTTTTGCATGGAAAAATGAAAAACTTTTGAAATAATTATTTTAAAAAACATTTTAATACATCCCGTGCATTAATTAATAAAATTAAACACTTGCTAATTTTGATAAGATTCAGTTTATTTACATGCAGATACAATGTATAGGAGCGTCTCGGTTTATTTTTAATTTTTTAAATTTAAATTAGGTAAATATTACCTATATATTTAAAGAAGAAAAAGAAATAAAAAAAAAACTGACAAACCTCACCTCCTTCCTCATTCTTGAATTGAATGTTGAATTCTAATGATATTCAAACCATGTTCTCTAAGTGCTCATGTAAACCTGCCCACTTCCTTCAACCCTCTTTAAGCTTAAATCATACCTCTATCATGATGCAACCTTCAATTCCATTTTTGAAATCCATGTTCTCTGAGTGTTCATGTTGTGGGCTTTCCTTTTATTAGAGGGATAAGATGTGCCTTATTCATATCTACATATAATGTATAGGAGCGTTTCATTTTATATAATCGTTTTATTTTTAAAATATTAATATCTTTAAATTTTAATTATTTTAATATTAAATATATTTAATAAAAAAAATTAGTGTAAGATATTTACTTATTAAACACAAAACACATTGAAATTGACTGTCACTATGTTCGTGACCAAATTTTAGCCGGTTTAATCAAGCTTGTCCATTTTTCTTCAGCTGATCGGGTGGCTGATGTCTTTACGAAGGTGCTCTTTGTTAAGAATCATCATCGTCACTCTTCCAAGCTTGGTACTTCAAGGTCTCATTCGTTACCGGTTTGAGGGGGAGTATTAAAGTTAATTGAAGATTAATTAGTTAAATTGAAGAATTTGAAGTAGTATGGGGTCTCTTTTAGTGTTTTTTTTTTATTTCTTTATGGATTGTTTCTGTGATTTGCCTTTATAACCGTTAAGCTTTTTTGTCCATTCGGACACATGTAATTCGTTAAGTGTCACGTCCGTGTCTAAATTTCTAGAATTTATACATTGATAGTAATATATATTATAATTATTAGGTGTGTAATTTTTATTTGATGCTATAGGAAAAATTTGGGATTAATTCGATGGTTTTATGTATAAATTAAAAGTTTAGGGTAATTAATAAAAGATTATATAAAGATGGAGGACTAAACCGGATATTTTTCAAATTTGAGATATATATCTCAAATGATCTGGAACATATTGGATCATCATCAACATTTCTTTTTCTTTTCCTTCCTTTTTCTTTTCCTTTAAAATTCATCAGTTTCTCTGAACCGTTTCTCCACGGTTTCTTTGATTTACGGAGTTTTGACTGTCCAAATCACTCGAAATTTGGAACATAGTATCCTTATGTATAGATCTAAGTCCTAGTCGAAGAATTTTTGAGTTTTGGAAGTGTTTGGTGGGAAACGTCTTAGACAGAATTTAGAGGAGAATTGACATAGACGTGGTGCTTGCTTGAGACCATACCAAGCACGTGGTGCTTGTTTGAGACCATACAGAGCCTTTTTGAGTTTATAAACGTGGTTTGGGAACTTAGGATCCTCAAACCCTGGAGGCTAATTAACATAGACTTCCTCGTTTATAACTCCATTAAGGAATGCACTCTTAACATCCATTTGAAACAATTTAAAGTTCATATAACTTGCATATGCACATAAAATTCTTATAGCCTCTAGCCTTGCCACTGGGGCGAAGGTCTCACCATAGTCAATACCTTCTTGCTGACTGTAGCCTTGAGCTACAAGTCTTGCTTTGTTCCTGACCACGTTCCCTTGTTCATCCAGCTTGTTGCGGAAGACCCATCTTGTTCTTATGGTCTTTTGGCTTCTTGGATTTGGCACTAAGTCCCATACTTCATTTCTTCTGAATTGATCAAGTTCTTCTTGCATTGCACTCATCCAGAACTCATCATGCTCAGCTTCAGCGAAGTTCTTTGGTTCCTGAACTGAGACGAATGCTACGTTGCTGAGGTATCTCCTGAGTTGATTTCTTGTCATCAGGGTGTTTTCAGCAGCATCAAGAATGGCACTTTCTGAGTGTCCTCTTGGTATTCTGATCTCTTTTGGAAGAGTAATGTCTTGAGCTGGTTGTGTTTCAACAATCTCTGCAGGTATAGATTGGTCAGTGAAAACAATTTGAGTTTCGCTTTTACCTTTGGTCAGCCCTTGAGGTAGTGACTCAGCGGCTATTTCTTGGTCAGCGGGTGCTGAGTATGGATCATCCTCAGTTAGCTGCTTGTCTCTTCCTGCAGGGTTAGTTTCATCGAACTCAACGTGTACTGACTCTTCTAGGACCTGAGTTCGTTTATTGAAAACTCTATATGCTTTGCTGTTTGTTGAGTAGCCTAAAAAGATAGCTTCATCAGCTTTTGAATCAAACTTAGCAAGGCTGTCTTTGGTATTTAGAATAAAACATTTACAGCCGAAGGCACGAAAGTATCCAATATTGGGCTTTCGTCCTTTCCAAAGTTCGTAGGGAGTCTTCTTTAATATGGGTCTGACTAGAGCCCTATTAAGTATGTAGCACGCTGTGTTGACAGCTTCTCCCCAAAAGTACTTTGGAAGCCTATGCTCACTTAGCATTGTCCTGGCTATTTCAACCAAGGTTCTGTTTTTCATTTCAACAACCCCATTCTGTTGAGGCGTTCTAGGAGCAGAAAAATTATGGTCAATGCTGTTGGCTTCATAGAATTCAACAAACTGTTGGTTTTTGAATTCTCCACCATTATCACTTCGGATGTGAGCTAACTTAAGGTCTTTATCATTTTCAAGTTTTCTTACTAAAGTTGAAAACGTCTCAAAGGTTTCATCCTTGCTACTCAGTAAGATGATCCAAGTGTACCGAGAAAAGTCATCTACAATGACCAAAGAAAATCTTCTACCAGCCAAGCTCAGAGGTTGGACTGGACCGAAGAGATCCAAGTGTAGCAACTCTAATGGACGCTTAGTTGAGACAATGTTTTTACTATGAAAAGATTGTTTGGTTTGTTTTCCAGCTTAACAAGCGTTGCATAATTGATCTTTTTCGAACTTAAGTTTTGGCAGTCCCTCAACTAATTGCTTTCTTGCTAATTTGGCCAAGAGGTCCATGCTTACATGACCAAGTCTCCTGTGCCATAGCAAGGAATTTTCTTCCTTTGACACTAAGTATACGGTTTTTGAAAATTTCTTTGCTAAGTTCAGCATAAAGACATTATCAATATGAGGGGCAGTTAAAATCAACTCATTTGTTTTACCCTCGAATATTTTACATCCAGTGTCATCAAATATAACTTTTCTCTCATTATCACATAGCTGAGCTACGCTGAGTAAGTTATATTTGAGTCCGCTGATTAGGGAGACTGACTCAATAGTAGGATTACCACCAACGGTTCCTGACCCTACTATCTTACCCTTTTTGTTGTCTCCGAAACTTACGCTTCCACCTCGTTTACGCACAAATGTGATGAACTGAGTTTCATCACCAGTCATATGCCTCGAGCATGCGCTGTCAATGTACCACATCTTTGACTTCTCAGCACACCTCAGGCTTACCTGCAATATAGCTAGTTATCTTTAGGTACCCAAGTCTTTTTGGGTCCTTGTTTGTTAGGCTCAGCAGATAAAGCATCGTATTTAATCTTATGACGACACACTTGGATAGTGTGTCCATTTTTCCCACAGAAGTCACAGTTGACCTTCCGTTTAGGATATCTCACTGACTAGTCAGCACCCCAGTGCTGAGCATGCCATCACACCTTTGTGGTGTATCCTTTCTTCCCACAGAAGTCACACTGGACATTCCGCTGAGGATTCCATCTCTGCTGACTAGTACTTCGGTACTGAGTGTTCAGAGGAATATTTCTTTTATTCGTAACCTTGAGTTGGTTCTGAATAGATGTGATGTCCTTTTTCAGTTTCTTAGAATCTGATTGGACCTCAGAGACAAACTTTTGCATAATTTCTATGTTGCTATGCAAAGTTGAGTTGTCTTGGAGAAGATATAGAAGGTCACTCAGTTTGACCTCTTCAATCTCGTCACATCGCCTGCTGAGTGCTCTAACCTTCTTGTTACACTTTTTGACAAGTGTGTAGAGGTCACTCAGGGCATTAATCATTTCATTTCTGAGCAAGGGTAGTGATATTACCTCAGTTGAGTGTACCTCATCGTCAGATGCAATGGATGGGTCAGCATGCTCAGAAACACAAGGCTCAGCAAGCTCATCTGCCATGAAGTAGATCTTTGCTGACTCAGTGGCATCAGCTTCTGATGATGATGACTCATCACTATCACTCCAGGTTGCCACCATTGCCTTCTTGCCGTTCTTCCTTTCCTTCCTCAAGGTAGGACAACTTGATTTGATATGGCCAGTTTGATGACATTTAAAGCATGTAATGGGCTTTGAGCTGTCCTTTTTGTACTTGCTGTCGCTGGACTCAGCTTTATACTTGTCAAACTTCTTGTAAGGCTTCTTGGAATATTTATCATTCTTTCTGAATAGCCTTTTTATCTTTCTAGTGAACATTGCTATTTCTTCATCGTCTGTTGAGCTCCCATCAGTGGAGTCAGCTTTCATGATAAGAGACTTTTGCTTCTTGTCTTAAGACTTCTCCTTCACCTCAAAGTTCTTCATTGAGATCTCATGGGCCAGCAGCGAGCCAATGAGTTCATCATACTTGTAGGTGGTTAAGTCTTGAGCTTCCTCAACAGCAGTTTTCTTGGCTTGCCAGCTTTTAGGAAGACTCATCAGTATCTTCTTGACTTGCTCTTCCTCAGTAAAGATCTTGCCAAGTCTCTTGAGCTTGTTGATTATGTTTGTGAATTTTGAGTTCATGTCAGAGATTCCTTCATCATCATTCATTTCAAATAGCTCGTACAACCTCATGTGCTGGTTCACCTTGGACTCCTTAACTTTGTTGGTTCCTTCGTAGGTGACCTCCAATTTCTTCCAGATCTCTTGCGCTGACTCACAACCTGAAATCTTGTAGTACTCTGCAGCATCTAACGCACAATGAAGCATATTTATAGCCGAAACATGATTTTGTAGCTTCTTGAGATCATTTTCTGTCCACTTAGTCTCAGCTTTAACAACCGTTTGGCCGTCAATAGTTTCAACAGGAACAAATGGGCCTTGGACTATAGAAAGCCATGCACTCATATTTGTTGCCTGAATAAAATTTTTCATTCTGTTCTTCCAAAAGGTATAGTTAGACCTGAAGAACAGAGGAGGCCAAGTAATGGACAGTCCCTCAGGTAAAATCTGAGTTGTCTGATTTCCTGGGAGTAAACGAGTGCTGTTCTCAGCCATTGTGGGGATCAGCTCAAGATAGTTATATCTTGCTCAGTGAGCTTTTAAGCTCTGATACCACTTGTTGGTCCCTTATAACGTGACAAGGTTAGTTCCAAGGGGGGAATAGGAACTATTTAAAATTTTGTCCGTTAAGGCTGACTTTTTTTCTTAAGAAAAGGTTTACACAGCGGCGCTAAGTAGTTTTAAGACACAAGCTTAGTCAACTTGTGACTAAGCCTGTTTCTTTTCCTTGAGTCAGGAGATAGCACTTAGAGTTTATTCCTGAACTCAGCTTCTTAGTGCACTCAACTCAGTGTGAGTTCGTTACTTAGTCAGTTTTATAGCAAGCAATATATAAAGGAGTTTAAGGGTTAGAAATATGTTACTCAGCAGACATATCCTGGTTCGGCCTCTCCACCTACGTCCAGTCCCCGGAACGCGTTCCGAGCTTTTTGAATTCTCTATTTCTTGGTCAGCGGGTGCTGAGTATGGATCATCCTCAGTTAGCTGCTTGTCTCTTCCTGCAGGGTTAGTTTCATCGAACTCAACGTGTACTGACTCTTCTAGGACCTGAGTTCGTTTATTGAAAACTCTATATGCTTTGCTGTTTGTTGAGTAGCCTAAAAAGATAGCTTCATCAGCTTTTGAATCAAACTTAGCAAGGCTGTCTTTGGTATTTAGAATAAAACATTTACAGCCGAAGGCACGAAAGTATCCAATATTGGGCTTTCGTCCTTTCCAAAGTTCGTAGGGAGTCTTCTTTAATATGGGTCTGACTAGAGCCCTATTAAGTATGTAGCACGCTGTGTTGACAGCTTCTCCCCAAAAGTACTTTGGAAGCCTATGCTCACTTAGCATTGTCCTGGCTATTTCAACCAAGGTTCTGTTTTTCATTTCAACAACCCCATTCTGTTGAGGCGTTCTAGGAGCAGAAAAATTATGGTCAATGCTGTTGGCTTCATAGAATTCAACAAACTGTTGGTTTTTGAATTCTCCACCATTATCACTTCGGATGTGAGCTAACTTAAGGTCTTTATCATTTTCAAGTTTTCTTACTAAAGTTGAAAACGTCTCAAAGGTTTCATCCTTGCTACTCAGTAAGATGATCCAAGTGTACCGAGAAAAGTCATCTACAATGACCAAAGAAAATCTTCTACCAGCCAAGCTCAGAGGTTGGACTGGACCGAAGAGATCCAAGTGTAGCAACTCTAATGGACGCTTAGTTGAGACAATGTTTTTACTATGAAAAGATTGTTTGGTTTGTTTTCCAGCTTAACAAGCGTTGCATAATTGATCTTTTTCGAACTTAAGTTTTGGCAGTCCCTCAACTAATTGCTTTCTTGCTAATTTGGCCAAGAGGTCCATGCTTACATGACCAAGTCTCCTGTGCCATAGCAAGGAATTTTCTTCCTTTGACACTAAGTATACGGTTTTTGAAAATTTCTTTGCTAAGTTCAGCATAAAGACATTATCAATATGAGGGGCAGTTAAAATCAACTCATTTGTTTTACCCTCGAATATTTTACATCCAGTGTCATCAAATATAACTTTTCTCTCATTATCACATAGCTGAGCTACGCTGAGTAAGTTATATTTGAGTCCGCTGATTAGGGAGACTGACTCAATAGTAGGATTACCACCAACGGTTCCTGACCCTACTATCTTACCCTTTTTGTTGTCTCCGAAACTTACGCTTCCACCTCGTTTACGCACAAATGTGATGAACTGAGTTTCATCACCAGTCATATGCCTCGAGCATGCGCTGTCAATGTACCACATCTTTGACTTCTCAGCACACCTCAGGCTTACCTGCAATATAGCTAGTTATCTTTAGGTACCCAAGTCTTTTTGGGTCCTTGTTTGTTAGGCTCAGCAGATAAAGCATCGTATTTAATCTTATGACGACACACTTGGATAGTGTGTCCATTTTTCCCACAGAAGTCACAGTTGACCTTCCGTTTAGGATATCTCACTGACTAGTCAGCACCCCAGTGCTGAGCATGCCATCACACCTTTGTGGTGTATCCTTTCTTCCCACAGAAGTCACACTGGACATTCCGCTGAGGATTCCATCTCTGCTGACTAGTACTTCGGTACTGAGTGTTCAGAGGAATATTTCTTTTATTCGTAACCTTGAGTTGGTTCTGAATAGATGTGATGTCCTTTTTCAGTTTCTTAGAATCTGATTGGACCTCAGAGACAAACTTTTGCATAATTTCTATGTTGCTATGCAAAGTTGAGTTGTCTTGGAGAAGATATAGAAGGTCACTCAGTTTGACCTCTTCAATCTCGTCACATCGCCTGCTGAGTGCTCTAACCTTCTTGTTACACTTTTTGACAAGTGTGTAGAGGTCACTCAGGGCATTAATCATTTCATTTCTGAGCAAGGGTAGTGATATTACCTCAGTTGAGTGTACCTCATCGTCAGATGCAATGGATGGGTCAGCATGCTCAGAAACACAAGGCTCAGCAAGCTCATCTGCCATGAAGTAGATCTTTGCTGACTCAGTGGCATCAGCTTCTGATGATGATGACTCATCACTATCACTCCAGGTTGCCACCATTGCCTTCTTGCCGTTCTTCCTTTCCTTCCTCAAGGTAGGACAACTTGATTTGATATGGCCAGTTTGATGACATTTAAAGCATGTAATGGGCTTTGAGCTGTCCTTTTTGTACTTGCTGTCGCTGGACTCAGCTTTATACTTGTCAAACTTCTTGTAAGGCTTCTTGGAATATTTATCATTCTTTCTGAATAGCCTTTTTATCTTTCTAGTGAACATTGCTATTTCTTCATCGTCTGTTGAGCTCCCATCAGTGGAGTCAGCTTTCATGATAAGAGACTTTTGCTTCTTGTCTTAAGACTTCTCCTTCACCTCAAAGTTCTTCATTGAGATCTCATGGGCCAGCAGCGAGCCAATGAGTTCATCATACTTGTAGGTGGTTAAGTCTTGAGCTTCCTCAACAGCAGTTTTCTTGGCTTGCCAGCTTTTAGGAAGACTCATCAGTATCTTCTTGACTTGCTCTTCCTCAGTAAAGATCTTGCCAAGTCTCTTGAGCTTGTTGATTATGTTTGTGAATTTTGAGTTCATGTCAGAGATTCCTTCATCATCATTCATTTCAAATAGCTCGTACAACCTCATGTGCTGGTTCACCTTGGACTCCTTAACTTTGTTGGTTCCTTCGTAGGTGACCTCCAATTTCTTCCAGATCTCTTGCGCTGACTCACAACCTGAAATCTTGTAGTACTCTGCAGCATCTAACGCACAATGAAGCATATTTATAGCCGAAACATGATTTTGTAGCTTCTTGAGATCATTTTCTGTCCACTTAGTCTCAGCTTTAACAACCGTTTGGCCGTCAATAGTTTCAACAGGAACAAATGGGCATTGGACTATAGAAAGCCATGCACTCATATTTGTTGCCTGAATAAAATTTTTCATTCTGTTCTTCCAAAAGGTATAGTTAGACCTGAAGAACAGAGGAGGCCAAGTAATGGACAGTCCCTCAGGTAAAATCTGAGTTGTCTGATTTCCTGGGAGTAAACGAGTGCTGTTCTCAGCCATTGTGGGGATCAGCTCAAGATAGTTATATCTTGCTCAGTGAGCTTTTAAGCTCTGATACCACTTGTTGGTCCCTTATAACGTGACAAGGTTAGTTCCAAGGGGGGAATAGGAACTATTTAAAATTTTGTCCGTTAAGGCTGACTTTTTTTCTTAAGAAAAGGTTTACACAGCGGCGCTAAGTAGTTTTAAGACACAAGCTTAGTCAACTTGTGACTAAGCCTGTTTCTTTTCCTTGAGTCAGGAGATAGCACTTAGAGTTTATTCCTGAACTCAGCTTCTTAGTGCACTCAACTCAGTGTGAGTTCGTTACTTAGTCAGTTTTATAGCAAGCAATATATAAAGGAGTTTAAGGGTTAGAAATATGTTACTCAGCAGACATATCCTGGTTCGGCCTCTCCACCTACGTCCAGTCCCCGGAACGCGTTCCGATCTTTTTGAATTCTCTAATGAGCTCTTTAAAGGTAGATCACGAAACCTTTTACAATAAAAGCTGAGTATACAAGAGTGCCTTCCTCTATACCTCTACTCACTCCTATAACTACCGCTGAGTACTGTAACCGAGTACTCAGCTTCTCCTTTCTATTCTTCTAGAAATGATAAAGTGTTTGTCCTAAACAACAATTGCTAAGACACTTTAGATGATTGAAATCACTCTAGACTTTTACACAATGATTGGAAATTGGTGTAAGATTTTGCTTTGCTTTTCTCACAGAACTTCAAGTATGAATTTGGTCAGCATTTCGACTAATTGAAGATCTGCTCGAATGAAGCAATTGAGAGGCCTTTATATAGTGACACTTCAAGCACCGGTAATTTCGAATTTCGAAATAACCATTGGAGGCTAACGGCTTCCTGTCATTGTCACTCAGGACGTGCTCAGTGTCATTGGCCAATGAGATTCTTGCATCTTCTGTCTTCGACATTGCTCAGCAGTTTTTCGTCAGATAAACAGAATGTTTCGACATTTAAGGCAAAGTCTTCCAGACAGCTTCCTGCGCCTTCTGAACTTTACCCAAAGTAGAAATACTTTGTCTATAAGTTGGTTCTGTTTTGCCGCTGACCTGACTGCATTGTCGCTCAACTCAGCCGCTTCCTCTTGAAGCTTTTGGTTAGAAGGCTTCTCGATCCTTCTTCATGCTGAGTCATCGTTTCACTTGATACGACTGCGTTTTATCTTCTTGGGCCGTGAGGTCTTGATCTGTTGACTTGGGCTTGACTTCCACTTATGGGCCTTTAGACTTTTTATCTTAATGTCTTATAAATCAATAAACTCAACATTGAACAAACACATTAGTGTGAATAAATCAAAGCATTTAAATTTAATATGTTAGAATATTTTTTTTATCATTTACTTAAATAATTTTGTCAAATCAAAATCATGTGGAAAGGTGTTTCAACACTCTTTTCCCACAAGAGTTACACTGAGTGAACTGTCTACGCTGACCAGTACCCGAGTACTCAGTGTGGGATTTATTTTTAGTTGAACCTTTTATTTGGTTCTGTAGGGTTGTGAAATCCTTTCTCAGTTTCTTTGAATCTGATTGGACTTCCGAGACAAACTTGTGCATAATTTCCATGTTGTTATGCAAAGTTGAGTTGTCTTGGAGAAGATATCGAAGGTCACTCAGTTTGACCTCTTCAATCTCATCACAGCGCCTGCTGAGTGCCTTTATTTTCTTGTTACACTTTTTAGTCAGTGTATATAAATCACTCAGGGTGTTAACCATTTAATTTCTAAGTAAGTGTAGAGATGTTACCTCATTTGAGTATTCCTCCTGTTCAGATTCTTCAGAGAGGTCAGCTTGCTCAGATCGAGTGTGGTCAGCAGCATCATCGGCCATGAAGCAGATATTTGCTGACTCGGTGGCATCAGCTTCTGATGATGTTGATTCATCACTGTCACTCCATGTGGCCACCATTGCCTTTTTGCTTCCCTTCTTTTCTTTCTTTAGATTAGGGCAGCTTGATTTAATGTGCCCAGTTTGATGGCACTCGAAGCATGTGACAGGCTTTGAGCTGTCCTTTTTGTATCTGCTGTCGCTGGACTCAGCTCTGTATTTGTCGCTTCTTCTGAATGGCCTTTTGCTGTTCTTGTCATTCTTTCTGAACAGCTTCTTCATCTTCCTTGTGAACATGGCCATTTCGTCATCGTCTGATGAGTCAGCTTCGATTGAGTCAGCTTTCATGACAAGAGATTTTTGCTTCTTGTCTTCTGACTTTTCTTTTGCTTCAAAATTTTTCATGGAGATCTCATGGGTCAGCAGAGATCCGATCAGCTCGTCATATTTGTACGTGGTCAAGTCTTGAGCTTCTTCCACAGCGGTTTTCTTAGCTTGCCAGCTTTTGGGGAGACTCCTCAATATTTTCTTCACCTGTTCCTCTTCAGTGAAGTTCTTTCCGAGTCTCATGAGCTCATTTATGATGTTCGTAAATCTTGAGTTCATCTCCGAGATGTCTTCATTTTCATTCATCTCGAACAGCTCGTATAACCTCATATGCTGGTTCACCTTTGATTCCTTGACCTTGCTTGTACCTTCATAGGTCACTTCCAGCTTCTTCCATATTTCCTGTGCTGACTCTCAACCTGAAATTTTATTATACTCTGCAGCATCTAGAGCACAGTGAAGCATATTGATAGCCGAAGCATTATTTTGTAGTTTCTTAAGGTCATCTTCTGACCACTCAGTTTCACTCTTAACAACTTTCTCATTGTTAACAGTTTTGTACGGCACATATGGGCCTTGTACTATTGCAAGCTATGGACTCATGTTTGTGGCTTGAATAAAGTTTTTCATCCTGTTCTTCCAGAAGGTATAATTAGATCCAAAGAACAGGGGAGGCCGACTAATTGATAATCCCTCAGGGAGTATCTGTGTTGTTTGATTTCCGGGAAGGAAACGAGTGCTGTTCTCAGCCATTTATCGGGATCAGCTCAAGATAGTTTTATCTTTGAGTAGTGAGCTACTAGCTCTGATACCACTTGTTGGTCCCGTGTGATTAGTTCCAAGGGGGGGGGGGGTTAGGAACTAATATAACTTTTTACTTAAATAATGCTGACTTAAAATAATTCCTTGAGTTTCTTAACTCAGTATTGGTCAGCACGGCCGAGTGAGACGTAAGACAGCGTTAGTCAAGGCTGACTAGAACTGTTTTACTTGTGAGTTGGGAATTTATACTTTGTGGTCAGCTTCCAACTCAGCACTCTGATTTACTCAGTGTCAGCTTAAACAATTTATATACTGAGTAAATAAAGCACGCAACACATACAGATATATAATGAGAGAAAGGGTTAGAAATAACTCAGCAGACTTATCCTGGTTCGGCCTCTCCGCCTATGTCCAGTCCCCAGAATCCTTATGGGCTTTTTCAATCCACTACTGAGCTCTTTAAAGGTAGAGCACAAACCGTTTATAAGGCAGTTGAATATGCAAGAGTACCATCCTCTATTCGTCTACTCAACTCCACTAAGCGGTACAACCCAGCACTTAGATTTTCTCTACCACTGAGTACTTAAAACCGAGTACTCAGCACCACTCTCTCAATTTTACAATTGATATAAACTTGTTCTTTTTCAGACAAAGAACACTTTAGATGATTACAAAATCAATCTAGCTTTTACACAGAAATGGAAATTTGGTGTAAGATCTTTTTCTTGTTTTGATGTGCTTTTGTATGTATACTCTTTTTCTTTTGTAATTTCGGCAATCGGCAAAGGATCCAAGAATGAACTTGTCCTTTTATAGTTGTAATCTGAAGACTAAATCATTTGAATCTGGATCTATCCGTTGGATTCAAATGGCTCTTTCCGGCGACATTGTTCTGGTCAGCTTCAGATTTGCAGGCCAATCATGTCGTCTGAATTCGGTAGGCGTTAGGCTTGTCTTCTTCCCGCAGGTTCATCTTCTAGTGCCAGATTCGTCTTTAAGCTAGAGGACAGTTGACCCATGCGTCTCGAAACTATATCCTTGCATGATTCCAAAGCTTCTGAATTGGCGCAGATCACTGTCGGATCTTATCTTATAGCAAACGGATCATTGGTGCTGTCCTGAAGAGCACTCAGCTTGACTTTGATAGCCGCTGTCTTTGATCGTTGCCATTTACAATACTGAGTTGCTTTTTACTCAGCTTCCATGGTCAGCTTCGTTGTGCAAGATATTGTTCCGAATAAGACTTTTCTTCTTTTATACCGAGTTCTTCTCTACTCAGCTTCTATGGCCAGCTTTGTCTGCAAGCTTTTAGTTCCAAATGAGACTTTCCTTCTTTCATACTAAGTTATACTTTACTCAGCCCGTGCTATGTTATCATGCTGACTTCGTTCTGTCTTATTTTGATTCCTGTTCTTATATGTATATATTTTTATACTCAACATTGAACAAACACATTAGTACAATTAAATCAAAGCACATAAATTTAATTGTCTTAATCATGGATTAACTTAAATACATTTTTCAAATCAAAATCATGTGGAAAGGTGTTTCAACAATATATCCCCTGCATACTCTTCAGTCCATCTCCTGGCAGTTGCTTCATAACATGCCCTGTTGTTGAGGCATCGCTCAACAATTTGCTCTCGGCCAGGAAATGGCTCCTCAATGAAGGGCTCTATCAGCATTCCATAAATATTCCACATCAGCTAGAAAATGAATTTATAAATTAGACCCCAAACATATGAACAGATAAATTAGAACCCAAACATAGGCAAATGCATAGATTTATAGCATCATCTTACCGTGGCAATACTATGGGAAGGGCGATCAAGTAGCTGGGTGATAAGCACCCGAAATGACAAGTTTACTAGGCCCTTTTTGGTAATTATTCTCTATTATATGCGTCATTTTGGGACCTTTTTACTTGTTTTCTTGCATAAGCACTTTCAGGGATCAAATTGGAGAAAAGAAGGATTGGAGGACTGTTTTGAACCTTTTTCACTCAAAGTTCAGCTTTGCTGTTGCCGTTGGCTTAGTCTTGCCCAAGACTAAAGGAGGTCGACTTATTCGAAATCGCCAAGTCAGCAGAATCAGAAACTAACTTATCTCCACAGTCTCAGAGCATATTTTGAATGAAGGAAATCCCTGAAATCAAGGAAGAAGCCCAGAGGAATGAAGATTTTGTGATCAACACTATAAAAGGATCCCTTGGTTGTTTTTGGGATATACTTTTGAAGATACAATTTTATTTTCCTTAGTAGAATTTTTATCAGTTTTTAAGGATCTTTTCCATTTCTTTTACATTTACCATTTCTGTCTTTGTAAGCTATTATAGTCGATTTCATGACTATGCGTAGCTAAGTTCCTCGATCGATTGACGGATTAATCAAAGGTGAGCATTATTTCCCATTGTAAGATTGTTGTTCTTTAATTTCAGAAATCTAATCTTGCGTGATCTGTTTACATATTTATCAATCTATAAAATTAGACCTTCAGTGAAAGTTTAGGTTACGGTTCGGTCGGACTTTGGCTTTTTCATTCACTGAAACAACGTTATAAAATATGATTTGTAATAATCTGAAATCCTAACTACGGTTAAGCGCATAAGTATGTGATTTGGTTTAAATCGGAATCGCTAAGAATTCGGTTAACCTAGATTGGGTCTCTCTAATTCTTAATGCATTCGACAGATTAAATTCGAAGCGCTAAGCTAGAACTGTCTGATCGAATATGGGCTTATCTTTAGGAATACTTGGATTTGCTTTATAAATAAGGAAGGATTAGGTCGGGAATGAATAAGAAACGACTATAACCAATCCAGATCATGTTGATTACGATGTTATCTCACATTCAATGATAAAAAAGGAAATAAGTGTTCGACCTGCGAATTTCCCTTAATCGAAATTCCATCATATAAGAATCATCAACATAATCTCATTTCAATTCTACAAATTTATTTTAAGTAATCCATCAAACAATCATTTACCCCCAATTTATATTAAAATTGACTTAGTTATATACGGTACCAATCAGTATTAATCCTTCGGGTACAATCTTTACTTACCCCTTCTACAAACCAGTAGCTCGGTCTGCAATAATTATTTATCTGGTGGATTCGACACCCATCACTGGGGCATAGATACATGCCCCAAAGGACCGATATTAGGATGATAAATTTTGGTCCTGAACATGAGTTGCGAATAATAGTAATGTCATGAGTGTATATGCATATATATGAACTGCTTACTATGTGTTAATAAGTTCATGTTCTTACAATTGGAGGTGCACGGGAGGGGAAATCGACAGAGAAGTCCATATGGACTATGAATACACCTCCTTCATAAGGGGTGTTTGGAGGGCCCTTCACCATGAAAGTCCATTGCTGACGGTCAGGACCTGCATAACTATTGATGAGCCACCTGGATGCCTCATACTGGAGTAGGGAAATCTATGCCTCAACACGAGTATGGAGGTCCCTTATACGTCTATCAATGATCGATATAACTAGAGTAAGTATAGTGTTGGGTTGTGGACTCTTGAGAACTGGTAAAAGCTTCATATTTATACTGTGAGTAAGTGAAAGGTCTAGGAAGGGGAAAGGGTAAATGAGAGTTATTAGGTCTATCTGTATACGGTACGTGATTAATGAGCATCAGTTGGTTTTGAAGATATCAAGATTTGGGATTCTAGGCCTAATAATGACTTATAGATATATGCAGATCAAGTTAGATTTTGCTTCCAACACCATGCATTTGAAAGATTGACAGATTTGGAGATGTATTAATTGCTTGTTGTTTTTACCTTTACATACATTCAGAAATTTGTCTAGTTCAAATGTAAACAGGTTATGAGCATTAGTCCGGTTCAAATGTAAACAGATTGGCAAATTTAAAATCATTGATATACATAAATTATTGTTCATTTGATTATGTTTCAATAACCAGATTCATTCGAAGAAGAAGGCAAAGAGTGACATTTACGTTAAAAAAATATCATCTAAACAACAATACAAAGACATTAAAATAAACGAATCTGTCATCTGAAAATAAATCCATTGACATGATTGATCAAGACATATGTCATCTGAAACAAGCTACAACGACATAAATTATTATAAAAACTGTCATCGTGAATACCAATATGCCAATTTGCCATATATCTACTTGACATTTTTAATTATTAATATGTCATGTGATTACATTAAATGTGACGTTAATAATAAAAAAGTTGTATCGTAACAAGATTAATATGACAATACGAAAGTAGGCTTATGTCATGCATCGTATCTTCACATGATAGAACCTAACCGTCGTCTGAAGGGGCAAAAGACGACAGCGAGCCCCGTGACAGATTTATATCTCGCGGGATGATGGTTTTTAACCGTCGTTTGAAGGGGGGTTTGGCGTAGTGATCTATCCAAAATTTTATCATTTGGCCACTGAACTATCCCAATTGGTGAAATTTCATCCAATTTGGATGGAAACTTAATAGAATTATTGACATATGATGATATTTTGATAACTAGACTTGATAAATTTTAGTTTAGAGATTTGTTTTCTTATTTTAATCTCATTAATTATTTGGGTAAATAAAATTTAAAACATACGACATGTCAAGTCCATATGTCAAAATATCACCACATATCATAAGGAAACGATTTTATCAAGACTTCATCAAAATTAAGTGGAATTTCATCAATTTAAATAATTTATGTTCCAAATATGAGGAAATAATAAATTAGTGACCAAATATTAAAATTTTAAATAAATCAGAGTCTAAATAACATTTTACACTAAATTACAATTTGTAATTCATAAGTACATTTCATCTTGTAATTTATAAAAGATAAAAAATTTAAAAATCACTATAATAAATAAATAATAGTTTATACATAGTTTCCAAATATGAAAAAAAGTTCAGAAAAAATAAGTACATGTGTTGTCAAAACAAAGAAAGAAAAAATAAGAGAAAATGTGAACAAAAAAATGATGATCCAAGGTATCGTCAAAATTGAGTGAAATTTCATCAATTTAAATAGTTTATGGTCTAAATGTGACCAAATAATAAATTAATGGTCAATATTAAAATTTTAAATATATAAGAGTCTAAATAACATTTTACACAAATTACAAATTGTAATTCATAAACGAATTTCGTCTTGTAATTTATAAAAAATAAAAAATTTAAAAATCACTACAATAACAAAGTAATAGTTTATATATTAAAAAAAAAATCAATACATGTATTGTCAAAAGAAAGAAAAAATAAGAGAAAATGTGAAAAAAAATACTAAATCGGAGAATCAAAATCTAACCCTTACAAACAGTTGCATTATACCTCTACCATTCAGCCTAACACTATTTTTTTTTTTTGTTATAAGTCTATATACTTTTTAACCATACAAATCTTAATAATTATCAAATTTGAAACAAATTCTGATTGGAGGCCCTAGGCAGTCGCCTATGCAGCCTCCCCCAATAGCCGACCCTGTGTAAGGACGTTACTTGTACCTGTGGCCAACGATGAAATTAAAGTTTTACTAAAACTAAGGGGTAAATTACACCCATGGCCACCGAACTTTACCCATTTAACATTATGGTCACTGAACTTCAATTCTTAACAGTATTACCACTTAACTTTACACTTTTTTTAATACTGGTGGCCACTCAACGCCTCAAAACGACCGTTGACGGTCTAAAATAAAAAATCCAAAGCGCAATAATATTCTAAGTAACTTTAATTCTTAAAAATTTTCTTTTTGAGTGGTGTTTTGTTAGGAGAAAGAGTAAATTTTTAGAGAGAGAAAACTCTAAAAAATATGATTTTGGAAAATAAAAAACATGGTTTCATAGTAAATGTCGTTTTGAACAAATTTAATTCTTGAATATTTTCATTTTAAGGTCGTTAACAGTCACTTTGAGGAGTTAGTTAAAATTGAGTGACTACCGGTGTTCAAAAGTGTAAAGTTTAGTAGCCATACCGTTAAAAATTGAAGTTCAGTAACTCTAATATTAAAATGGGTAAAATTGAGGGGCAATGAGTGTAATTACCCTAAAACTAAGTTCACCCTAAAAAAAAAAACAGTACTTTCTCACGAGTGTTTGTTTCCTTAAAAAGAAACGGTGATTAAAGAAAATTAGAATTCTAAATCAATCTAACGACACTCAAACCAGCTCAACATTACCGTATCTTTGACCATTATTATATATTTATTACTGTCTTCTGCTCTTTTCTGATTCATCTTTCTTTTCTCCTCTCAAAATCATTCTTTCTTTCTTCCAAACTATTTTTTTATACTGATTCTATCCTTGATCATTATCGGAAATGGAAGAATCATCAAATTCCATTGTTGAATCAAGGCAACATCTTATGATTTCACCCACAACTCATGGAAATCCCACCTTAAGAACAGCCCATTTCTTAAAACCCTCAATTGATTCCAATTTTCAAGCAATTTCCAATCTTTCTCCCCTTCCATTACCCTCTTTTCCACCCAAATTAAATCCCGCTAATAGTCCTTTGACTGTCAAGTTCAATGGCTGGAAGAACCCACCCAAAAATTGGAACGAATGGGTTCATCGGATGGCTTCATTGCATGCTCCTATTTGGAAAAGATCTGGTATTTATGAAGCAATCTTCAGTTCCACTTACCGATTCAATAAACATGATGACGTGCTTCTTGCCGTTGCTGAGAAATGGTGCCCAGATACCAAATCCTTCATTTTTCCTTGGGGTGAAGCTACTGTTACTCTTGAAGATATGTTGGTTGCAGGATACTCTGTTTCGGGTTCTCCTGTTTTCAAGCCTCTTGAAACAGATGAATCCATGGCTGTACAAGAGGCGTTGGTTCTAGAAAGAAGGGAAATAATTAACACTCCAGCCAAGAAGCCATATCACAATGCTTGGTTGAAAGTATTCATGGATAGTGGGAGTGAGATTGAGCATGAAGCATTTCTATCCCTTTGGTTATCAAGGTTTGTTTTGCCTACCTCTAATGATGTTATCTGTGAATGTGTTTTTCCAGTTGCAATTCATCTTGCTAGAGGTACTAGGATTGCTTTAGCACCTGCTGTTCTTTCAACTATTTATAGAGATTTGACCTTATTGAAACAAAACATTGTTTCTTTAACTACATTGGATGCTGAGAATGATCAAAAACTAGTTGCTACAACTTATGCTCCGTTTCAACTAGTTTTGATTTGGGTGTGGGAGAGATTTGTGAATTTGAGCCCAAAGCCGAACCTTTTGAAAATTGGGGAACCAACATTTGCTCAGTGGAACAAACTAACATGCAATCCTGAGAATGTGAGATTGGTTTTAGACTCATCGAATGAGAGTTTTAATTGGCGCCCATATACTAAGTTTTATAAGGAGAAAGAAATGCAGATCTCTCCGGATTCTGGTGTGGATGAAGAAATGTTGTCATTAATTATGTGTTTGAGGGTTTCCGAGCTAGTTGGACTGGAAACAGAGTGCATAGAACAATACCTTCCGCAGAGAGTAGCAAGGCAATTTGGATTTGATCAAGATATTCCAGGCTTTGTTGCTCAATGCAATGCAACTCGTGAGAATGCTTGGGATTCTTACATTAGACCAGTTACTGGTATGGAGTGTTATATTCCTTCCCGTCTGTTTGAGGGCGATGTTACAACCCGGTACTTGGAGTGGTGGAACCATTCAGTGTCAGTTCAGCATCAGGAAAAGACTTCTGAGATAACTCCGGAGGTGCCAAAAGAAAAGGAGAAGGGACAGGAAAGTTTCAGTAGTTCTCAGATCAGCCTGAAAAGTCTAAAAAGGAAAAGAGCAGCAGGTGAACTTAATGTGTCAAAAGTTTCTGCAGAAAGTTCTAAAAGATCGAAGAAAGGCGAGAGTTCAATAATTTCCATAGGGAAGAAGGCAGCAGCTGAACTCAATGGGTTGAAAGTTTCAGCACAAAGTTCTGAAAAAATGAAGAAAGGTGAGCCTTCGAACAGTCCCACAAGGAAGAAGGCAACAGGGGAACTCAAGGGATTGAAAGTTTCAGCAAAAAGTATGAAGAAAGGTGGGACTTCAAAAAGGCCGACAATGAAGTCGGTTGAGAGTTCAAGAATAAAGAATAAAGTGATGAACAAGCCTGCAATAAGCTTGGTCGTCGACATTGGTGAACTTCTAGTTCGTCCTGGATCTTCTCCTAAAAATGCTACAGTTAAAGCAGGTGATCCCACTGCAGATGATAACATAACGATAGCTGAGATGATTAAATGTATGAAAACCCATAGTGCTACAGCAAGTAATAAGCAGTGTGCCAGTAGCAAAAAATCTGGAGATAAACTTGACAGCCATCTCTCTCCAGTTGCAGCTAATGAGTTTGCAAAAACTTCAGACAGTGCTCTATCAGGGATGAGAGAAGGACAAATTGAAGCTATTGAGAATGAAAAGGAGGGTGATAGCAAACCTGCATGTAGCCCGACTCAGAGCTATTCGTGTTCAGCTGCTGATAATGAGTCTCCTGCTAGAAAAAAATCTGCAGATAAACTTGACGGTCATCTCTCTCAAGTTGCAGCTAATGAGTTTGCAAAAAATTCAGACATTGCTCTATCAGAGGTGAGAGAAGGACAAAGTGAAGCTATTGAGAATGAAAAGGAGGGTGATAGCAAACCTGCATCTAGCCCGACTCAGAGCTATTCGTGTTCAGCTGCTGATAATGAGTCTCCTGCTAGCAAAAAATCTGCAGATAAACTTGACAGTCATCTCTCTCAAGTTTCAGCTAATGAGTTTGCAAAAACTTCAGACATTGCTCTATCAGGGGTGAGAGAAGGACAAAGTGAAGCTATTGAGAATGAAAAGGATGGTGTTAGCAAACCTGCATCTAGCCCGACTCGGAGCTATTCATCTTCAGCTGCTGATAATGAGTCTCCTGGTAGCAAAAAATCTGCAGATAAACTTGACAGCCATCTCTCTCCAGTTGCAGCTATTGAGTTTGCAAAAACTTCAGACAGTGCTCTGTCAGGGGTGAGAAAAGGACAAAGTGAAGCTGTTGAGAATGAAAAGGAGGGTGATAGCAAACCTGCATCTAGCCCGCCTCGGAGCTATTCATCTTCAGCTGCTGATAATGAGTCTCTAAGTCATTTGAAGCAAAGTGAAGCATGTGAGAGTAAGCAAACTCATAGCAATGGGAATGTATCGGATACATCACATCAATCTCAAAGTCATTTGTCTGCTAATGGAAGGTCACCAAATGTTTTAGATCCAGTGGCATCAACAGAAATGGTGAAATATAGTAAAGCAGGTGGGAGCCAGGATGATACCTGGAATAAGGCTGCGGCTCAAATTGGTGGATTTCACAGTCATGCTGAGAGTGAGTCTCTGAATGTTTATGAACCAGCTCCATTGGTGGAAATGGAAATGCTTAGCGAAGCCACCGAGTTTGTAGAGAATGTTGATCATGTTCATTCAACTTCGACGGAAAAGGCAGAGGTCAGCAAAGAAGCTGATGAAAGCCAGGATATTGATATGGAGGTCAGCAAAGAAGCTGAGGAAAGCCAGGATATTGATATGGAAGATGCCCCAAGACAATTGGATCAATCTGAAAGTCATTCATCTTCAGTTGCAGGCAATGAGGCTGACAATGGGAACGAAGGAAGCAATAAATATTCAATTGATACAGCAGAAGTGATGATGCTTGAAAAACGAATTGAAAAGCTTGAGAAGATAATGGCAGAGCGAAAGGCAGCCTTGATCAGAAAAATTATGGCGAATAGAGTTAGTTTTGATGATGTATAACAGTGTTGTAATGAAAAGAGGTACAGTTCTCTAAAAAAAAAAAAAAGGGCGGCCCGGTCGCATTACGCGTCCCCGCTGAGCGAGGGTCCGGGGAGGGGTCCCACCACAAGGGTGTATTGGGGGCAAGCCTTCCCTTGCCAATTTAATTGGCAAGAGGCCGCTACTAAAATGTGACTTACAGTTTCTTTATGTATTTCATTTTGTGTCTTGTTAGTGCTAGTAAGAATAATAATTTGTGTTCCTTCTAATCTCAATTTATTACGTGGGTTGATTTGATCCGCTCCTGGATTTTTCACCTATAATGTTTCTTTTTCACCAAAAGACTGCAACTTTTCTTTTGTCACAAATATTAACCGTGGTTATGGAGTTATAATTTTGAATTGAAGAGATACACAACACAAGGGTAGAACAATTGTTAAGAATTTCTTCTTCCCTCTGTTCGGCTATCTTATCTGCCTTTCTTGATTCAGATAACTGGATGTCTTCTTCCATTTGTTTGTCTATCTTATTCCTCTCCTAAATTCCTGTAATATTTTCTAAACTCTATTGAAACAACAGTAAACTACAACTCCAGATGCAACTCTGACATTGCAACAATTTCAGACTTATGTTTTCGATCTCAGATGTATTCCCTTCGCCTGGATTCACCTTGCTTACTTCTATTTTAGATCAGGTATGAGTGTAATTCCCCCTCTTCCAATTTCCTCTGCTCTCTTTCTGAGACTGATGATTTCAGAGATCTATGTTGCTATTCTTTCCTTTTGGTGAATTTTTATAGTCTTTGTTTATGTTTTGCTTTGAAGTTGATAATTTTGACAGTTAAATTGAAACTAAAACTTCATTTTCATTCGGAACCTATTCCAAAACTAATCTGCACTGTGTTAATAAATCACAGCATTACTCACCTTCTACGGCAAAATAACCCTCTCTTACTGTTGCTTCAATGTTGCATCTGCTCAATCACTTTCTTTTACCCTATTGAAACTCAGCTTCATCTGTTTTTCAACAGAAAAGCCTTGGGAGCAGTTCCTATAATTGAAGGATGGGGGTTATCACTCTCTTTGGTGAAATCCTTAATCACACTTTCTCTCATAATTATATGTTCATTGTTTGATATATTATGGTCTAGGGATAAGTGAACATAAGTTGTTAATGATTGTTTAATAATAATATTGTTTGAGAATACCAGTTATTTCATAACATTGACTGTGTTTGCTTAATTTACAAACAGTATACCTTATTGTGATTGTGGTAGTGATCTCATTCTGGTGAGCTTCTTTTACTCTTTGGTTCTACACTTTTGATTTAGTTAGGTTTTTTCATTACTATGAATAGATATGAACTCTGAATCCATCTACTATATATTTTTTAGGTTGTGCACTATTGGGTTGTATACTTATTAGGTGATTTACATGTAAATACTTGCATACTGTTGTCTTTGTCTGATGAGGTTCTCAATTGATGTTATCTAGGGGTGGAAAATATACTCAAAGGAAGCAACTAAGGCTGTTGTTTTAGTTCAGATCTTAAGTTTTGCTTCCTATTGTCATCTCTAAGGTGTGGTTCAAGCTAGAGGTAATAAATACAAGTAGATAATTACTTTAAATCCAACTTTGACTAAGAAATTATACAGAATCTGGCAGCTAATCATTTGCATATAGGTGGTATTTCTTATGTAGTATGCATAGCCTTTTTTTCAGCACATAAATATTTTTAGTTCTGAACCAAATTGTGTGTTCAAGAACATAATTATCTGATGCAGTGTCCTCTGCTAAAGCTTAAGGATCGCATTGAGAAGCAGG
Source organism: Euphorbia lathyris (assembly GCF_963576675.1). Lineage (NCBI taxonomy): Eukaryota > Viridiplantae > Streptophyta > Magnoliopsida > Malpighiales > Euphorbiaceae > Euphorbia > Euphorbia lathyris. The sequence goes on along the minus strand of NC_088911.1, from coordinate 96,763,820 downwards.
GCATTACCTTCATTGTTCAACTTTACTCGACGTAAAAACGAGTTGTGTTACGACATGAAATTGGTCATCTGTTGCCCCTTCTAATCTGTGGTTAGCTGTCAACTGGTAGCACTGAACTTATTTTGGTTAAGCATTTATCATTGCTGGAACTATTACCATTTGTGTTGGAATGCATTGGTCGACTGTCCACATTTTCTTATCGAATTTCTATCTGGTGAGTTGATTTCCCTTTTGTGCATTTTAATCTGGGTTATTAAATTCTTTCATGTTTTGACTAGAACCTTTTAAGTGAGTTTTGGGATGACAAATTAAGTCCTCCCACCAGATGAAGTAAATCTTTGTAGATTATTCTACTATTTACAAAACTAATCCTTCCACTGAAATTAGAGATCATAAATAAAAGGTTGGACGTGGTAGGAGGATGGTTACTGCATTGGCGAAAGATGGAGATATGTGTATGAAGGCATCATGTGCTTCGTATAAGCAGCGAATGGCTCGTACAAGTTTGCTGCTTTTTTAATTATGCAAATCTACATCATTTCTCTTTGCTATGATTATATAGATGAATGGAAGATGCTATTGTTGGGTAATGGTGTTATGCGTTATGGAAATTATGAAGAAATTTTTCAAGGATAAATGCTGAAGCTATAGTATATAGTCTTTCTTTTGACGTTCATAATATAACAGGTGAAAGAGTGGAAATTTGGCATTTCTTGCAACGAATATTTAATTAAAATTATGATGTACATACAACAGACTTTTGACTCTAGCTGCTTTATTCTTCAGCTGCTTTGTCCAAATATTCAAATAGCTCAATTGATGGGTAATGTGTGTATTGACAAAATTTTCTTATTAAAGGTTTTGATTTCATGTTCTTATTTCCTATTCATCTTTTAAAAGTGTCATGGCTCCATTCTTTTTTCGTATGTCCTATTCTTGTGCAAGCTGATTAACAAGAGTATCCAAAACACAGTTTCTGATAACATTGGAGGGGTTTAGGACACTGTCCGTTGCCGAAAATGCATATAGTCTTCAGACTCAATGTTTATCCCTCCAATTTTTAGCCCGTACTTACGTCAATTACAGGTTCTTCTTTTTGAATTCAACTATAAATGCAACTCTCTCCAAACATGATGGTTTGATCCTTTTACTACTTATAAGTAACTGATTCAGGTCGGGATAATCTAAACTATTAATTTTTCTGATTTTCAAAAGACACAACATTATACTCTTTCCAAACTTTTATAAATGATTATTAATTTTTCTGTTTGAGATGCTTTTATACCTAACGAGCGCTTGAGGTACATTAATGTTGTATCATTTATATTTTTCTAAATTCATACGTTTTCCTTTTTATTATATATATATATAGAGGCATGAAGTTATGAAAATGGATAAGTCGTTTGCTTTGCTTAGTTTGAGTTTGTGATTATATTACGTTTAAACGTAATAATGATGGAAATATTGTACAGATTCAACTATTTTCTTTTAGAGTTATGTATGCTAATAAATGACAGGAAATGTAATATTAAACAAATGTAAAATAAAATATAGAGATTATATCATTAAATTTGAATAATTAATGGAAATATTTCTCAAATAATGAATTTAGCAATATTTACATGTAGCAACATATTTATATTAAGAAAGCATGTAGAAAATTATTGAACATCTTGATGTGATATCAAAATCACAAGAGCATGGAACAAAGGAGCTTGGAGTTAAGGAGCCCAGTAGAAGCATGAAGGATCCATTGGAGCTGTCAATTGGACCTATGACGAAGAATCGTGCAAAAAAGAACCAACAAATGCTTAATGGACTCGTCTTGAGCTTCTTTAAGCAAGGAATGGATTTTAGCGAAGTTATTAAAGATGGTGTATTTTTGTATTGTATTCAAACCTAAGCTCATAATAGTGATATGTAAAAAGGTTGATCATATTTTAAGAGAAGCTTTGGATTTGCATGTGTTTGACATGTGCAAAACCCATTGTGACTTATTAAAATTAATGTTATAACCTTATAGGGTTGATTAGGCTTGTTTCTAGCTAATTAAAAGACCCAAATAATGTTAATTAGTGGGCTGAAATTGGGCTCTAAAGGACAAAAAACGAATTTCATATTTTTCCTTGTCTAATTAGGATTTCTTTTAGCTTTGGTGCACTAGGATTCAACTTCCTTTTTAGTTTAGGTTTAGGTTTCTTTTAGCCTATATAAAGGCTTGTATTCTTCATTATTTGATAAATCAGACATCAATATTTTTATGAACAAAAGTTCTTCTTTTCCTTTGGGAATTATTTTCAATCCGGGATTGAATTCTTTATTGTGAGCTTGAGAGACCGGGTCATCATTCTTGCAATATTATCTTGATCGTGAACACGTATTTTGGTAGGGTACTTTTAAATCGCCAAACACTCAGGTTCCAATTTAATTATTCGAAGGTGTAAGGCTAGATCTCCTTTCATTGTCTTTAATTCTTTGGGATTGGTTTGTTATCACCAATTTATGCTTGTTATTTGATGGTGTTAATTCCTTAAGATAGATCGGGAAAACTTGTTGATTTGGTTATTATTTCTCTTTCATAACCAATATCACATCAATTGGTATCAGAGCTTGGCTCTTAAGGAATTTGTTGTTTTTATTTTGTTTGTCGAAATAAAAAAAAAATTACCCCAATCTAGAGTCTTTAATTATTGATTGAGTTCCTCATATTTTTGCATCTAGTTATTTAGGTTCTTAGTGTTTGCGAATTGATTTTTGGATTCTATTCTTACTAGCCAAACCTATTTATGTGTGTGAATTTATTCAAAAATTTTGCATGCTAAATCATTAGTGCAAGTTTAATTTGTTAATCAATTTCAACCTAGTTTTTTTTTTAAAAAAGGAAAAAAAAAATCGGCTCATTGTTTGTACTAAAGTTACAAGTTTTCTAGAATGTGCATGCTAAACACACATTCTTAAAATTTCTTTCAAACCTTTGTGTCTTCTTCGAAAATCGTCTTTTATTCTATTCTTAGTGTGCTAAACTTTGATTATCGTTACAATATTAGTCTTCTTTGCTTCTAGTTTCTGCCCTACTTTATTTTGTCATTTTCTTTTGCTTCATTGGCATTTATATAACCTGAGATAATCCTTGTGATCTATCAAGATAATATAAAAGAGTGATTGAACCGATTGTGAGGTACTTCTTTTACTTTCTTTTTCTTCTTTTCTTGCTTTAGACTAGATTTCATTTCTCTTTCATTCTTTATATATTTTGTTATGTCTAACGGACCTAAAGAGGACAACGTTAACGACGTTGATTCTAAAGAATGACAACAAGCTATTGTAGGTGAGATGAAGAGGTTAGGGGCTATTGTGCCTGATTTGGTTTCAAACCAAAAGAAATCAAGCCAAAAGAAAGGAGGGCGGGGGAGATTGAATTTTGATGATGAACTATCCGAGTCTGAAGAGGAGGAGCAGTTTGGATACCGAAAAAGGGGTAACGATCGAAAAGATAGTAATCTTAATGCATCAAACTTAAAATGCCTACTTTTCGAGGAGCTAGTGACCCAGAGGCGTATCTTGATTGGGTACGAAAGGTTGAGACCATCTTTGACATACATGAGTATTCGGAGGAGAAAAAGGTGAAACTTGTAGAATCCGAACTAACTGAATATGCGGCTGTTTGGTGGGACCAATTAAAGCGCACAAGAAAAAGAGATGGTGATGAACCCATAAGAACATGGGGGGAATTGAAGAAGGTCATGAAAAAGATATTTGTGCTGGCTCACTATTATAAGGAGCTGTTGAAAGAACTCCAATCTATGTCTCAAGGTAACCAATCTGTTGAAGATTATCACAAACAATTGGAGATGACACTAATCCGAGCTGATATACAAGAAGACGAGGAAGCTACCATGATTAGATTTCTCATGGGAATGAAGAGGGAGATTCGCAACCCTCTTGAGCTACAAACTTATTTCCACATGGAGGAGATGCTCCATAAAGCAATAAAAATTGAGAGACAACTTCAAGAGGTTGAGGAGGGGAGATCAAAGTTCAAAGGCACTACTTCCACTCTATGGGAGTCAGATCCAAGAGGTAATTTTAAAACTAAATCCGAATTTAGCTCTAAAAGTGATCAAAAGCCTCAGGTTGATTCAAAAGCATTTGGGAAGTTGCAAAGTGGTGGAACTACTCCAAAATACAAAAGTACTGAAAAACCCACAAAAACTTGTGAAATTGTGTGTTTTAAGTGCCAAGGGAGAGGGCACTATGCAAGAGAGTGTTCGAATCAAAATGTGATGGTTATGAAGCATGGTGAGTTAATATCCGAAAGTGAGTTCGAACATGAATCAGATGATATGCCCATCTTAGAAGATTGTAGTGATATAGAAGAGGTGGATAGCAAAGGAGGACATGGAGTTAACTTAGTCACTCGTAGAACATTGAAGATGGGAGTGAGTGGTGACATTGAGCAACGGGAGCACATCTTTCATGCTCATTGCAAAGTACTTGGAAAGACATGCTTACTAATTATTGATGGAGGAAGTTGTTGCAACGTGGTGAGCAATGTGTTAGCAAGCCGATTGGAGATATCAACAATTCCACATCCCAATCCTTATCGGTTACAATGGTTGAATGATAGTAACGAATTCAAAGTTACTAAACAGGTGCTTCTGAACTTTTCTATTGGTTCTTTTTCTGATGAGGTATTATGTGATGTAGTACCCATGCAAGCATGTCATGTGTTATTGGGGAGGCCTTGGCAATTCGATCGATCAGCACTACATCATGGCCGAACAAATAAATTTATTATTGCTAAGGATGGGAAGAAGTATATTTTGCCACCTTTGTCACCTGCTGAAGTGTTTGAAGATCAACTCTACATGCAAAGAATGTTACAAGAACAATTTGTGAGAAGGGAAATGGTTAAGGCGAGAGAAAATAAGAGTGATAAAATCAATGAGGGTGTGAAGAGAGAAGAGGTGAGTGAAAAGGCATTAGTGAGGTCGAGAAATGAGGGTGAGAGGAGCATTAACAAAAGCCAAAATCTATCTTTATATGCTAAATTGAGGGGTGTAAAGCAAGCTGATTTTGAAAACAAAAATTTATTATTATTTTATTATAAGAGTTTTTGTTTATCTTCTGTAAGTCAGTCTAACCTTCCTTCTAGTATTTCCCCTCTTTTACAGGAGTTCAAGGATTTATTCCCCGAACAGATGCCTGATAAGTTGCCCCCGATTCGAGGAATTAAGCACCAAATTGACTTTGTTCACGGAGCGCAAATTCTAAATTGACTAGCCTATAGAAGCAACCCTGATAAAGTCAAAGAACTTCAAAGGCAAGTGGAGGAGCTAATTACAAAAAAATTGATTCGTGAATCTATGAGTCCATTTGAAGTACTAGTCATCCTAGTACCAAAGAAAGATGGAACTTAGCGGATGTGCATCAATTGTAGAGCCGTCAACAAAATCATGGTAAAGTATCGTCATTCTATCCCTAGGTTAGATGATATGTTGGATGAACTAAATAGGGTTATGCATTCATCTACTAACTTTTCACCATTTGAAATTGTTTATGGTTTTAATCCTTTGACACCATTAGACTTGATCCCTTTACCTGTTGATGAAAGGAAAAGTTTAGATGGAAAGAAGAAGGTAAAAATGGTGCTTAAGTTATATGAACAAGTGAAACAACGACTGGAGAAGAAGAATGATCAGTATGCAAAGCAAGCTAGCAAGGGTCAACAACGTGTACTATTCGAACCCGGTGATTGGGTGTGGTTGCATATGTGCAAGGAGAGATTCACCGCTCAGAGACAATCAAAGCTACATCCTAAAGGCGATGGCCCATTTCAAATAGTCGCATGAATTAGAGATAATCCATACAAGCTGGACTTGCCAGGTGAGTATAGTGTGCATACAACTTTTAATGTCACTAATTTATCTTTGTTTGATGTAGGAGATGAAGATTTGAGGACAAATCCTTTTCAAGAGAGAGAGAATGATGTGATATCAAAATCACAAGAGCATGGAACAAAGGAGCTTGAAGTTAAGGAGCCCAGTAGAAGCATGAAGGATCCATTGGAGCTGTCAATTGGACCTATAACGAAGAATCGTGCAAAGAAGGACCAACAAATGCTTAATAGACTCGTCTTGAGCTTCTTTAAGCAAGGAATGGATTTTAGCGAAGTTATTAAAGATGGTGTATTTTTGTGTTGTATTCAAACCTAAACCCATAATAGTGATACGTAAAAAGGTTGATCATATTTTAAGAGAAGCTTTGGACTTGCATATGTTTGGCATGTGCAAAACTCATTGGGACTCATTAAAATTAATGTTATAACCTTATAGGATTGATTGGGCTTATTTCTAACTAATTAAAAGGCTCAGATAATGTTAATTAGTGAGCTGAAATTGGGCTCTAAAGGACAAAAACGAATTTCATACTTTTCATTGTCTAATTAGGATTTCTTTTAGCTTTGGTGCACTAGGATTCAACTTCCTTTTTAGTTTAAGTTTAGGTTTCTTTTAGCCTATATAAAGATTTGTATTCTTCATTATTTGATAAATCAGACATCAATATTTTTATGAACAAAAGTTCTTCTTTTCCTTTGGAAATTATTTTCAATCAGGGATTGAATTTTTTATTGTGAGCTTGAGAGACCGGGTCATCATTCTTACAATATTATCTTGATCGTGAACAAGTATTTTGGTAAGGCACTTGTGAATCGCCAAACACTCAGGTTCCAATTTAATTATTCAAAAGTGCAAGGTTAGATCTCCTTTCATTGTCTTTAATTCTTTGGGATTGGTTTGTTATCACCAATTTATGCTTGTTATTTGATGGTGTTAATTCCTTAAGATAGATCGGGAAAACTTGTTGATTTGGTTATTATTTCTCTTTCATAACCAATATCACATCACATCTTGTGCATTGCACGGGTTTAAAGCTAGTTTACGTAAGAATATGCATTCAACATGGCTCCCAAATTCCAATAACTATTCTAGAGAAGAAAATCTCCTATTCCAATGTTCCCGTCTCTTTACATGCCTCCTGTCCAATTTTGACACGTGGTATAGTTATCATACTTTAAGAGGCGGGAACCAAATATTGAGGGGGTGAACAAATATTCCAATATAAGTCACCTAGCAAAGAGATAACAGAAACTCTGCAATAGATAACTTTCTAGGTAATGCCACATAAACAAAAAGTATATATAATATTAACTGATATTCCAAAAAAGATGCAGCAACATAACCATTGTTTTTATACCTCTTGAATACATAAGAAATCAAGTCCTCTTGCAATACCCATCTGATAAATAACTACAGGAACAAATAAATCTTCTGTGCTTATATGTGCAGAAGCAGATGCATAGTTATTGAGGAGCAAGACACGAGAGATCTTGATGATTATAAATAACAATTGACATTTCTAAAATACAACAAACGGTCAAATACTAAAGTATATCCAATTAACCATAATCTTAATCATAAATTTTAGAATGAAATAAATTCCAAATTAGCTATTAACTCTTCCATAATCATAATGCATAATAATAAATTCTAAATCTAAAGTTCAATCCAATCCTTAGTTTATTAACTAATAGATATCTTCAGCAGGGCACCAGGCTCACTCATAAAGGCACACTCAGGCGTGCGCCTGTTTAACAGAGCTGCCTTTTGGCTTCTCAAGCAACAACGCAACATGCAAGGAGCCTATAGCCTTTTGCACCTAAGATGCGCCTTAGGTGACTATGGCAGAAGCAGAGCAACAAAAATGTTGAGATCTCACAACAGGCAAGAACTGAAATTGTGTGGATCCAAGAGTCAATTTGGGGCTATTAATATTACATTGCAGAAAGAAGGTTGTTGCAATTGCAACCACATAGGCTAGCTTATATACTGTTCCTAACCACAATTCAGTGTAACTTTCTTATAGCCCACATAGTTGGAAAGAATGTGCTTCACCACAATGCAAATGCAGTAAACTGCTCTCCTCAACATAACTAATTGAACAACAAGAGGAAAACACTGCACAAAGCACACTTTCTCAATAATGACATCTCTTCATCAAATGTACCATTAATTCTTAAAGCATGGTTAAAATTGCATATATAACTATAAGGTAATTCGTTCAAGGAAAGCTTTATTCCGCATCAAAGTTATCACATCAATTTCCATTGAAAACTTTAAACTGTAAACGGTTCGACTAAAGATCAGGGCTGAAGACAACACATTACTCCAAAATATTCATCGTTGTGAACAAAGGACAGAACTCACAAATGTTCCACAGACTAAGGGCCAGGGTTTTGGAGGGTTAGTAAAGGAAATGTTAATCCTTCCTAATCCTTCCTTTACTAACCCCCAAAACCATCCAATCAAAGCATTAAGTCACCAAGATGCTTTCTTTACACCATTCAATTCAACATACCTTTGGATGCCAATTCGCAGAAACCAATGAGACATACAAAAAAACTGATAAACAGCATGAGATTGCCAGGCAAAAATACACGGGTTCTTGCAGAAATAAGGTTGTTGCAACCACATAAGCTAGCTTAAATACTGTCCTAACCACAATTCATTCTGATTTTCTTATAGCCCACATAGTTGGAAAGAATGTACTTTCAAATGCAGTAAACTGCTCTCCTCAGTATAGCTAATTGAACAGCAAGAGGAAAACACAAAACACACTTCCTCAATAATGACATCTCATCATCCAATGTAACCATCAATTCTTAAAGCATGTTTAAAATTTCACATATAAGTCTAAGATAATTCATGAAAATAAAGACAGCTTTATTCCGCATCAAAAGTTATCACGTCAATTTCCATTGAAAACTCTAAACTGTAAAAGTTTCGACTAAAGATCAAGGCTGAATACAACAAATTACTCCAAAATATCCATCGCTGTGAACAGAGGACAGAACTTACAAATGTTACCAAGATGCTTTCTTCACACCATTCAACATACCTTTGGATGCCAATTCACGGAAAACAATACGAGACATACGAAAAAACTGATAAACAGCACGAGATCGGCCGGTGAAAATACACCGGTTCCGGATTCGTGTAAAAGAACTGTTCCTAGGCAGCTGGGATAGCTTCTGCTGAAATTTCTCGCGTATTTCAATAGGTAGTTCAGGATCTCTAACAAGGGATTTGAAAAGATTCCGCTTCAATTCAAATTTTTCAGCAAGCAATCTATGTTTGTGATCTTTTATGCACCGATTCTCTTCATACACAGACATCTTTCAAAAAAATTCTTCCTAAAACTCGAATAGACTACAAGAATAACAGGAATATCAGAAGAAAACGTGAAAAATGAAAAGGAATGATTAGAAGGAAGATGGACTTACGAGTGAGGAGTTTGAAAGATCCACTAGGGTTAGGACTAATAACAAGCAAACCGACTAAACAACAGAGATGGGTAGTTTATTATGCAAAAGGGCTTTATCCAAGTACAAAACAATCAGATTGAATTACTACTACATATGATGCAAAATATAACAGCTTTTTAAGTGAAAATCATAAATATGTATAACATTAAGATTAAATTATATTCCCAAAATTATATAATGTGTAATTTTTTTTATATATCATCAATAAATAAAGTATGATTTTATATTTTAGGGATAAGTAAAAAAAAAAATGCATGTGGTATACACTTTTTGCAAACCCGAACCTGTGGTATTTCTTTTTACAAACAGAGGTATGTGTAAAATTCAAAGAGAAAAGAGTTAATTTGGTCCTTATATTTATTTATTTTATAAATTAACCCCCATAATTATCTAATTATCATAAATAAACCCCAAAATCAAAAATAAAAATAAAAAATATCATCTTTTCCATCTCTTTTTCATTTTCCTTCTTCTTTCTATCTGTTCTCTCTTCTTCTTCTTCCTCCTTTCCTCTTCTTCTTCTCTTCTTCCTCCTATCCTCCTCTTCTTCTATTTTTTTTTTCAAAATTTTGATTCCAGAATTTCTGGAATTTTCCAGAATTCTGGAATCAAAATTTAAAAAAAAAAATAGAAGAAAAGAAGAAGAAGAGGGGAGGAGGAGGAGGAGGAGGAGGAGGAGAGAGAGAGAGAAGAGAGAGAAAGAAGAAGGAAAATAAAAAATGAAAAAGAGACGAGAAGAAGATATTTTTGATTTTGGAGTTTATTTGTGATAATTAGGAGGGTTAATTTACAAAATAAATAAATATAAGAACAAAATTAACTCTTTTCTCTTGAATTTTAACACCGTTAGTCAATTTAGCATCGGTTTGCTAACAACCTGTATCACATACATCTGTTTGCAAAAAAAAAAAAAAAAAACCACAGGTTCGAGTTCGCAAAAAGTGTATACCACAGGTATTGTTTTTTGTACTTATCCCTATATTCTAACTAAAAAAATTTACATCCATATTCATAAATTTTAAATCCTAAAAAATATATTCCAGATTCATAATTCATAAATTTTAATCATTAAAATAAATTAAATATAATAATTTAATTAATTCAAATTATTACTAGATATAATTATAAATATTTTTTAAAAAACGAATTTATGAGATAAAATTTTCAAAATATAATTGAGGCCCAAAAAATCCATTGTGGCTTTTTTAAGCCCAAAAAGTTAATTATATACCTAAAATTACGAAGTCTCGTGTTAATCTCAAAACTTGTTTAAAGTAACATTATTAATTCTCTAAATTGAACAAGAAAGTATTTAAACAAATTAAAATATATATATCACTTAAAACAAATTTAAAAAGTTAACAATATAAGCAAGTTTAGAAAGATTTATGGACCAAATTAACTACGTTTAATAGTTATTATATCCCATCATTAACACATCACTTATTTACACTATTATAAAATACCATCCACATTTAATACCATCCACATTTAAAACACTCTTCTTATATAATCCATCTAGTGGTAAGATACTTTTATCATAACATTAAATAGATTTAGCAACTTAAAAAAACAAACAAACAAAGTTTTCATTGAAATGAGTGAGGGACCAAACAGATAAACCAGATTTATGCTTTCCACAGTCCTTCAACGCGCTCTTGAAGACTATGAAGACCACGAGTGTTTCCATGTTTGACACGTCAGCGCGTCTATCTTCCTCCCTCAGTTGGCTGCCATTTTCAAATTTCTTCTGTAAATCCAATATCAACATCTAAAGTCAGATACTCACTATTTTCGGATACACTCATTTTTGCACAAAATAGTGATTGGATACTCATTAATATTTATAGATCAGTCCCATTAAAACACCATTAAAGGTGCTCTGATACATTAAATCTATAAATTAGGTACACGTGTAACATAAGGAATATATAATTATTATTGGACGGATTAAATGTGAGATGAGTTATTCTATCTCCATCATCGTCTTTATCTATAATCAAAATTCTGAGCTAGAAGTTGAAGTTCCTTCAGGGAAGGAGGGTCTTCATTATTCTTCTTTGGAGGATACCTTGAGAATTATTCACAAAAAGATCTTCGATACGGACATGCCTTCAGTTGAGAACGCTTTGATCGAGGATCCTTTGGCGGATGATGAAGGGATCCTAAATGCGGATGCTAATGCAACTTCCTTATCCGCCCCCTGATGCTTCATCAGATCAGATCATTCCTCATTTGGATGATACGAGTGTGACTCTTGTTGAACAGGAGTTTTTATGAATATTTACTTGTATTATTTTTTGTAAACAATTTTACTTTGTTTAATTTGAAGTTTAATTTTTATTCTGCTCAATGTGTTTTTCTTTTGAAAAACTTTATTTGTTTATAGTGGATATGTGTATAGATGGCCAGTCATACATCCTTGCTATGTTTTTCTTCCCCTCTTTTTGAGGAAGGTATTCATTTGATAAGGAAAGTTGTCCATGTTTTCTTACTATCAGAAATTCATTCCCCAATGATACCTTTCCATATTTTCTTGCTATTTTTGAAGAAGAAATTCGTTCACCAACGAAGGTTTTTTGTGCTTCTTCTATCTCTGAAGAAGAAATTCTATTCTTTCTTGGAATTCTATTCTTTTTTAGCACAAGTCAAGAGGATAGTCGTAAGTTGTCTAGAGAGGATTATGAGGGTACACAACTAGAGCAACAATTGAATATTGCACCTACTCCTATTAACCCAAATGTATTAAGATGACTAATAGATTATTTTAGGTAAGTTGAAAGGCTAACAAAATAATTTTAATTTTATATATTTAATGTAAGTATATTTCGACGGTGTGAGGAATCGAATCCAAAACTTGCACATTCGACTCCTTATCACTCAGAAGGACATCATTGGGTATGTCCAAAATACATGAGACCAGACCTCAAAGTTTAACAAAAACAAGTTTTACAGCAAGAAAACATTACAATTTCAATTGTTCACAACAAAGCTTTTCTTGCTGCCATCATCTTCTCAAGTCTTTCAACTCTAGATTCCAGCCCCATGAATGCTGCCTCGTTCATCTTCTTCTTTTCATAATCATAATCACCCAAACTTGCTGTCACACACTCATTTACAGATTCAACATCTTCTTTCTCCTTCACCTTAACATTTTCTTCCATTTTTGCTTCTTTTATCTCCAAATCATTAGCATTCTTATCATTACCTGCAACTGAGGATGAATCACTTTCACATTCACCTAATTCAACACCCACATCATTGCTTTTCATCTGTCCTGCAGTGTGGCCTTCAGGTGTACCTGACAAATTGTTCCAATTTCCACATTCCCTGTTCAGAATCTCAGTGTCTATATCAGCTTTAGTTGATAAATTCTTCCCATTCCCACACTGTTTAACACTTGAAACATCTTCTTCTTTCTTCAATTTCAGGATCTTAGCAATGGGATGATTATCTTCCTCACTAGAATCAGAATCTTCTATATGTATTATATCACGTTTTGGAGGAAATCCTGGAGGAACTGACAGATTTTCATTTTCTTCAATCTTTATCTTCCAACTTTTCAGAGGTCTGTAGTCACCATCAGCTCTCTTATCTCCCCTATCTAAACTTGCTTCTGCTTTCTTCTTTTCTTTCAACACATTGGAATGATTATGAAATTCCAAAGTGTTCCACCAATCCAGGTAGCGAGTTGTAACATCATTCATAAACAAACGGGAAGGAATAAAACACTTGACATCACCAACTGGTCTAATGTAAGAACTCCAAGCATCCTCAGAACTGGCACCGGATTGAACAACAAAGCCAGGAAGATCCTGATCAAATCCAAACTGCCTTGCTACTCTATGAGGAAGATATTGTTGTGTGCACTTCAATTCCAGCCCAACTAGATCAGAAACCCTTAAACACAGAATGAATGACAATAAATCATCATCCAAATCAGAATCAGAAAACACCCACATTTCTTTCTCCCTGTAAAAATTGGGGAAATCCCAATTCTCTAATGGTTTAGTATATGGGCGCCAATTAAAACTCTCTTTGGAGGAATCTAAAAGCGACCTAACATTTTTTACACTGCATTTAACATTGTTCCATTGAGCAAATCTTGGTTCCCCAATTTTTAAAAGCTTCGGCTTTGGGCTAAGCTTCACAAATCTCTCCCACACCCAAACCAAAACTAGTTGAAACGGCGCAAAGGTTGTAACTACTACCTTTTCATCATTCAATGCAGTTAAAGAAACAATCATTTGCTTCAATAAGGTCAAATCTCTATAAATGGTTGCAAGAACAGCAGGTGCTAAAGCAATCCTATTACCTCTAGCTAGATGAATTGCAATTGGAAAAACACTTTGTCTGATAAGATCACGAGAATTAGGCAAGACAAACCTTGATAACCAAAAGGATAGAAATGCTTCATGCTCAACCTCACTCCCACTATCCATGAATACTTTCAACCATGTAGACTGAGATGCCTTCCTGGCTGGAGTCGTACTTACTTTCTTCCTTTCTCGGACCAAAACCTCTTGGACTGCCATGAATTCTTTTGTTTCGAGAGGTTCGAAAACAGGGGAACCCAAAACAGAGTATCCAGCAATCAACATATCCTCGAGAGTAATGGTAGCTTCACCCCAAGGAAAAATGAAAGATTTGGTATCAGGGCACCATCTTTCAGTAATCCCAAAAATCAGGTCATTGTTTCGATGGATTTCATAAGTAGAAAATAAGATGGCTTGATAAATACCAGCTTTCTTCCAAGTTGGAGCATGCAAGGAAGCCATCTTGTGAACCCATTGGTTCCAATTTTTGGAAGGGTTTCTCCAGCCATGGAAGTTAACAATGAAAGGGCAGAATTTGGGATCAAATGTGGGTGGCAAAGAGGGAAATGATAGCGCAGAGATGGATTCATGATTTGAGGTTAAAGATGGAGTAAGGAAGTGGGAAGTTCTTAAGAAAGGTTTTGCATTTGCATTTGCATTTGGTGAAACCATAAACTCCTGCCTTGATTTCACAATCGTCTCCATGGTTTTGCATTTGGGTCCTTGAGTGATTGTGTCATTGGCATTGATTTGAATTTTGTTTTTACCATTTCTGTTTTGTGGGAATCGAAGAGTCTGCGTTTGGCTATTGGGTGTGCTTGCAAGAATGATCTAGAAGTATTTCTTTGGAATCAAGATTAAAGTTTTAAAAGGAAGACCACTGTTTTTCTTAGAAAATGTTCATTTTATTTGCATAAAATTACATAAATCAATTTAGGCTCAATGTTCAAAATAGTACCAATATAGGTTTAAGGTTTGCAACATAATATCAATTTAGGCCTCACGTACAAAATAGCACCAATATACGCTTAATATTTACAAAATAATACGAATTTAAGCTTAACGTTTACAAAATATACACAATTTAAGCTAAACGTCATAATTAAATTAACCATATTATATTCTTTCCCTATTAACTTTATATGTTATCTTTTTATTTAGTTCTATATTCTTATTTATTATGATACAATTAATTAGTATTCTTACCCATTAACTAGTGTTCGCATACATTACATGAGCCATGGAATATAGGAGTCATGGAGTGGTTGATGAAAAAAAATATAAGACTTTAATGTGCAATAGTACTAATTAATTGTATTATAATAAATAAGAATATAGAACTAAATAAAAAAGTAACATATAAAATTAATAGAAAAAAAAATATAATATGGTTAATTTAATTGTGACGTTTAACTTAAATTGGATATATTTTGTAAACGTTAAGCTTAAATTCATATTATTTTGTAAACGTTGAGCCTATATTGGTGCTATTTTGTACGTGATGCCTAAATTGATGCTATATTGTAAACGTTGAGCCTAAATTGATATTACATGTTGTAAACGTTAAATCTATATTGGTGCTATTTTGAACGTTAAACCTAAATTAGTACTTCCTCAAAAACCTTAATCCTATTTTGTTACCTTATTTTTTTATATATAAAAAGTTGCATTCTTATATTATTTTGATTTTTTTATATTATTTAATATACATGTTGCATTGCATTTAATATTTAAGTACGTAAATAACTAAAATTTGTCAACACTAATCCCTCCAACACATGTCAATAAGAGGTGACAATAATTAGCTTTCTATGTATTCATATGTCGTGAGGTTAGTATCAAAACTAGCACAAATACCCGTGCAATGCACGGGATGTTGAATAATGTTTCATATTATATAAAATTTAAAAATTATTATTGAATAATGATACTCAAAAACCATTTCTTTGTAAAACAAACTCGCTTCGGTTGAAAAATAATTTAGAATTACAGTTTCACATTTGTAAATATAATATTGAGTAAAAAAGAGAAATAAAAAAGGATAATTTTCATATAATAAATACCTAAACAATAATATATCAATCCTTTTAAAATTTCCATTTTTTAATAACACATTAAACATTAGTGATTGTAGTAATGAAAATAATCAAAATTAAGTGACAGTAATTATAATTTTATAGGTTTTTTACACAATTATTATCCAAAATACATATATGAAATTGTTAGAAGAAATTCATTATATCAAAATACATATATGCAGCTTGGTAAAAAAAAATAGGTGTAATGCTCAAATCAGTAAAAATCTACCATTATCGGAAACCCAATACATACATAGAGCTTGCTAAAAAATGCATTATATTCAAGTTAAAATCACAGGTACAATTACAATTATTAATGGTTATTATTGGATTAAGGTGTAAAAATATCCCTAACGTTTTAGACCAGGAGCAATCCCTAATGTCTAAAATGGTGCAATTTTACCCCTAACGTACGTTGATAAATTAGGTTAATTTGAGAAATAATTCATCAAACTGTTTTTGCGGTCATAAATCTTGTTATCTACACTTTACATGTGCATCATTTTATCAGTAACAAATCACAAACATATGTTGGAATGCGAAAAAAAAAAATTTAAAAAAAAATACACTGTCTTTGTACGATTTAGACAAAAAAAATCAAAAAATTTCACTACATTTATAAATATTAAACTCCAATTCTATTATTAAATTATAAAAAAACATGAAATCATTTTGTTAGAACGAATTGATATGCAATTAATACAGAATAAATAACAAAAATATCGGTATTTTATAATAGTGTCCGAAATTGACCCAAATTATCAACATTATGGGTAAATCGAAATCTATATCCAAGTTTATTGTCAATGAAAACAGCTCACGTTCCGTGTTCATTTTCGATATATTACTAAAACACACTCGATTACACAGCTCAAACCTAAAACACTGAGAAAAGAAAAGACTATTGTAACACTGATTGGAAAGAAAAAGATGCTTCAAATTTTCCATATAAAGTTCACCATAAGAAAGGGTGGTGCTTTTGACCTTGATGTATCACCATTTTTTTCCATTATTTTCCATTTTCCCTCTAAATAACCCATGCAAACTTGCATTTCTATTGCGATGCAGATTTTCCCATAACCAGACCAAGAAAAGAGCTACTTACCAACTAAACTGGCATTTAAACTTAGGTTTCCTGAAATGAAATGGAAGAAAATTAAGTAATATAGAGATTAAAATGTTATATATATACAAAAAAAAAGCTATAAAGCACCAATTATATGAGCCAAATATATGGAATTTTCTATGAAAATTAAAAAAATGTTATCTATACTCTCATTGAATGACTGTGACAAAAGATTAGTTCTGGGTGACTTTAATGCCATCACAGGAGCACATGAGAAAACTGGCAGGGGGCCTCCTGAGGGTAGTTGTCGGGACTTTAGGCAGTTCATTAATAATGGGGCGCTTTCTGAGATTGAAAGCACTGGTCTTCAATTTACGTGGTCGAATGGGAGAAGAGGGGCTGATCATGTTGAGTGTAAATTGGATAGGGCTTTGGTGAATGATTGCTTCATTGACAGTTGGGATCGATTAAGATGTTCAGTTCTTCCTCTCTTGCGCTTCGGGCATGCCCAGAAAGAGTAGATTCCGTTTTCTTTCAATGTGGACTACGCATATCACTCTGCACAAACTTGTTTCTGAGCATTGGGACACCTGCAACATATCTCTCCCGCCTGCCCAGTTACTTTGCCATAAGCTTAAGACTCTCAGGCCTAAGCTTAGAACCTGGAACAGGGAAGTGTTTGGATTGGTAGATAACAACATTAACGCTGCCTTGTCCAAACTCGAAGATATCCAAGGACTAATTGCTAGAGAGGGTCTCAGTGATGTCAGATTTGCTCAGGAGCTTGAAGCCCAGCAGGACCTAGACCTGCAATTGTATAGACAGGAGATGCTTCTAAGAGATAAAAGCAAGGAAAAATGGCTTGAAGCTGGAGATCGTAACTCAAATTTCTTTCACAAATCCGCCAAAATCAGAAAGGTGCAGTCCTCGATTGATCACCTTATGATTGACAACATGCTTGTCAGAGATGATCAGGCCATTGCTCAACATGTGGTCAATTACTATGAATCACTGTTTACAGGCAGCATCCGTCATGCAGATTATGAAAGTATCAGCTCTGTTATCCCTAACAGCGTGTCAGAATTTGATAATGGCCTTCTAACCCAACGCCCTTCTGAGGATGAGATTCGGAAAGTTGTTTTTGGCATGAGCAGGGATAGTTCGCCAGGTCCGGATGGTTTTGGGGGTACCTTTTATCAGCATTTTTGGGACATTGTGAAACATGATGTTTGTCGGATGGTCTTCAGCTTCTTTGATTCTGGTTACATGCTCCCTGGAATGAACTCAAGTATCATTGCCCTCATTCCCAAGGTTGATGGTGCCAATGAGATTCAGCAATTCAGGCCTGTGGCTATGGGAAACTTCAACTATAAGATTATCTCAAAAATTATCTCTGATAGACTTGCCCCTATTGCTTCAGGAATAATTTCTGATAACCAATTTGGTTTTATAGCAGGCAGGAGCATTCACCACTGCATTGCAGCGGCCTCTGAGGGGGTCAACATGCTAAAAAAGAAATGCTTCGGAGGCAACATGGCTCTAAAAATTGATATCAAAAAGGCTTTCGACACCCTTGATTGGAACTTCCTTCTGGAAGTTCTTGAGGCCTTTGGGTTTTCTCTAAAGTTTAGAAGCTGGATCCTAGAAATTTTAAGGTCTGCTAGGATTTCAATTTCTATTGGAGGTGAAATTAAAGGTTTCTTTGGCTGCTCCTGTGGTGTTAGACAAGGGGATCCGCTTTCCTCCACGTTGTTCGGGCTTGCTGAAGACTTTCTGAGCAGATGGATTTCGAAAATGGTTAATGAAGGCAGACTGGATCCCATGAGATACACGAGCAGATCCGTTTTTCCCTCGCACCTTCTTTACGCGGATGACCTGTTGATTTTTGCTCAGGCTTCATCGAAAAATATGAAATGCATTCGGGATATTTTTGGCATGTATGAAGAGTATTCTGGTCAGGCTGTCAATTGGGCCAAGTCACGGGCTCTCTTTGGTAATTCTATTAATAATTTGCGCAGAAATCGGCTGGCTGGGATTTTGAATATTGCTCAGGCTGCTCTCCCTCTCATATATTTGGGTATTCCGCTGTTCCAGGGGACACTTAGAGCTCGCTTTCTGAACCCAATGGTGGATAAATTCCTTAGCAGGTTCAGTCTTTGGCGTGGACATACGCTATCGTTTGCTGGGAGACTCACCCTTATCAAATCATCACTGACCGGAGCCCTTGTGCACTCTTTTCTCATATATCGTTGGCCTGCGGCTCTTCTGTCAAAAATTAACAGAGGTTTGGGAATCAAGGATTATAAGCTTTTTAATTCAGCTCTGCTTGCTAAGCTGTGTTGGGAGTTGATCCAAGGCCAGGGCTTCATCATTGATTTGCTGCGTATGCGCTTCTTAGAGGTTTCTGGGATTGCCAAAAAATACATCTCTAACTCTTCAATTTGGTCCTCTCTCCGAGCTGTTTTTGAAGAAATCAAGCTTGACACTGTCTGGTGGATTGGAGAGGGTTCTATCCGCAATTTCTGGGCTGACAGGTGGGTAGAGCCCATTATTGCAGAGCAAATGAATATTCCTGCTCCTTCACGAGTCAATCTGTTTGAGCCTATTCACAACTTTAGACATAATGGCTCGTGGGTTAACTTACAATCTCTGCATGAGGACGTTCAGGCGGCGATGCATCGGGTTGAAGTTATGACTGAGTCTGACTCTTGCATCTGGAGCCCAGCAGAATCTGGTAAGCTTACAGCAAAAGCGTTCTATGAAAGTCATTCTATGAGAGACCAGGTTGGCTGGAGTAATTTCTTATGGAATTCGTTCACTCCGCCTCGAAGATCCGTGACTTGTTGGAAACTGATCCATAGGAAGCTAGCGACTCAACAGCTGCTTCAGAAGCATGGTATTCATCTGGCTCAAAGGTGTGTTCTCTGCAAGAAGGGAGAGGAATCGTCTGCTCATCTTTTTGTCAGCTGCGCAATTACAAGAGAGCTGTGGTCTCTGGTTTTTAACGAGTTCAGTATGGGCTGCGGCTTTACTGACTCTTTCGCTGATTTCTTCAACGTCTTAAGACTGCTGAGAGTTAGGAGAAGTAGAAGGAAGATGTGGATTTCCATTGTGATCACCTGCGTCTGGTTTATCTGGATGACGCGTAACAGAGCTATATTTGACTCAGAGCTCCCTTCAATCCAAACTCTCAAGTACAAGCTTATGATCTATATCAGGGAAAGGAGCGTCAATACTGAGGATGTCGTTCGAACGTTAAATGAGCCTGAGTGCATTATGTTGAAACACCTTTCCACATAATTTTGATTTGACAAAATTGTTTAAGTATAAATTAGAATACATATTCTAAACGCACTAAGTTTAAATGCGTTGATTTATTCTACTAATGTGTTTGTTCAATGTTGAGTATAAATGTTATAAGTCATAAGGATTGGAAGGCCCAAGCCCAATACGGAAGCCAAGGCCCAAGTCAAACAACTCAGTACACTCGGCCCGCGTATGTCAAGACGTTGTCGTTTTGGACAAAAACGCAACTCAGCAAACGGAAGGATCTAGAAGACCTTCAGGAACAACTTCATAATGAAGCTGCTGAGTAGTCTCGACAAAGCGTACAAGACAGCAGACCGGCAAAGGAAAACTTCCAGACAAAGTGTTTCCTCTTTTAGCAAAGTTCAGACGACACAGTATGCTGTCCAGTTAACTTTACTATAAAAGGAGAGACCATCTGCTGTGCTGACCGAGGACAGAAGATACACGATTGTGATTGGCCAAGAGCTCTGTGCAAGTCAGGATGACAACGACACATAGCCGTTTCCCTCCAACGGTTATTTCGAAATTCGAAATGACCGAATGGCCAGACGTCTCTATAAATAGTGCCATCACAAGCTTCACAATACACAGAACTTGATCAAGCCATTACACTGTCCAAATCTCTACAAGTTCTACAAGCAAGAAGCAAAGCAAAATTCTTACACTACATTTTCATATCTGTGTAAAAGTCTAGAGTGATTGTTTTTCAATCATCTAAGGTGTTCTAGCAATTGTTGTTTAGGACAAAATCTTTATCATTTCTAGAAGTAGAAAGGAGAGGCTGAGTACTCGGTTTTAAGTACTCAGCGGAGAGATTAGGATTGAGTAGAAGTATAGAGGAAGGTACTCTTGTCATACTCAATTGCTGATATTGTAAAAGGTTTGAGGCTCTACCTTTAAAGAGCCCAGTAGAGGATTTGAAATCTCGGAAGTGTTCCGGGGACAGGACGTAGGCTTAGAAGAAGCCGAACCTGGATAAATCTGCTGAGTGAAGTATTTCTAAACCTTAACTCCTTATTTACACTGCTTGCTTAAAACAAACTAAAACTGACCAAGTAAAAGAGGTCAAGCTGAGTTGTGCGCTACCAACGAGAAGGTTCATGAATAGACTCTAAGTGCTATTTCCTGACCTAAGCAACGAAGCTGTCCTAGTCACTAGTTGACTAAGCCAGTGTCTTACTGAGTGCTAAGCGCCGCTGTTAGATAAACTTTTCTTAAAGAAAAGAAATCTGCCCAAATTATTTTAAAAAAGGTAAAATAGTTCCTAACCCCCCCTTGGAACTATATTTGCAACCTTACAAGGGACCAACAAGTGGTATCAGAGCTTAAAAGCTCATTACTAAAGGTCTAACAACCTTGAGTTGATCCATACCATGGGCGAAAACAGCACTCGGTTTCTCCCTAGAAACCAGACAACTCAGATATTACCTGAGGGGCTGTCCATTACCAGGCCTCCCCTATTCTTTGGGTCAAACTATACCTTTTGGAAGAATAGGATGAAAAACTTCATTCAAGCTACAAACATAGCCTGGCTATCTATAGTCCAAGGCCCGTTTGTACCTATGAAAGTTGTTGCTGGCCAGTCAGTTGTTAAAGCTGAGGTTGAATGGACAGAGGATGATCTTAAGAAGCTTCAAAACCATGCTTCGGCTATCAATATGCTTCACTGTGCGCTCGATGTTGCAGAATATAACAAAATCTCAGGTTGTGAGTCGGCACAAGAGATCTGGAAAAAGCTGGAAGTCACCTACGAGGGAACAAACAAAGTAAAAGAATCCAAGGTGAATCAGCAGATGAGACTGTACGAGCTGTTCGAGATGAACAATGATGAGGGCATTTCAGACATGAACGCAAGGTTCACCAACATCATTAATGAGCTCAAGAGACTTGGGAAAATCTTCACTAAGGAAGAACAAGTCAAAAAGATACTCAGGAGTCTTCCAAAAGACTGGCAAGCAAAGAAGACAGCAGTTGAGGAAGCTCAGGATTTAACCACCTACAAATATGACGAACTCATCGATTCATTGCTGACCCATGAGATATCCATGAAAAACTTTGAGGTGAAGGAAAAATCTGATGACAAGAAGCAGAAGTCACTTGTCATGAAGGCTGACTCCACTGACGGGAGTTTAACTGATGATGAGGAGATGGCTATGTTCACAAGAAAGATGAAGAGGCTGTTCAGGAAGAACGACAAATATTCCAAAAAGCCTTACAAAAAGTTTGATAAGTATAAGGCTGACTCAAGCGACAGCAAATACAGAAAGGACAGCTCAAAGCCCATTACATGCTTTGAGTGCCACCAAGATGGCCATATTAAGTCAAACTACCCCACGCTAAGGAAAGACAAGAAAAGTGGGAAGAAGGCAATGGTGGCTACTTGGAGTGACAGTGATGAATCTTCATCAACAGAAACTGAGGCCACCGAGTCAGCGAAGATATGCTTTATGGCTGACGAACTTGCTGAGCCATGCATTTCTGAGCATGCTGACCAATCTGATGAGTCAGATAATGAAGAGCAATCTAATGAGGTAATCTCACTCTCGCAACTCAGAAATGAAATGGGTAACGCCCTGAGTGATCTCTATACACTTGTTAAAAAGTGTAACAGGAAGATTAAAGCACTCAGCCGGCGCTGTGATGAAGTAGAAGAGGTCAAACTGAGTGACCTCAGATACCTTCTTCAAGACAACTCAGTTTTGCATGAAAATATGAAAATCATTCATGAGTCTGTCTCTGAAGTCCAGTTAGTTTCAAAGAAACTGAGGAAGGATGTCACAACCATTCAGAACCAATTAAAGGTTCCAAATAAAAACAATTTTCCGCTGAGAACTCAGTATCAAGGTACACAGTACCAAGGTACTCAGCAGAGACGAAATCCCCAGCGAAAAGTCCAATGTGACTTTTGTGGGAAGTTAGGACACACTACTAAAGTGTGCTGGCACGCTCAGCACTGGGATGCTGACAAGTCAGTAAAAAATCCTAAACAGAAGGTCAGTTGTGACTTCTGTGGAAAGAATGGCCATACTGTCCATGTATGCCGCCATAAAATAAAATATGATGCTATACCTGTTGCACCTAACAAGTCAGGACCCAAAAAGAATTGGGTACCTAAAAATAACTAGTTACGCAGGTAAGCCTGAGATGTGCCGAGAAGTCAAAGATGTGGTATATTGACAGCGCATGCTCAAGGCATATGACGGGTGATGAAACTCAGTTCATCACGTTTGAACGTAAACGAGGAGGGAGTGTAAGTTTTGGAGACAACAAGAAGGGTAAGATAGTAGGCTCAGGAACCGTCGGAGGTAACCCTACTATTGAATCTGTCTCCCTAGTCAGCGGACTCAAATATAACTTACTCAGCGTAGCTCAGCTATGTGACAATGGGAGAAAAGTTATATTTGATGCTACTGGATGTAAAATATACGAGGGTAAAACTAATGAGTTAATCTTAACTGCCCCTCGGATAGATAATGTCTTTATGCTAGACTTAGAGAAAAAGTTTTCAAAAACTGTGTGCTTAGTAACAAAGGAAGAAAATTCCTGGCTATGGCACATGAGACTTGGTCATGTAAGCATGGACCTCCTGGCCAAATTAGCAAGAAAGCAATTGGTTGAGGGACTGCCTGAACTTAAATTCCAAAACGATCAACTATGCCACGCTTGCCAAGCTGGAAAACAAACCAAACAATCTTTTCATAGTAAAAATATTGTCTCAACTAAACGTCCGTTAGAGTTACTACACTTGGATCTCTTTGGTCCAGTCCAGCCGCTGAGTCTGGGTGGAAGAAGATTTTCCTTGGTCATTGTAGATGACTTCTCTTGGTATACGTGGGTTATCTTGCTGACCAGCAAGGATGAGACCTTTGAGACATTTTCAAACTTGGTTAGAAAAATTGAAAATGAAAAAGACCTAAAATTAGCTCATATCCGTAGTGATAACGGCGGAGAATTCAAAAACCAAAAGTTTGTTGAATTCTGTGAAGCCAGCGGCATTGACCACAATTTCTCTGCTCCTAGAACGCCTCAGCAAAATGGGGTTGTTGAAAGGAAGAACAAAACTCTTGTTGAAATAGCAAGGACAATGCTGGATGAGCATAGGCTTCCAAAGTATTTTTGGCTTGTTGAAATAGCAAGGACAATGATGGATGAGCATAGGCTTCCAAAGTATTTTTGGGGAGAAGCTGTTAACACAGCATGCTATATTCTAAATAGGGCTCTAGTCAGACCTATACTTAAGAAAACCCCTTATGAACTTTGGAAAGGACGAAAGCCCAACATTGGATACTTTCGTGCCTTTGGCTGTAGATGTTTTATTTTAAACACCAAAGATAGCTTAGCCAAATTTGATTCAAAAGCTGATGAGGCTATCTTTCTAGGCTACTCAACAAACAGCAAAGCATACAAAGTTTTTAATAAGAGAACCCAAGTATTAGAAGAATCTATACATGTGCAATTCGATGAAACTGACCCTGCAGGAAGATACCAGCCGCTGACAGAAGATGAACCAAACTCAGCACCTGCTGATCAAGAACCAGCTACTGAGTCCTTCATAAAACGGCTGACCAAGAGTAAGAGTGAACCTAAAATTACTTTCACTGACCCATCTACTTCTGCAGAGAATGTTGAAACACGAACAGCACAAGACATGAATCTACCCAAAGACATAAGGATTCCAAGAGGGCATTCCGAAAGGGCAATCCTTGATTCTGCTGGGAATACCCTGATGACGAGGAATCAACTCAGGAAGTACCTCAGCAATGTTGCTTTCGTCTCAGTACAAGAACCGAAGAATTTCGCTGAAGCTGAGTACGATGAATTCTGGATGAACGTAATGCAAGAGGAGCTCGATCAATTTCGAAGAAATGATGTATGGGAGTTAGTGCCTCATCCAAAGAGTCAAAAGACCATCGGAACAAGATGGGTCTTCAGGAACAAGATGGACGAACAAGGAAACGTAGTCAGGAACAAAGCAAGGCTTGTAGCTCAGGGCTACAGTCAGCAAGAAGGTATAGACTACGGTGAGACCTTTGCCCCAGTGGCAAGGCTAGAGGCAATTAGAATACTGTGTGCATATGCATCTTACATGAACTTTAAATTATTCCAAATGGATGTCAAAAGTGCTTTTCTTAATGGAGTTATAAACGAGGAGGTTTATGTAAATCAACCTCCAGGTTTTGAGGACCCTAAGTTCCCAAACCATGTTTACAAACTCAAAAAGGCTCTGTACGGACTCAAGCAAGCACCACGTGCTTGGTATGAGAGGCTGACCAACTTCTTACTGATTAGAGGTTACGTCAGGGGTCAAGCTGATACAACCTTATTCATTAAGAGAAAGGGTAAAGATACCCTGCTGGCACAAATATATGTGGATGATATTATATTTGGTGCTACTAATGAATCTATGTGCAAGGAATTTAGCAAACAAATGCAGACTGAATTCGAAATGTCAATGATGGGAGAACTCAACTTCTTCCTCGGACTTCAAATTAAGCAAGGAAAGAATGGCATATTCATCAGTCAAGCCAAATATGCCAAGGAGATCTTAAAGAAATATGACTTGGAGAATTGCAAGCCAATATCCACTCCTATGGGCACTGACACTGTCCTTTGTGCTGATGAGAATGGTAAGTCAGTAGACAGTAAGTTATACCGAGGTATGATTGGCTCTTTACTTTACTTAACAGCAAGTAGACCGGACATTCAGTTATCAGTATGTTATTGTGCTAGATATCAAGCTAACCCTAAGGAATCCCATTACATAGCCGTAAAAAGGATCCTTAGATATTTGCAAGGCTCAGTAAATGTAGGTTTGTGGTATCCAAATACTCATGACTTTACACTCATCGGATACACTGACGCTGACTATGGACGAGACAAGCTGGAAAGAAAAAGCACCTCTGGAGGATGCCAATTCCTAGGAAGCTGTCTTGTATCTTGGTTCAGCAAGAAGCAGGCGTCAGTAGCCCTGTCCACAACTGAAGCTGAGTACATTGCTGCTGGAAGCTGTGTTGCTCAAGTCCTTTGGATTAAGCAACAGCTTGAAGATTATGGTGTTCAAACAAAGACAATTGAAGTCAAATGCGACAACAAGAGTGCAATTGACCTCTCAAAGAACCCAATCCAGCACAGCAGGATGAAGCATGTCAGCATAAGACATCACTTCATCAGAGATCATGTACTCAAAGAAGAAATTAAGCTGACTTATGTGCCAACAGATGAGCAGCTGGCTGATATCTTGACAAAGCTGTTGAAACACCTTTCCACATAATTTTGATTTGACAAAATTGTTTAAGTATAAATTAGAATACATATTCTAAACACACTAAGTTTAAATGTGTTGATTTATTCTACTAATGTGTTTGTTCAATGTTGAGTATAAATGTTATAAGTTATAAGGATTGGAAGGCCCAAGCCCAATACGGAAGCCAAGGCCTAAGTCAAACAACTCAGTACACTCGGCCCGCGTATGTCAAGACGTTGTCGTTTTGGACAAAAACGCAACTCAGCAAACGGAAGGATCTAGAAGACCTTCAGGAACAACTTCACAATGAAGCTGCTGAGTAGTCTCGACAAAGCGTACAAGACAGCAGACCGGCAGAGGAAAACTTCCAGACAAAGTGTTTCTTATTTTAGCAAAGTTCAGACGACACAGTATGCTGTCCAGTTGACTTTACCATAAAAGGAGAGACCATCTGCTGTGCTGACCGAGGACAGAAGATACACGATTGTGATTGGCCAAGAGCTCTGTGCAAGTCAGGATGACAACGACACATAGCCGTTTCCCTCCAACGGTTATTTCGAAATTCGAAATGACCGAATGGCCAGACGTCTCTATAAATAGTGCCATCACAAGCTTCACTAAACACAGAACTTGATCAAGCCATTACGCTGTCCAAATCTCTACAAGTTCTGCAAGCAAGAAGCAAAGCAAAATTCTTACACTACATTTTCATATCTGTGTAAAAGTCTAGAGTGGTTGTTTTTCAATCATCTAAGGTGTTCTAGCAATTGTTGTTTAGGACAAAAATCTTTATCATTTCTAGAAGTAGAAAGGAGAGGCTGAGTACTCGGTTTTAAGTACTCAGCGGAGAGATTAGGATTGAGTAGAAGTATAGAGGAAGGTACTCTTGTCATACTCAATTGCTGATATTGTAAAAGGTTTGAGGCTCTACCTTTAAAGAGCTCAGTAGAGGATTTGAAATCTCGGAAGTGTTCCGGGGACAGGACGTAGGCTTAGAAGAAGCCGAACCTGGATAAATCTGCTGAGTGAAGTATTTCTAAACCTTAACTCCTTATTTACATTGCTTGCTTAAAACAAACTAAAACTGACCAAGTAAAAGAGGTCAAGCTGAGTTGTGCGCTACCAACGAGAAGGTTCAGGAATAGACTCTAAGTGCTATTTCCTAACTTAAGCAACGAAGCTGTCCTAGTCACTAGTTGACTAAGCCAGTGTCTTGCTGAGTGCTAAGCGCCGCTGTTAGATAAACTTTTCTTAAAGAAAAGAAATCTGCCTAAATTATTTTAAAAAGGTAAAATAGTTCCTAACCCCTCCTTGGAACTATATTTGCAACCTTACAAGGGACCAACAAGTGGTATCAGAGCCTAAAAGCTCATTACTAAAGGTCTAACAACCTTGAGTTGATCCATACCATGGGCGAAAACAGCACTCGGTTTCTCCCTGGAAACCAGACAACTCAGATATTACCTGAGGGGCTGTCCATTATCAGGCCTCCCCTATTCTTCGGGTCAAACTATACCTTTTGGAAGAATAGGATGAAAAACTTCATTCAAGCTACAAACATGAGTGCCTGGCTATCTATAGTCCAAGGCCCGTTTGTACCTGTGAAAGTTGTTGCTGGCCAGTCAGTTGTTAAAGCTGAGGTTGAATGGACAGAGGATGATCTTAAGAAGCTTCAAAACCATGCTTCAGCTATCAATATGCTTCACTGTGCGCTCGATGCTGCAGAATATAACAAAATCTCAGGTTATGAGTCGGCACAAGAGATCTGGAAAAAGCTGGAAGTCACCTACGAGGGAACAAACAAAGTAAAAGAATCCAAGGTGAATCAGCAGATGAGACTGTACGAGCTGTTCGAGATGAACAATGATGAGGGCATTTCAGACATGAACGCAAGGTTCACCAACATCATTAATGAGCTCAAGAGACTTGGGAAAATCTTCACTGAGGAAGAACAAGTCAAAAAGATACTCAGGAGTCTTCCAAAAGACTGGCAAGCAAAGAAGACAGCAGTTGAAGAAGCTCAGGATTTAACCACCTACAAATATGACGAACTCATCGGTTCATTGCTGACCCATGAGATATAAATGAAGAACTTTGAGGTGAAGGAAAAATCTGATGACAAGAAGCAGAAGTCACTTGTCATGAAGGCTGACTCCACTGACGGGAGTTCAACTGATGATGAGGAGATGGCTATGTTCACAAGAAAGATGAAGAGGCTGTTCAGGAAGAACGACAAATATTCCAAAAAGCCTTACAAAAAGTTTGATAAGTATAAGGCTGACTCAAGCGACAGCAAATACAGAAAGGACAGCTCAAAGCCCATTACATGCTTTGAGTGCCACCAAGATGGCCATATTAAGTCAAACTGCCCCACGCTGAGGAAAGACAAGAAAAGTGGGAAGAAGGCAATGGTGGCTACTTGGAGTGACAGTGATGAATCTTCATCAACAGAAATTGAGGCCACCGAGTCAGCGAAGATATGCTTTATGGCTGACGAACTTGCTGAGCCATGCATTTCTGAGCATGCTGACCAATCTGATGAGTCAGATAATGAGGAGCAATCTAATGAGGTAATCTCACTCTCTCAACTCAGAAATGAAATGGGTAACGCCCTGAGTGATCTCTATACACTTGTTAAAAAGTGTAATAGGAAGATTAAAGCACTCAGCCGGCGCTGTGATGAAGTAGAAGAGGTCAAACTGAGTGACCTCAGATACCTTCTTCAAGACAACTCAGTTTTTCATGAAAATATGAAAATCATTCATGAGTCTGTCTCTGAAGTCCAGTCAGTTTCAAAGAAACTGAGGAAGGATGTCACAACCATTCAGAACTAATTAAAGGTTCCAAACAAAAACAATTTTCCGCTGAGAACTCAGTATCAAGGTACACAGTACCAAAGTACTCAGCAGAGAAGAAATCCCCATCGAAAAGTCCAATGTGATTTTTGTGGGAAGTTAGGACACACTACTAAAGTGTGCTGGCACGCTCAGCACTGGGGTGCTGACAAGTCAGTAAAAACTCCTAAACAGAAGGTCAGTTGTGACTTCTGTGGAAAGAATGGCCATACTGTCCATGTATGCCGCCATAAAATAAAATATGATGCTTTACCTGTTGAACCTAACAAGTCAGGACCCAAAAAGAATTGGGTACCTAAAGGAAACTGATCACAATGCAGGTAAGCCTGAGATGTGTCGAGAAGTAAAAAATGTGGTATATTGACAGCGCATGCTCAAGGCATATGACGGGTGATGAAACTCAGTTCATCACGTTCGAATGTAAACGAGGAGGAAGCGTAAGTTTTGGAGACAACAAAAAGGGTAAAATAGTAGGATCAGGCACCATTGGAGGTAATCCCACTATTGAATCTGTCTCCCTAGTCAGCGGACTCAAATATAACTTACTCAGCGTAGCTCAGCTATGTGATAATGGAAGAAAAGTTATATTTGACGAAACTGGATGTAAAATATATGAGGGAAAATCAAATGAGTTAATTTTAACTGCCCCTCGGATAGACAATGTCTTTATGCTAAACTTCGAAAAGAAGTTTTCAAAAACTGTATGCTTAGTCACAAAGGAAGAAAATTCCTGGCTATGGCACAGGAGACTTGGTCATGTAAGCATGGACCTCCTGGCCAAATTAGCAAGAAAGCAATTGGTTGAGGGACTGCCTGAACTTAAATTTCAAAGAGATCAATTATGCCATGCCTGCCAAGCTGGAAAACAAACCAAGCAATCTTTTCAAAGTAAAAACATTGTCTCAACTAAACGTCCGTTAGAAATGCTACACTTGGATCTCTTTGGTTCAGTCCAGCCGCTGAGTCTGGGTGGAAGAAGGTTTTCCTTGGTTATTGTAGATGATTTCTCTCGGTACACATGGGTTATCCTGCTGACCAGTAAAGATGAGACTTTTGAGACATTTTCAAACTTGGTTAGAAAAATTGAAAATGAGAAAGACCTAAAATTAGCTCATATCCGTAGTGATAATGGTGGAGAATTCAATAACCAAAAGTTTGTTGAATTCTGTGAAGCCAGCGGCATTGACCACAATTTCTCTGCTCCTAGAACGCCTCAGCAAAATGGGGTTGTTGAAAGGAAGAACAGAACTCTGGTTGAGATTGCTAGGACAATGCTGGATGAGCATAGGCTGTTGAAACACCTTTCCACAGGATTTTGATTTGACAAAATTAATTAAGTGAAAGTAAATATTCTATAACACACTAAGTTTAAATGCTTTGATTTAGTGTTACTAATGTGTTTGTTCAATGTTGAGTTTATAATTCATTATAAGACATAAAGATCATAAGGCCCAAGCCCTATAAGGAAGTCAAGGCCCAAGTCAAGCAAGCCCAAGATCACTCAGCCTGCGTATCTCCAAAACGCTGCCGTTGAAGTAATGAAACGCATGCTGAGCAAAGAAGGATCGAGAAGATCCACGTAGACAACTTCGGTATGAAGCTGCTGAGCTGTCTCGACAAAGCGTACAAGACAGCCGCTGACTACAAAGCAACTTCCAGACCAAGTATTTCCTCTGTTGGTAAAGAACAGAAGACGCAGAAAGCTGTCTGTTTGACATTACCCGATTTGGAGGAACATACTGCCACACTGACCGAAGAACAGAAGATGCTGGAATCTGATTGGCTAGGAGAACTGCTGAACAGACTGAGTGAAAGCGACTTGTAGCCGTTTCCCTCCAACCGTTATTTCGAAATTCGAAATAACCAGAAGCTCTCATAGCTCTCTATAAATAGAGCATTCAGAATCCACATTCTTTAGAGAACTTTGAGCAAGAGTCGCTACGCTGACCAAACGTATACAAAAGTTCTCCATCAAAAGCAAAGCAAAATTCTTACACTGCAAAGTCTATTCATCTGTGTAAAAGTCTAGAGTGATTGTTGTTCAATCATCTAAGGTGTTCTAGCAATTGTTGTTTAGGACAAAATCTTTATCATTTCTAGAAGTAGAAAGGAGAGGCTGAGTACTCGGTTTTAAGTACTCAGCGGAGAGATTAGGATTGAGTAGAAGTATAGAGGAAGGTACTATTGTCATACTCAATTGCTGATATTGTAAAAGGTTATTAGGATTGAGTAGAAGTATAGAGGAAGGTACTCTTGTCATACTCAATTGCTGATATTGTAAAAGGTTTGAGGCTCTACCTTTAAAGAGCTCAGTAGAGGATTTGAAATCTCGGAGGTGTTCCGGGGACAGGACGTAGGCTTAGAAGAAGCCGAACCTGGATAAATCTGCTGAGTGAAGTATTTCTAAACCTTAACTCCTTATTCATATTGCTTGCTTAAAACAAACTAAAACTGACCAAGTAAAAGAGGTCAAGCTGAGTTGTGCGCTACAAACGAGCAGGTTCAGGAATAGACTCTAAGTGCTATTTCCTGACCTAAGCAACGAAGCTGTCCTAGTCACTAGTTGACTAAGCCAGTGTCTTGCTGAGTGTTAAGTGCCGCTGTTTTATAAACTTTTCTTAAAGAAAAGAAATCTGCCCAAATTATTTGAGAAAAAGGTAAAATAGTTCCTAACCCCCCCTTGGAACTATATTTGCAACCTTACAAGGGACCAACAAGTGGTATCAGAGCTTAAAAGCTCATTACTAAAGGTCTAACAACCTTGAGTTGATCCATACCATGGGCGAAAACAGCATTCGGTTTCTACCTGGAAACCAGACAACTCAGATATTACCTGAGGGGCTGTCCATTACCAGGCCTCCCCTATTCTTCGGGTCAAACTATACCTTTTGGAAGAATATGATGAAAAACTCCATTCAAGCTACAAACATGAGTGCCTGGCTATCTATAGTCCAAGGCCCGTTTGTACCTGTGAAAGTTGTTGATGACCAGTCAGTTGTTAAAGCTGAGGTTGAATGGACAGAGGATGATCTTAAGAAGCTTCAAAACCATGCTTCGGCTATCAATATGCTTCACTGTGCGCTCGATGCTGTAGAATATAACAAAATCTCAGGTTGTGAGTCGGCACAAGAGATCTGGAAAAAGCTGGAAGTCACCTACGAGGGAACAAACAAAGTAAAAGAATCCAAGGTGAATCAGCAGATGAGACTGTACGAGCTGTTCGAGATGAACAATGATGAGGGAATTTCAGACATGAACGCAAGGTTCACCAACATCATTAATGAGCTCAAGAGACTTGGGAAAATCTTCACTGAGGAAGAACAAGTCAAAAAGGTACTCAGGAGTCTTCCAAAAGACTGGCAAGCAAAGAAGACAGCAGTTGAGGAAGCTCAGGATTTAACCACCTACAAATATGACGAACTCATCGGATCATTGCTGACCCATGAGATATCAATGAAGAACTTTGAGGTGAAAGAAAAATCTGATGACAAGAAGCAGAAGTCACTTGTCATGAAGGCTGACTCCACTGACGGGAGTTCAACTGATGATGAGGAGATGGCTATGTTTACAAGAAAGATGAAGAGGCTGTTCAGGAAGAACGACAAATATTCCAAAAAGCCTTACAAAAAGTTTGATAAGTATAAGGCTGACTCAAGCGACAGCAAATACAGAAAGGACAGCTCAAAGCCCATTACATGCTTTGAGTGCCACCAAGATGGCCATATTAAGTCAAACCGCCCCACGCTGAGGAAAGACAAGAAAAGCGGGAAGATGGCAATGGTGGCTACTTGGAGTGACAGTGATGAATCTTCATCAACAGAAATTGAGGCCACCGAGTCAGCGAAGATATGCTTTATGGCTGACGAACTTGATGAGCCATGCATTTCTGAGCATGCTGACCAATCTGATGAGTCAGATAATGAAGAGCAATCTAATGAGGTAATCTCACTCTCTCAACTCAGAAATGAAATGGGTAACGCCCTGAGTGATCTCTATACACTTGTTAAAAAGTGTAATAGGAAGATTAAAGCACTCAGCCGGCACTGTGATGAAGTAGAAGAGGTCAAACTGAGTGACCTCAGATACCTTCTTCAAGACAACTCAGTTTTGCATGAAAATATGAAAATCATTCATGAGTCTGTCTCTGAAGTCCAGTTAGTTTCAAAGAAACTGAGGAAGGATGTCACAACCATTCAGAACCAATTAAAGGTTCCAAACAAAAACAATTTTCCGCTGAGAACTCAGTACCAAGGTACTCAGCAGAGAAGAAATCCCCAGCGAAAAGTCCAATGTGATTTTTGTGGGAAGTTAGGACACACTACTAAAGTGTGCTGGCACGCTCAGCACTGGGGTGCTGACAAGTCAGTAAGAAATCCTAAACAGAAGGTCAGTTGTGACTTCTGTGGAAAGAATGGCCATACTGTCCATGTATGCCACCATAAAATAAAATATGATGCTATACCTGTTGCACCTAACAAGTCAGGACCCAAAAAGAGTTGGGTACCTAAAAGTAACTAGTTACAATGCAGGTAAGCCTGAGATGTGCCGAGAAGTCAAAGATGTGGTATATTGACAGCGCATGCTCAAAGCATATGACGGGTGATGAAACTCAGTTCATCACGTTTGAACGTAAACGAGGAGGGAGTGTAAGTTTTGGAGACAACAAGAAGGGTAAGATAGTAGGCTCAGGAACCGTCGGAGGTAACCCTACTATTGAATCTGTCTCCCTAGTCAGCGGACTCAAATATAACTTACTCAGCGTAGCTCAGCTATGTGACAATGGGAGAAAAGTTATATTTGATGCTACTGGATGTAAAATATACGAGGGTAAAACTAATGAGTTAATCTTAACTGCCCCTCGGATAGATAATGTCTTTATGCTAAACCTCGAAAAGAAGTTTTCAAAAACTGTATGCTTAGTCACAAAGGAAGAAAATTCCTGGCTATGGCACAAGAGACTTGGTCATGTAAGCATGGACCTCCTGGCCAAATTAGCAAGAAAGCAATTGGTTGAGGGACTGCCTGAACTTAAATTTTAAAAAGATCAATTATGCCATGCCTGCCAAGCTGGAAAACAAACCAAGCAATCTTTTCAAAGTAAAAACATTGTCTCAACTAAGCGTCCGTTAGAAATGCTACACTTGGATCTCTTTGGTCCAGTCCAGCCGCTGAGTCTGGGTGGAAGAAGGTTTTTCTTGGTTATTGTAGATGATTTCTCTCGGTACACATGGGTTATCCTGCTGACCAGTAAGGATGAGACCTTTGAGACATTTTCAAACTTGGTTAGAAAAATTGAAAATGAGAAAGACCTAAAATTAGCACATATCCGTAGTGATAATGGTGGAGAATTCAAGAACCAGAAGTTTGTTGAATTCTGTGAAGCCAGCGGCATCGACCACAATTTCTCTGCTCCTAGAACGCCTCAGCAAAATGGGGTTGTTGAAAGGAAGAACAGAACTCTGGTTGAGATTGCCAGGACAATGCTGGATGAGCATAGGCTTCCAAAGTATTTTTGGGGAGAAGCTGTCAACACAGCATGCTATATTCTGAATAGGGCTTTAGTTAGACCTATACTTAAGAAAACCCCATATGAACTTTGGAAAGGACGAAAGCCCAACATTGGATACTTTCGTGCCTTTGGCTGTAGGTGTTTTATTTTAAATACCAAAGATAGCTTAGCCAAATTTGATTCAAAAGCTGATGAGGCTATCTTTCTAGGCTACTCAACAAACAGTAAAGCATACAGAGTTTTTAATAAGAGAACTCAAGTATTAGAAGAATCTATACATGTGCAATTCGATGAAACTAACCCTGCAGGAAGATACCAGCCGCTGACAGAAGATGAACCAAACTCAGCACCTGCTGATCAAGAACCAGCTACTGAGTCCTTCATAAAACGGCTGACCAAGAGTAAGAGTGAACCTAAAATTACTTTCACTGACCTATGTACTTCTGCAGAGAATGTTGAAACACAGATAGAACAAGACACAAGTCTACCAAAGGAGATAAGAGTCCCAAGAGGGCACTCAGAAAATGCAATTCTTGACTCAGCTGGAAATACGCTGATGACAAGAAATCAACTAAGGAAGTATCTCGGCAATGTAGCTTTTGTCTCAGTACTTGAGCCGAAGAACTTTGCCGAAGCTGAGGATGACGAATTCTGGATGAATGCCATGTAAGAGGAACTCAATCAGTTCAGGAGAAATAATGTATGGGAACTAGTGCCACATCCTAGGAGCCAAAAGACCATTGGAACGAGATGGGTCTTCAGGAACAAGCTAGATGAGCAAGGAAACGTGGTCAGAAACAAGGCAAGACTTGTAGCTCAGGGCTACAGTCAGCAAGAAGGTATAGACTACGGTGAGACCTTTGCCCCAGTGGCAAGGCTAGAAGCTATTAGGATTTTATGTGCATATGCATCTTACATGAACTTTAAACTGTTTCAAATGGATGTCAAAAGTGCCTTTCTTAATGGAGTAATAGACGAGGAGGTCTATGTAAATCAGCCTCCAGGGTTTGAGGATTCTAGGTTCCCAAACCACGTTTACAAACTCAAAAAGGCTCTGTATGGACTCAAGCAAGCACCGCGTGCTTGGTATGAGAGGCTGACCAACTTTTTACTGACTAGAGGTTACGTCAGGGGTCATGCTGATGCAACCTTATTCATTAAGAGAAAGGGTAAAGATACCCTGCTGGCTCAAATATATGTAGATGATATTATATTTGGTGCTACTAATGAATCTATGTGCAAGGAATTTAGCAAACAAATGCAGACTGAATTCGAAATGTCAATGATGGGAGAACTCAACTTCTTCCTCGGACTTCAAATTAAGCAAGGAAAGAATGGCATATTCATAAGTCAAGCTAAATATGCCAAGGAGATATTGAAGAAATATGAACTAGAACATTGTAAGCCAATATCCACTCCTATGGGCACTGACATTGTCCTCTGCGCTGATGAAAATGGTAAGTCAGTAGACAGCAAGTTATACCGAGGTATGATTGGCTCTTTACTTTACTTAACAGCAAGTAGACCGGACATTCAGTTCTCAGTATGTTATTGTGCTAGATATCAAGCTAACCCTAAGGAATCCCATTACATAGCTGTAAAAAGGATCCTTAGATATTTGCAAAAATGCAGGTCTGTGGTATCCAAACACTCATGACTTTACACTCATCGGATACACTGACGCTGACTATGGACGAGATAAGCTGGAAAGAAAAAGCACCTCTGGAGGATGCCAATTCCTAGGAAGCTGTCTTGTATCTTGGTTCAGCAAGAAGCAGGCGTCAGTAGCCCTGTCCACAACTGAAGCTGAGTACATTGCTGCTGGAAGCTGTGTTGCTCAAGTCCTTTGGATTAAGCAACAGCTTGAAGATTATGGTGTTCAAACAAAGACAATTGAAGTCAAATGCGACAACAAGAGTGCAATTGACCTCTCAAAGAACCCAGTTCAACACAGCAGGATGAAACATGTCAGCATAAGACATCACTTCATCAGAGATCATGTACTCAAGAAAGAAATCAAGCTGACTTATGTGCCAACAGACGAGCAGCTTGCTGATATCTTTACAAAGCCTCTAGCACGAGAGCAATTCAGCATACTGAGAGAAGCAATTGGTATGTTTAATCCTCTTCAGTAAATTCCTGTGCTAAATGAATATTGAATGCTGAGTGAATTACATGCTGAATGATTTATTGTTTGCTGAGTATCTCTTGAAACTGACTAAATATACAATACTGAGTAATCTTGCACACTGAGTAAATTAGCTTCGAACTTGAACTTAAAGCCATTCCTAAAGAATGTACTGACTACTCAAAATATGAAACGTTTATATCAACAAACGCTAAGTAGAAGCACTTATTAGCAATTAATGTCACTACACGCGAGGTGACACCTGTATTACGCATGCGCCGAATAACGTCTTAATAGTGTCATAAGTGTCAGGGTTTCTGGCGATTGGACAACCCAGAGCAAAACTGGATAAAATTCAAACGGAACCCTAAACCATAAAATCTATAAATAGTAAATACTAGCCCACTACCCTCGTCACATATACATTGGACCCTAAGAAAGCTTCTAAATTTTCCAAAGAGCTTCAAAACTTCAAAAATGTCTTACAACGAAAGTTATTTCTCTCCAACTCTCAAATCCTCTGACCAGGCTGGTCCTTCAACTAGCCTAATGAGAAAAATGATTAAAGTTCACTCTTGGGCTAAGAATCAAGAGGTATTAAGAAGTCGATTCTTCCACCCTGACTTCATCTCTTCAGAGACTCCATTCTGTGAATGGATCAAAAACAACAAATGGACATGTCTCTTCTCTCTGTCCGGGCAAACCTATCCTACAATGGTAAGAGAGTTCTACTCCAACCTGCATGTTGATGCAGATGACTCTGACTATCTGGAGACCACAGTCAAGGGTCAAAAGATAGTGATAACCCCTGAATATCTAGCTACATTGCTAGAGATACCAAATACAGGGATCCAGTTCAGAACCACAAAGGAGCCGATACCAAAAGCCATCGCAGAAAAGATGAAGGGGTTCTGTAAACCCAGAAACTACAAGGGAGAAGTACCCAGCACCTGCATGGGCAAAAATCAGAAGATGGCCCACTTCTTGCTGACCAACTTTATCTTCCCTAAACTCAGCTCTCCCTCATCTGCCTCTAATTTTGAACAATGTTTCATCTGGCATATGCTGACCAGCACTCCTTTCAACATGCCTGTATTTTTGATCGGGGCTTTCCAAAGAAGCGGAAGGAAGCTCCGTTTAGGTTCTCTCATCACCAGGATAATACAAGACAAGAACATAGAGACTGTTGATGAAATAAGTTCAACAGGAACTGCTATCACAGCACGTCTGCTGAATGGACTATCACACAGCCAACCCCTGAAAGGGTATGATGAGAATGAAACCTCTGAGGAGGAGGATCCTATGGCTGAGGATGAGCAACCCATTGGAGAAATGGAAAATCTGGCTAACCTGGATGCCATTATAGATGATGTTATGGCTGAAGCCGCTCACACTGCTGAGGGTACAGAACCAATCAATGAACCTCCAACTGAGAATCCATCCACTGTGCCATCTGAGGTTGCTGAAGCTGAGAAGAAGAAGAAAAAGGGAGCATGCTCGAAGGATATTCATACTGTCCCGAGAAAGATAAGGCTCATAGAAAGCAACAAGAGGAAAGCTGATCAAGACCTAGCTGAGTCAGCAGAGAAGAAGCTGCGAACAGCTGAAGAACCTGTTCTTGAGGGCCATGTTGCTCAAAAGGGGTCTCCACAAAATCAAGCCTCTGTTCCTCCCATAGAGAAACAAGCCAAGACCCCTGTAAGTCCAAAAGAAGCTCCACTCCCACCTCAAGCTCAAAGCAACTCAGCACCTGAGGTCAACACGCCTCGTAGTCCTGTCACTACACAAGGCCCTCAGTGTGAACCCACTTCTGCCAAATATGCACACCTTGGTGCCACTGAGTCAGGTCGGCGTGTCATCGCCTCAGCAAGCACTCTGCTTCAAGAACAAGCACCTACTCCATCAACTCCTGCTCAGTCCTCTCATCCACCTGTCACTCACCATATTCTGCGGGAAATCCATGAATTGATCAATCACTTCTCCTCTATCCAGCCGCAGCCACCACCACATGCTCAACTGACCAAAATGACCGAACTCATGCTGACTATGGTCAGTCACATGAATTCCTTGGAGGGTCAAATACGTGTGCTGCAGGATCAGGCCAATTCTCCTGCCCCTACCGTCAATTTGCCTACTGCTGATGCTGGCAAAACGGGGGAGAAAAGTGGCAACTAAGGAGAAGGAACTCTAAGTTAGAAACTAGAGAGTCAGAGGAACTCAAAGTTAGGAAGAAGAATTTTCTTATTTGCCTTGTCCTTATTCTTGTTTCAAAATTATATGCCTAACTTCTGTTACTTTTGGAATACTTGCATTACTATTTAACTATCTGAATGCATGCTGCGTATAAATGTTTGAACTTGTCAAATATAAACCATTGAACAAATAATTTACTCAGCGCTCTGTCACTATACATTACTTCCGCTGAATACTGAGTAAAATAGAATATGTCCCATAAGCTGACCTATATCTGAAAACTATCCTTAGACTTATTCAATTAAACCTTAGAATGTTTAGAATAAAACTAAGTCAGTAGCCCAGCCCTGATGGGGGAGTTCACTTAATCAAAAAGGTCAACTATCATGGGGGAGCTCAACGCTGAGTTCCTTGCTGATTAGTTTTGCCAACATCAAAATGGGGGAGTTTGTTGAAACACCTTTCCACAGGATTTTGATTTGACAAAATTAATTAAGTAAAAGTAAATATTCTATAACACACTAAGTTTAAATGCTTTGATTTAGTGTTACTAATGTGTTTGTTCAATGTTGAGTTTATAATTCATTATAAGACATAAAGATCATAAGGCCCAAGCCCTATAAGGAAGTCAAGGCCCAAGTCAAACAAGCCCAAGATCACTCAGCCTGCATATCTCCAAAACGCTGCCGTTGAAGTAATGAAACGCATGCTGAGCAAAGAAGGATCGA
Organism: Euphorbia lathyris; assembly: GCF_963576675.1. NCBI lineage: Eukaryota > Viridiplantae > Streptophyta > Magnoliopsida > Malpighiales > Euphorbiaceae > Euphorbia > Euphorbia lathyris. The sequence continues at coordinate 96,724,009 of NC_088911.1, read as the reverse complement.
GAAGATCCACGTAGACAACTTCGGTATGAAGCTGCTGAGCTGTCTCGACAAAGCGTACAAGACAGCCGCTGACTACAAAGCAACTTCCAGACCAAGTATTTCCTCTGTTGGTAAAGAACAGAAGACGCAGAAAGCTGTCTGTTTGACATTACCCGATTTGGAGGAACATACTGCCACACTGACCGAAGAACAGAAGATGCTGGAATCTGATTGGCTAGGAGAACTGCTGAACAGACTGAGTGAAAGCGACTTGTAGCCGTTTCCCTCCAACGGTTATTTCGAAATTCGAAATAACCAGAAGCTCTCATAGCTCTCTATAAATAGAGCATTCAGAATCCACATTCTTTAGAGAACTTTGAGCAAGAGTCGCTACGCTGACCAAACGTATACAAAAGTTCTCCATCAAAAGCAAAGCAAAATTCTTACACTGCAAAGTCTATTCATCTGTGTAAAAGTCTAGAGTGATTGTTGTTCAATCATCTAAGGTGTTCTAGCAATTGTTGTTTAGGACAAAATCTTTATCATTTCTAGAAGTAGAAAGGAGAGGCTGAGTACTCGGTTTTAAGTACTCAGCGGAGAGATTAGGATTGAGTAGAAGTATAGAGGAAGGTACTCTTGTCATACTCAGTTGCTGATATTGTAAAAGGTTATTAGGATTGAGTAGAAGTATAGAGGAAGGTACTCTTGTCATACTCAATTGCTGATATTGTAAAAGGTTTGAGGCTCTACCTTTAAAGAGCTCAGTAGAGGATTTGAAATCTCGGAGGTGTTCCGGGGACAGGACGTAGGCTTAGAAGAAGCCGAACCTGGATAAATCTGCTGAGTGAAGTATTTCTAAACCTTAACTCCTTATTCATATTGCTTGCTTAAAACAAACTAAAACTGACCAAGTAAAAGAGGTCAAGCTCAGTTGTGCGCTACAAACGAGCAGGTTCAGGAATAGACTCTAAGTGCTATTTCCTGACCTAAGCAACGAAGCTGTCCTAGTCACTAGTTGACTAAGCCAGTGTCTTGCTGAGTGTTAAGTGCCGCTGTTTTATAAACTTTTCTTAAAGAAAAGAAATCTGCCTAAATTATTTTAAAAAGGTAAAATAGTTCCTAACCCCCCCCTTGGAACTATATTTGCAACCTTACAAGGGACCAACATAGGCTTCCAAAGTATTTTTGGGGAGAAGCTGTCAACACAGCATGCTATATTCTGAATAGGGCTTTAGTTAGACCTATACTTAAGAAAACCCCATATGAACTTTGGAAAGGACGAAAGCCCAACATTGGATACTTTCATGCCTTTGGCTGTAGATGTTTTATTTTAAATACCAAAGATAGCTTAGCCAAATTTGATTCAAAAGCTGATGAGGCTATCTTTCTAGGCTACTCAACAAACAGCAAAGCATACAGAGTTTTTAATAAGAGAACTCAAGTATTAGAAGAATCTATACATGTGCAATTCGATGAAACTAACCCTGCAGGAAGATACCAGCCGCTGACAGAAGATGAACCAAACTCAGCACCTGCTGATCAAGAACCAGCCACTGAGTCCTTCATAAAACGGCTGACCAAAAGTAAGAGTGAACCTAAAATTACTTTCACTGACCCATCTACTTCTGCAGAGAATGTTGAAACACAGATAGATCAAGACACAAGTCTACCAAAGGAGATAAGAGTCCCAAGAGGGCATTCAGAAAATGCAATTCTTGACTCAGCTGGAAATACGCTGATGATAAGAAATCAACTAAGGAAATATCTCGGCAATGTAGCTTTTGTCTCAGTACTTGAGCCGAAGAACTTTGCTGAAGCTGAGAATGACGAATTCTGGATGAATGCCATGCAAGAGGAACTCAATCAGTTCAGGAGGAATAATGTATGGGAGCTAGTGCCACATCCTAGGAGCCAAAAGACCATTGGAACAAGATGGGTCTTCAGGAACAAGCTAGATGAGCAAGGAAACGTAGTCAGAAACAAGGCAAGACTTGTAGCTCAGGGCTACAGTCAGCAAGAAGGTATAGACTACGGTGAGACCTTTGCCCCAGTGGCAAGGCTAGAAGCTATTAAGATTTTATGTGCATATGCATCTTACATGAACTTTAAACTGTTTCAAATGGATGTCAAAAGTGCCTTTCTTAATGGAGTAATAGACGAGGAGGTCTATGTAAATCAGCCTCCAGGGTTTGAGGACCCTAAGTTCCCAAATCATGTTTACAAACTCAAAAAGGCTCTGTACGGACTCAAGCAAGCACCACGTGCTTGGTATGAGAGGCTGACCAACTTCTTACTGGCTAGAGGTTATGTCAGGGGTCAAGCTGATACAACCTTATTCATTAAGAGAAAGGGTAAAGATACCCTGCTGGCACAAATATATGTGGATGATATTATATTTGGTGCTACTAATGAATCTATGTGCAAGGAATTTAGCAAACAAATGCAGACTGAATTCGAAATGTCAATGATGGGAGAACTCAACTTCTTCCTCGGACTTCAAATTAAGCAAGGAAAGAATGGCATATTCATAAGTCAAGCTAAATATGCCAAGGAGATATTGAAGAAATATGAACTAGAACATTGTAAGCCAATATCCACTCCTATGGGCACTGACACTGTCCTTTGTGCCGATGAAAATGGTAAGTCAGTAGACAGCAAGTTATACCGAGGTATGATTGGCTCTTTACTTTACTTAACAGCAAGTAGACCGGACATTCAGTTCTCAGTATGTTATTGTGCTAGATATCAAGCTAACCCTAAGGAATCCCATTACATAGCTGTAAAAAGGATCCTTAGATATTTGCAAAGCTCAGTAAATGCAGGTCTGTGGTATCCAAATACTCATGACTTTACACTCATCGGATACACTGACGCTGACTATGGACGAGACAAGCTGGAAAGAAAAAGCACTTCTAGAGGATGCCAATTCCTAGGAAGCTATCTTGTATCTTGGTTCAGCAAGAAGCAGGCGTCAGTAGCCCTGTCCACAACTGAAGCTGAATACATTGCTGCTGGAAGCTGTGTTGCTCAAGTCCTTTGGATTAAGCAACAGCTTGAAGATTATGGTGTTCAAACAAAGACAATTGAAGTCAAATGCGACAACAAGAGTGCAATTGACCTCTCAAAGAACCCAATCCAGCACAGCAGGATGAAGCATGTCAGCATAAGACATCATTTCATCAGAGATCATGTACTTAAGAAAGAAATTAAGCTGACTTATGTCCCAACGGACGAACAGCTGGCGGATATCTTCACGAAGCCACTGGCTCGTGAGCAGTTCAGCATACTGAGAGAAGCAATTGGTATGTTTAATCCTCTTCAGTAAATTTATGTGCTAAATGAATATTGAATGCTGAGTGAATTACATGCTGAATGATTTATTGTTTGATGAGTATCTCTTGAAACTGACTGAATATACAATACTGAGTAAACTTGCACACTGAGTAAATTAGTTTAGAACTTGAACTTAAAATCATCCTTAAATAATGCATTGACCTCTCAGAATATCAAACGCTTGACATTCTAAATACTGAGTGATTAATCCGTTAGCATAAATTCCAAGCACGCGTATAACCTAGGATGACGTATTCGCCGTAATGTGTCATAAATGCCAGGATCCCTGTCGGTACATGATCCCAAGGCAACTGACACATGGATTTGGTTAAGATCCACACCGTTCAACTCGTCTATAAATCATGGGCATTTCCCCATCTTTTACTCCTTACGCTCAATAAATCCTTAAGGCTACGAAATCACCCAAATTTCTCTCTCTCAAATACCTCCATTCTCTCCATCTTAGAAGCATGACTAAGCTATCCTTCAACGTCTCCGGTGCCGGCCAAACTAAGGCCAGCTCCGATGAACCTTCACGAAACCCTTCCACCTCTAGCAAGGGTAAAACTGATCAAAACTCTGAAAAAGAGAGAGCTGTGAAAATACGAACCTACTCCAAAGTCTTCGAAAGTGTTCTCGAATGGAAAGTTGAGCCCTCCAGATGGGATTCTGAGCACTTCGTCCAATATGAACAACCGTTTGCCGAATGGATTGCAAAAAACGAATGGACTGGGATGTTCTCCGTCAGAGATGAAACGTATCCTGACCTGGTAAGGGAGTTTTACCACAATCTCATGGTTGCCAATGACTCCCCTGACTATCTAAGCACTAAAGTAAAAGGAAAGACGATCTTCATCAACCCTCTGTACTTGGGAAATCTCCTCCAACTTAAAACTGAGGGAGTGAGGCTGAGGAAGTCTGGAGATCAGGACAAGACCGACTACGTCCATACTTTCTGCAAACCTGAGGGTCACTCAGGCGAGATCTCAGCATCTTCAATGGGACAGCACCAAAAGATGGCTCACTACCTGCTGAGCTACTTTATTTACCCTAAGATAAACTGCACGACCTCAGCAACGAACTTTGAACAGTGCTTCATATGGCACATGCTGACGTACACCCCCATCAACATGCCCGTCTTCCTAGTTGCTGGGTTCCTACGCAACACGGGTACAATGAGGTTGGGATCAATCATTACCAGGATCCTCATCGACCACAAGATTGACCTTGAAGGTGAGGAATCTTTCAGAGGAACCGAAATCACAGCGGCCTCGCTGAGGGCACTGAAATATGGGCAGCCTTTGAAGAAAGGAAAAGCTGCTGCTGCTGCTGGCCAAGCTGATCAGACTGAGGAGACTATAGCTGAGCCTAAGAAAGGGCAAAGAACTAAGGCCCCAGCTTCTCGCAAGAGAAAATCTGCTGAGACACCTAATGTTGTGTCTCCAGCAAAGAGGCAGAGGTCAGCTGGAAAGTCAGCTGAGAAGAGAAGTAGGCAAGATGAGCCTAACACTGAGGCAGCTGCTGAGCTCCCTCAGAAGAAGCAGAAGTCTTCAACACTGGTCCCTCTCGACGTCATACCGACGGATTTTATTGTACCGGGTGATTCTCACTTCACTCAATGTCAAGGCACTGATGCTGAGGGAACTGAGGTCCAGTTAGATGACCACTTCATCTCCCAAGTTGAGGAAGAACTTGATGAAGATAATACTGAGGAAGAAGAAGAAGATGATGAAACCAGCGGTCAGAATGACGCTGAGGAGTCTGAAGAATATGCCAGCGAAATTGAAGCTGAGGACGCTGACGCTGAGTTAGCAGGTGGTGCTGTGCAGACTGACACTGAGTTGGCTGTGGGAGTTGAACAAGTTGAAGAGCAAGCTGACCAGATTCAGACTGAGCAAAAGGAACCTGCTCATCATACCACTCCACCACGTAGAAGGCGAAAACTGGTTAAGGCCAGTAAGGTAATAGTCAGTGACCCTCCTGTGCAACCACCATCCATTCCTCAACTTGTCCTCTCCAAGACAACAAAGGATCCTTCTACCGTCCAATTAAAATTTTTCAAACGGCCCTCAACTTCCTCTACTACAACGCCGTTGGAAAAACAAGCCTCTGTTTCTTCTCAACAGGAACATGCCGAGAATAACACTTCAACCACTTCTACAAGTCAGGTTGAACCAAGCACTGCCCATGCTGTTTCCTCAAGCATAATGCTGACTCCTCATCCCTCTGCCGTCAGCACAGACAGTGTTCGGGTTATGACTTCCATCATCAACAACCTCTCTGCTGATCAATCAAACTTACCTCCAACTCAAGTGCAGATTGAGCCAAGTCATCCAGTCACTGACCAGGGTATTCCTTTCACCCCACTTTCTTCTGGTCATACTGATGTACATCGGGATACCACTGAGTCCGGCAAAAAGCTCATTGACTCAGTGCAAGCACTCATCCACGATCTTCAACATTCCGCTTCGCCTGCTGCTGGATCTTCAATTCCTGCCGCAACTCAGCTCTCTCAAGTCACTCTACTTCTCAACGAAGTCAAGGGACTCAAGGATTTGCTGAATGTCGTCCTGTCATTACAAGCCCAGCAAGCTAAGTAGGATTCCATTGCTAAGTTGGCAGAGATACAGCTGTCAACAATTCAACATCTGAACTCACTCCACCAGCAAGTTCAGAAGTTATCTGCTGTGAACACTGACTATGCCACTTCCTCAGACCTCAAGATGCTCTTTGCTCAGCTTCATACTGAGCAACTTAAGACAAATGAGCAAATGGTATCCTATAGTCAGTGCTCAGTCGAGCAAATTGGTGAGGCCATTCGGCTCCTTAATCTCAACAAGCAAGAGATGGATACTGACTCGATGAAGCAAAATGAGTTGCTATCTCTTGCACGGCAATCCTTCACTCACATCCGTCATAACAATATCCAGCGTCATCATTATGACTCAGCACTCTTAAAAACCTTCCACCAAGTCTTTGCTGGTCTCACTGAAGCTCTTATTTGGCAAGCCAAAGCACAAGCCTTCAGTGTGAATATGCTCAGTGCTGCTGATCTTCATATACCAGTCGAAGTATCCGCTGATGGCGTTGGCATTTTTGATGGGGTAAATGAAAGTGCTGACAAACTCAAAAAGCTTTCACAAGAACTGACTCGCGCTGTCTTAACCGATGCGTTTAAGCTCCCTGAAGTTGACAAAACGGGGGAGAAAGCGCAAGCTGCTAGAGCTCAGCATGAGCAACGTCAGTACAAGAGAAGTCAGTCACAGGGCAAGAAAAAGAAATAGTTAGGCTAGGTCTTAATTTTTGCTAATTTATTTCTTTTGCTGTGCAACTGCTGACTTCTATCAATATATCATACTTCCTTTTCTTATTCAAATACTGAGTTATGATATATGCTATTAAGTACTGAGTTATTATGTATCTTCGTTTATATCAGCTATGCTTAACACTTATAATATTTATTGACTAAATGATATGCTGATAACATGTTTGACATCATACTATGATCTTATGATACATTCTGATAAAGAACTCATTGAACAATAATTTGCTCAGCGCGCTCTATCACTATACATTACTTTCGCTGAATTCTGAGTAAAATAGAATATGACCCATAAGCTGACCTATACCTGAAATCTGATCTTAGACTTATTCAGTTAAACCTTAGAATGTTTAGAATAAAACTAAGTCAGTAGTTCAGTCCTTACGGGGGAGTTCACTTAATTAAAAAGGTCAACTATCATGGGGGAGCTCATACTGAGTTCCTTGCTGAACAGTTTTGCCAACATCAAAATGGGGGAGTTTGTTGAAACACCTTTCCACATAATTTTGATTTGACAAAATTGTTTAAGTATAAATTAGAATACATATTCTAAACACACTAAGTTTAAATGCGTTGATTTATTCTACTAATGTGTTTGTTCAATGTTGAGTATAAATGTTATAAGTCATAAGGATTGGAAGGCCCAAGCCCAATACGGAAGCCAAGGCCCAAGTCAAACAACTCAGTACACTCGGCCCGCGTATGTCAAGACGTTGTCGTTTTGGACAAAAATGCAACTCAGCAAACGGAAGGATCTAGAAGACCTTCAGGAACAACTTCACAATGAAGCTGCTGAGTAGTCTCGACAAAGCGTACAAGACAGCAGACCGGCAGAGGAAAACTTCCAGACAAAGTGTTTCTTCTTTTAGCAAAGTTCAGACGATACAGTATGCTGTCCAGTTGACTTTACCATAAAAGGAGAGACCATCTGCTGTGCTGACCGAGGACAGAAGATACACGATTGTGATTGGCCAAGAGCTCTGTGCAAGTCAGGATGACAACGACACATAGCCGTTTCCCTCCAATGGTTATTTTGAAATTCGAAATGCCCGAATGGCCAGACGTCTCTATAAATAGTGCCATCACAAGCTTCACTAAACACAGAACTTGATCAAGCCATTACGCTGTCCAAATCTCTACAAGTTCTGCAAGCAAGAAGCAAAGCAAAATTCTTACACTACATTTTCATATCTGTGTAAAAGTCTAGAGTGGTTGTTTTTCAATCATCTAAGGTGTTCTAGCAATTGTTGTTTAGGACAAAAATCTTTATCATTTCTAGAAGTAGAAAGGAGAGGCTGAGTACTCGATTTTAAGTACTCAGTGGAGAGATTAGGATTGAGTAGAAGTATAGAGGAAGGTACTCTTGTCATACTCAATTGCTGATATTGTAAAAGGTTTGAGGCTCTACCTTTAAAGAGCTCAATAGAGGATTTGAAATCTCGGAAGTGTTCCGGGGACAGGACGTAGGCTTAGAAGAAGCCGAACCTAGATAAATCTGCTGAGTGAAGTATTTCTAAACCTTAACTCCTTATTTACATTGCTTGCTTAAAACAAACTAAAACTGACCAAGTAAAAGAGGTCAAGCTGAGTTGTGCGCTACCAACGAGAAGGTTCAGGAATAGACTCTAAGTGCTATTTCCTGACTTAAGCAACGAAGCTGTCCTAGTCACTAGTTGACTAAGCCAGTGTCTTGCTGAGTGCTAAGCGCCGCTGTTAGATAAACTTTTCTTAAAGAAAAGAAATCTGCCTAAATTATTTTAAAAAGGTAAAATAGTTCCTAACCCCCCCTTAGAACTATATTTGCAACCTTACAAGGGACCAACAAAAGCCTCTAGCACGAGAGCAATTTAGCATACTGAGAGAAGCAATTGGTATGTTTAATCCTCTCCAGTAAATTCCTGTGCTAAATGAATATTGAATGCTGAGTGAATTACATGCTGAATGATTTATTGTTTACTGAGTATCTCATTGAAACTGACTGAATATACAATACTGAGTAAACTTGCACACTGAGTAAATTAGTTTAGAACTTGAACTTAAAATCATCCTTAAATAATGCACTGACCACTCAGAATATCAAACGCTTGACATTCTAAATACTGAGTGATTAATCCGTTAGCATAAATTCCAAGCACGCATATAACCTAGGATGACGTATTCGCCGTAATGTGTCATAAATGCTAGGATCCCTGTCGGTACATGATCCCAAGGCAACTGACACATGGATTTGGTTAAGATCCACACCGTTCAACTCGTCTATAAATCATGGGCATTTCCCCATCTTTTACTCCTTACGCTCAATAAATCCTTAAGGCTACGAAATCACCCAAATTTCTCTCTCTCAAATACCTCCATTCTCTCCATCTTAGAAGCATGACTAAGCTATCCTTCAACGTCTCCGGTGCCGGCCAAACTAAGGCCAGCTCCGATGAACCTTCACGAAACCCTTCCACCTCTAGCAAGGGTAAAACTGATCAAAACTCTGAAAAAGAGAGAGCTGTGAAAATACGAACCTACTCCAAAGTCTTCGAAAGTGTTCTCGAATGGAAAGTTGAGCCCTCCAGATGGGATTCTGAGCACTTCGTCCAATATGAACAACCGTTTGCCGAATGGATTGCAAAAAACGAATGGACTGGGATGTTCTCCGTCAGAGATGAAACGTATCCTGACCTGGTAAGGGAGTTTTACCACAATCTCATGGTTGCCAATGACTCCCCTGACTATCTAAGCACTAAAGTAAAAGGAAAGACGATCTTCATCAACCCTCTGTACTTGGGAAATCTCCTCCAACTTAAAACTGAGGGAGTGAGGCTGAGGAAGTCTGGAGATCAGGACAAGACCGACTACGTCCATACTTTCTGCAAACCTGAGGGTCACTCAGGCGAGATCTCAGCATCTTCAATGGGACAGCACCAAAAGATGGCTCACTACCTGCTGAGCTACTTCATTTACCCTAAGATAAACTGCACGACCTCAGCAACGAACTTTGAACAGTGCTTCATATGGCACATGCTGACGTACACCCCCATCAACATGCCGGTCTTCCTAGTTGCTGGGTTCCTACGCAGCACGGGTACAATGAGGTTGGGATCAATCATTACTAGGATCCTCATTGACCACAAGATTGACCTTGAAGGTGAGGAATCTTTCAGAGGAACCGAAATCACAGCTGCCTCGCTGAGGGCACTGAAATATGGGCAGCCTTTGAAGAAAGGAAAAGCTGCTGCTGCTGCTGCTGGCCAAGCTGATCAGACTGAGGAGACTATAGCTGAGCCTAAGAAAGGGCGAAGAACTAAGGCCCCAGCTTCTCGCAAGAGAAAATCTGCTGAGACACCTAATGTTGTGTCTCCAGCAAAGAGGCAGAGGTCAGCTGGAAAGTCAGCTGAGAAGAGAAGCAGGCAAGATGAGCCTCACACTGAGACAGCTGCTGAGCTCCCTCAGAAGAAGCAGAAGTCTTCAACACTGGCCCCTCTCGACGTCATACCGATGGATTTTATTGTACCGAGTGACTCTCACTTCACTCAATGTCAAGGCACTGATGCTGAGGGAACTGAGGTCCAGTTAGATGACCACTTCATCTCCCAAGTTGAGGAAGAACTTGATGGAGATAATACTGAGGAAGAAGAAGAAGATGATGAAACCAGCGGTCAGAATGACGCTGAGGAGTCTGAAGAATATGCCAGCGAAATTGAAGTTGAGGACGCTGACCCTGGGTTAGCAGGTGGAGCTGTGTAGACTGACACTGAGTTGGCTGCGGGAGTTGAACAAGTTGAAGAGCAAGCTGACCAGCTTCAGACTGAGCAAAAGGAACCTTCTCCTACTCACTCAATAGAACCTGCTCATCATACCACTCCACCACGTAGAAGGCGAAAACTGGTTAAGGCCAGTGAGGTAATAGTCAGTGACCCTCCTGTGCAACCAACATCCATTCCTGAACTTGTCCTCTCCAAGACAACAAAGGATCCTTCTACTGTCCAATTAAAATTTTTCAAACGGCCCTCAACTTCCTCTACTACAACGCCGTTGGAAAAACAAGCCTCTGTTTCTTCTCAACAGGAACATGCCGAGCATAACACTTCAACCACTTCTACAAGTCAGGTTGAACCAAGCACTGCCCATGCTGTTTCCTCAAGCATAATGCTGACTCCTCATCCCTCTGTCGTCAGCACAGACAGTGTTCGGGTTATGACTTCCATCATCAACAACCTCTCTGCTGATCAATCAAACTTACCTCCAACTCAAGTGCAGATTGAGCCAACTCATCCTGTCACTGACCAGGGTACTCCTCTCACACCCTTCTCTTCTGGTCATACGGATGTACATAGGGATGCCACTAAGTCCGGCAAGAAGCTCATCGACTCAGTGCAAGCTCTCATCCAAGATCTTCAACAGTCTGCTTCACCTGCTGCTGGATCGTCATTCCCAGAGACAACTCAGCTCTCCCAAGTCACTCTACTTCTCAACGAAGTCAAGGGACTCAAGGACCTGCTGAATGTCGTCTTATCATTTCAAGCCCAACAAGCAAAGCAAGACTCACTTGCCAAGTTGGCAGAGATTCAACTGTCCACAATTCAACATCTGAACTCGCTACATCAGCAAGTCCAGAGGTTATCTGCTGTGAACACTGACTACGCCACTTCCTCAGAACTGAAGATGCTTTTTGCTCAGCTGCATACTGAGCAACTCAAGACAAATGATCAAATGGTGTCCTATAGTCAGTGCTCAGTTGAGCAAATCAGTGAGGCTGTCAGGCTACTTAACCTGAACAAGCAAGAAATGGATACTGACGTGTTGAAACAGAATGAATTGCTGTCCCTCGCACAACAATCCTTCAACCATATCCGTCATAATAATATTCAACGACATCACTATGACTCAGCCCTTCTAAAGACATTCCACCAAGTCTTCGCTGGCCTCTCTGAAGCTCTCATCTGGCAAGCCAAAGCTCAAGCCTTCAGTGTAAATATGCTCAGTGCTGCTGATCTTCATATACCAGTAGAAGTCTCAGCTGATGGGGTTGCCATTTTTTATGGCGTCAATGAAAGTGCTGACAAACTCAAAGAGCTTTCACAAGAACTGACTCGCGCTGTCTTAACCGATGCGTTTAAGCTCCCTGAAGTTGACAAAACGGGGGAGAAAGCGCAAGCTGCTAGAGCTCAGCATGAGCAACGTCAGTACACGAGAAGTCAGTCATAGGGAAAGAAAAAGAAATAGTTAGGCTAGGTCTTAATTTTTGTAATATGTGCTATATGTGCTAATTTATTTCTTTTGCTGTGCAACTGCTGACTTCTATCAATATATCATACTTCCTTTTCTTATCCAATACTGAGTTATGATATATGCTATTAAGTACTGAGTTATTATGTATCTTCGTTTATATCAGCTATGCTTAACACTTATAATATTTATTGACTAAATGATATGCTGATAACATGTTTGACATCATACTATGATCTTATGAAACATTCTGATAAAGAACTCATTGAACAATAATTTGCTCAGCGCGCTCTGTCACTATACATTACTTCCGCTGAATACTGAGTAAAATAGAATATGACCCATAAGTTGACCTATACCTGAAATCTGATCTTAGACTTATTCAGTTAATCCTTAGAATGTTTAGAATAAAACTAAGTCAGTAGTTCAGTCCTTACGGGGGAGTTCACTTAATTAAAAAGGTCAACTATCATGGGGGAGCTCATACTGAGTTCCTTGCTGAACAGTTTTGCCAACATCAAAATGGGGGAGTTTGTTGAAACACCTTTCCACATAATTTTGATTTGACAAAATTGTTTAAGTATAAATTAGAATACATATTCTAAACGCACTAAGTTTAAATGCGTTGATTTATTCTACTAATGTGTTTGTTCAATGTTGAGTATAAATGTTATAAGTCATAAGGATTGGAAGGCCCAAGCCCAATACGGAAGCCAAGGCCCAAGTCAAACAACTCAGTACACTCGGCCCGCGTATGTCAAGACGTTGTCGTTTTGGACAAAAACGCAACTCAGCAAACGGAAGGATCTAGAAACAACTTCACAATGAAGCTGCTAAGTAGTCTCGACAAAGCGTACAAGACAGCAGACCGGCAAAGGAAAACTTCCAGACAAAGTGTTTCCTCTTTTAGCAAAGTTCAGACGACACAGTATGCTGTCCAGTTGACTTTACTATAAAAGGAGAGACCATCTGCTGTGCTGAACGAGGACAGAAGATACACGATTGTGATTGGCCAAGAGCTCTGTGCAAGTCAGGATGACAACGACACATAGCCGTTTCCCTCCAACGGTTATTTCGAAATTCGAAATGACCGAATGGCCAGACGTCTCTATAAATAGTGCCATCACAAGCTTCACAATACACAGAACTTGATCAAGCCATTACGCTGTCCAAATCTCTACAAGTTCTACAAGCAAGAAGCAAAGCAAAATTCTTACACTACATTTTCATATCTGTGTAAAAGTCTAGAGTGATTGTTTTTCAATCATCTAAGGTGTTCTAGCAATTGTTGTTTAGGACAAAATCTTTATCATTTCTAGAAGTAGAAAGGAGAGGCTGAGTACTCGGTTTTAAGTACTCAGTGGAGAGATTAGGATTGAGTTGAAGTATAGAGGAAGGTACTCTTGTCATACTCAATTGCTGATATTGTAAAAGGTTTGAGGCTCTACCTTTAAAGAGCTCAGTAGAGGATTTGAAATCTCGGAAGTGTTCCGGGGACAGGACGTAGGCTTAGAAGAAGCCGAACCTGGATAAATCTGCTGAGTGAAGTATTTCTAAACCTTAACTCCTTATTTACACTGCTTGCTTAAAACAAACTAAAACTGACCAAGTAAAAGAGGTCAAGCTGAGTTGTGCGCTACCAACGAGAAGGTTCAGGAATAGACTCTAAGTGCTATTTCCTGACCTAAGCAACGAAGCTGTCCTAGTCACTAGTTGACTAAGCCAGTGTCTTGCTGAGTGCTAAGCGCCGCTGTTAGATAAACTTTTCTTAAAGAAAAGAAATCTGCCCAAATTATTTTAAAAAAGGTAAAATAGTTCCTAACCCCCCCTTAGAACTATATTTGCAATCTTACAAGGGACCAACACATTACTGTTCACTGGATTGCGCCTCTGACTGGCTGGATCAAGGTTAATACAGACGGAGCCGCGAATTCTTCGGGAATCGCCGGAGCAGGAGGCATCTTTCGAAATTCTAGAGGGTTTGTGGTTGGCTGTTTTGCCCTCCCCTTGCGTTGTTCGCCTGCTCACATCGCTGAGCTCAGAGCGATTATGTTTGCCATTAATTCTGCCTGGGAAAGAAATTGGCAATGCATCTGGATAGAATCTGATTCGGCTTATGCGGTGCAACTTCTAAATAATGGAAGGCCTGAGGTCCCTTGGGTAATCAGGAGAGACTGGCAATCCTGCTTAGCTAAGCTTTCGATTATGAATTGGCGTGCCACTCATATCTATAGAGAAGGAAATCAAGCAGCGGATCGAGTGGCCAATCATGGGAAGTCTATCTCGGCTATATACTGGTGGCACTCCGCGCCTCACTTCTGTCAAAGCTTCGTGTTTGATGACATTTGCAATGTAGCTCATATTCGTGCTCTGTAGTATTATTCTTTCATTTTTTCTTTCATTTTCCCCTCCCTTTGTAATCTTCCTTTTTTTTAATAATATTCGGGTTGTTGGTTGTGCTGGAGGTGCCAGCCTAGCTGGGATGTTCGGCCTTCCTTCGCGTCCCAACTTTGATGCAAAAAAAAAACTTGCTTACTGCTCTATTTTCATCTGTATATTACATGAGAAAGAGCAAAGAAATAGGTTTCCAATCATCAAAATATTTTTTCAACTTCACTTATCCAAGTAACAACATAGACTGATGAGTTGTAAAACCAAAACATGTTTACTACGTCAAAGGTAAAGAAGAAATAGAAAAAGATGAATAACATCAAAAGGGCATCCAATGTGTTGGTAAAAAATTGAAACTGGACTTGCATTGGCAAAAAACATTAAGCCCTTGAACTAAGTTAAAGCCACAAGCTAGATATGAGCTTTTGACACCAAAATGCTTACTTTTTGTTTTGTTGAATACTGTATATCAGTTATGGTAAAGCAAACCAAAGGGAAATCCATACAGATACATATTTTTGTATTCTTCAACATATAATGTCATACAAAAATATAAATCATAAGTAGCAAGATGAAAAAGGGTTGTTGAAAAACCTGATCAAACGCAGTATTAGAATTCCATCTAACTGGAGATCAGTTAGCAACAAATTTGAAGGATAAGCAACTATCCTGGAAGCTACATAAGAGTATTCAGAGAGAGTGAATTTATTTTGACCAATGCCAATATACCTAAATTTTATCCTAGGAAGTGAATTTATTTTGTCTAGCATTTGATTCACATTGGATGGAAAGCGAAGAAGAAATTGAAGAATGAGATCCTAACGACCAAGCTTTAATCCAAGAATAAGAGTTGAATAGGTGAGAAAAAATGATGGTTTTGGAAATAAGAAGGAATAAAATATCCTCATAACAATTATACCAATGTGAAAATAAAGCTCAATTCGCCTTACAATAAATCAATCACTAAAAAGAAAACAACTAAATTAATAAAAATAATCAAAACAAATTCAGATTGTAAATGTAATAACTTATGGGAATAAGAGGTATATGATTTTTATAGAAAAAAGAAATCAAAGTTTGTAATGACTAATCAAATAAAGAGGATCAAATCCTGAAATAGTAGCCTGAAGAATTAAGCCATGGAATAGGATTAGAAATCATAATCTTGTAAAAGCAAAAACAATATGTCTAGCTATGTATGCAAGGAAGACATACAAACTAAATAAAAAATATATAAAAAAAACTGATTAATGCATATCAAAGGCGCAAAATACAGAGATACAGTTCCCTAGAAATTAAGAATTTGAACAGCTGACAAACATTGGAAGGAGGTAACTGGACACAGAAATTCAAAATATAACTATTAACACTTGAAATTTAAAAATGAGGTTGGAACAAAGAAAGTTACCCCGAATTGCATTTGGGCAGAGTTCAGGAAAATTGAGAGTTTCCTTCATCCAATATACCTTTAAATTTTCCCTGCATCTCATGACACCTTTAAATTCTCCTATGTGACTTGAACCTCTAGAATCTCTTAATTCTCACCATGTTCCTACACAAAGAAGAAAAAGGACTAAACAAATATGAACGGAAAAGGAAAATGTAATGGATGACCAATCTTAATAAACAAAAGCAAAACTCAAATGAAAATGAAAATGCAAACTTTAAACACACTTCATAAAATAACTTCAATATATTTACCTAGCAAGAGACTTGTGCTTTGCTGATGGAGGTTTCTCTTCTAATCTGAGCAAAAATAAGGAACATTATTATACAGAAGAGAGAAATATAAATGAACCCTTAGTGCTAAGAAAATAAAATCTAGCAAATCGTTCCAATTGTAATTTATGCAAATCAAATTTAAGAAAAGAGACTGCAATTCATCACTGCCACAAAACCAGAAAAAGTCAAAATTCTTGAAAGTTAAAATGGTACTTTACAAATCAGGATACCTGTAAAATCAAAATGAAATATGAATATGAAAATCTCGTTTCTGGACTCAAGGAGGCAAGTCTGATAAACTTTGATTTCTCTAGTAATATCTTTAGCTTCAAAGGTTGCATAATACTTTAAATATGAATAACCAAATGCGTACATAACTCTTACAAATTCCAGATTCCCACCCTGCATTAATCCATCATCAATTTTTTTTTTAAAATTCATAACATTTAGATATAAAAATCAATAATTAAGAAATAGAAAGAAAAGTAACCTTGAGATTATGTTGGTGAACAACATACTTGACAGAATTCTCACACTTTAGTATATTGTATAGATAAGTCAATCTTAAACTAATCAAAAGCTTTGGAACAAATTTGATTCTAACGATCTAAAAAAAATGCAAATTTAACTCTAACGTAGGAAATATTATAAATTTAATCCTAACGTTTCCAGTCAATTTTAGCTATATGCCATAAAATTTTTGAAAAAGTCGGTTAAGATGTTATTTAACTGTCACATAAGACCTTCCAAATAAGTTTATCGATAAACCAAAGTGCTTTTATACATTTTTATGGTTATTATAACTATATTAGTAACATATTAAACATTTTAGACATTTTGAATTTTTTTTATATGATTAACTTATATGTGGCATACCTAATTATTAGCATTTGAACAAGTTTTTTTTGTAACTGTTTTAGTAAAACATTAAATATCTTAGACATAATGGATGTTTGGAATATCTCCTATGACAGTTAAATAACAGTCAACCCGATCTTTTCAAATTTTTGGTAACGCATGACTAAAATTGATTTTGCTCAAACAAGTTGAATCATATTTACTTCTAACTACAAAAATGTATCTACACATTCATGAATTGTACGTTTAGTTATCACGCATTAACAACAAATCAAAAAATTAAATTATTAAAATTAATGTAGCTAAAACTAAAATGAAAAACACCTTTTGCGATCTGCGATTTAGGGAGATCGCTATCCCCCGCAAGCCCGCTCACCATAACCGTCGCCCCTGCGTTCATCTAGCGCCGCCGCCGGTGCCGTTTATTCTCTCCGCCGCCACCGGTGTGGGAGGTTGCCTGTCCTTCCTTCGCTAATCTTGGCGTTTGTGGGGGTGTTGAGTTCGTACGGTTGTTGATCATGCGGGTCGTCTTTTTGTCTTTCCGTTTTGAGTATCCTTGGCCCCTTCTCCTGCCGCTGCTACTACCGTCGTCCGCCGGTCTCTATCTGAGCCTGGGCACCGATCACTTACCTGGGGGCTGCCGTGGGTTTCGGTTTCATCGGTTTCTTGGTTTTTTCTTCTGCAGTTCCCTCCGTCTCTGCCGTTTTAGGCAGCCTGGTTAGTTTCTCTATCTCTTTGGCTCTTACTTGGTCTTGACTGGCTCTGTGATTGCTTTATGGTGGGTGGTTTGGTTGGCTTTGTGGTGCACTGTGGCTGTGCCTGTTTTGGATTGTTTTGCAGGGATTTCTTGTTTTCCTGTGCTGTTTTAATATCTGGTCTTTGGTTGGCTTTTAGAAGCTTGTGATCTGGGAGTTTGTCTTGGGTATTCTGTTTGCTAGGGGTTGTTCTGCCTGGATTGAGTGCTATTTTTTCTGGCTGTTGGTTGTCTGTCATTTCTGTTTTTCTAGTCTAGCTGTTAGTCATGGCTGGTGTGGAGAAGTCAATAGGCAACCTGTCGTTGTCGGATGGTGAGGAGGAGGCCCTAGACCTTAGTGGACCGTCGTCCAATCCTATTGCTAAAAATGGAGGGTTAACCTTGATTGGCCGTTTCCTCACAGAACGTTCTATTAATACAGTAGCCATGAAGGTTAGAATGGCCACGATATGGAGACCGGGAAGGGGAGTGGCTATATCCGAACTATCCAATAATAAATATGTCTTTGAGTTTTACCATGCTATTGACTTGGCACGTGTAGTGGAAGGGGGCCCTTGGTCCTTTGATAATCATTTGCTTGTGGTTTCCCTCTGGAAAGATGAACCATCACCGGACTTGGTGGATCTACATATTGCCGACTTTTGGGTTCAGATTTACGACTTGCCTATTGGGTCTATGTCGGAGGGAGTGGGTAGACAGATTGGAGACTTTATTGGTAGATTCCAAGCTTATGATATCAATAATAACACCGGGTTGCGTAGGCAATTTATGAGGCTAAGAGTCTCTATTGATGTGAGGAAGCCGTTAAAACGGATGAAGAAAATCCGTAAGGGGAAGGAGGAGTGGGCTTATATCTCGTTCAAATATGAGAGGTTGGGATCATTTTGCTATATATGTGGGCTGTTGGGCCATACTGATAGATTTTGTGATAAGATCTTCACCTTGAAACCTGAGGAGATCACTAGGGAGTGGGGAGACTGGTTGAAGGCCCCTGTTCGCAGAGGCGGAGATGTGTTGAATGTGAAGTGGCTGAGAGAGCCAGGTAGTCAGGCTATGACTCTTAATTCTGGGAGTGGTACTTCGTTTGGGAACTCTGTTGAAACCTTAAAAGTTGGGCAGTCTAGTGGAGGTAAGGAATCGGGGAAAGAGAACATTCCGGTGGGAAAGGAAGGGGCAAAGCTGAAGGGTAAATTAGATGTAGGGAAAGGGAACCCAATTATACAGCCAGTGCAGGAGGGGGAGATAGTGAATATGGCTGTGGATAGCGATGATGAGGGTCTGGAATTGGCAGACGATCGTAAGCGTCGGCGTGCAGGCCCGGATTCGGTTTCCGTTCAGGCTATTGTGAATAAGCTACAGGGGAACGGGGATGTTCAGATCCTTAACATTCCGAAGGCGACAGTTTCTACGAGCCAAGTAGATCTTTCTTCTTCAAATGACACAGAAACGGTGAGGTCTGCGGAGCAGGCCCGCCGAGGATTATGAATTGTTTAAGCTGGAACTGCCGGGGGTTGGGGAACGCCCGAGCAGTTTGGTCCCTTGGTGAGCTTGTTAAGACAAGCAAGCCGGATATGGTATTTCTGATTGAAACTTTGGTTTCAAGTTCCTGTATTGATGCTTTGAAGAGCAAGTTTGGTTTTGAAGGGTCTTTTGCAGTTGATTGTAGAGGAAGGAGTGGGGGAATAGCTTTATTTTGGAGGAAGTCTGATATGGCTTCGGTGGTTTCCTTCTCTGACCATCATATTAAAGTTCAGATGCATGATACTGAGAAGAGAGATTGGAGGCTGGTAGGTTTCTATGGTCATTCTAACCGTGCCAATCATGTGTGGTCTTGGAGTCTCTTGACTCAATTGTGCTCTTGTTCGATTCTTCCTTTACTGGTGATTGGAGACTTTAATTGTATTCTTTCAGATTTAGAGAAGCTTGGGGGCCCAGGATATCCTCAAGGGCTAATGCGCAGGTTTCAGGAAGCAGTGGAAGAGAATATGTTGATTGATCTCCCTACACAGGGTAGCCAATTCACGTGGGAGAGGAGTAGGGGTACCAGATTGTGGGTTAGGGAGAGGCTGGATAGGGCTATGGTCACTAGTGCTTGGATGGACAGATTCCCAACTCATCGGCTTCGCACTCTGGTATCAGCTTATTCTGATCATGCTCCAATTTTCTTAGAGTTCGATAATCCGGTCAGTAATGAGAGGCGTAGTCATTTTCGCTTTGAACAGGAGTGGCTTTCAGACCCTGAGTTCAAGGTCCTGGTGAGGACTTGTTGGCTAAGCAGTAGCTGTCATAATCTTGCTGCAAAGCTGGCAGCCTGTGCCAGCAGCATGGAACAATGGGGGAAGAAGTATCGGATGAGGTTCAGGAAGCAAATTGAGGGCTGTAAGAGGAAGTTGGATAGCCTTGTGGACAGCAGCGTTCCGGCTGACGTAGTCAGATTCCATCAGGCCAAAAGTGAGTTGACCACCCTACTTGACGCTGAAGCTATACATTGGCAACAAAGGGCAAAGAATTTCTGGCTTCAGGAGGGGGACCAAAATACTAAGTTTTTCCATGCCTGTGTCAAAGCTAGAAAGCAAAGGAATACTATTCGCCATCTGAAGGATGTGAATGGTCTGGTAGTTGAAGGAGCCTATGACATGGGAGTTATTGCCAAAGCTTATTTCTCTGACCTGTTTGCTGGCCCTAATAGCCCGTGTTATGATGCTGTGAATTCCCTTACCCCTCTTGTTTCACCTGAAATGCAGGCAGACCTGTGCTCCCCTTTTACTTTTGATGAATTCAAGACTACCATGTTTCAAATGCATCCTGATAAATCCCCTGGTCCCGATGGATTAAATCCGGGTTTCTTTCAACACTTTTGGGGTCTCATTGGTCCTGAAATTATTAGTGCATGTAAGGGTTATCTGGACCACAAAGAATTTCCCCCGCATTTAAATGCCACGATAATTGTCCTTATCCCCAAAATTGACAGGCCTGAGGGTATGAAAGATTTTCGCCCTATCTCCCTTTGCAATGTGTTGTACAAATTGATTGCCAAGGTCCTAGCTAATAGGCTAAAACTTGTGTTACCTTCCTTGGTATCTGAGACTCAATCTGCTTTTGTCCCTGGCAGGTCTATCTCTGACAGCATTTTGGTGGCCTTTGAGTCATTACACTTTATGAAGAGAAAGAACAGGGGTAAAATTGGTGAGGTGGCTTTGAAATTGGATATTAGCAAGGCCTATGATAGGGTTGATTGGACCTTCCTGAAACTTGTCATGCAAAAATTAGGCTTTCCTGGGTTGTGGATTGATTGGATCATGTTGTGCATCTCTACTGTGGAATACTCTGTGTCGCTTAATGGTACATTTGTGGGTCCGATTACACCCGGTAGGGGTCTGAGACAAGGCGACCCTCTATCACCATATTTATTTATACTATGTGCTGAAGTCTTATCTAAACTGATTACAAGGGCGGCGGATGAGGGATCCCTCCATGGATGTCTTACCGCTAGGGGCGCGCCAACTATCACACATTTGTTCTTTGCAGATGACAGCTTCCTCTTTTTCAGGGCCTCTATGGATGAGTGTAACAAAGTTGGGATGATCCTATCTGAGTATGAGGCAGCATCTGGCCAGGCTATCAACCTGCAAAAATCTGGGATTTTCTTTAGTCCAAATGTAGGCACAGATCTGCGAAACGAGGTATGTAATTCTCTTCAGGTATTTCACCCTCTGGATACTGGTCGCTATTTGGGACTCCCCTCACTAATTGGGAAGTCCAAAGTGGCGATCTTCAGTTTCCTCAAAGATAGACTAAGGAAGAGGTTGAGTGCATGGACTTTTAGATTTCTCTCTGCGACGGGTAAGGAAGTGCTAATTAAGGCAGTTGCACAGGCTTTGCCAACTTTTTGTATGAGTGTCTTTAAACTGCCCAAATCCCTTTGCCTGGATTTGGAGAAGATAATGAATTCATTTTGGTGGGGTATGAAACCAGGGGGTAGGAGATCGATTCATTGGCAGAGTTGGGACAGGCTATGTAGGGATAAGAGAGAGGGTGGTTTGGGCTTTAGGAACCTCCAAAAATTCAACCTGGCCTTGTTAGGCAAACAGGCCTGGAAGTTAATGGTTAATCCAAATTCTTTAGTGGGTAGAATGTTCAAAGCTAAATATTTCCCTAGGGACCCATTTCTTTCCTCCAAATTAGGCAATAATCCTAGTTTTGTTTGGGGGAGTGTTTGGAGAGCCATTGAGGTTTTGCGATTGGGGGTTCGTTGGAGAATTGGGAATGGTAAGTCAATATATGTATGGAAAGACCCATGGGTAAATACTTCAGCCCCATTTAGGGTACATGGAGATGATATTATGCAACAGGATGATACAAAAGTGGCTGACTTGTTTATTCCTGGTAGGAAGTTGTGGGACAGAGGGAAGGTGGAGGATTTGTTGAATGAGGCAGATGCCAGAATTGTGTGCAGGATGGTGTTGCCAACTAGAGATGTAGAGGATGGACCAATGTGGAATTTTATCAAAAATGGCATGTATACTAGTAAATCAGGCTATAAAGCTCTTTGTGATGATTATGGTGGTGTGAATCAGGATGACGGGTGGAGTAGAATTTGGAAGATGCATGTCCCCCCAAAAGTTAGAATGTTTGTTTGGAAGTTGGCATCGGGTTGTATGGCTACTAGACATAGATTGGCAGGGAGAGGATTGCTAATCCCAACGCAATGCCCTTTTTGCCATTCTGATACTGAGCATGACCACCACCTCTTTGTGGATTGTGTATACGCCCAGGAATGTTGGAACCTATCCGGGATCAATACGGATGTATTCCAACCTGATTATCTAACGGGTTCTATTTTGCAGGTACTCTTGTCCAATGATGTAGACACAATAACCAAAATGGCCATGACGTTTTGGGTTATTTGGAACCAAAGGAATCAGATAGTCTGGGAGAGCAAAGTCCAATTACCAGAAATGGCGATCTCTCTAGCGAATAACTACCTTGCTGCTTGGCGCCAGTCCCAGCTGAAGAATCTACCGATTGCTGTCAATCATCCGCCTGTGGACTCATCGGCCCACGTAGATGCCTTCACCGCACAGCACCGACCGATCTTGGGACCTCAGGTGGTTGTCCCGGCCCCTGTCCGTCCTCCTGCGCAGTACCGGCCGCCCCTTACCATTACCAACAACGCAACCGAAACCGCCGGCACGGTTGCCCATAGCCATGAGCACACACCGCGGCTGACTGTGGCACAGGTACGAGATACTAGTTGGTCTCGCCCCCCTCTTGGCTTTGTCAAATGCAATTGTGATGCAGCTACTTTTAAAGCCGAGGCTCGAAGTGGGGTGGGAGCCTTACTTAGATCATCCAATGGATCTTTTATGGCTTGTCGTAGCCGCCTAATCCCATTTATTGAAGATATCAGGGAAGTTGAAGCATTAGCTCTACGAGATGCATTGCACTGGTGTATTTATCTCAATTGTATTAATGTTTTGTTTGAAAGTGACTCGTTAATTGTAGTTAATAGTGTCAATTCGTCTGATCCAGACTTATCAGTTTATGGGTCAATTATTCAGGATTGTAAGTCTTTGTTAAGTTGTCGACACGATTATAAAGTGTCTTTCTCTCCACGCCTAGTGAATAGGGGAGCTCATGTTGTTGCACGACATGCCCTGTCCAATGCTAGCGAGTTTGTGTCTTTTTCTGCCCCGGTTTGGTTGCAAGAGACTATTGTTGCTGATTCGGTTTAAGGAATGAATATCATCTTTTGTTTCAAAAAAAAAAAAAACAACAAATCAAAAATACATGTAAACACATAAAAAAATATAACAAAAATTCGGTGTGTATATGTATGTGTCTTTGATATGTTATTAATGAGTAATAATATAGAATATGGATAATGAGATTCATGACTTCATATACTTTGTTAATAATCACTAAAAAAAATTAGTCTAACTTTAAAACGTAAAATTTGTCAAACTTACAAATATTAATGGTAAAATTATACTATGTTGAGCGTTAAAATTAAAATTTCTCTCGACTATCAATATCGAAGATATTTTTTTAACCTTACCCTTAAATTAACAATGAAGTTTTGGAATTTTTTTACTCTTAGAAAGAAAAGAAAAAACACATTTTATGGAACTGTAACTAGATAAATATTTTACTTATCTAATTTTTACTGTATATACATGGAGAGAGAAAGAGTAGTTTTTTTTTTGAATGAAACTAGGTGGGGCGGATCAGCGCCGTAAATCCCAACTAGGTCGGCACCTACCGCAAACTAAAGCGCCCGAGCCTGCTTTATTAAAAGAATAAAAGAATCAAAAACCATACAAGAACAAAAAATCATCTAACCGAACCTATAAACGGAACGATTATTAATGTTTTCAGTGATAAATTCTAGACAAGCCGCTGGCGGTGAGTCCCACCAGCATGAATTATCGCTTAAACGTCCCAGATTGGCCAAGCAGTCCGCCACTTTGTTGCCTTCTCTGTAGATGTGTGTGATCCGCACTTGCATTTGGTCACATTGGTTCAGACAGTCCTCCCAGTCCCAACGAAGCACCCATGGGACCTTAGACGACCTGGTGCGGAACATGTTAACTACGAAGGTAGAGTCACTTTCTATCCAAATTCTATTCCAGCCCTTGCCGCAAGCAAATTGAATCGCCATCATTGCTGCTTTTAACTCTGTCAGGTGTGCTAAAGAGAGGTTTACCGGAGATGCGAAGGCACCAAGCATCTGTCATGTGTTGTTGCGGAATATGCCTCCATACCCTGCAGTTCCGTTTATTACCGAGGCATTCGTATTGCACTTTACCCATCCCTCCGTCGGACGCTGCCA
Source organism: Euphorbia lathyris (assembly GCF_963576675.1). Classification (NCBI taxonomy): domain Eukaryota; kingdom Viridiplantae; phylum Streptophyta; class Magnoliopsida; order Malpighiales; family Euphorbiaceae; genus Euphorbia; species Euphorbia lathyris. The sequence continues at coordinate 96,699,601 of NC_088911.1, read as the reverse complement.
GGTAACCGGAATAAGTTTGGGTGCTTGTGATCTCCGTGGAGTGATTGCTAAGTTTTTGAGAATTCGCTGTTCAACCATAGAATTCCATATGGTACCTTTACTGATCCTATCGACCTGATGAATCTGAAACCATAAATACCTCAGCGCAACGAAGATAGATGGAGTGATTCCATTATGCACATATTCATTTCTAAGTCTCCAGATCACCCATATTACATGGACAATTGCACTATTCCAGAGTGCAGAGATTTATGTGCTGAACCGCATTCCTAACGCTTGTAAGATCCTATCCTGTAGATCTCTCGCGTACGTTATTCTTCTCCCAAACAAACTTCCGACTGCTTCCCATAGCGATTCCGCAAATCCGTAGCTGACAAAGATATGATCCAAGTCCTCCACATTCCTCATACAGAAGCAGCATTGTGAAATCAACGATATACCTCTTTTTTGTAATTGCTCATGTGTTGGTAGGCAACGATGGAAGGCCCTCCAAGCAATAAAAGAGTGGGATGGCGGGATATAAGGCTTCCAAATCTTACTAATCGGATATGATCGCGGAGGCGGGAGCAACCAACGATAGAAGAGTGAAACCGTGAAGCTTCCGTCCGCCGACGGCTTCCAAATGCACAGATCTGTGCCTTGATTTTGAACCCGGATATTCAGAATCTCATCTTTAATCGCTGTAGGTATAGGCGGAAGGTCAACCCAACTGTTTTGCCTACGAAACTGACGAACGGTTTCCTAGCCCTGCATACGGCCCTCCTCCTCTAGACCCATTCGTTCCGCAATCGTAGGAACAATCCATTCCGATTTCCAGAAATTCAAGTTTGAGTTTTCCCTAATCATCCAATGGCAGTTCCTGCGCAGTTTTGTATAGGCTCTTTTCACAGACCCCCAAATCGAAGAACAAGAAATTGTTTTAACTAAGTCTACTTTGCTTATGAATCTCGATTTGAGGAGATTGAAGCAAAGAGAGGATTCCGCTAGTATGCCCCAAGCTAATTTACCGTTTTGCGCTACATTCATGATTTCCAAACTCTTCATGCCCAGTCCCCCTTCCGACATCGATTTCGTGCAGAGTTGCCAAGACGGGGTTACCAATTTTCTTGTTTCAGTTGAGGCTGACCAAATGAAATTTTTCATTTTCCGCGAGAGGTCTTTCAAAAGCAGTCGCGGCCATTTGTAAACGATGAAAGAGTGGACAAGGGAGCTGCTAATTACCGTTTTCACCAGCGTCATTCTACCTGCCATCGAAAGGTCCGTTCCCTTCCATCTTGCAAAAGCATTCGTCACTTTGTCTGCTAATTTCTTAAGCTGTGCCGATTTCGGGATCCCCCAGAATAGCGGAATTCCCAGGTATGTAAAAGGCAGAGTTCCAAGTCGTATCCCTGTCTCCTCAGTGAGCTTCAAACTCCTTCGTGGTGTAATGTGCTTTCCCACAAAAAGTTCAGATTTACACCAGTTAACCTTTTGTCCCGACATACTTCCATATCTTTCAAATTCAGCAGATATATTCCTAACGTTCGCCATAGTGGCCCTGCAGAACAGCAGAATATCATCAGCATATAGCAAGTGAGTGGGCAAGTGATGCCTGGCCGAGTAAGTAACCGGCGTGATTTTTGCCTTCATCCTGCATTTTCGATAAGGATCTACTGAGGAATTCTTCCGCAATACTGAATAAAATTGGCGACAACGGATCTCCTTGTCTGACGCCTTGAGAACAACCAAAGTAACCTAAGATCCCCGCCGGTGTCATAATGGAGATGCGTGCCGATGACAGTATGTTTAGAATCCAGTCACAAAATTGAAGGGAAAAACCAAACGAATCAAGTACCTCCAAGAGGAAGCTCCAGTCTATGGTATCAAATGCTTTAGTGATGTCAATCTTCATACTCATATTACCCCCGAAGCATTTTTTTGCAGCGAATTCACGCCTTTCGATGCCACTGCAATACACTAGTGAATGTTGTGCCCTTTTATTAAACCAAATTGGTTCGGAGAGACGATTTCTGAAGCTATCATTGAGAGCCTGTCCGCCAAAATCTTAGAGATAATTTTGAATACGAAATTACTCATTACAATTGGTCTATATTGCTCAATTCTCATTGCTCCCTCTACTTTTGGAATTAGCGCCATAATGCTTGAGTTAAGGCCCGTAGTTATCCGCCCTGAGGTAAAGAAACTAAGCACTGCTCTACAGACATCCGCTCCCACCACATCCCAGAAAGATTGAAAAAAGATTCCAGTAAAGCCGTCTAGGCCTAGGGCGCTTGTCGGGTTCATCGACATGACTACCTGCTGTATCTCTAGCTGCGAAGGGACTCACACCAGGGCACTGTTCATCTCGTCTGAAACCGCATGTGGAATTACCCCCTGTACTGCTGATAGGTCCATTGGATTAGGATTGGGGTTGGCGAAGAGCTGCGCATAAAAGCTGGTGATATGATCTTCCATCTCTTTCTCATTTGTGCACAAGTTACCATCAATCATCAAAGCTTTTATTCCACTCGCTGCTTTGCGCTGGTTAGCCATCCTATGAAAGAAGTTAGTGTTTCTATCCCCGAGGGCAAGCCAATTAATCTTGCTTTTCTCTTTCAGAAATATTTCTTTGTGAAGCAGGTGCGAGCCCAGCGTTGCGTGTGCCTGTAGCTCCTGTTCATGTAGCTCATTTGAGAAGCCATTGTTCGATATCTCCATCTGAATATCTGCCAGAACTGTCTCACTAGCAGCAATATTAGAGTCAAAGTGCCCAAAAACCTCTTTGTTCCACATCCTCAACACTGATCTAAGACCTCTGAGCTTATAACCGATGGTTTGCATTGCACCTAAATCCGGATGATCATCTGTCCAGTAGTTCCGAATCACCTCCCTGAGACCCTGGTGTGAAATCCACATCGATTGAAAGTGGAATCTTCCCCCAATAGGCTCTTTCTGGTCAAACTGCACTAATAACGGATGATGATCTGACCTATGTCGGGTGAGTACCAAGCAACTAACCGACCAGAATGCTTCGAAATCCCCTGAAACTAGCGCTCTATCCAGCCGACTGTCTATCCGCGCATGAGCCTGTCTGCCGTTTGTCCATGTGTAAAAAGGACCGGTGGTTTGAACCTCACGCCATTCTCCTAAGTCATGAAAGGCTCTAAAATCTCTACATGGGCGAGAAGCCGGAGGCTTGCCAGTTTTTTCATGTGCTCCCAATATGGCGTTGAAATCACCCACAATCATCCACATACCGGGATTCAGCGTCTGTAACTGATTGATATGATCAAATAAATCTGTTCTTCTGTTTGCCCAAATGCTGGCGTATACAAAACAAAGGTACTGCAGTTTACCCCTGATTGGGCAAGTAATAAGGATAAATTGCTCATGACAGGAATGAATTGCAACCGGGTATGCTACTGACGCTGCCTTAAACAACCAAATTGTTTTTCTATCCCGCTGATTAGCCCCAACGAAGATCATCCCCAAACTATCCCAAAACCTTTGACTAATGGCATCCAGCTCTATCATGGGCTCCGCAATACATAGCAAGTCCGGTTTATGTGTCTTACATAAATTAAATAAATAGCTTTGGGTACCTGTGTTGTAGATACCTCTACAGTTCCAGTAGAGCACTGTCATTTAAAACGAACCGGCATTTTACTGACCCTTTTCCCTCGGGTTTTTTGGTTTGTTGATGGGCTTGTTTGAGTTCCTCCCTTCTTCTTCGAAGTCACCGTTTCCCAGCTTTCGCCTTCCATTTCATCCGCCTAGCTACAATGTTTCTTATTTTCTGAACCTTCTGGCTCTGCGGAATTATTGATATTTGAGTTGCCCGGCGACGGAAGCCTCTCCAGATTCTCCTCTTCCAAATGTTCCGGACTGTTAAGGTTTAAAGACGGCTCTGCAGTTTCCACAGTTCTCTCCTTATTCACTGCTACCTTCTCTATCTGAACTGAAGCCGTAACCTCATTCCTTTCCTCCACATTCATGATTTCCTCCTCCTTGTTCTCAATGATATTTCCGGCTGCAGCCATCCCTGTTGTTTCCTTCAAAGGCGTAGATAAATCAGATAGAATTCTGTTCGTGATGTCTGTTACTGTAACCCAGGTCTTATTTCTCTCCAACTCTCCACCGCCCGTAGTCGGTTTTGTTCGTTGTGTATCCGTGTTCTTTTTCACCTGTTGAGGCTGCGGTTTAATATTCCTTTTACATTCATAGGCCATGTGCCCAATATTCGAGCAGACCTTACAAAAATTAGGGAGCTTCTCATACACTACATCCACCCAAAACTGCTTACCCTCCCTCTCAATACCTAGCGTGGTCGGAAGATCCGCCGCCAGATCCACATCCACCAACATTCGAGCATAGTGTCCACCTAGACCTCGAGCAATATCTGATAGAATCTGACTGTCCCAGTACTCCCAAGGTAAAGCATAGAGGTGAGTCCATACCTGCGCATGGGTTGTTTTTTCTGCAAACGGATCAAAGTCCGCCTTCCATGGTTGTAGCCGGAATGTTCCTGGCTTGACGCTAATGATTCCTTTACTGATAGCCGCAGATTTTGCCAGACTTGAGTTTAGAATGACCTGATAGAAACCCCTCCCAATTGAGATTAACCTCCAGGGTTCCGACAGCCCCCAAATCGCAGTGAGCGTCTGCTTTAGCTCACCAACCTTCCTCGGAGCATCCCCCTTGGAAAGGATTAGTCTGCCGATTAGAGCATGTTCACATAAAGCTAGCCTTTTTTCATATGCCGCTTGAGTAATTTTAACAGATCGGATGCCCCCGTACTCAGATACCGTTGCGGCTGATTCTGTAACAGGTGTAATGTTCTTCGACAGAACAGTTGAAAACATGGGTTTAATTTGATGTGTCGCTGGCTCTTTTGGAGAATTGAAGCGGAGCTTTGGATTGAAGAGAACTCTGATATCTACGTGGTCGTCAAGAGGGCAGTATGAAGAAGCCATCCTGATCGGCGGAGAAGTGCCGGCAAAAGAAACGTTCATCGACGGTCTAGGGCAAACACGGCGGCGCCTCCTTTCCTTTCATCGAGAGAAAGAGTAGTTGGAGAGTTAGAAAGAGAAATTGAGAAATGAGTAAGGAAACGAGGGATAAAAGAGACAATTAATATTTTAGTAGTCGAAAAATGATGAGGTGATGATTGACCAGACGTTGACCGATTATTTTTATCTGCGGTACACTAAACTGGGAGATCACTTATAAGGTCGTACATATTAGTGGGACAAAATGAATGTTGTACAATGAGGCAAAAATTGTACAACATTAATGAAATTTACCAAATATATATATTGATGTGGTTGAATCCTGGAAGTCCATTTGTAAACCTATAATTGGATAGATATAAAATCAAGGCAGTTGTCCGACTAATCCACTCCGATACGTAATTCGGTTTTAGAAAAGATTTGAGGATGAACACAACAATAAATCAAAGCTAAGATGCAAACTTAATGAATGAATGAAATAGTGTAACTTGAGTTATGCTTATTATATTTATATTATGATCGAGCTGTAGAATTAGGGCCGGTCCTGATAATTTACGGACCCTAGACGGAATAATAAATAAGGGTCTCTTTAATAAAAATATTTTTCATAAATAAATTAAAATATATTTCAATACATGATAAATAAAAATATTTTATTAGTAATTATACGGTATGTATTATTACGATCACTGAATACAATTATTTATCCAAAATAAAAAAGATTTTTCACAATTTTTTTAAGTTATGGATAAACCCCTATTTAACCCACGTGATATCCAAAATTTTATCATTTGGCTAATGTGGTATTATTTGATAACATTTGCTCGTTGGAGTATTTCAATAAAAGAAATTTAACTCATTTTGGATAAACAAAACTAACCAATTTGTTAAATTTTTTACCAATAATTTTTTATTTTATACTCTAATTTAAAAAATTTAGACCCAAATTCATTAATTTTAAGCTTTAATATATATTTTGGACTCTTAATTTATAAATTTTAAGTCTTAAAATAAATTAAAATGATCTTATTTATTTGACATAATTATAAATAAGTTTTTAAAAATGATTTTTATACATAATAATCATATTTGTATAATTTTTTTAGAAAAAAAAAAACTGATTTCTCCATTTAAGCTAATAGTTTTCATTGGGGGATATCTAAAAAGTGAAGGTCTAAAAAATATATGTTGATGTTATGGATAGAACACAATAGCATCTGGATAGGAACTACTAACTTTACCACTAGGACACGTATTCATTTTTGATACAAACTGTTTTTTTACTCATTATATATACTGAATCACCTAATAAAAATTATGGCCTTGGGCCCTAGGCGAGCGCACTCTTAGCCTAGGCCCAGGATCGGTCCTGTGTAGAATACAGTTATAAGTTTAAAAGCAGGATGTGTTATATGTTACCTGTTGATAGGTGAACGTGCTCCTAAATGTCGGGTTCTGATATCTCTTAAGCCCACTAGAGGCGTAATTTATGGGATCAAGCATTATTGTTGTAACGTGTGGATCCTTGATGGGGTCTTTTGAAACTTTTCGAGTCAAGGCCTTCAAAACGGGATCGTATTGAGCAACTTTTCTATGGTGACGCCACATGTCGTACTTTATCGGATGATGGTATAGGTTTCGTAGATGCCATGTGTCGAGTTTATATTCGCCTAATATCAAATGTTCCATTCGAGTCTAATTTATCATTCTTTAGGATGAGAAAGCATCATCTTCAGAAAGCGTCGTACTTGTTGATTCTTGGTAAGTTGAAAGAGGGGAATTGATTTTGATAATTTTAGGGGTTTTCGAGAAATAAGGGACTAATGAGGAGGTTGTGCAGGATCATGATGTTTGATTTGCCCGTCGCTTGGTCTGTTGATAAATGCAGCTATCAGAGCACGTTTTTCTATGTTTTGAGCATCTTTCGAATTGACGGTAGTTCGTCTTTGCTCGCCACATGTCGTATTTTCGTGTTATTTGAAGGAGCATGCTGATGAGAGATGTCCCGAGCTATATGACGAAAAAAAGTTTAATTAGGGGATAAGTGTACTAGATTTCTATCAAGTAATAAATATATTTTAATTCTAGATATGGAATCTACAGAATTTACACCCACAAATATCAAACTACTCGGTTTTAAGGTTTTACTAACAAGAGATGTCCCAAGCTAGAAATATTAACTATCGTTACTTATAATTTTAAATATTATTTTGCTTTAGTACATTTTGTGTCGCTTTTTCTGCGCGCCGGTGTCTTGCACTTTGCGCCAAAGCCATGGCTTCTTCTTCTTTCTGCAGATATGGGCACAGAAGATTTATTTGTTGCTTTAGTTAGCACTTAGCACTTGGCAAGCAACTCATTTGTTGCTTATTGTTCTGCTTGTTTTCTACTTCTATACACAAAATATTACTCTTACCTCTTTTCATAAACAAACTGCACATTACAACCCTTCTATACATTATTAAGTTAACTACTCCTTTTATACATTATTAAGTTCACTACTACGCGACTCTATTCCACGCAAATGTCTCCCAACAAGACTGCCTTTCAGGCTGCCATTATCTTCCCAAGCTTTTCAATTCCATCTTCAAGCATCATCACTTTTGGTTCATCAATCGAATATTCATTGCTTCCTGTTTCAGTCAATACAACCTTTTCTGCTACCTCTGATATTTTTGGACTCTCATTGCCTTCAATTGAAGATGAATGACTTTCTGATTGATCCGATTGCCTTGGCGCACTTTCAATTTCAATTTCCTGGCCTTTCTCAGCTGCTTTGCTAAGATCCACCTTTTCCATTGATGTGGCTGGTTCCTCAACTTTCAGAGCCTTATTATTTGCAGAAGAAATTGAATCACCATGATCAACATTCTCTAGGTACTCGGTTGCTTCACTAAGCATTACTGTTTCCAAAACTTTCCGAGGTTCACTCTCTGCATGACTATGCAATCCACGTAATTGAACCGCATCTGCAGCCTTGCTCCCGGTATCATCCTGGCTCCCACCTGCTTTACTATGTTTCAGCTCTTCCTTTGGTGCCGCTGGATCTAAAACGTACAGAGACATTTCATTAGCAAATAAATAACTTTGAGATTGATGTGATATGTCCGATACATTCCCATTGCTACGAGTCTCCTTACTCTCACATGCTTCACTTTGCTTCAATATTTCCTCGTAAAAACCTCTTAGAGATTCGTTATCAGAAGGTGAAGATGAATATCTTTGAGACTGACTAGATGCAGTTTTGCTATCACCATCCTTTCCATTCTCAATAGATTCACTTTCTCCTGATATAGAAATTTCTGAAGTTTTTGCTAACTCATCAGCTGCAACCGGAGAGAAATTACTGTCAAGTTTACCTGCTGTGTTCTTGCCACCAGGACACTGCTTATTACATTTCATTATCTCAGCTATCGTTATGTTCTCATCTGAAGTGGGATCACCTGCTTTAACTGTATCATTTTTAGGAGGAAATCCAGGAGGAGCCACAAGTTTATTAATTTCGATGACCGAGCTTATTGCAGGCTCGTTCGTCTCTTTATTCTTTATTACTGAACTCTCAGTTGAGATTTTTGATTGCTTTGCTTGGTTGACATGAGGGAATGAGGCTTCATCACTGGCACTGATCTTCCTTTTTACAAACTGATGTAGCGATTCTGAACTTTCCGATGGTAGACAAGGATTTATATGCTCAGCATCAGCTTCTACCTTCTCTAAACTTGAGATAGTAGCCTCTCCTTCCGTTGTTCTTTTAGGACTGTTCGCTGAAACTCTCGCCTCCTTGAATTCACCAGTTGCCTTCTTCCTTGTGGGACTATGTGAAGTCTCGCCTTTCTTCATTTTTTCAGAACTTTTTGCTGAAACTTTCCTTTCTCCCTTGAGTTCCCCTGCTGCTTTCTTCCTTATTTTAGGACTGTTCGAAGCCTCACCTTTCTTCATTATTTTGGAACCTTTTGCTGAAACTTTCGATGCATTGAGTTTGCCTGCTGCCTTCTTCCTTATAGGACTTTTTGAAGCCTCACCTTTAATGATTCCTTCAGAACTTTGTGCTGAAACTTTCAATTCATTCAGTTCACCTGCTGCGGGAATTTTTGAACTCTCACCTTTCTTCGTTCTTCTCAAACTTTTTGCAGAAACTTTTGACACATTAAGTTCACCTGCTGCTCTTTTCCTTTTTAGACTTTTCAGGCTGATCTGAGAACTACTGAAATTTTCCCGTCCCTCCTCCTTTCCTTTTGGCACCTCCGGAGTCATCTCAGAAGTCTTTTCCTGATGCTGAACTGACGCTGAATCTGAATGGTTCCACCACTCCAAGTACCGGGTTGTAACATCGCCCTCAAATAGACGAGAAGGAATATAACACTCCATACCAGTAACTGGTGTAATGTAAGAATCCCAAGCATTCTCACAAGTTGCACTGCATTGAGCAACAAACCCTGGAATATCTTGATCAAATCCAAACTGCCTTGCTACTCTCTGTGGAAGGTATTGTTCTATGCACTCCGTTTCCAATCCAACTAGCTCAGAAACCCTCAAACACATAACTAATGACAACATTTCTTCGTCCATATCAGAATCCGGAGAAATCCACATTTCTTTCTCCCCATAAAACTTAGGCATATCCCAGTTTTCGACTATTTTAGTATACGGGCGCCAATTAAAACTCTCGTTGGATGAGTCTAAAACCAATCTCACATTCTCAGGATTGCATGTTAGTTTGTTCCACCGAGCAAATCTTGGTTCCCCAATTTTCAAAAGGTTCGGCTTTGGGCTCAAATTCAGAAATCTCTCCCACACCCAAACTAAAACTAGTTGAAACGGAGCATAAGTTGTAGCAACTAGTTTTTGATCATTCTCAGCATCCAATGTAGTTAAAGAAACAATCTTTTGTTTCAATAAGGTCAAATCTCTATAAATAGTTGAAAGAACAGCAGGTGCTAAAGCAATCCTAGTACCTCTAGCAAGATGAATTGCAATTGGAAAAACACATTCACAGATAACATCATTAGAGGTAGGCAAAACAAACCTTGATAACCAAAGGGATAGAAATGCTTCATGCTCTATCTCACTCCCACTATCCATGAATATCTTCAACCATGTACACTGAAGTGCCTTCTTGACTGGAGATCTATAAATCTCCCTTCTTTCCCGGATCAATAACTCTTCGATTCCCTTGGATTCCTCAGTTTCAAGAGGTTCGAAAACAGGGGAACCCAAAACAGAGTATCCAGCAATCAACATATCCTCAAGCGTAACGGTGGCTTCACCCCAGGGGAAAACGAAGGAATTGGTATCCGGGCACCATTTATCAGCAACGGCAAGAATCAATCCATCATGTTTATTGAATCGGTAAGTGGAATTGAGGATTGCTTCATAAATACCAGTTTTTTTCCAAATAGGAGCATGCAATGAAGCCATCTGATGAACCCATTCCTTCCAATTTTTGGGTGGGTTCTTCCAGCCATTGAGCTTGACCGTCAAAGGACAATTAGCGGGATCAAATCTGGGTGGCAAAGAGGGTAATGGAAGGGGAGAAAGAGTGGGAATTGCTTGAAAATTGGAGGGTTTTAGGAAATGGGCTGTTCTTAAGGTGGGATTTCCATGAGTTATCGGTGAGATCATAAGCTCTTGCCTTGAATCAACAATGGATTTTGATGATTTATCCATCTCTGATGATAATCATCAAGGACAGTGGCTTGGGATTTCGTTCCTACATCTCTATATTTTGATGAAAGACGGAATCACTAAATAACAGAAGAAGACAGTAAAATTACAGGTGTTATCATAATTACAATCAGGCACTGAATTTGTCAAAAAAAAAAAAAAAAATTGCCTACTAAGCTCCAAAAGTATCCCAATGGGCTTTATTTTATTTAAAATGTTTGGACAATCCATTTTAATTTAAATGCATCACAACTTAATACTATTTAGATCCGTGTAAATGCTAAAAGATATCACACACAAAAATATTTTCTCGATTTTTTACTGGTTATTTATTTATGAAAATAAGTAAACTGGAAAATTTTAATTTAGTCGATGTACCTTCTATACTTACTTTGTTTTTTCTACCATAGCCTAACCTTTTAGTCAATATGAAAATATATAAAAAAAATAACAACATAACAATGTTTTTTGGGTTAAAGTGTAAAAATACCTCTAACGTTTTGAGTCAGGAACAATTTTACCCCTAACGTCTAAAATGGTGCAATTTTGTCCCTAACGTTTGTAGCTAAGAGCAATTTTACCCTTAACGTTGGTAATTTAGGTCAATTTTAGACACTATTATAAAGCACAAATATTTTTATTCATTATTTTGTACAAATTGCATATCAATTCATTCTGAAAAAAGGATTTCATGTTTTTTATAATAAAATTGGAGATTAATATTTATAAATTCGGTGTAGATGACGTACATGTGAAGTGTAGATGATAAGATTCATGACCGAGAAGACAGCTTGATGAATTATTTCTAAAATTGACCCAATTTATCAACGTTAGGGGTAAAATTGCTCTTGACTATAAACGTTAGGGGTAAAATTGTACCATTTTAGACGTTAGGGGTAAAATTGCTCCTGGCCCAAAACGTTAGGGGAATTTTTGCACCTTAACCCATGTTTTTTTAAAGGCTTTGTTGGTCCCTTGTAAGGTTGCAAATATAGTTCCAAGAGGGGGGGGGGGGGGGGGGGGTTAGGAACTATTTTACCTTTTTAAAATAATTTAGGCAGATTTCTTTTCTTTAAGAAAAGTTTATCTAACAGCGGCGCTTAGCACTCAGCAAGACACTGGCTTAGTCAACTAGTGACTAGGACAGCTTCGTTGCTTAAGTCAGGAAATAGCACTTAGAGTCTATTCCTGAACCTTCTCGTTGGCAGCGCACAACTCAGCTTGACCTCTTTTACTTGGTCAGTTTTAGTTTGTTTTAAGCAAGCAATGTAAATAAGGAGTTAAGGTTTAGAAATACTTCACTCGACAGATTTATCCAGGTTCGGCTTCTTCTAAGCCTACGTCCTGTCCCCGGAACACTTCCGAGATTTTAAATCCTCTACTGAGCTCTTTAAAGGTAGAGCCTCAAACCTTTTACAATATCAGCAATTGAGTATGACAAGAGTACCTTCCTCTATACTTCTACTCAATCCTAATCTCTCCACTGAGTACTTAAAACCGAGTACTCAGCCTCTCCTTTCTACTTCTAGAAATGATAAAGATTTTTGTCCTAAACAACAATTGCTAGAACACCTTAGATGATTGAAAAACAACCACTCTAGACTTTTACACAGATATGAAAATGTAGTGTAAGAATTTTGCTTTGCTTCTTGCTTGCAGAACTTGTAGAGATTTGGACAGTGTAATGGCTTGATCAAGTTCTGTATTTAGTGAAGCTTGCGATGGCACTATTTATAGAGACGTCTGGCCATTCGGTCATTTCGAATTTCGAAATAATCGTTGGAAGGAAACGGCTATGTGTCGTTGTCATCCTGACTTGCACAGAGCTCTTGGCCAATCACAATCGTGTATCTTCTGTCCTCGGTCAGCACAGCAGATGGTCTCTCCTTTTATGGTAAAGTCAACTGGACAGCATACTGTGTCGTCTGAACTTTGCTAAAAGAAGAAACACTTTGTCTGGAAGTTTTCCTCTGCCGGTCTGCTGTCTTGTACGCTTTGTCGAGACTACTCAGCAGCTTCATTGTGAAGTTGTTCCTGAAGGTCTTCTAGATCCTTCCGTTTGCTGAGTTGCATTTTTGTCCAAAACGACAACGTCTTGACATACGCGGGCCGAGTGTACTGAGTTGTTTGACTTGGGCCTTGGCTTCCATATTGGGCTTGGGCCTTCCAATCCTTATGACTTATAACATTTATACTCAACATTGAACAAACACATTAGTAGAATAAATCAACGCATTTAAACTTAGTGTGTTTAGAATATGTATTCTAATTTATACTTAAACAATTTTGTCAAATCAAAATTATGTGGAAAGGTGTTTCAACAGGCTTAATGCTCCTCCAACCCCTTTAACTTGTTTAAATTGGTCATTTTATCCCTCCAACTCATCGAATATCCTACTTACCCCCTTAACTCCATAAAAATGGTATTTCTCATTCCCTTAACTTGTCCAAATTGGTCACTTTACCCCGCCCTCAACTCATCGAATGTCCTATTAGCCCCTTAACTCCATAAAAATGGTATTTCTCACCTCTTATGATCCTATTTACCCGATTCATTGGAAGGATAAGAAGATGGCTCTGCTAGGGTTTGGCGACTGAAGGTTCCTTCTCGTTCACGTCTTCTTCCATGGAGATTCTTAGTCACGCGGCTCTATTCTCACAGTCATCGAAACATCAATCGAAACGTCATGATCCTGCAGCCCCTTCTGCGCTGGTTTCTAGAATCCATACTTTCATGGAAGCCCTAAAAAACAATCAGACATCGACATCAATGGTTCATGGCGAAAAACCAGCAATTTTTGACGTAGGTGGTTATAAAGCAATCAAAGTTCCCCAATCTATTTATAATAATCGTCTTGAAACCTGCAAGTTTGCTGTAATTGGTAGAGTAACTCTCGCAAAGGGGGAATCCCCATGGAAACACCAGGACCTGAAAATCAAGCTGAATTCTAGTTGGGGGCGTTCAATGGATTGGAAATTAATCTCTATTGGCAGAGGTTTTTACACAATTATCATGCCGGATGAAGATGCCTTAAATGTTGGTCCCTTATAACGTTACAAGTATAGTTCCAAGGGGGGGTTAGGAACTATTTAAAAATTTTAAGTTAGGGCAGACTTCTTTTTCGTGAGAAAAAGGTTTTAACAGCGGCGCTGAGTGAATAGCAAGATACTGGCTTAGTCAACTGGTGACTAGGTCAGTTTCTTTACTTGAGTCAGGAGATAGCACTTAGAGTCTATTCCTGACCTCAGATATTCAATGCGCACAACTCAGCTTGACCTCTTTACTTGGTCAGTTTTTGTTTAAGCAAGCAATAAGTATATAAAGGAGTTTAAGGTTAGAAATATGTTACTCAGCAGATTTATCCAGGTTCGGCCTCCAAGCCTACGTCCTGTCCCCGGAACACGTTCCGAGATTTCGAATTCTCTACTGAGCTCTTTAACGGTAGAGCATCAAACCTTTTACAATCTTAGCAACTGAGTATAACAAGAGTACCTTCCTCTATACCTCTACTCAATCCTAATCTCTCGCTGAGTACTATAACCGAGTACTCAGCCTCTCCTTTCTAATCTCTAGAAATGATAAGTGTTTGTCCTAAACAATGATTGCTAAGACACCTTAGATGATTGAATAATCACTCTAGACTTTTACACAAAAGATATGAAGTTTAGTGTAAGATTGCTTTGATTTTTCTTGCAGAACTTTGCGTAGAGATTTGGTCAGCGTAATGGCTTGATCAAGTTCTGTGTCGAATGAAGCAACTGAAGGGCTTTATTTATAGAGACGTCTGAGGCATCGATCATTTCGAATTTCGAAATAACCGTTAGAGGGAAACGGCTTCCTGTCGTTGTCATCCTGTCTTGCTCAGAGCTCTCGGCCAATCAGATTTGAGTATCTTCTGTCCTCGGTCAGCTTTTGGTCAGCTCGGCAGAATGTCTCTCCATTTATGGTAAGGTCAACTAGACAGCATTCTGTGTCTTCTGAACTTTACCCAAAGTGGAAACACTTTGTCTGGAAGTTGTTCTTAGCCAGCTGCTGTCTTGTACTCTTTGTCGAATCAACTCAGCAGCTTCGTCCCGAAGTTGTTCCACGAAGGTCTTCTAGATCCTTCTTCCGCTGAGTTGCGTTTTGTACATAACGACAACGTTTTGACATACGCGAGCCGAGTTGCCTTAAACTGTTTGACTTGGGCTTTGACTTCCGTATTGGGCTTTGGGCCTTTTAATCTTGTGTCTTATAAACAATTCAACTCAACATTGAACAAACACATTAGTAGAATAAATCAAAGCATTTAAACTTAGTGTGTTTAGAATATTTTTAATTACACCTAAACAATTTTGTCAAATCAAAATTATGTGGAGAGGTGTTTCAACAAACTCCCCCATTTTGATGTTGGCAAAACTATTCAGCGAAGAACTCAATATTGAGCTCCCCCATGATAGTTGACCTAATATAACTTAGCAAACTCCCCCGTCAGGGTTGAGCTACTGACTTAGTTTTTACTCTAAACATTTAAGGTTTTAATCGAGTAAGTCTTTAGTCAGATTTTAGATATAGGTCAGCTCATGAAACATATTCTATTTTACTCAGTGTTTATGCGGAAGTTTTAACGTTCAGAGGGCGCTGAGTAAATTGTTGTTCAATGAGTTTTATAAGACAATGTTTTATAATATATAAGTCAATGTCAAACATGTTATCAGCATTGGGTACGATCAACAAGTTTTATAAGCATTAAACATGGTTGATGTAATTGAAGATACATAATAACTTAATACTCAGCATCATAAATAATAACTCGTAACTCAAGTTTTGGATAAAAAGATGCAAGTATTGATATTACTAGAAGTAGTCAGCGTATACAACAAAAGAAAAGCACAAACATAGAGACTACAAACTTAGCATAATTGAGCTAGCCTAATTTCTATTTCTTTTTCTTTTGCTTGGACTGACTATGCTCATGCTGTGTTCTAGCTTGTTCTTTCTCCCCTGTTTTGTCAGCATCGGGAGGAGGAATCCTAAAGGCGTCGGTTAAGACGGCTCTGGTCAGTTCTGTGGATAGCTCCTTAAGTCTATCGACGCTTTCATTGACGTCGTCAAAGATAGCAACTCCATCATCTGAGACCTCGATGGGTATATTGAGTTCAGCAGCGCTGATCATGCTTACTATGAAAGCTTGAGATTTACCTATCCAGGTAAGTGCATCGGACAGACCAGCAACGACTTGATGAAATGTCTTCAGTAAGGATGTGTCGTAGTATTGACATTGAATATTGCTGTGACGTACATAGTTGAAGGTTTGTCTGGTGACAGACAGTATCTCATTTTGCTTCATGGCATCAGTGTCCATCTCTTGTTTGTTCAAATTCAACAATCGAACAGCCTCTCCAATTTGCTCCACTAAGCATTGAGAATAGGAGACCATTTGTTCGTTGGTCTTGATTTGCTCGGTGTGAAGCTGAGCAAAGAGCATTTTGACTTCATCAGAAGTGGCATATCACGTGTTCGCAGCTGACAAGGTCTGAACTTGACCTTGAAGAGTGTTGAGGTGTTGAACAATTGTCAGCTGGAGCTCAGCCAGCTTTGTGATGGAATCCTGCTTAGGTTGCTGTGCTTGAATGGAGACTATGACACTCAGCAGATCCTTGAATCCCTTAACTTCATTGAGAAGCTGAGTTACGTGGGAGAGCTGAGTTGTCTCAACAGTAGAAGACCCAGCAGCAGGTGGAGTGGTTTGATGAAGGTCTTTAATTAATATTTGCACCGAGTCGATGATTCTTTTACCAGACTCGGTGGCATGCAAGTAGCTGAGGGAGCCTTCATGAACTTGCCTAGTTTCCTCAGTTTGACCGGTTGGAAGAGGAGTCAATGGAATAACATGGTCAGTGACTGGAAGTGTGTTTTCAATCTGCACTTGAGTCTCGGGTAGAGCTGATTGATCGGCAGAAGTGTTGATTGGAGAAGAAGTAATCTGAATGTTGTCTGTGCTGACTGAAGCAGGGATGTTCTGAGTCAGCACAATGCTTGTAGGGACAGCATTGATGGGAATTTGCTCCATTTGTCTTGTAGAGTTAGCGAAAGCATTCAAGTCGGCGTGTTCCTTTGGTGAAGAAACAGAGGCTTCTTTTCAAGAGAAGCCGATGGAGTAGAAGATGTTTGTTTTCTGAAAAATTTCAGCTTGAGTGCAGAAGGATCCTTGGTCGGCTTCTGGATAACAAAGTCAGGGACAGTTGGTTTTTGAACATGAGGGTCAATGACAGACTTCTGACTTGCCTTAACCAATCTTCTTCTGCGAGGAGGAGTGTCAGCTTGGATAGACTCTCCTGAGTGAGAAGGAGAAGTTTCTTCTTGATCAGCATTAAACTGGTCAGCTTGTTCTTGTTCTTGATTAACATTGGGTTGGTCAGGTTCTTGTTCATCTCCAGCTGCCAACTCAGTGTTGGTTTGCTCAGCATCAACCTCGCTAGTTGTCTCCTCGGAGTCAGTATCATCCTGACCGCTTGCTTCTTCTTGTTCATCATCTTCTTCACTATCGCCATCTAACTCTTCCTCAACTTGTGCAATGAACTGATCGTCCAGATGTACATCATCTTCTTGATGCACAGCTTCAGTTCCTAGACACTGTGTGTAGTGAGAATCACCAGGAACAACGACGTCAGTAGGGATAGCATCAATCGGGGTCAGTTCTAAAGACTTATTCTTCTTTAGTGGATGCTCTTCTGTTTCAGGCTCATCTTGCCTGCTCCTCTTTTCAGCTGACTTAGGTCTTTCCTGACCTTGATGAGTAGCTGACTTCTGCTTCTTAGTCATAGGCTCAACTTTCTTCGAAGGACTCCCAACAGCTTTCCTTTTGGTCTTGGGGTGACCGGCACCAGAGATGTTGACGGAAACTCTAGTCATGGTTTCAGAAAAAGGATTGGGAAGCTTTGAGAGTCTTAGAGAGAGAGAATGCTTTGCCAGAGAATTCGGTAAGTGTAAAGAAAATAAAAAAATGGGGATTTACCCATTATTTATAGCGGTGAGGAGTGGATCTTATTGAATCCATGTGTCAGTTTTGCCTTGGGATTGTCAACCGACAAAGATCCTGGCTTTTATGACATATTCGGCGCATACGTCATCCTAGGTGGCTATTCGCGTGCTTTTGCATTTAATGCAATGGATCTAACACTCAGTGTTTAATATACTAAGCGTTTAATATTCTGAGTGGTCAGTAGTATATAAAAGGATGATTTCTCAGTTTGAGATTACTACTCGGTGTGCACATTTACTCAGTATTGATATATATTTTGTGTTAAGTACTCAGCATAACAATAACTCAGCATGCATTTGCATAAATCATTCAGCGTAGTAATTCACTCAGTATAAATTTACATTTAGAACAGGAATTTACTGAAGAGGATTAAACATACCAATGGCTTCTCTCAGTATGATGAACTGTTCACGAGCCAGTGGCTTTATGAAGATATCCGCGAGCTGCTCATCCAGCTTGTTGCGGAAGACCCATCTTGTTCCAATGGTCTTCTGACTCCTTGGATGTGGCACTAGCTCCCATACATCGTTTCTTCTGAATTGGTCAAGTTCCTCTTGCATTGCGCTCATCCAGAATTCATCTTCCTCAGCATCAACGAAGTTCTTAGGTTCCTGAACTGAGATGAAGGCTACATTGCTGAGGTACCTCCTGAGTTGGTTTCTTGTCATCAGGGTATTCTCAGCGGCATCAAGGATTGCACTCTCTGAGTGCCCTCTTGGAATCCTTATCTCCTTGGGTAGATTGATGTCTTGTGTTGTCTGTGTTTCAATAATCTCTACAGGTGAAGACTGGTCAGTGAAAACAATATTTGGTTCACTTTTACCTTTGGTCAGCCCTTGAGGGAATGACTCAGTGGCTGTATCTTGATCAGCGGGTGCTGAGTGTGGATCATCCTCGGTCAGCGGCAGATATCTTCCTGCAGGGTTAGTTTCGTCGAACTCAACATGTACTGACTCTTCTAAAACTTGAGTTCGTTTATTGAAAACTCTGTATGCTTTGCTGTTTGTTGAGTAGCCTAAAAAGATAGCTTCATCAGCTTTTGAGTCAAACTTAGCTACGCTATCTTTGGTGTTTAAAATAAAACATTTACAGCTAAAGGCACGAAAGTATCCAATGTTGGGCTTTCGTCCTTTCCAAAGTTCATAATGGGTTTTCTTTAGTATAGGTCTAACAAGAGCCCTATTAAGAATATAGCACGTCGTGTTAACAGCTTCTCCCTAAAAGTACTTTGGAAGCCTATGCTCACTCAGCATTGTCCTGGCTATTTCAACCAGTGTTCTGTTTTTCCTTTCAACAACCCCATTTTGTTGAGGCGTTCTAGGAGCAGAAAAGTTATGGTCAATGCCGCTGGCTTCACAGAATTCAACAAACTGTTGATTTTTGAATTCTCCACCATTATCACTTCGGATGTGAGCCAGTTTTAGGTCTTTATCATTTTCAAGTTTTCTAACCAAATTTGAAAATGTCTCAAAGGTCGCATCCTTGCTACTGAGCAAGATGACCCAAGTGTACCGAGAGAAGTCATCTACAATGACCAAGGAAAATCTTCTTCCACCCAGACTCAGCGGCTGGACTGGACCGAAGAGATCCAAGTGTAGTAATTCTAACGGACGCTTAGTTGAGACAATGTTTTTGCTATGCAAAGATTGTTTGGTTTGTTTTCCAGCTTGGCAAGCGTGGCATAATTGATCTTTTTCAAATCTAAGTTCAGGCAGTCCCTCAACCAATTGCTTTCTTGCTAATTTGGCCAGGAGGTCCATGCTTACATGACCAAGTCTCCTGTGCCATAGCCAGGAATTTTCTTCCTTTGAAACTAAGCATACAGTTTTTGAAAACTTTTTCTCTAAGTCTAGCATAAAGACATTGTCAATCCGAGGGGCAGTTAAAATTAACTCATTTGTTTTTCCCTCGTATATTTTACATCCAGTAGCATCAAATATAACTTTTCTCCCATTGTCACATAGCTGAGCTACGCTGAGTAAGTTATATTTGAGTCCGCTGACTAGGGAGACTGACTCAATAGTAGGGTTACCTCCGATGGTTCCTGACCCTACTATCTTACCCTTGTTGTTGTCTCCAAAACTTACGCTTCCTCCTCGTTTACGCTCAAACGTGATGAACTGAGTTTCATCACCAGTCATGTGCCTCGAGCATGCACTGTCAATATACCACATCTTTGACTTCTCAGCACACCTCAGGCTTACCTGCATTGTAACTAGTTACTTTTAGGTACCCAATTCTTTTTGGGTCCTTGCTTGTTAGGTTCAACAGGTAAAGCGTCATATTTTATTTTATGGCGACATACTTGGACAGTATGGTCATTCTTTCCACAGAAGTCACAGCTGACATTCCGTTTAGGATTTCTCACCGACTTGTCAGCGCCCCAGTGCTGAGCGTGCCAGCACACCTTTGTGGTGTGTCCTTTCTTCCCACAAAAGTCACACTGGACATTCCGCTGGGGATTCCATCTCTGCTGACCAGTACTTCGGTACTGAGCATTCAGAGAAATATTTCTTTTGTTTTGAACCTTTAGTTGGTTCTGGATATTTGTGACGTTGTTAGAGGAGGTGCCGCGGCCTAATCTCCAGGGCGGATCGGGGGGTGGACACCTCATGGCGACGTAAGCGGTGATTGGCGCCGAAAGCAACCAATCGTGGAATCAAGATGCTCGGCAGGACCGGAGCTCGGAGATATGGAAGAGTCGCCACCCACGAATGGGAAAATGAAGACCGATCCCTTGCGGGAGACCGGTGTGGGTTCGGGAAACTTAGGTACGAGCCGAGAAGGCTAGCTCCTTTCCGGAGAAAGGCTACTAGGCACCCCGACATCGCCCGGTTATGAACCACCGGCCTCCTACTCAGCATGTTAGGCGATAACGGACTAATCATATATTCCTTTAAGTTCAAAATTCATTTGAAACCTTTTCTTTCTCGTTTTGAAAACCGTTTTGAGCAGATATTATTGAAAAGCCACTTTGGTAAAGAATCACCCATTTACATCAGTTCAAAAATACATAGGAAAGAGAGGGGAGAAGGAAGAATTGATTTATTTACAACGTGATTTATGTTCCGTGTTACATACTAATTCTATACTAATTCACTTCCCCAAAACGAGTTCATTTACATGGTTCGCACCTTAATCGCCGTTGGAACGATTTAGGTACGTTTCAAAACCCCGTTTGATGAAGTTCACCCGAATCGCCGTTGGAACGACTCAAGCATTTGAAAACATCAAGATAAAAACCTTTAATAAGAAAACGTGGTTAAACATACAAGTCAATTTATTTTGTACAAATCATTTAAGAAAACGATTCAAAAACTCTATTAGTCACAATGAAAACGATTTTAATTACAAGGTTCGCTTAATCCGTCGTTGGAACGGACTAAGGTTTTAAAGCGTGATGTTTTGGGAAACGATTTTGAAATGTCAAGAAAACACTATTTATTTACCTTAAGAACTTCTAAAAACTCATTAGTTTAAATAATTAAATTGAAAACTCTTTTTGTGATTTTTTTTCCCATTTTTTCTTAGTGGATTCTCTACTTGTTATAATTACAATAATAAACATATTTAAACCAAAATTCACTCCCAAATAAAGCCCATTTGAAACATGGACCCCTAAATGGCCCAAAAGAATAAAGAAAATAATATAAGCATATATATATATATATATTTTAATCCAAAAAGGAAATATGAAATAAAAGTTAATGAAAAGAGACTATATAATACATATATGAAAATACTAAATATAATACATTTATACTTTAAACATGTGAAAATAGTAAATAAAACTCCTAGATAAGAAAATAACATTTGTCACCAAAATAGTTTTATTTAATAATAACTAATATAGCCCAAATATCCCAAAACTATATATATACATAACTAATGTAATTTTAAATGTCAAAAATAATATATATTTATCCACTAATATTTACTAATTATCTCCAAAGTCAAAAATAATATATATTTATCCACTAATATTTACTAATTATCTCCAAAATGCTCAAGTAAATAACATTTAAAATAAAATCCAATATAACTCAAATGAATGAAAAAGTAAATATATATATATACACATACTTATAATAGATCAAATTAATGAATGATGTATAAATATTCTAAATAACTATATGCACCAATTATCCAAAAATAATTTGAAAATATTTATTACATAAATATACATATATGTACGAAGGATTGAAAGCTTAAAAGTTGAGAAAGAGGGACCAAAACAGCATTTTTTACATTTCAGCAGCTTTACCGACGAAAATCCGTCGGTAAACAGCAATTAGTGACAGAAAACGGAAAATTACAGCAGCACTCCAATTATTTCCAGATTTATTCAAAAGCTTTAAATTAAATCTAATTCAATCGTTTTGGATTTCCGAACTACCAAAAATGGATCATAGTCAATAACGGACGTTCCTAAAACGACGTTTTTATTTTAAAACGTTATTTGGAAATTCTTTAAATTACAACTTATAATTACAACGTCTTTAATACCCGAACTACCTTTTTATCGGATCACGGTTCGTATTGGGGTATCAAAACGAGGTTTTTTATTTTAAAACAAAACCAAATTTTATTCAACACGAGACAAAAATTAAATAAATACGCTAAATTAAATAAAACGTGATAAAATAAATGAATAACTAAATAAATAAAAACTATAACATAAAAATAAATAGAAGAAGGAAATAAATTAAATAAAATAAAAGAGTCTAGTCCTCGGATAATACCTTAAATTCGGTATCTGACAGTCGAAGCCGATTGATTCCACGAGTCGTGATTTTCCGGTTTTTTATGTTTTTTAGTAAAAAATTTAACTTTGGGAAAATTTGGATTTTTTTGGGAAAAAAAATATATTTTTCCAAAAAATTGACTTTCTCTCTCTAAAAATGTTTAGAGTGAGAAAGCTCCAAAGAATCTCCTCCCCTCAAATGCATGGGGATCCGTGCCTTTTATAGGCAAACGGGTCCCCGGACAAATGGGCGACGCCCGAGTAAAATCGGACGTCGCCCAAGGGGGTTGGGCGGCCGCCCAACCTTGCGTTGGGCTACCGCCCAACAATTGTTGGGCGATCGCCCAACAATTGTTGGGCGGTCGCCCAACAGCGTTGGGCGAGCGCCCAACGCGAGGTGGGGCGTGCGCTCCCAACTGACGTTGGGCGTCCCCCCGACGCGGTTGGGCGCTCGCCCAACGGCCGCCGGGGCGCGTCTCGTGCCGCCGGGCGTGCACGCCCCCTGCGGCCGTCGAGCTCACGTTCCGCACCGTCGGGCGTCCACGCGTTGTGACCGCCGAACGTGTGTTCTGCGCTGCCGGACGCACACGCCCCGTGGCCAACGAGCGTGCGCCTCGCGCTGCCAAGCTCGTGCATTGCTCGGACGTCGAGCGCGTGCTATTCCTGGTTAGATGCGTGCGTCCGACGGGCGTCGAGCGCGCGCTTTGCGTCGTCGAGCGGGTGTCCGACTGTCGTCGAACGCGCGCCGGCCGCCGCTAAGTACTCGCACCATGCCGCTAAGTATTCGCGAGCCATCCAATCAACAACAGCGACCCCCGTAACTTATTTATTTTATTATTTTTTCGAAACTTCTGGAATCAATCGCTTCCACCGTCTTGTTTTCAGGTTTTCGTCACAGGTCCTCCGACTCGGTGTCTACAGTTGCCCCTACTTTGCTATTTTGACAGTGATGTGTGTGTTTTGAAAACGTTTTTTTTGCTAACGCACACATGCAATGTAAAACATATAAAAAGTAAAAGACACGTAAAGAGTAGGAGGGAGAATACCTGACCTTCGCGCTGCGCGCTCCGGTGTTGTTTGTCGATTCTTTCCAGCCTTGCCTCTGAATCGGCCGTCGGTGGATGTTCTTATCTCGGAATCTAGCCTATGTTGACTATGGGTAAGAAAGGCTCAAGAGTAACCCCGATCTAAGATCGTAGGTGGAAACGGCTCAAAAGCAACCCTGGTTTACGACCGTGGGTAAAATGGCTCAAAAGCGACCCTAGTCTACGGCTATGGGTAAAATGGCTCAAAAGCGACCCTAGTCTACGGCTATGGGTAAAATGTCTCAAAAGCGACCCCGGTCTACGACGTGGATAAAAGGGCTCAAAAGCGACCCCGGTCTACGACCGTGGGTAAAATGGCTCAAAAGCGACCCTAGTCTACGACTGTGGGTAAAATGGCTCAAAAGCGAACTCGGTCTACGACCGTAGGTAACATTGCTCTCTCTAGCTACCCTAGTCTCTAAATCAACCGTAGGTAAAATTGCTCTTTCCAGCTACCCTAGTTTCTAAATCAACCGCAGGTAAAATTGCTCTTTCCAGCTACCCTAGTCTCTAAATCAACCGCAGGTAAATATTGCTCTTTCCAGCTACCCTAGTCTCTGAATCAACCGCAGGTAAAGTTGCTCTTTCTAGCTACCCTAGTTTCTAAATCAACCGCAGGTAAAATTCTTTCGTTCGCATATCTCGAAATCAATCGTTCGACCCTAATCTCTATATTGATCGCAGGCGTTTCCTTGTATTGTAGATCTCCAAATCGAATATTCGACCCTAATCTATACATCGATCGCAGGCGTCCTTTCGTTGATATATCTCCAAATCAACTGTTCGACCCTAATCTATACATCGATTGCGGGCGTCCTCTCGTTTGTATATCTCCAAACCAACCGTTCGACCATAATCTCTACATCGATTGCAGGCGTCCTTTGGTTTGCACATCTCCAAACCAACCGTTCGACCCTAATCTCTACATCGATTGCAGGCGTCCTTTGTTGATGATAGTTGGGCTTTATCACTCGTCCGAGAGTTTTTGACCGCAGTCGCTTTGATATTCGGGCTTTATCACTCGTCCGAGAGTTTGTGACCGCAGTCGCTTCTTTTTACCAGGATTGTCCGCGTTTGACCGTCGATGATGCCGTAGACCGCAGTCCGTAGCGGGGCCTGTGCCCCTTGACCAAATTTTAATTGACCTATCGGAGCCTGTCTAGACTCGCACGGATTTCTTGGAACTATCCGAGTATTTCTGCATGCGGCTCGACTTGAGTCACGCCCATCACCTGGTGAATATTTTTATGGTATGATCTAGTGTAGTGATATGTATGCACATGATTATGAATGAACATTTTTCTCTCTTTTTCTCTTTTTTTTTTATACATGTTTCCCTCCTATTTTCTTTACAGGGAAACCTCCATCCTATTAACCGAAGATTACAAGAGAACGTGGCGGTTAGGCAAGAGGAGTGGCCACTGGATGCTGACACTTAGATCAGACGTCGTTGCCGGGATAGGGAGGATGAGCGCTCCGACTGGGAGGAGCGGGGCCGAGCAGCCGAGGAGAGGGGCCGTGTGGATATAGAAACCCATCGAGCTGCTGAGGGGAGTTTGCGGATTGCGGTGGAGAACCGCCGAGTTGTCGAGGAGCGGGAACCTTACTTCGGAGACTTTGATTCGTTTGAGGGCTTTTGGGACTTTGGGATTCCTTCTCATTGATAGTCCCGTCATTATTTCGGTTTACAACTTTATTAGTACTACCGCGATGTATGGCGGGTATATGTGAGAAAGATATTTGGGTAGGCTTTTTATTTGGTGGTAGGGAAAAGAAGTGTATAACTCATGACTTACAATACCATGTGTTCAGTCGATCATAATAATTCCAATCATTCTCTTCAAATATATTCATGCCTTTATTTATTTACAAACAACAGAAATACTTAGCCGCTTATACATCATTTTTATAATTGCTCAAGACACAACTACTGTTACCAGGACCCGCCTTTTTTCGGTTTTCAGATCCCAGCGATTTTTCAACTCTCCTTTTATTATCCCGGAATTTTCAAATGAGCGCCCTTTCGGGTTTTCACCCATTGGGATGTCCCTTATTGTTGCATAGGTCGCCCTTTGCGGGTTTTCGACCTATCGGGAATTTTTATTTCTTTCTTTTTTTTTTTTACGAAAAGCGTTTCTTAAGCCTATCCAGATGGGTAGGTTCGGAGAACTCCATGCCGTCCATAGTAGTTAGCTTCACCGCCCTTTTGCTTAGGATTTTCTTCACGAGGAATGGTCCTTCCCAGTTTGACCTGAACTTGCCCCTAGGGTCAGTGTGCATCATTCAGATCTGTTTCAGTACCACATCCCCTTCTTTGATAGGACTGATCCTAACCTTCATACTCTTTTCATCCACCAAAGCCAACTGTTCGTAACACTTCTTCACCCATTCTGTCTCGGGAATCCCCGCTTCTACCGCAATTCTCAGCGATCGCTTCTCAATCTCAACAGGCAGAACTGCTTCTTCCCCATACACTAAGGAGAATGGCGTTGCCCCAGTTGACGTTCTAACCGTCGTGCGATAAGCCCATAAAGCGAGCGGAAGCTGCTCGTGCCAATTCCGATTCGATGCTACTGTCTTTACGAGAATCCTCTTAAGGTTCTTATTGGCGGTCTCCACCGCACTGTTAGCTTGCGGGCGATATGGAGAAGGCCTATGATGCTCGATCCCGTATTCTTGGAGGAGACTTCTCACTTCCCCCTGAAACTGGACCCCATCATCCGTAATCACGTGGTGAGGCACTCCGAACCTGGTGATTAGGTGCTTTTCCATGAACTTCCTCATCTGCTTAGATCCCAACTTGCTAAACGATTCTGCCTCTACCCACTTGGTGAAGTAATCAATGGAGACTGCGATGAATTTGTGCCCATTGGATGCATTAGGCCTCACTTCTCCGATGATATCAATGCCCCAAGCTGCGGACGGCCAAACTAGTGCCAACACGTGCCGTTCCATAGCTGGCAAGTGATTATAATCTCCGTGGATTTGACAATCAGGGCATTTCTTCACATATTCGTTACAATCTCTTTCCATGGTGAGCCAATAGAAGCCTTGTCTTACGATTTTCTTTGCTAACACTGCTCCTCCCATATGGGCTCCATAAATTCCCGAGTGTACTGACTCCATTGCCTCCCGGGCTTCTCCCTCATCCAAGCACTTCAGTTGTAAACCATTGGCGTGCCTTTTGTAAAGCAAGTCATTATGGATGACAAATTGCTGAGCTAACCTTCTGATCACAGCCTGATCCCTAAGTTCTGATTCTGCCGGGTACGTCTCACTTTTCATGAAGTTTACGATATCGAAATACCAAGGCTTTTCATCTGCTCCCAACAGCATTACGTCTTCATAGCACGGTTTGTGGGACCTTCTCAGCACCAAAGGCTTCGAGGCAAGGTTCCGAGGATTATCCCATACTAACACCAAAGTGGCCAAAGCATCCGCTGCTTGGTTCTGTGCTCGAGGAATGTGATAAAAACGACACTCGCTAAATCTCTGCGCCAATCCCTCCAACTGTTCTAGGTATGGACGCCACCTTTCTTCCCTTACTTCCCAGCTTCCCTGCGCTTGTTCGATAATCAGTTTTGAGTCGCCCCAAATTTCAACACATGATGCTCCCAGCGCTGCTAATGACTCCAACCCATAGATGCACGCTTCCTATTCGGCCATATTATTGATGAGAAGGAAGGATAACTTCTTTGCCATTGGGATCCTTTCCCCTTTCGGTGAGATAAGTAGCACTCCTACCCCGGTTCCATTCGAGGTAACCACTCCATCAAAGAACACTTTCCACCGTATAACTTCTATGGCGCTTAAATGCTCGTCGGGGAAATCATAGTTCGTCTCCTCTTCTTCCGCACTTAGGGGCTGATTGGCCAGAAATTCTGCTACGGCTCTCCCCTTTAATAACTTTCTTTATTACATATTCGATATCAAATTCGGACAAAAGCAACAACCATCGGGCTAGCTTCCCTGTTAGAGACGGAGTTCGGTACAGATACTTCACCGGATCCATTCGGGAAATAATGATTACTTTGTAAGATTGAAAATAGTGCCGTAGTTTCTTTGTTAACCATACTACCACCACGCACGTCTTCTCGATCATTTCATACTTAAGCTCGTATTCCAAGAACCTCTTACTCAGATAGTACACCGCGTGCTCCACACCGGTGTCCCCTTCTTGGGCCAGCTTTGCCCCAATAGATCGCTTCTCGATCGCTACATAGAGGAGAAGCGTTTTTTTTTTTCAAGTTTAGGCGGTCTCAAAACTGGTGGATTAGACAAGTAGTCCCGGACCTTCTCTAGGGCTTGTTGACACTTATCATTCCAAATCGTGGGTTGATCTTTCCGTAGCAGCTTAAAGATCGGCTCGCAGATCGCAGTGAGTCTTGCTATGAACCGACTGATATACTAAACCTGCCCCAGGAACCCTCTCGTCTCCTTCTCATTCTTTGGTGCCGGCATTTCCCGTATGGCCTTCACTTCTTTGGGTTCAACCTTAGCTTGAATTCTGCAATTCGGGCCAAAAAACTTCTCAAGTGCAGCGAAATGCCCCTCTCTCTTCTCCGACTTGACCATCATGTCGTCCATCTAAACTGCCACCTCCTTGTGTATCATATCCTGGAACAGTGCCGTGGCCATTCATTGATAAGTTGCCCCAGCATTCTTTAAACCAAACGACATTACCCTATAGCAGTAGGTTCCCCACTCAGTTGTGAATGAGGTTCTTTCCTTGTGCTTTTCTGCCATTTGAACTTGCATGTAGCCCATGAAACCGTCTACATTCGTGTGTAAGACACTTGATGCTGCACTGTCGATCAACACATCAATATGAGGCAACGTGAATTCATCTTTGGGGCACGCCTTGTTGAGATCCCTATAATCGACGCACATTCTCACTTTACCGTCCTTCTTCGCGATTGGCACTACATTTGCGACCCAAGGGGGATAGTCAATTACTTCGATGAACCCTGCTTCTAACTGTTTCTTCACTTCCTCTCTGATCTTATCCGCCCATTCCAGCCTCATGCGTCGGAGTTTCTGTTTCACGGGCTTAGTATCGGGGTATGTTGGAATACGGTGAGTCACGATTGATTGATCGATTCCGAGCATGTCTTCGTATGTCCAAGCAAACACTATTTCGTATTTTTTTAATTATTCTCTCAAATTCTTTCCTCTCTTCAATAGTTAATTCTTGAGCAATTTGTATAAGTTTAGGATTTTCATCCGTGCCAAGATTGAAAGTTGACATTTCTATTGTATTGATTTCAAATGTAGGCATGTTATATGAATGAGAATGCATGGAATGATCAGAATCAACATCAAGCAAGTAAGCAAAATCAGAATTCATTTCATTGATAGTGTTGGCGAGTACATCATCGGATTCAAATAAAGCAGTAATACAATTTTCATCATCGGGGTTCTCGGGTTTCTCATAAGCCTTGGAGGTGTTGGGCTCATCCCCCGCTCCCATAGTTGCCTCAATGGTGATGACCTGCTCCTCGGCATTCAGGTCTAACATCATGATCCTCGACGAAGCAGCTTGCCTCTCCTTTGCCCCAGCTAGCGACGTCATTGAAGATCTCAAAGCCCGGCAGAATCTTTCCTTCGATACTAACAGCCATTTCCGACACATCATCAGACTCATCCCAGATGTTGATCGGAACCCTCTGATTGATACCTTCCTCGTCGGAAGAACTTCCCCAAATGTCCACGACCATCAAATCCATTATGTGAGGGACATTCAGATTTACGTAGGAAGGGTCCGACGATCCATACCGAGCCCAGCCTATCAGTTCTTCATAGTCCTTGAGGAACACTCCGTTCATTCTTCTAGCCACGAGTGGAATGGCACCCTTCCGGATGCACATGAGTTGCTCCTGATCGCTCAAGGTGATCCGACATGAGGCATACTTGAACCTCCATCTTCTAGCATAGTCCACGAATGCTTCTTCGGGGAATTGCTTGATCCTTTCTAAATCTTCCAACGACCCTGTCCACGGAATGTACATCTCATACCTCTGCACAAAGGCCTCCATGAGGGATCCCCAGTCCCCTTTTGTCTTTGCTGAGAGCATTCGGTGCCACATCAAAGCTCCTCCTATGAGTGTCTTTGGAAAATGCTGGACTAACTCACTTCGGTAGAGTCCCGCGTCAAACATGTGGGCACGGAAACAGTTTATGTGATCAATGGGGTTCTCATCTCCCTTATACTTAGACATGGCTGTTACTGCCTCAGGTGTCTCCTCTTCGGGTAATGCAGGCATTTCCTCTGGACATTCCCATGCGACGTATTTCTTGATGAATCTCTTAGTCATTTTTGCCCAATCTGCTTTAACGTGCATTGGAAGAGACATGTACCACACCAGTGACTCTCCTGCCAATGAGTTGCAAAACAAGCTCGTAATCTCCTCCTCTTTGAAACCTAGAGGACCCATAGCCGATAGATAAAAGTGCAGGTGCTCGATGGGGTCCTTCCCTTCATTATACTTGCTGACAGTGGGAAACGGATGTTTGATAGGCCTGATTTGCATCGCGCTACATTCCCCTACCTGTGTTTTGTCTCTTCGATACTTCATCAAAAACAAGCTCGACATCAGTGACCAATCATGCTTAGTCGAGTCAGGTAACGATTGAAACCACTTCAAAGGTTCGCCCACCAGCGAAAGATAGAACCATGGAGCGACTTTTTCCACTTTGTATGGCTCCCCAAACATAGCACACACGTATCCATACAAATGAGCTTCGGAGTCTTCTACCCCACTAAACAATTTCAACATAGGCATGATCCTCCGAGATGATGCTTCCTCAGTTTCCTCAGTTTTAGTTCTATCGTTCATCACTTCTTCCGTTGGCCCTTCCTCCAAAACAGACACGTATAAACCATTTCCCACATTCCTTTTCTCATCGGAGTCCAACAGCTCCTCCTTATTTTCCTTGAAGGATTCCATGACTAAACTTTCTGTCAGACCAATTCTGATCATGCTTACCCTATGGTTAGGCAATGGATTACGCCTAGTGGAAGGGTTCACTGACGAAGGATCAGCTATCTTCTTTTCCTCAATCAAATCCTGAATCTCGTGTTTCAGTCTCTCGCAGTTCTCAATAGTGTGCCCATAAATACTGTGGAACTCGCAGTATCCCCTAGCTTGTATTTGCGGAGCGGGCGGTGCCTTATTATAATGAGTGAGGGCTTTCAACAACCCCTTTTTCTGCAACCGTTCGAAAACTTTTGCGTAGGTCAGATCAAATTGGGCGAACTGCCTTTTCCCGATAGCGTTGAGTTCAATCACCTTTACCGCGGCAGGTTCTACATTAGAACTTGGCCCTCCGGCACTATACCCCGACTTCGTCCGTTTAGCATAGGCTCTTTTCGGCTCTCCATCCCCTTCAACAGTCAAAGCATAGCCATACATCTGATTAAAATCGGTGAAAGGCATACACCGCAGCTCATTCCTAATATACGACAAAGTATTACCGATTACCGCTCGGATCTGGTCCTGCTCCGACGGCTTCTGTTCTATAATTGTCGCCTTAGCTCTCCACCTACTCACAAAGTCAGACAAAGACTCCCCAGCCTGCTGCTTGGTGCTCTTTAGCTCCCTCAAAGTGACCTCAAACATAGTGTTGAAGCTATATTGGGCGATGAATGACTTCACCAACTCCTTCCAATCCCTCTTTGTCACCAGCGGCAACGCGTGAAACCACACGAGGGCACCCCCCTCCAGATAAGCACTGAACAGCCCCAAGATCTGTTCCTCAGTCAGAATTGTGTGCTCCATTGCTGCCACATATTGGTTCACATGGGCGGTAGGATCCCCAGTTCCATCAAACTTCTTCATGTCAGGAAGCCGGAACTTCAAAGGCAAAGCCGTTGCCGACGAATAGTTTTTCAGATTATAAAAGTCTTGACCTCCAGAGCTTACCCCATGTAGATCGTGCACTTCCTGAGTGATGTGCTGCTTCCATTCCTCTTCCCTTTGCTTTCTCTTCCCCAAACTGCTTGTTACGCAATCCTGATAGTTATCTCTAAAACGGGGACCCGTGCTCACAATGTTCTCAGCTGGTTTACTGCTACTCTTGTTACTCTTAATTGCAAGCTCGTCCAGCTGGGCTAAAATCGCGGTTAACTGATCGTTGAGGTTGTTTACCACTCTTTCTAACCTTGATATTCTCTCATCTGGAGTAGACATACTGACCGAATACTGAGCTGATTCGGACAATGATGATTCGGACGTCACAACTGCTGATTTGGAACTGACGATCCGTAACTGATCCAACTGCCCGACTAGCCGATTACTCTTGCGGAACCACAACCACTTAATGATGAAGTCTGCGTGAACGGTATCCATTAGTATGTATGCATGATTTTATATGCATGATTCGTGGTGTGTGCGTTTATTTATTTACAGATATATAAGATAAGAAGGACAAACGTTAGTCTAATTACACGTATCACAACATCTCTCTTCCACCCTTATTCCTCCACACACTCGACGGTCCAAGTCTCTTTCCTAGGATTTTGGTTTGGAGCTCACATTGCGGTCCAAGGGACGCGTGATGCCGTCGATTATTGCAGAAAAATAAATCATTCACCATACAACACAGTTCGTTTTTGACGCATCAGCGTTCAGTGACTAAGAAATCGACCAAGTTGGATTGTCCTTTCGGAATAACTCGTCTTTCGTCCTTTCGTGAGACGCATTAGTTCGGGTTTTGACTCCCTTTGAGCACATCTCAGTTTTTAGACGTGGTACGAGTTATTCTTCTAGTCCAATCGTTCGTTATTGTCAATGACTTGTTCCCTTTTGTTCGCGCGGGTTCGTGTCTCGATTTTTGGATTACAACGGGATCTTTTGGATCTATCGAGAGACGTAACCACGTGTTTATTTAGTGATGGAATCACTTTTGGATTTTATTTTAGGGAACGACTCATCGCGTAACGCGTTTGTTCTTAGCGTCGAGGATCCGTTTGCTCATTTTAGCTACGTGAAAAGACGGCGAGTCTTATTTTGAGCGCACGGTAACCTTTCGGCTAGCAACAATTCATTGTTCTTCCCAATCCACGGGATATATCATCTTAGTGTGGTTATAGAAAATCAACATTTCGTTGAATCGCATGCTTATTCGAAGCGAGGATATCACCGTTCTCTTTCCTTTAGGCACGAATTAAGCAAACACGTACATCGGGCCATATTTCTTGCAGTTTTGGTAACGGTCGAAATGATCGAGTCGTTAGTCAAAACCCACAGTCTCGTCCATATGGCGCAATTATATGGTTTGGCTTAATTCGGCTTTGTGATTTTAAACGGGGTATACACTCGTTCGAGGCACGTATTCAACGGCATTGGTTTATTTTCTTTAACTACTCTCGGTATTAACATATATCGTAAATTCGGAATGATTTTGGTCGTTTAGTTCATTTTTCGCTTTTCTTTTCTTAGTCACTTCTGCGGACACGTCCATTTCTCTTTAAGAACGACACGGGGCATAACGTAAAAGCTCGTCTTTTATTCGGAAGGGACGGGCTACTTGTGCAAAACTTTTCACGTTACGATAGGGTCGTTCGAAACAGAAATGTTCTTCGTTTTCGTTTCGTTATGATCTCGTTTTATCCCAATTTATTTAAAGAATGTGAATAACGGCTACTGTTAATATAGTCTTTTGTATCGAAATGTAACTATCCTTAACACCAAACCGACGCATACTAATACGTGCTTACGTCGTAACGCATTTCCTGAACATGTGCCTTCGTCGGGACACAGAAAGGGACAAGGCGGGCCGCACATGTTCATTCATACGAGATGACTAAGTCGTCTTTAGTTTAAATCGTTTCGATGTTTTAGGGTAATTAGTATGTCGACTCAAGAGTATATATTAACACATCATTTCATTTTCTTTACATACTTTAGGATTTAGACACGTATCATGGCGATTTGAAAACACGAACCGATTCATTTATCACGCCAAAAATAGTAACGGGTAATCCTATGGCAACTTCTAAGGCTACTATATGCTGACACGGCTGATCGCGGGACCTCACAGGACCGCACAAATTCGCCCCTAACGAATGGATGGGGACCCTTTGGCGCCTTACTGTAAGGGGGAACTTACACTAGCCTCTTTCGAGCGACGAATGGACTCTCGCTAGAGGTTTCGCGAAAATTACCCAAAAGGTTTGCAATAATGCACATGAATGCATACGAAAAGAAATAATACGATCCGTTCCCGTTAAGGGCTTCATACACGCCTTCCGGAATCAAATTTCTCGCTTCCCCAGCAGAGTCGCCACTTGTTAGAGGAGGTGCCGCGGCCTAATCTCCCGGGCGGACCGGGGGGTGGACACCTCATGGCGATGTAAGCGGTGATTGGCGCCGAAAGCAACCAATCGTGGAATCAAGCTGCTCGGCAGGACCGGAGCTCGGAGATATGGAAGAGTCGCCACCCACGAATGGGAAAATGAACACCGATCCCTTGCGGGAGACCGGTGTGGGTTCGGGAAACTTAGGTACGAGCCGAGAAGGCTAGCTCCTTTCCGGAGAAAGGCTACTAGGCACCCCGACATCGCCCGGTTATGAACCACCGGCCTCCTACTCAGCATGTTAGGCGATAACGGACTAATCGTATATTCCTTTAAGTTTAAAATTCATTTGAAACCTTTTCTTTCTCGTTTTGAAAACCGTTTTGAGCAGATATTATTGAAAAGCCACTTTGGTAAAGAATCACCCATTTACATCAGTTCAAAAATACATAGGAAAGAGAGGGGGAGAAGGAAGAATTGATTTATTTACAATGTGATTTATGTTCCGTGTTACATACTAATTCTATACTAATTCACTTCCCCAAAACGAGTTCATTTACATGGTTCGCACCTTAATCGCCGTTGGAACGATTTAGGTACGTTTCAAAACCCCGTTTGATGAAGTTCACCCGAATCGCCGTTGGAACGACTCAAGCGTTTGAAAACATCAAGATAAAAACCTTTAATAAGAAAACGTGGTTAAACATACAAGTCAATTTATTTTGTACAAATCATTTAAGAAAACGATTCAAAAACTCTATTATTCACAATGAAAACGATTTTAATTACAAGGTTCGCTTAATCCGTCGTTGGAACGGACTAAGGTTTTAAAGCGTGATGTTTTGGGAAACGATTTTGAAATGTCAAGAAAACACTATTTATTTACATTAAGAACTTCTAAAAACTCATTAGTTTAAATAATTAAATTGAAAACTCTTTTTGTGATTTTTTTCCCATTTTTCCTTAGTGGATTCTCTACTTGTTATAATTACAATAGTAAACATATTTAAACCAAAATTCACTCCCAAATAAAGCCCATTTGAAACATGGACCCCTAAATGGCCCAAAAGAATAAAGAAAATAATATAAGCATATATATATATATATATATATATTTTAATCCAAAAATGAAATATGAAATAAAAGTTAATGAAAAGAGACTATATAATACATATATGAAAATACTAAATATAATACATTTATACTTTAAACATGCGAAAATAGTAAATAAAACTCCTAGATAAGAAAATAACATTTGTCACCAAAATAGTTTTATTTAATAATAACTAATATAGCCCAAATATCCCAAAACTATATATATACATAACTAATGTAATTTTAAATGTAAAAAATAATATATATTTATCCACTAATATTTACTAATTATCTCCAAAGTCAAAAATAATATATATTTATCCACTAATATTTACTAATTATCTCCAAAATGCTCAAGTAAATAACATTTAAAATAAAATCCAATATAACTCAAATGAATGAAAAAGGAAATATATATATATACACATACTTATAATAGATCAAATTAATGAATGATGTATAAATATTCTAAATAACTATATGCACCAATTATCCAAAAATAATTTGAAAATATTTATTACATAAATATACATATATGTACAAAGGATTGAAAGCTTAAAAGTTGAGAAAGAGGGACCAAAACAGCACTTTTTACATTTCAGCAGCTTTACCGACGAAAATCCGTCGGTAAACAGCAATTAGTGACAGAAAACGGAAAATTACAGCAGCACTCCAATTATTTCCAGATTTATTCAAAAGCTTTAAATTAAACCTCATTCAATCGTTTTGGATTTCCGAACTACCAAAAATGGATCATAGTCAATAACGGACGTTCCTAAAACGACGTTTTTATTTTAAAACGTTATTTGGAAATTCTTTAAATTACAACTTATAATTACAACGTCTTTAATACCCGAACTACCTTTTTATCGGATCACGGTTCGTATTGGGGTATCAAAACGAGGTTTTTTATTTTAAAACAAAACCAAATTTTATTTAACACGAGACAAAAATTAAATAAATACGCTAAATTAAATAAAACGTGATAAAATAAATGAATAACTAAATAAATAAAAACTATAACATAAAAATAAATAGAAGAAGGAAATAAATTAACTAAAATAAAAGAGTCTAGTCCTCGGATAATACCTTAAATTCGGTATCTGACAGTCGAAGCCGATTGATTCCACGAGTCGTGATTTTTCGGTTTTTTGTGTTTTTTAGTAAAAAATTTAACTTTGGGAAAATTTGGATTTTTTTGGGAAAAAAAATAATTTTTCCAAAAAATTGACTTTCTCTCTCTAAAAATGTTTAGAGTGAGAAAGCTCCAAAGAATCTCCTCCCCTCAAATGCATGGGGATCCGTGCCTTTTATAGGCAAACGGGTCCCCGGACAAATGGGCGACGCCCGAGTAAAATCGGGCGTCGCCCAAGGGGGTTGGGCGGCCGCCCAAAGCATGTTGGGCGGCCGCCCAACCTTGCGTTGGGCTATCGCCCAACATTGTTGGGCGGCCCCAACAATTGTTGGGCGGTCGCCCAACAGCGTTGGGCGAGCGCCCAACGCGAGGTTGGGCGTGCGCGTCCAACTGCCGTTGGGCGTCCGCCCGACGCGGTTGGGCGCTCTCCCAACGGCCGCCGGGGCGCGTCTCGTGCCGCCGGGCGTGCACGCCCCCTGCGGCCGTCGAGCTCACGTTCCGCGCCGTCGGGCGTCCACGCGTCGTGACCGCCGAACGTGTGTTCCGCGCTGCCGGGCGCACACGCCCCGTGGCCAACGAGCGCGCGCCTCGCGCTGCCAAGCTCGTGCATTGCTCGGACGTCGAGCGCGTGCTATTCCTGGTTGGATGCGTGCGTCCGACGGGCGTCGAGCGCGCGCTTTGCGTCGTCGAGCGGGTGTCCGACTGTCATCGAACGCGCGCCGGCCGCCGCTAAGTACTCGCACCATGCCGCTAAGTATTCGCGAGCCATCCAATCAACAACAGCGACCCACCGTAACTTATTTATTTTATTATTTTTTCGAAACTTCCGGAATCAATCGCTTCCACCGTCTTGTTTTCAGGTTTTTGTCACAGGTCCTCCGACTCGGTGTCTACAGACGTCCTTTCTCAGTTTCTTTGAATCTGATTGGACTTCAGAGACAGACTTATGTATGATCTCCATGTTATCATGCAAAGTTGAGTTGTCCTGAAGAAGGAATCTGAGGTCACTTAGCTTGACCTCT
Organism: Euphorbia lathyris; assembly: GCF_963576675.1. NCBI lineage: Eukaryota > Viridiplantae > Streptophyta > Magnoliopsida > Malpighiales > Euphorbiaceae > Euphorbia > Euphorbia lathyris. The sequence continues at coordinate 96,662,546 of NC_088911.1, read as the reverse complement.
TCAACCTCGTCACAGCGCTTGATGAGTGCTCTAATTTTCTTATTACACTTTTTGACAAGTGTATAGAGGTCACTCAGGGCATTACCCATTTCGTTTCTGAGCTGGGAAAGTGATATTACCTCATTTGATTGCTCCTCATCATCAGATGCAATTGAGGGGTCAGCATGCTCAGAGACGCAAGGCTCAGCAAGTTCGTCAGCCATGAAGCATATATTTGCTGACTCGGTGGCCTCAGCTTCTGTTGATGAAGACTCATCACTGTCGCTCCATGTTGCCACCATTGCCTTTTTGCCGTTCTTCTTTTCTTTCCTCAGCGTGGGGCAGCTTGACTTGATATGGCCAGTTTGATGACATTCAAAGCATGTAATGGGCTTTGAGTTGTCCTTCTTGTATTTGTTGTCGCTTGACTCAGCTTTATACTTATCAAACTTTCTGTAAGGCTTCTTAGAATATTTTTCATTCTTTCTGAACAGCCTTTTCATCTTCCTTGTGAACATAGCCATCTCTTCATCATCTGTTGAGCTCCCATCAGTGGAGTCAGCTTTCATGACAAGAGACTTCTGCTTCTTGTCTTCAGACTTTTCCTTCACCTCGAAGTTTTTAATTGATATCTCATGGGTCAGCAGCGAGCCGATGAGCTCATCATATTTGTAGGTGGTTAAGTCCTGAGCTTCCTCAACAACGGTCTTCTTTGCTTGCCAGTCTTTAGGAAGACTTCTGAGAATGTTCTTGACTTGTTCTTCCTCAGTGAAGATCTTTCCAAGTCTCTTGAGCTCATTTATGATGTTTGTAAACCTTGCATTCATGTCAGATATTCCCTCATCATTGTTCATTTCGAACAGCTCGTACAGTCTCATCTGCTGGTTCACCTTGGATTCTTTCACCTTGTTGGTTCCTTCATAGGTGACCTCCAGCTTCTTCCAGATCTCTTGTGCCGACTCATAACCTGAGATTTTATTATATTCTGCAGCATCAAGCGCACAGTGAAGCATGTTTATAGCCGAAACATGATTTTGTAGCTTCTTGAGATCATCCTCTGTCCAGTTGGCCTCAGCTTTAACAACTGTTTGGCCAGCCACAACTTCGACAGGTACAAATGGGCCTTGGACTATGGATAGCCAGACACTCATATTTGTAGCCTGAATGAAATTTTTCATCCTATTCTTCCAGAAGGTATAGTTAGACCCGAAGAATAGGGGAGGCCGAGTAATGGACAGCCCCTCATGTAAGATCTGAGTTGTTTGGTTTCCTGGGAGAAACCGAGTACTGTTTTCGCCCATAGTGGGGATCAGCTCAAGGTGGTTAAACCTTTTACAGTGAGCTTTTAAGCTCTGATACCACTTGTTGGTCCCTTATAACGTTACAAGTATAGTTCCAAGGGGGGGTTAGGAACTATTTAAAAATTTTAAGTTAGGGCAGACTTCTTTTTCGTGAGAAAAAGGTTTTAACAGCGGCGCTGAGTGAATAGCAAGATACTGGCTTAGTCAACTAGTGACTAGGTCAGTTTCTTTACTTGAGTCAGGAGATAGCACTTAGAGTCTATTCCTGACCTCAGATATTCAATGCGCACAACTCAGCTTGACCTCTTTACTTGGTCAGTTTTTGTTTAAGCAAGCAATAAGTATATAAAGGAGTTTAAGGTTAGAAATATGTTACTCAGCAGATTTATCCAGGTTCGGCCTCCAAGCCTACGTCCTGTCCCCGGAACACGTTCTGAGATTTCGAATTCTCTACTGAGCTCTTTAACGGTAGAGCATCAAACCTTTTACAATCTTAGCAATTGAGTATAACAAGAGTACCTTCCTCTATACCTCTACTCAATCATAATCTCTCGCTGAGTACTATAACCGAGTACTCAACCTCTCCTTTCTAATCTCTAGAAATGATAAGTGTTTGTCCTAAACAATGATTGCTAAGACACCTTAGATGATTGAATAATCACTCTAGACTTTTACACAAAAGATATGAAGTTTAGTGTAAGATTGCTTTGCTTTTCCTTGTAGAACTTTGTGTAGAGATTTGGTCAGCGTAATGGCTTGATCAAGTTCTGTGTCGAATGAAGCAACTGAAGGGCTCTATTTATAGAGACGTCTGAGGCATTGGTCATTTCAAATTTCGAAATAACCGTTGGAGGGAAACGGCTTCCTGTCGTTGTCATCCTGTCTTGCTCAGAGCTCTCGGCCAATCAGATTTGAGTATCTTCTGTCCTCGGTCAGCTTTTGGTCAGCTCGGCAGAATGTCTCTCCATTTATGGTAAGGTCAACTAGACAGCATTCTGTGTCTTCTGAACTTTACCCAAAGTGGAAACACTTTGTCTGGAAGTTGTTCTTAGCCAGCTGCTGTCTTGTACTCTTTGTTGAATCAACTCAGCAGCTTCGTCCCGAAGTTGTTCCACGAAGGTCTTCTAGATCCTTCTTCCGCTGAGTTGCGTTTTGTACATAACGACAACGTTTTGACATACGCGGGCCGAGTTGCCTTAAACTGTTTGACTTGGGCTTTGACTTCCGTATTGTGCTTTGGGCCTTTTAATCTTGTGTCTTATAAACAATTCAACTCAACATTGAACAAACACATTAGTAGAATAAATCAAAGCATTTAAACTTAGTGTGTTTAGAATATTTTTAATTACACTTAAACAATTTTGTCAAATCAAAATTATGTGGAAAGGTGTTTCAACATTAAAGGCCGTATGGAGCCGCGGTCCCTTATCTCTGAAGCCGGGGATTTTACGACTTCAACCTTGGATTCAAGGGTTCGATCCTACAAAGCACAAAAGCACAACTGCTCAAATATGGGTGAGAATCTTCAATCTAACATGGGAGTTTTGGGGATAAACAAATCCTTGCTGATATTGCTAGTGTAATTGGTATACCCTCACGGTTTGATAGAAATACTGTAGACGGAGAGTTTGGTCATTATGCTCGTGTTTTGGTTGATATTGATCTTGCTAAACCAATTCAACATACGATTAGAATTGACACAGACTCTCTAATGATTTGGGTACATATGGAGTATGAAAAACTGCCTGCTTTTTGTTCAGAATGTAATTCTGTAGGACACATCACTGCAAATTGCAGAAGAAATTCAAAAACCCCACTGGCTCATGAGCAACCTGAAGGAAGTACTCAGATAGAAAAACCTGCAGCAGCACAGAAACAGAAGGTTTGGCATCGTAAGGATAATACAACAGTCCCCACTGATCCGAGACCTAATAACATCATAAATCATGGTTCTGATACAGATGAAAGTTCAGAGCATGTGGATGAAAATATAAATATGGAATCCTCACCTTCTGCCCCTCATAATCAGATAGTTGTCTTTCAGGGTGATTTGGCCACTGCAGAAGCTGTCCTTCCATCAGCACTTCTAGAGAAGAATAATGACAACGATGAAGCAACTGAATTTCATCTTGATCAACATGACAAAATGACACCCTCTTGGGTAGACCAATGTGATCAGACAGAGCAAGAATGGCAGACAGTCTCGGGAAAAAAGAAGAAAAATAAAGGGAAGAAACAGATGATTGAGGTTCCGGATTTACAGGCTTCAAAAAGGGAAGAGCGGCCACCCGCACGTTATCGATGAACATTCTTTTTTGGAATTGTCGGGGGTTTGGTAACAGCGGAAACCCATCGCCGATTTGTTAATTTTTGTACAAAGTTTCGTCCTGATTTTGTAAGTATTGCAGAACCAATGATACCTTACAATAACGTCCCACCAACATTTTAGAATAGAATCAATCTTGATTTTGTTGCTTCTAGCTCTGGCAACTCCTTATGGCTGTTTGCAAGAACAGGACTTGTTACGATTGATTCAACTACACTACATGCTCAACACATTACAATTGACTTCATTCTTAATGGAGTCATGCAGAAACTTTCATTTATTTATGGTAATGTCTCTTATCTCCAGCGTAGAAAGCTATGGGAAGATTTGATGAATATTGCTGCTCATTGCACTAGCTCATGGGCATTAATTGGGGATTTTAATTCGGTCCGAGGGGCACATGAAAAAACTGGTTTACCTCCTTCTATTACAGCTTGCAGGGATTTCTCACAGTGTTTGGACTTGTGTAGTATGTCAGATATTGAGACTAGAGGCTCAATTTATACTTGGAGTAATGGTCGTCATGGCACTAATAGAGTGGAATGCCGTCTGGATAGAGCTGTTAGTAATCTCGCTTTCTTTGAGCTTTGGAGTTCTATTAATTGTGTTGCACTACCTAGGCACAACTCTGATCATTCACCCATCATGCTATCATGTCAACTCGCGGAGAGGAGGGTTGTGCGTTTTCGGTTCCAAGCAATGTGGCTGCTTAACCCAACATTGAGACCGCTCATTGAAAATTCTTGGTCCCAACCGGTTCTATCAGCACACCCTATGTTTATATTTAATATGAAATTGAAACGTCTGAAGGGGGAATTAAAAACATGGAATCGGGAAGTTTTTGGTCGACTTTCAAATAATATTGACTTAGCCTCTGGGAAACTACAGGAAATCCAAAACCAGATTGCTACGGACGGATTTTCTGAGACTCTACACATGGCAGAGTTGCAAGCTCATGAAGACCTTGACATTGCTTTGAAACAACAGGAGATTTTTATGCGCGAGAGAAGCAGGGTAAAATGGTTGGCTGTAGGAGATCGCAATTCTCATTTCTTCCATAAACAATTTGCTAGGAATAAGTCAAAACAAGGAATTCGGCATCTCTTAGTTGATGGTGAAATCACGGTTGATAATTCATCCATCCAGAATCACATAGTAACTCATTATAGTTCGGTTTTTTCATCCACTGTGACTACTCGGGATATGTCAGTCATCTCTGATATTATACCTAATAGTATCTCTGAGGCTGACAATGACATGCTTACTTCCTTGCCGGATATTGAAGAGATCAGAAGCATCGTCTTCCTAATGGATGCCGACAGCGCCCTTGGTCCTGATGGGTACACTGGTATATTTTATAAAACTTTCTGGAATATCATTAATGTTGATTTTTGCAGGGCAATTACCCACTTCTTCACTACTGGCATCATGACCACGGGCTGGAATTCTAGTACAATGATACTTTTACCGAAGGTACCGGAGGCAATATCAGTGGATCAATACCGACCGATTGTGCTTAGTAATTTTTGTCTAAAGGTAATAACGAAGATTATTGCTGCTAGGTTGGCCATAATTTCTAGCAGAATACTCTCCCCGAACCAATTTGGTTTTACCAAAGGAAGACGCATTTCTGATTGCATCATGGGTGCTTCGGAAGGAGTTAATATTCTTCAAAAGAAATGTTTTGGAGGAAAACTTGCTGTCAAAATCGACATTCGAAAAGCCTTCGACACTTTGGAATGGGACTTCTTGATGGAGGTTTTACGGTGTTTTGGCTTCTGCCATAAGTTTCGTGATTGGATTATGTCCATATTTTCATCGTCTAGGCTCTCGATTGCAATTAATGGTCAGGACCACGGTTACTTCTCATGCTCTAGGGGGGTAAGGCAAGGGGACCCTCTCTCTCCGCTCCTATTTTCTATCGCAGAGGACTTTTTCAGCAGATTAATACAGGCACAGGTTTCATCTGGAGGAATTTCGCCTTGTGTTTACAGCTGTAATACTGCTTTTCCTACTCATTTTTTATACGCTAATGATGTACTTCTATTCTTGAAAGCTACCACTAGAAATGTACGGGTGTTGAATGAACTTATTGAACAATATGGTCATCTCTCTGGTCAAATTATCAACAAACAGAAATCAGAATTCTTTGTAAGCAAACATTGCTCCCACCATCGGTCGCAGGAACTTGGTAGAATGTTGAATATGAACTTGGGTTCACTGCCTTTCACATATCTTGGTGTTCCTTTATTCCCTGGTGCTCCAAAGAAAAAATGGTTAGTGCAGATTATGGACAAAATTTACAATAGGTTAGCAACTTGGAAAGGTGAATCGTTATCCATGGCTGGCAGATTAATTCTCATCAATAATGTCATTTCTAGCTCCTTACTTCACTCCTTCTCGATTTACAAATGGCCACGGTCTCTAATTTCGAAACTCAAAAGAGGTATGAAAAATTTCTTGTGGACGGGTAATGTGAATAAAAGGAAACTGGTCTCAGTAGCATGGACTACATGTTGCTTACCTGCTAAAGAAGGTGGCCTGGGCATTAAGGAACTTGAACATATGAATTCGGCAATGTTGTCTCGCATCACCTGGAATTTAATCTGTGGAACCGACAACATCTCTTTACTTTTACGAAGACGTTTTTTACTTTCCAATGGACTGCCACGGAATTATACATTCAACTCATCGGTGTGGAGCTCTGTGAAATATTTATATATGGAATCAAGGAGGCAGGTTTTGTGGATCCTTGGTATAAATTCTGATCAAAATTTTTGGATAGATGAATGGATAAGGCCAACAGTGGCTGACAGAATGGAGTTACCCGACCAGGTTAGGCGTACTCTCAACGATGGAGTTCAGAATTTTCGGGACCAAAATAATTGGGTTAATCTTCCCACGGATGTAAATACTGCTAAAGCTATTAGACAAATTATTTTTGCGCCTTCACCAATTGATATTTGCTGCTGGGCACCGGCTCGCAATAGCCAATTTTCGGTCAAAAGCACTTATGAGGTACTCCGACCCCATGGATCTCCAGTTTCGTGGTATAGCTTCATATGGGGCGAATTTATCCCTCCATCAAAATCAATAATTTGCTGGAAGGCACTGCATTCTAAGTTGGCTACAGAGGACAATCTGATGCTGCGCGATTTCTACTTGGCTTCGAGGTGCTGTCTTTGTTTCACACACCAGGAAACGATTGATCATCTGCTCCTTAATTGTGGATTTGCACAAAGAATTTGGAAGGCGATTGAGGACGCTTTTCTGACATGTTTACATGCACCGCAAACGATGAAACAGTTAATCGAGCGTGCTGCTGCACTTTCGTTTGGCCCCCAAACAAAACAGCTTTGGCGAAGCGCATTGGTTACTGCGATATGGGCAATTTGGAAGGTTCGTAATAACTTTATTTTTAATGATGTTCCAATTGACATTTCTGTCACTCTAAGGCTAATATGGAAAGGAGTGAAAGAAACAGACTTTTTTAAGCATGGATATATGTCGAACAATGGCAGAGATGTTCAAATCCTTAATTTATTCGGCATCACGGCCCGATTCGCTCCGCCAAATACATTTATATCTCTAAGATGGAGCCCACCGCCGCCTAGCTGGACTAAAGTGAACACTGATGGATCTGCATCTGTGGGTGCATCAGGAGCGGGTGGTATTTTTCGTACCTCACGCGGTTTTCCCAGGGCCTGCTTTGCTATTCCATTAGGTAATCATGATGCCCTCTTCGCTGAATTGAAAGCCTTGATATATGCCATCACAGCAGCGACAGAAAGACAATGGTTTCCTTTGTGGATCGAATCGGACTCACTAACTGCCATTAATCTCCTGAAGAAGAAAAGAACTGAGGTACCCTGCCAGCTAATGGCGAAATGGCTGCAGTGCCTTCAAGTTATCACCGCTAATCATGTTCATATCACTCATATATATAGAGAAGGGAATTCTGTTGCTGACTGCCTCTCCAAAGCCGGGGCATCGTCGATATCTGCTTGCTGGTGGGATGGATATCCCGCATTTTGCTCACCTTTTGTATTTCATGACTTTAATAGGACCTCCTACGTGAGGCATTGCTAGTTTTGTTTTCCTTCCATTCATTATTCTTGTAATTCTTTATTTTCTTTAATAAAATTTTGGGGTGCTGTTGGCTGGGTGTTGTTCTTGTACCAACCTAGTTGGGATGAGTTCGACTTCTTTGATCTTCAGCTTCCTCGTCTTTACTTAAAAAAAATGATCCTATTTACCCCCTTAACTCTATAAAAGTGGTATTTCTTACATCTTTATAGTGCAAAATTAATATGACTTATTCAAATAAGTTTGAAAATATATTTTTTTGAAATCAACTTTTTATTTTGTTTTTAATTTGATAATTATATTCATCCTATTTACCCCTCATGTGTTTATTACAATAATATTATATTACAATATTTAGATAATAAAAATTTAACTAGCAGAAAAAAATGAAAAGAGAAAGAATTATTAAGATACAAATAACAAGAACATATATAAACAAGTTAAAGACATTATATATACGGATAAGGTACCAAAATAGGCCTATAGTTTTTGGGAAAGTATCAATTTAGGTTCCACATACAAAATAGCATCAACATAGGTTTAACGTTTAAAAAATGGTATCAATTTAGGCATCGATAACGGATTGTAAGGGGTGAGAAATACCACTTTTATGGAGTTAAGGAGGTAAATATGACATTTTATGAGTTGGAGGGGCAAATGGACAAGTTGAAGGGGTGAAAAATACCACTTTTATGAAGTTAAGGGGGTAAATAGGACATTCGATGAGTTGGAGGGGTAAAATGACCAATTTGAATAAGTTAAGAGGACTGGAAGAGCATTAGACCTTATTTAAAACACTTAAACATTTTAGAAAACTTTTTGGAACTTTATTCCTAAATTTTTATAGTAAAATATATTCAGATGTAGATTGGACCACTTGGTTGGATAGTAGACGATCCATTACAGGCTTCTATGTTTTCTAGCCAGTTCTCTCATTAGCTAGAAAGCAAAACAATCGACCAACAATCTTAAAATCATCTAATGAAGTAGAATATATAGCAATGTCCTTTATTATGAATTGCAATGGTTTTTCTACATATTCCAAGCCCTCCTAATTCCTCATTCTCAACCAATTTGTGATAATGCTTTTGCATTGCATATAATAAAAAAACTTCACTTTCCACAAAAAGACCAAACACATAGAGTTTGATTTTCATTTCGTTTGAGAGAAATTTCTCAAACTTTTAAAAATTTCCACTTTCTTTCAAATTATAGATATATTTACCGAACCATTAATAGATCTTTCTTTACAATGTTAAACAAGTTGGATGTTCAATCTTTATACGCTTCAACATGGAAGGGAGAGGGTAATAAAGATAGTTTAGTTAATGTATTCTTAATTAATGCATTAGTTAGTTTATGTGAGGTATTAATATAAGATCTATGATTGAGTCTTAACTATTAGTTTCAGTTTTTAGTTCAATCCCATGACAGCTTCTTTTGAAGCAAGCTTAAACATCATTATCAGTTGACACTTTCATGGATGATCCCAAAGTTACATCTGTAGCCCTCACATCAATTAATGGAAAAGGGAATGCCTCATGACGACAATGTAAGGTTTGGTGTTTGAGGGAGATAGGATAGGACTAGATGAAGATATATTCAAGTGTCTAAAGGGTGGAAGAGATATAATCCTGGTATATATTGAAGATATATATATAGTCAGGGGCGGAGCTAGCCCAGGGCTCGATGGGGGGGGGGGGGGGGGGGGAGCCCCTCCGGCCACCGGCTCTGCCCTTGAGTACTTTTCGTTTTGTCCCCTGTAGCTCCCCCTAAAATTTATATACATTGATTCTATGTAGTATTATTTCAATATTTGAAGGTGAGTGAGATGGTTAAGAATGCATGCTTATATTCAAGAGGTTCAGGTTCAAATCCCCAACCTTATTTTATTTTAGAAAGTTTTTATTTATTTTAAGTTTATTTTTCAATAATTATAAAACATGTTACTAATAATTTAAATGAACTCTTTATTTTGATAACACTTTTGAATTCATTTTTATTATAGCTTTACTAATAAAAAAATTAATTTCTTATTTTTGAGATTCAAATAACTTAGTTTTTAAATTAAATTTTAATTTATGAAAAATATAAAAAATTTAAAAATAAAAACGATAAAAATGTTATAAGTTTTTAGAAATTAGAATTTAACTAATAGAAAATTAAATATGTTTACTAGTTTAACGTTGGAAACTTTTAATGTTTACAACCTTATTTTATTTTAGAAAGTTTTTATTTATTTTAAGTTTTTTTTTCAATAATTATAAAACATGTTACTAATATTAATTAATTTAAATGAACTCTTTATTTTGATAACACTTTTGAATTCATTTTTATTATAGCTTTACTATTAAAAAAAATTAATTTCTTATTTTTGAGATTCAAATAACTTAGTTTTTAAATTAAATTTTAATTTATGAAAAATATAAAAAATTTAAAAATAAAAACGGTAAAAATATTATAAGTTTTTAGAAATTAGCATTGAACTAATAGAAAATCAAATATGTTTACTATTTTCACATTGGACACTTTTAATATTTATTCGAACACACCGTCAAACACTTTTAATGTTTTAGCGAACACACCAAAACGATGGTGTGCTCGCTAAAACATTAAAAGTGTCACACGTGAAAAGAGTAAACATATTTAATTTTCCATTAGTTCAATGTTAGTTTCTAAAAAATGATATCATTTTTATAGTTTTAACGCGTTGGACACTAAAAATTTTTTGCTGGACTTTGAAAATTTTACCCTTAACCCCACGATTAAAATTAGCCCCCCAAATCTAAATTTCTGGCTCCACCACTGTATATAGCGTATAGCCTTCTTTTTATTTATAAAATGTAAGGTTACAAGTGATTACACATTCAATACAATCCACTTTCTTTTCACATGTACAACTCACAAAATGTACAGTAAATTAAAAAAAGGAAGACACATTATACAATGGACTTGTATACATATATACATAGTGGTGTTCTTTATTTGCATACAATATTTAGTACAGACATATTACCATATGATCAGCCATCAACTTCACTTGCCATGGTGTCCATAATGGTGCTTATAATGCCCATGGTGGCAATGGCCATGAAGCTTGTAGCATCCATGGTGCCCGTGGTGGTGGTGTCCATGATGGTGGTGGTGGTATCCATGGTGACCGTGGTGCCAATGATGATGGTGATGGTGTCCATGGTGGTGGTGGTGGCGGCGGTGTCCCTCATCACCATCTAGCGTGTGGTGTCCTGTGATTTCTGTACAATAAACAGATTTGAAGAGGTTGTGGATTCAAAATGACAGTATGAACTTCCAAAAAAAGTTGTAAAATCCATTGAAATAAGATTAATTACTTACGGGTTTGAGCAGTTTGAGCAAGGTTGCGAGCTGAGACCTCAGTTGAAATTAGAAGAGCAACAGCAAAAGCAAGCCCAAGTATGAGAATCACTGTCTTGCACATTTTCTTAAACTAATTAATTAATATGCTGGATATATGATGGTGAATTAAAGAGTTAATGATCAGTTTAATTTATAGGATTTTTGGGAGAGAAAATGGATCTGTAAACTCTCAAAACAAATTAATCAAACGTATCTCTCTTAACCATATCACTAATTCTTCCAAAAGTTCATACAAGAATTAATGCACGTAGCTTCCAAGTTTTACAATTTTTAGTTTCTTAAAACTTATCAACAAGTTGAAAATCATACCAAAAGGAAGTTCAAAATATAACTTGTTTTTTTTTTCAACTATAGAATTTATTACGTGCTCTATTATCACTTTGATCCTTGTATTACACTTGTTTGTTTAGGCACTGCTATCACAAAATTTTACTTGTCTTTCATCGTGTCTCAAACATTTTCTCGTGTCATGTCAATTATCGGATTAGTGTCAAATGAGTTAATTCTAACTCAACCCAAAATATTTCATGTCATAATCGTGTCAACCAGATTAGATAAGGTCAGAATAAACGGATGCTTATCGTGTTTCCAGATCACATATCATTTTATTACATACGTATGTTAGTGGTGACATTAAAAAAAATATTGAAGGATATGTTAATATTTCTAAATATTTTATGTTATTTTTAAGTTAATAATGACCATTCAAAAGTCTGTTAATCTTAATGTTCGATTCATGTAATTTGTGTACAAATCACATTTAATTTTACTATTTCTATTAAGAATCACATGTAAAAATATAAGAAGTTTAAGTTGTTTTTGCAGGTGAGTGAGAAACAAGAAGCGGTTGATAATACTGCTAGTTCTCCTACATTTAACTTATCCAAGGATTTCCTTACTGGGAAAGAAATTAAGTCGAAAGAGAGGATGATGCCCTAAGCTCCATCATCGCCGTTGCCGCCCCGTCGCGCAAACGATCCTTCCGTTACCACCTATAGTTACTGGTTAATCCATGACAGTTCCGGCAAACCTCTTCTCTGAGGAATATGTTGATATTAGAGTTCTCTTCAATCCAAAGCTCCGCTACGGAGCCTCGCCTCAAGAAACGGTAAAGCCAAAGCCGCCATCATTCTCCTCAATCATACGCCAGAATATCCCGCAAACTCCACAATCAATCGCGACGATTTCCACTCTTCGGGGCTTATGCTCGGTACGTATTTCCCAACCGGCCTATAATAAACGATTAGCTTTATGTGAACACTCGTTAATTGGTAGATTGATTCTATCAATGGGAGATGCGCCATGGAAAGTGGCCGATTTGAAACAAAAGTTATCCGTCGAGTGGGGTTTATCAGAACATTGGCGATTGATATCTATTGGAAGGGGATTCTTCCAAGTGTTCCTTTAATCCAATGAGGCTAAAGAAAAAGCCCTTGAAAAAGGGAATCCTAAGTGTGCGGCCAGGCACCTTCCGACTTCAGCCATGGAAAGCATATTTTGACCCGTTCATGGAGAAATCCACTCATACACAAGTATGGGTGCTTCTCTTCGCTATGCCTTGGGAGTACTGGGACGTACAGATACTATCAGACATTCCAGAAGGTTTGGGAGCTCTGATCCATTTTCATAAATCTACCCTAGAGGGTGACTTTGGGCATTACGCTAGGCTATTAATTGATATTAATCTAGCAGAAGATATCCCATCTCAACTTGGAATAAAGAGGGAAGGAAGACAGTTTTGGATAAACGTGGTATAAAAAAACTTACCCAATTTCTGTAAGGTATGCTCCAATATTGGCCATATGGCGTATGTATGTCGGAAGAATCTGAAACCAGAGCAACACAAGAACAAACATGCAGATAATGATCCAGAGAATACTAAAGTTCAACCTGATCCGCCGGCGAGCAAGGATAATGGTAGAGGAATGGATAGAACATCCAATGAACGAGCTTTAGTCCCAGTCACAAAGGTGATACAAAACATTGTTACAGCTCTTCCACTGAATTCCAGGAGGGTAAAGCAGTTGAATAAGGCTTTGTTGGATGAGGGTTCAAAATGTGATGAGGACACTAGTGCCAGACCACTATCATCTGGCAATTCAAACATAATTGAGGCTATTATGGCAGTTCCTCCCACCGGTTCAAAGAACAGGGATAGTACCTCCATGTTTGGAAGCTGGGCTGATCAAGTGGAGTCAGAATGTCAGGAAGAATGGGAAACAATAAAAAGAAAAACACGAAGAGGGGTGCAGCATGAAACCACTTCAGGTAGTGGGACAATTAGGGCCAAACGGGTCGTTAAATTACCTGCTAGATTTAAATGACAGTGCTTTATTGGGATTGCAGAGGTATCCTAAACCGGGATACATAGAGGTACCTTTATAATTTATGTCATTTACACAAACCTGATTTTCTTTGCATTGCGGAACCCATGATCGAGTCGATTGATGATCGGTTTTTGAATAGCATGGGAATGTCGTTCGTTTCTCATAATCTAAGAGAGCGCACAACACTTTGGCTTTTCAAATCAAACAGAATCTCAACCGCTGTAACAGTGGTTGCAAGCAGGGCTCAATTCATTTTGATTAATTGCTGGCTCCGCGAGAAAGTTCAATATTTTTGCTTTGTGTATGGAAGTAACTGGGCTAACAGAAGGAAGAAAATGTTTGAAGAGATTTCGTCCCTTCACTTGGCTTCTCCAGGATGCTGGTTAGTCGCTGGGGATTTTAATGCTACCTTAGGAGCTCATCAGAAAACTGGAAGGCCTTCCGCAGTGAGGTCTTGCAGGGACTTTCGTGAATTCTTGGATGTTGGTGAATGGCGAGATGTGAATGCTTCTGGGTCTTTCTTCACCTGGAATAACGGGAGGCAGGGATAGGCTCGGGTGGAATGCAGGCTTGATAGAGTTCTGGTCTCTGGGGAGTTCAGTGAGTTTTGGTCTAATAACTGCACGGCTTTAACAAGGCACCATTCAGATCATCACCCGCTTCTTTTCCGGTATTATACGACTACCAATAGGTTGTCCCGTTTTCGTTTTCAGGAGATGTGGATCTCGCACTCTAGCTTAACTGCGGTTATTCAAGATTTCTAGAATGGCACCCATCCGAATATAGGGCCAATGCATCTTCTTTGCCACAAGCTACGTGGACTAAGGCCGGTTTTGAGAGTCTGGAATAGGGAAGTATTTGGCAACCTAGACAATAACATTCAGAACAGTGAGAGGATACTCAACGAGATTCAATTGGAGATTAGGTCTAATGGTTTCAGCCATGCTCTTCATGAAAAGGAATTGCAGGCGCATGCGGACTTAGATGCCCACCTCTTGCAAAAAGAAACCTATTTACGTGAAAGAAGTAGAGTTAACTGGCTCGAGAAGGGAGATAGAAACATCGAATTTTTTTCACTGGGTGGCATGCCAACACAAAGCTTCAACTGGAATATCAGCTTTGCTGATTGAGCGTGAGATGTCGACGGACTATGACAAAATCACGAACCACATCATGGATTATTATCCAAACATGTTCACTAATCCAATGACATAGCCAGCTAACCTGTCTCAAATTCAACAGGTGATTCCGTCATTGGTATCGGAGTAGATGAACAAGGATCTTCTACACCCTCCCACGTTTTCAGAAGTTGCACATGCAGTGAAAGGTATGAGTTCTCGCAGCGCACCCGGGCCGGACGGCTTCATGGGACATTTTTTCCAAACTTATTAGGGAATTATGGGTCAAGACGTCTACCGTATGGTTTGTTGGTTCTTTAAAATAGGTATGATCACCACTAGTTTAAATTCAAACTTAATGATGCTAATTCCGAAGGTGGAAGGTGCTTTGCGAGTGGAGTAGTATAGACCCATAGTAATGATTAATTTCAGAGTTAAGATAATATCTAAAATTCTAGCTGACCGGCTATCCGCGATAGCCAGAATGATTGTTTCCCCTAATCAGTTTGGTTTTCTAAGAGGCAGACACATTCATGATTGCATTGCTTTAGCCTCTGAGGGAGTTAACACTCTTCAAAAAAAATGCTTCGGGGGCAATATGAGTCTAAAAATTGACATTGCAAATGCTTTTGATACCATGGATTGGAATTTTCTCCTTGCAGTGCTTAAGGCATTTGGGTTCTCGTTGCAGTTTCGGGATTGGATTCTCAATATTCTATCCTCTGCCCGCATATCAATCATGACTTCCACTGGCACTCACAGTTACTTTGCTTCCTCTAGAGGGGTAAGATAAGGGGACCCCCTATCACCAATTTTGTCTATCTAGTGGAGGATTTCCTGAGCAGATTTATCACACAGCTTGCCGATAAGGGTCAGTTGTCTCCGACATCTTACACTAGCCATTGCTTGATGCCTACCCATCTCTTATACGTGGACGATATATTACTGTTCTGTAAAGCCACCAATGCCAATATTCAAGCCTTGGTTTCAACCTTTGAATATTATGGAAGTATATCAGGCCAGAAAGTTATCTGGCAGAAACCAAAGATTTATTATGGTAAGCATATGACGGTTAGACGCCGGGGTAGAATGGTTGCAGCAGCAGGAATTAGGCTCGGCCATCTACCTTTCATTTACCTTGGGGTCCCTCTTTTTGTCGGAGCACCTAAGGTGTGTCATCTCAGATGTATTGCAGATCAAATCATAAGGGCATTCAACCGATGGAAAGGAAGCATACTATTGCTAAAATTAAATTTTAGCTCATTTTTAGCTCCAAATAATAGGCCCCATCCATTCCCTATTTCTTTGGGCTAAAGTATTTCACAAAACCTAAAATAATAGAAGAAATTAATTTCTTTTTAAACTCTTTGAAAACCAAAATAATTGCAGTAAAAAAAATTATAATTAACTTAGTATGTGTCAGATTCAGTTATATTAGCATTTTAACAAAAAAAAATTTATATCAATTAATTGATGTTTGGAAGGCCCGACATGTCAGTTAATTAATAGTCAAAACCGGCTTTTACAAATTCTCAGTAACGTATGGCTAAAAATTGATTTTGTTTAAAATGTTAGGGTTAAATTTGGACCATTTCACACGTTAAAGCTAAATTTACACTTTACTGTAAACGTTAGGGTCTTGTTTTTTTTCCCTAATTTTGGATGCTTATTATATTTATGGGATAAGATGCTATTCTTATTAACGGTGTATTGATTTGGTGTGGCGAGAGCTAGGAAAAGCTTCTTGTGATTCTTCATTTCTGTGAAGAGTGCAAGAACTTAACAAAAGAGAAAAATTGGAGAAACTAAAATTAGTGGATAGGTCTTAGTTTAGTAATTAATTTATGTGTTTGGTTCAATTGAAAGAGAAGAAATTGATAAGGTTAAGAGATATGCAAACGGAAATTTTAATTTTGTATAAAAATATGTTAGTTTGTCTAATTTTGAATCAAGTTGTCAACATTGAGTTTTTAATTGTACCATTTTTAATTGTACCAGTTTTTAGTTGTCAACATTGAGTTTTTAATTGTATCAATTGGCTGCTAATGTTATGGGTATTTTTACATCTTATTTATAAAGAATATATGATTCATATATATTATATTGCAATTACATTAATTATATATATAAATCACAGAAAATGGATACAACAACATTCTTGCATGGATATTCATATAAAGATAACAATTGTCTTTGAACAGACATATTCTTCTTCCATCGTACCACTAAAATGGATCTAAAACACAAAAAGAAAAAGAAGACATAAAAACAGTTAGTTAATACAATTATATTAGATAATATATAAATTTGTCCATAACGTGTTTTAGAAACTTTTGATATATAAGAAATAGTAAAATTTTATCTGTATTTTCAACGTAGATAAATTTTAGATCAAAACAATGTGAGAGTAAACCTTTAACTATTGGAAGGAGCAAAAATTAGCCTAACTTATATGAGCTAAACTTAATTTTTCCCCTTAATGAAGTCAAAACAATATCGTTTTGGCGTGGGTCGAGGAACAAAAAAAAGACGTCTAATTCATTTATTGGGAGGATTAAGAGGTTGTGGTTCTTGCCAACTGAAAGTACAGTAATTCGAACGTATCATTTTCGTTTGCCTCTCAGTAAAGATAAGGCTCCATATTTCTTCTTATAGTTGTGAAAAATATAACTCATAAAACACAACTCTTATTATATAAACCTAGAATGAGAAGTATGGACATGAAAATGTCGATGCACCCCTAATTTCAGGAAGAGAGGTGGTTTACCCCTTAACATCCTCATGCGGGATGTTGATTGCACCCCGAGCAGAAGAAATACGAGACATTTTTCTTGTTATTAGTCTAAATTAAAATGACGTCGTTTTGGTTTTCGTATCAGGAAATGATTTTCTTTTTTAAATTGATGAGATAATTAATATTAAGAAATTGAAGCTTACCATTGTCTATGCACTTTTCGTCACATTTGGCATTGCACTTTGCACGAAGACCTGGACTTGATCCATTGTCATCCATACACATTTGTACACAATAAACATGACAACCATCTAAACTAGTAACTGAATCAACAAATACCAATTCACTCAACCCTATGATCATTATACAAATAATTATGCATCCAACAAATTTTTTCTCCATTTTCTTTTTATTTTTGCCTATTTACAAATTACAATGCATATGGCTTTCAGATTAAATACTAGTCTATAATGCTTATTTTAGCAAACTCAAACTAAACAATTAAGGAAACACGATTTTGTTTTTGTAAATTCTCCAAGATCCCAAAATTTTGACAGTTTTTTAGATTGATTGACTTTTTACATTTTAAAATTGGTTGTAAATTAAATAATAATAATAATAATAATTAGAGAGTTATTCTTTCATTGATGTTTTTCAAATAGTGATGGAATCAAGTGCTTGAAGAAGTCTTGACGATCAAGGCCCTAATACCAACTGATACAGATCAGGTTTGTAATGATAGTTTTAACCACAATCTAACAAAGAGATTTTCAAACCAAACTTGAAGCAGTCGTGAAACACCAAAATTCACAAGCTAAAACTTGTAGGAATTAGAAATCCCTATTTGATAAAGGGGATGTGTTGGTCCCGTGTAACTTAATATGATTAGTTCCAAGGGGGGTTAAGAACTAATGTAACTTTTTCACTTAATAATGCTGACTTAATTTAAATGTTTGACAATTTAACTCAGCTTTAGGTCAGCAAGGCTGAGTGAGGTGTGAGACAGCTTTAATCAGATACTGACTAGAGCTGTTTCAATTGTGAGTTGAGAAATAACACTTTGAGTTAGCTTCCAACTCAGCACTCTGATTACTCAGCGTCGGCTTATACAAATTATTTACTGAGCAATTTTAAGCAAGCAACACACACACACACACACACACACACACACACACACACACACACATATATATATATATATATATATATATATATATATATATATATATATATATATATATATATATCAAGAGAAAGAGTTAGAGATTACTCAGCAGACTTATCCTGGTTCGGCCTCACCGCCTACGTCCAGTCCCCGGAATCCTTCCGAGCTTTTTCAATCCTCTACTGAGCTCTTTAAAGGTAGAGCACAAACCGTTTACAATAGCAACTGAGTATGCAAAAGTACCGTCCTCTATTCGTCTACTCAATCCTATCTACCACTGAACACTATAACCGAGTATTCAGATTTTCTCTACCACTGAGTACTATAAACGAGTACTCAGCTTCACTTTTCTAACCTTTTACAAATGATACAAGAATTGTTCTCACTGAATGAAGAACACTTTAGATGAATAAAATTCTTTCTAGACTTTTACATAATGATTGGAGTTTGGTGTAAGAGCTTGCTTTGTTTTTCAGACAGCTTCTATTTTGGATTTTCACTTTGTGAAGATTTTCTTTTCTGCCTAGTAGTATTTGCGGCTTCAATCATTTGAATCCTGATATAGCCATTGTGTGATAAACGGTCTTCTTCGTCATCACGTGGTCAGCTTCCAGAGCTGCAGGCCAATCCTGTCTTCTGTTTTTATCAGACGCCAGGTTTGCCAGTTTCATCTTCTTGCGCCAGGTTTGTCTTCTTGCCAAAAGTCAGACGGTCCATGCATCTCGAAAAGGTCCTTAAGATTGATTTTCGAGGCTTCTGATTTGTGTCAGACCTTGTCTCCCAAGTTGACGGATCATTGACGCTGACTTGATTATTACTCAGCTTGACTCAGCGGCTTCGCCTTCAATTTTCTCTGAAGAAGACATTTCTTTTGTAAAGCTGAGTTGCATTCTACTCAGCTTCTGCTGTGTGACTTGCTCATGCTGACTTTGTTCTGTCTTTCTTTTATAGACTTTCAGTTCCTGTTCTCGTTAGTCAACTTACTCAACATTGAACAAACTCATTAGTACAATTAAATCAAAGCACTTAAATTTAATTGTTTTAATCATGGGAATAATTTTGTCAAATCAAAATCAGGTGGAAATGTGTTTCAACAGGATGGACCCCTAAAACTCTCAAAGAGAAAATTGTATTTGATTGATAAAAGATTGCCTTGTTTACATGAAAGCGATGAATTTATATCCTTTCTAACCTATATGATTAAATTACATAAAAGCCTAATAACATAACTAGAGAAATAAAAGGTTAAAGGGCTAATGGAATAAGGATAAAGGGGCAACAAACTTGTAAATCATTTGATGGAAGAAGTTGTAAATAAGTAGTGGCATAATTGTAATTAGAAGGCAGTTAGAGAGAGAGTGACCATTCTCACTTGAAAGTCCACACGACGTGTGAGACTAATTTCTGAAATTAAAACTTGGCTCTGGCGACTTTGAAAGTCTACACGACATGTGGGAATAGCCACACATTGTTTGGGCTTAATTTTTAGAAACAAGAAGTGCCTATTAAAAGCCACATGTAGTGTGAACTCTATTTTCCACACAGTTTGTCATCTCACCCACTTGTCATTTCTCCCATTTGACCCGACTTCTCCCAACTACATGTTTTTACACATTTTGTTAACTTGATACCCTTGTGATATACTCTCTTTTCAAAAGAACTTGACCTCAAGTTGTTGGTTGAGTATGGAAGAAGCTCATCTATCGTGAATAGGCTCCAAGTTTTCATCTCTAACAAGAGTGTTACTTGCAATGAAATCGGAAAGACCACCTCACAAGCTTTCAGGTTCACTTTCTTCATAATCTTAAACAACTCATTTTGTTGAGTTTCGAAGCTTGATACTCGATGTGCTAGAAAACATGTCGATGCTTCAGTATATAAGAACTTCATCTCTTATTTCAACTTGTAACTTTCCCCCAATTTCATCCTTTAGACATTCGTCTTCCACTCTTCACCGACGTCAAATGAGATATCTCGACGAAGCTTGTCGAACCACCCCTCAAAAATCCCTTAAAGGCTCTTCCAAGCTCCTATATTATTGAACGGAGCAATCCCGGACCTTCATATCCTCCACTCCACTAACTCGAAAGCTAGCTGAAAACCATCTTCCTCTTATAGTCGACCTCAAATGGAATGTCTTTGTGACACTTATCAACCCAATTCGGAGCGATTCCATAAGCACTTTTCAAAACCCCTACATGACCTCGAGTAGACCAATCTTGGGCTTCCATATCCTTTACTTCATTAACCCGAATACTATTCATAACCTTCTTCCATCCGGAGCATTAAAAGCCTTTGAACCTAACAACTTCCAGAAACCGCCTGCTATTAAGAGTTTTGTCTACCATTAACAGCCATTAAAGAGAAACCGCCTGTAATTAAAGAGAAACCGTCCTCATTAAAAGAAGGACGTTTTCTAGAAGGAGAATGATTTATTAAGCACTATAAATAGACATGTATGACAAAACCTAGAGGTACGTTAACATCATGATTGTGAGGATTCAATTGTTTTCAACCCTTCTAAATCCCTGCTTACATAGACATTAGAGCGGGTTCGCCGAATGTCGGCCTCTCTCTGACTATATGTTCTTTCTCGCAGGTGATCTGAAGAAGGATTTTGAGGACGCTTCGGTACCACGTTATCACTTACATATCGACAAAATAGAGGCCAATCCTCCACCCGAAACATAGTTCCCTAAATCAAAACTATAAATCACATTATTGACATTTTACGTTTTGTACTAATTTGAAAGTTTATCAACTAAATTAATATTTACTTTCATTTTACACAGCTGCAATTCAATTTTGGGACTATGTTTTGTTAATATGTAGACGTAATTTAAAATAAAAATAAAAATGCTATTGATTGTAATCAGAACTTAACACTGTAATTTCAAATACTTTGTGTTGTAAAAAAACATAACAAATTCTTCTATTTTGAAACTTTTAAACCATATATTTCGGGTTGCAAACAAGTCAAGTCATATGCATTCTTTTTTAAATTTTATACTTAATTCTTTTTTAATAATATTTGGGCTCGGGGAAATGCTTTCAGAGATGCCAACCTGACAGTGGCGGAGCCAGAGCTCAAAGTCCGGAGGGGCTCCATTGCATGAATTTTTTTTAATAACGACTTAAGGCTTTGATTCATAATAGTCAAATCAAAATTTTCAAATTTTTGATAATGCAAGGGTAAATTTGATCTTAATTAAAAACGTTAAGGTGCAAAACAACTAAGCTTCGGATAAGGTGTAAAAATACCCTAACGTTTACACGTAAGAACAATTATACCCCTAACGTCTAAAATGGTGTAATTTTACCCTTAACATTGGCAGGCAAAAGCAATTTTACCCATAACGTTGACAAGTTTGGTCAATTGGAGAAATTATTTATCAAATTGTCTTCTCGGTCATGAATCCCGTCATCTATACTTCACATATGAGAGGGAGATTCGAATATGAGACCAATTGGATGTGGAAGTTCTTTTACTTATCACTAAAACCAATTATGCAAACTTAATTTTATGTCATATTATCACGTCCTATATTATAACTACTAATTTTGACTATCTTGGGGGCTGCTCGGGTTTGAACCACTATTCCTCAAGGGTGTTTCGGAGTGCCAAAGGGTCGGCCGACCCTCCCCGCCCCCTCTGAATCCGCCCCTGCAACCTGATTGGGTTGTTTGGCGGTAACTTTCCCATTCCTAGCTTCTCATTAAAAAAAAATTTAATATTAAACATTTTACACACTAATAACTATAGTGATCAGAATTTTATCAAATATTAATTACTAAAATTATAATAAATTTTCTAAAAAAAATTTATAATAAACACTTAAAGAAAATAATGAACTAACATCTACACCAAAACATGTTCAAAATTGAATATCAACAATTGGAATTTAATTTGGTAAAAAAAAAACAATTGGAATTTAATTATTTAATAAATAAATAAATTTAGAATTTAATAATCTCAATCACTCCTTTATTTTATTTTTTAGATAATTAATTTATTAGTCCCTATATTTTGACAAAACACACTGTTTAGTCCTTGTATTTTCAAAAACACATTATAAAGTCCCTAACTTTTTTTTCAATGAACTGTTTAGTCCCTAACATTTTTCTCGGTGAACTGTTTAGTCCCTGCCGTTAGACTCTCATGAAGATTTTATTAGTCAATTTGGATTTGCGTTCTTCTTTTCCTTTCCTTTAAACTCTAATGCATCTGAAATCAACTTTGAATGTTCTTCTTCTTGATTTTCTTCTTAATCGTTCAAATTCGTATGCATTGGGTCTTTTCTTTTTCTTGTTCTCCATACAAATAGCTTCTTTTAAATTAGACTTTCTCTTCTAAAGTTTGAAGGTAAATAGTAAAAGGTAATTTAGTCATTTCTGAAGTCATAAACGGTAAAAAAAATATAACAAACAGACGGAAGGACTAAACAGTTCATTGATAAAAAGGTTAGGGACCTTACCATGTGTTTTTAAAAATACATAAACTAAACCGTGTGTTTTATCAAAATATAGAGACTAATAAATTAATTACCCTTATTTTTTTAACCTCAACCACTAATTTTTTTTTATCAATGGTTGAGATGGTAACAACTTTAATAATCTTAATCTGGAGAATTAGGATGGAAAGATAGAACAATAATTGTTGAATGAATCGGAAAAGAATTCTACTTGAGAAACTAGTAAACCTAGCTAGCTCTATTCATCAGCTTCCTTTCATATATCGAATGCGGCCTTGGCGACTAATTCATTTTTCTTCTTCAGGTGAATCTGATATGCGTTTCGAAATTCCGGTAGATAATTCCAATTATGGACTATTTTAATTCTTATTTTGTGGTGTGTGAAG
Source organism: Euphorbia lathyris (assembly GCF_963576675.1). Taxonomy (NCBI): domain Eukaryota; kingdom Viridiplantae; phylum Streptophyta; class Magnoliopsida; order Malpighiales; family Euphorbiaceae; genus Euphorbia; species Euphorbia lathyris. The sequence goes on along the minus strand of NC_088911.1, from coordinate 96,639,256 downwards.
CATTCTCTGAATAGTAGCATTAATCTCCGTTTTCCTTTCCCCTGGAATCGAATGGATTGTGCTGAGAAAGACCTAACTGGGAGATACGTCCGATACCATGAGATGATTGATTGGAAGCGATGCGGTGTTCAGGCAATACAAGGCGTTTGATGAAAGTGATGGACTCGAACTTTCCTGGATGATCGATTGCTTTCGATGGAACAACTTCGAATCTTATGCCAAGAGATTAATCTGCTCAAGTCACTAAACATAAAAATATGGTTAGATTTCATGCCTTTTGGATTGACAACAAGAATAAAAGTATTAACATTGTTACAGAGTCATTCGCTTCTGGTTCATTGAGATAGTAGCGAACAAAGCATAAGAAAATCGATACTGAAGTTATCAAGAATTGGGGAAGACAGATTCTGAGAGGTATGCACTATTTGCACACTCATAATCCTCCTCTCATTGTTCATGATTTGACGTGTGATAAAGTGTTTGTCAATGGAAATAATGGACAAGTTAAGATTGGTACTACTAACTTTGGATTAGCCATTCTCCAGAAGCAGCAGCCAAACAACGTGTATTCAAGCAAGTCAGATCGTAGCTTCAACCTAAGAAGAAGAAGAAGATTGTGCAGGTAGCGTCCAGCAGCGAGAAGAACTCTTATGGGTTAAGCCGGATACAAATTGAAGAGAGAAGAATTTCATTCACTCTGGATGTTGTTAATAGGGCAAGTCCTTTCACCAAAAAGGTAAGAGTTTCCTTATGATATAGATTCTGATACATCAGTTTCACTAGCTATAGAGATGATTTCCTTATGATATAGAGTTTCCTTATTGTTCACTTGGTTGATGCCTTGTTAATGGAAATCAGACAACAGAATAAATAACTTGCCTTCTTCAAAGGAGAAAGAAGAAGACAGTCAAGAATCATTGAGTTCGAATGGGACCAAGTGTTCAGATGACAGCAGTAACAAGCTCTACGGATGCTTTGAATGCGAGGAGCCAATAAAAACTTTGGAAGATACTCTGCCGCTGTTTAACAACAGAGATCAAGAGGAGGGTGAGCTAAAGCTGCAGCTTGATGCTACTGATATACACTATGTTAAGTGCTTTCAACAACTCCTGAAGAATACATCTATCATTTGATGTTCTAGATTTCTGTTTTGTTTTTTCATTTTTTACTGCTTTGCTTTAAAATGTTGACTTGCCTAATTAAGAAGATTAAGTGATGCACAGATTAGGTTCTTTCTGAATAAACTTAAATGTTTTCAGAATTATCTCAATTTGTGTTATTCATCACAGAAAAATCTTTACATAATAGAGAAGCTAATCTTTATATATGAAACATATGATGTTTTACATTAACTGCCGTTCTCTATAACATTAGCAGTTAATGTGAGTTTCTCCAGAAGCGCAAACATCAGTCAATTTTATTGCAGAGAAGAGCTTTGTCAATGGCTGCCATTTTGCTGCAAGATGAGAAGAAACTTGCCTCATTGTTGGACGAGATTGCGGATTTTCACTCAAGCATGCAGTTGCAAGTTTTGTAACTTGTACAACTCCTTCTGCTACTTTACCTTTTGGTATTTCAAGACATTGATCAATCACATCTTTCAATAGTTTATGCTGATCAAGTGACATCAACAATGAAGATGATGAAGAAAGAGATGAAACTAAATCACCTGGATGCCTTCCCATTAATATTTCAAGGGTCACCACTCCAAAACTGAAGACATCGCATTTCTCATTCACCATCATTGTGTAAGCTAGCTCTGCAAAAGTTAACCCAAAGTTATCAGAACATTGTAGAGAGGAGCATGCAATTCAGAAAATTAAGTCGTTGCATACCTGGTGCAGTGTACCCGAATGTGCCTGCGAATGAGGTCCAATTTGATGAGTCTGGCAACAGAAGTCTAGCTGTGCCGAAATCGGAGACGTGAGCTTCAAATTCTGAATCCAACAGAACATTATTGCTGGAAATGTCTCTATGAATGATTGGAGGAAAGCAGTCATGGTGCATATAGGCCAATGCATTAGCTATTCCTTTGATAACATTCAGCCTCTTGAACCAATCCAACTCCATTGCTCGGTCATCGTCACTTAAGATATGCCTCAGGCTTCCTCTTTCAATCAATTCATAAAGCAGAAAAGAGTGTTTGGGATGTGAACAGAAGCCATGTAACTTCACAATGTTTCGATGACGAATGTTCATCAGCACATTAATCTCATTCGTAAATGCTTTCGAATCAGTCACGCCTTCATTTTGTGACTGGCGAAGTTTCTTCACAGCAAACACTCCACCTGTTGGCAGCACAGCTTTGTACACAATTCCATACCCTCCTTCCCCAATGCAATACTTGGATTCGAAACCGTTTGTAGCCTCAACAATGTCTTCATATTTGATATCCTTACGATGGCTCCATATTGCATACACATTACGATTACTGGTCTCACCTTCCTCTGAGGAGGTCGTCTTGTCTTTAACATTCCTCCGACGAAGGAAGATCAAACCTCCAACCAGAAAAGTGATCAGTAACACAGCACCCAGGATAGGGAACAGAACAAAATAATATTTGATTTTACTTTCCTGTTCCCTCGGATGTTTGTCGATTTCAGGAGTTGCACATGCCCTTAATCTGGAGTTTTTTCCACACAGGTTTGTGTTATTTTCAAGTGCTTCAAATGGAGCCTCACGAAAGGCCTTAATATCAGGAATTTGGCCTTGTAACTCATTGTAAGATATATCCACAGCTGTCAAGCCTGACAAAGTAGAAAACGAAGTTGGAATCGAACCTGACAGCAAATTGTGAGACAGGTTCAGTGTCTCCAACCTTAACAATCCTCCAAGCTGATTCGGTATCTTTCCTGTTAATGAATTGTAACTGAGATCAAGACTTTCAAGAGAACGTGAATTGCCGATTTCTGAAGGAATACTCTCTGTGAAGTTGTTGTGGCTAACATTCAAGAACAGCAGTTTTAAACAGTCTCCAAGTTGTGCAGGAATTGCTCCGGTTAAATTGTTTTCTGCCATGTTAAGAGTTGCAAGCTCGGACAACATCCCTATTTCTGCAGGAATGGATCCTGAAAGCTTGTTTTCTCCAATAGAAAGTTGGAACAATGTCAACTTCACCAATTCCTTTGGAATGTTTCCTGTAAGTTGATTCGACGACAGGTCCAGTAAATGCAACTGAGATGCATTTCCAAGTTCAGCAGGTATTTCGCCAGAGATCATATTTTTAGACATTTTCAGGGTAGCCAAACTCGAAAAGTCTTCCCATTTCCAAGAAAGCTCTCCATAGAATTTGTTACCACTCATGTCCAAGTAGCTCAACTGAGGATAAGCCCCAAAATCTTCAGATATGTTCCCTGTAAGCTGGTTGTTTTCGAGACGGACTCGAATCAAGCTGCTACAGTTTCTCAGGCTTCTCGGGACAGGACCAGAGAAACCATTCCCATTTATAGCCAACCCTTTCAGAAGACCCCGGACACATATATCTCCAGGTAATTCGCCAGTAAATCTATTAGAATATATTACAAAAACTTCTAAAACAGTGAGATTATTCATTTCTACAGGAAGAGGTCCAGAAAATTGATTGTTTTCAAGAAAAAGACTGGTTAGTTCTGTCAACATTCCAATTTCCGGAGGTAAAGAATTGGAAATCTGATTATCACTAAGATAAAGAGAAACCAAAGTTGTTAAATTTCCAATAGAAGAAGGGATTGAACCAGTAAGATTATTCCTGGATAGCGCGATTACAGCAAGAGATTTCAACATTCCAATCTCTGTAGGTATAGAACCAGAAAGCAGGTTATCATTAAAGTAAAGAGTCTCAAGTTTTGTCAAATTTCCTATGGAATTTGGGATTTTTCCAGTGAGAACATTAACAGACAAGTCAAGATCAGTAAGAGATTTCATCAATCCAATCTCAACAGGTATTGAACCAGAAAGCTGATTCATATGAATATAAAGAACAGGCAACTGTGCCAAACTCCCTATAGAATTCGGAAGAGAACCATTGAGATAATTGTTTGATAAATCAACATAAGTGAGAGATTTCAACAATCCAAATTCATCAGGAATGGAACCAGAGATGTTATTGACAGACAAATCAAGAACATTGAGATTGGATAAATTTCCAATGTAAGAAGGAATGTTTCCATGGAAGGAGTTATTGCTGAGATTAAGATGAACAAGATTGGGAAATGAAGTGAAAGTGAAATTCTCAAACATACCTTTCAAACCAGAATCTCTAAGGCTAATGTTAGAGACACTTCCAGCTTGATTGCAGTGGATTCCATACCAATTACAGGGTCTGGATGAATTCCAAGAAGACAAAAAAGATTGGCTTTGATTATCAAGAGTATACCTCCATTGTAGCAGAGCTGCAGCTTCAGATTCTTCTGAAGAAAAGGCAATAGCAAGGAAGTGAAAAGAGAAGAAAAGGATTGAAAATAGTGAGGGTGCCATTAGTGAAGAGATACATGGAAGATGATGTTAATCAATTATTTGTAGAGCTTTCAACTTTGACTTATTATCCAAATTTTCAAAGTCAACTGCAGCTTTTTTCTACAAATTACGACAGGTTGTATTGTAGCTTAGTTTCAAAGTCAGAAGCTCTTTTTGTATTCTAAGTTAAAGTCATATGTGTATATATTTATTACTATTATTATATCTAGAAACTCAGATACTTTAATAATTCATGATTTTTTCTTTTGTTTTCTATTGAAGATTTCACAAAAAATTACAAAAGAATAAGGAAATTGTCAAAATAAGTATTGTGTCATTGACAATTTTGATTGGAAATTGATTTTTTTTTTTCCCGGTTACAAGATTGGAAATTGATAATCAACTCTAAGCTACTCCCATAAATATAAAGAAAATTGAATATATTTTTATTGGATGCAAAAATATTGATGGAATATTTTGTTATTATGAATAATTTTTACTTAAGCTATTTTATGTCTGGGTATTTTAAAATGTTGTACTTAATAGAAAATACCTTAGAGTAAAATTCATTGCTAAATTAGTTTATTTAAGGGGAAAGTATAAAAAAAAAAATGGCCTAATGCTCCTCCAGCCCCCTTAACTTGTACAAATTGATCATTTTACCCCTCCAACTCATCGAATGTCATATTTACCCTCTTAACTTCATAGAAATTGTATTTCCCACCCCCTTAACTTGTCCAAATTAGTCATTTTATCCCTCCTCAACTCATCGAATGTCCTATTTACCTATTTAACTCCATAAAAATGGTATTTCTCACACCTTATGATCATATTTACCCCCTTAACTCTATAAAAGTGGTATTTCTTACCCCTTTATAGTGCAAAATTAATACTCCCTCCATTCTCAAATAAGTATCGTTTTAGATAATTGTTTTTGTTCTTTTTTAAGTGTCGTTTTCGTTTTTCAACAAAATTTAGTATAGTTTTTTGGTCTAAGCATTTAAATTTTGTCTTGATTTAGGTGTTTTTTAAGCTTTCAAAGTTTTTTCTCCAATCATTATAGGAGAGAGAATTTTTATTTAGTTGATCCATGTAAATTTATTAATTTGAGTGAATATTAATTGTGTTTCTTAATTTGTGTGAAAATTCTAAAACGACACTTATTTGAGAATGGAGGGAGTAGCACTTATTCAAATAAGTTTGAAAATATATATTCTTAATATCAACTTTTTATTTTGTTTTAATTTGATAATTATATTGATCCTTCATGTGTTTATTATAATAATATTGTATTACAATAATTAGATAATCAAAATTTAACTATAGCAAAAAAAGTTGAAAAGAGAAAGAATGAATAAAAAAATATAAATAACAAGAACATTAATATAAACAAGTTAAATACATTATATGTAGGGATAAAGTACCAAAATATACCTATGATTTTAGGGAAGTATTAATTTAGGTTCCACGTACAAAATAACACTAATATAGGTTTAACGTTTAAAAAATGTATCAATTTAGGCATCGATGACCGATTATAAGGGGTGAGAAATACCACTTTTATGGAGTTAAAGGGGTAAATAGGGCATTCTATTAGTTGGGGATGAGGTAAATGGACAAGTTGAGGGAGTGAGAAATACCACTTTTATGGAGTTAAGAGGGTAAATAGAATATTCAATGAGTTGGAGGGATAAATGGACAAGTTGAGGGAGTGAGAAATACCACTTTTATGAAGTTAAGAGGGTAAATAGGACATTCGATAAGTTGAAGGGGTAAAATGACCAATTTGGACAAGTTAAGGGGGTTGGAGGAGTATTAAGCCAAAAAACATTTATGTAGTTTCATCGATTTGTAGTATTTTAAGGCATGTGTTGTATATGGTTAGTAAGAAGCAATGTTTTAAAAATCGGATTACAGTTTGAATCGGGTCAATAATTGGATAAAAAAGTTAATTGGTTCAATCGGTTAACTTGAATTGATTGAACCACTTCGACCTAATGGTCTGGTCCAGTTTTCAAAACCATGACAAAAAAGCAAGAATTTGATTAATATAGTACTAGTAACATGTTATATTGACTTTAATGATATGATATATTAATTTATTGACTTTTTATTGTCGTGATACAATAGGATATTGACTTTTGCTGAAATGACATGTTGACTTGATGATGTGTCATGTTAACTAATGACAGATCAAATAATATTAATTAATTTTTTTTTAACTAACCATATAAAATGCATGTCTTGCCTTACTATTTTTGGAAAAGTGTTAATTTGACATATACAAAATAACACTACTTTAATTCTAATATTTATAAAATGATGCAATTACAACCTCGTCTAATTAGCTCGGTGAGAAAAGGAATAGAATGTTATAGTTTAATTGGCACAATTGTATAAATGTTGAGGTTAAATTAACACACCGTCTTAAATCGTTGAGATTACATTATACATGTGCATTTTTTCAATAAACTTGATATCATTTTGGTATTTTATACCAAAAAAATGAAAGCACAAATCAAATACTATTTTTTCCCTTTTATTTAATAATTCATCTGTTGAATTATTGACCACTTGATTGACAGAATATGGAAGAGATCTCTTGATGATTACTTTAAGAATAATTAAAATCCATTATTCGGCACTATATAATAATATAGTAATATTGGTTACTAATCTGGAAATTAACAACTTAATCACGGGGATAATGAAGTTGTTTTTATTTCACGTGCGTGCCAAGGGAACTGTGCTACAGTTTAAAAAATGATATAATATATGATATGAGAATAGAATAATCAACTTAGAATAACGTAAAATATAATCTCCATATCATATCCTTGGGACCTACTGTTATCTCCATATACGTATCTATACTAACATGTATTACGTGGGTAGCAATATATCAGAAAATTTCACATGCACTCTAATTAGTAAGGGAATTTACTCATTCATTGTTAGATATAGGCTTATTAAATTTGAGCGTGAATTCTAATAAAACCTAGATTTAACGGTGAATAAGCAAATTCACTTGCTCATTAAGGTGCATGTAGACCTGGGCATGGACCGAAGAACCCGCCCGCCCGGCCCGCCCAGACCCAGACCCATTTAACCGAGCTTGAACACTTGAAAATATTATCAGGCCCGGCCCGGCCCAAACCCGTATACACCCTCCAAAAACTGGACGGGCCGGCTCGGCTCGGCCCGACCCGATATACTATAGTTATATAGTATATTTATTTATTTATATAAATTATAATATATTTTTATAAATATAAATACAAATCAAGTTTTATGTGTTATTTAGTCAAAAAAAAAAAAAAAAAACTTTGCTGTGATATTATATAAATTATTATATATATATATATATATATTTATTTATAATATATAAATTATAATATATTTTTTAATATATAAATGGGTTTGGACGAGCGGGCTTGGGATTCATATCTTAGGTCCGAGCCCGAACCCGACTAAATTTTATACGGGCTGGGATGGGCTTGGACTCGTCAGGCTTTATTAAAAGCCCGACAGGCCCGACCCGAGCCCGGCCCGACCTGGCCCGGCCCATGCTCAGATCTAGGTGCATATGATCAAGACTGAGCAATATATTTACAACTATACGTAATTTTTATTTTTTTAACACCTAATTACTTTATTAATGGGGTTTATCTTTTGCTTTATACATCACTACTTTGTAGGTATTGGATCCAGCAGGGTTCAATTACCGGGGTTACTCTAACAACTACAAGTGTTTAATTTGAACTTTTTTTAGTGTCTTAATTCTAAAAAACTAGAAAACAATTTTCATAAAGTTTTTAAGTGTTTAATCCCTTTTCTTACCCTTAAACCCATCCATACTACCTTGTGCATTGTCAAAATTTCATGTAAAATAATTGGCCTAATTTCAAATAAAAATAATAATAATAATAATTGGCCTAATTAGCTCTCTGAAATTTATCCATTGTAGTAGATTGACTCCCTAAATTTTAAAACGTATCACCAATTCATTGAACTTAATTATTCTGTATCACCAACTCTTTGAACTTGTTCTTAAAAGTATATTAGCTCTCTGAATTTTATAAGTGTCTCACCAACACTATGAACTTACTTATTCGGTAACAACTAAATACAAAAATAATAATGCTAACATTCAATGTTGGTCTTGAGAATCTCTTTTGTTGGTTTAATGTTAAAACATTCAATTACATCTTTCAACAAATAACAATCTGCATCATGCATCAGTAATGTCTTATGTAGCTAAGGCTATCTCCAACCGTGTTCTCTATTTAGCCTACTCTATCTTCATTTTTCTCTACTCTATCTTTAAATATAGAGTTGCTACAGTGAAAGTTCTCCAACCATATATTCTATTTTACCCACTCTTTAAAACTTTTATTATTATTATATTCATTTTTCACATAAATTTTTTTTTTGAATAAACATAACATTTATATTCTTTGTATTATTAATCAAAATATATTCAGTTATAATTCGTGTAATGTTTTTCTAATTCATGTAATGTTTTTCTAATTCGTGTAATGTTTTTATAATTCGTGTAACGTTTTTATGATTCGTGTAATATTTAAATGTTTTTATAATTTATGTAATATTTAGTGTTTTTATAATTATAATTTAATATTTAAATGTACAACAAAATAAAAAAATCAAATAACACTACAATGAGAAATTACATAACATGAATACGTCTAAAAAATAAATGTACAAAAAATAAATATACATGAAATTAATATTTAAAATAAAAAATATTTAAAACAAATATTATGTAAAATAAATATTATATAAAACTAAAACAAAACAAATGGATTTAAAAAAAATAAATGAATTAAAGAAGAGTAAACAAATGGATTTATAATAATAATAATAATAATAATAAAAATAATATTTTCTTTGCTTGCGGCATAGATGCCGCAAGCAAATCCAGCTCCATTGGAGTTGGATTTTTTAAGGGCTCTCTAAAAATAGAGAGCCCTTGGAGATGGCCCAAGAGCAAAATTTTTATACTCCTTTTTCACAATAGATGTTTTTTTAGAGATTTTTTTTTTTTGTTTCATGATACATGATGGTTTAGTTCAATCCGTACATATTAATTGACTTTTATCAAATATACCAATTATTTTAAGTTTCATTTTTATCATTGTATGTCATTAATACAAAAGTAACAAAGTTTTTAGCAATATGTAATCCATTACGCTATCCTCACCTTCAATTTTCATTTTCCAAACAATAATTTGTATTTATCATCCAACCCACTACATTATTTATTACCAGATTTCATCTATGAATTCCTCCAATATTTCACTCAATTAGGAATCCAAACAATGGTATCACTATTAACAAAGTGACAAATTGGAGGTCCTCCTAGCTTAACATTTAGAACTTGAAAAGCATAATGTTGCGGATTCCAAGTCGATGTATCCAAATGACAAACAACAACTACTTCAACTTTAGACCCGTCTCCACCTCTCATCGGAACCACGTAAACATTTGTGTCATTTATCATATGACAATAATAAACGGCATACGCATATCTCTCTTTATGACACACTATATTACGATCTTTTTCTCCCATCATTTTGATCCCCTTTTGGATCACATAATCTTGTTTCTTGTTCTCTTCCTCTACTTTATTCGACACCGTTTTAACCCTTGTTCCAAGCTTCGAAACCACATAATCAACTAACGATTCTAATGAAGTCGCACAATGTTTGTCTTCTCCTTTAATGCCCGGGGCTTCGCATTCTTCAATTGTTTGTTTGATGATCTTAGCTTCTTTTGAATCGGTTTGTATTGAAGTGAAGTTTAGGATTTGTGATAATTTGGAGGTAGAAAAGGGTATGGATTCGGATAATTTACGAGATAGGAAATTGAAACCCTTTGGAGATTTGATGAAAATAACGTTGCTTAAATTTGTGTAAGGACGGAGATGATCTCTTAGGAAATATGTAGTTGTTGTGGTGTTGAATGTAGACTTGTTGTGATCAAATGTTTTTGACTCTGCCCAGTATGCTATTCGATATTTTATCTGCGTGCCGCGTGCAACAGTAAAAAGCTCTTCTGTGAAACTAGTTCTAATTTCTGCATCTGTTTAAGTTGCAAATCAGCATCATTTTACATAAATACACAAATTACTATATAAGTACAATTAAAATATATAAGTAGAATTAAAATATGTATTATATTATCTAAAAGTAACAATGTAAAATGATTTAATCTAGGAAAATATGTGTATTAGGTAACATATATATTCTTAAGAATTGGTGAAAAACAAAATTTCAATAACAATATTATTGAAATAACTGAAACAATAATTAAAAAAAGAAGTAATTTCAAAGACGGCAAAAATAGTCCCCAAAAACGTGAAATTTTTTTCCTTATACTTTTGGGGATAATTTTTCGTTTTTAATTCCTTTGTCCCTAATTTTATATAATGTCTCCCTGTTGAGAGAGACGACTGTCATTCCCAAATAACAGTGACATATTTTTTGTCCCTACAATAAAAACGACACACACGTTGTAAAAATAACATATTAATTATTAACTAAAACAAGTAAATTATTGATTTTGAACCAGTATTTTACATTTGCAACCACAAACCATACTTATAGACATAAATCAAACAAAATAATGAACATAACTTCAATGAACTAGTGATAAGGTACCAAAATAATTCTATGATTTTTGGGGAAGTATCAATTTAGACAATTCGTAGAAAGTAGCACTAAAGAAGAAACTAACCAGTTTTTATAAGTTCCTGTAAAGCTTTGGGCAAAGGAGTAAATGGTAACATGGATTTCCAATATAGTTGTGCAGGTAGAGCAGAAGAAGAAGCATCTGTTCCTCTTGGACAAAGCTGCAACAATACAACTGTTAATTAGTTCCTCACTTATTAAGCTAGGAACTTCTATATATATATAATGAAGAATATTATGCTCACGAAGAGTAAAGCAAGGAGCGGAAGGAGATGATGAATCTCCATTATTTTGAAATCTGTTCAAGTTTAACAAATCAGATGAGATGAGATGCAATATTAAGAGTGACAAAATATATATATATATATATGGAAAGAAACAACATTTGAAACCGACCAAGTCTAAATCAGAGCACGTGCTTGGAACACAATCTTATGAATTCATCTCCTTTAAATTATTCAATTAAAACTGAAAGCAGTATCAGATTCAAAATCAGAGTTATTATTTTATGATCCGGAATAATCCAAATGTGAGGATCTTCGAGCTTAGGATCCAAAGGGGGCCATTTGTTTCTTCAAAACAGAATGTGCAAGAATAATAATAACAACTGGCAGTCTAAAATAAATGATATGATACGGAAAGCCCAAAAGTGATGATCACCTACTGTGTTCGTTCGGTTCAGTTTGAATGCGAGTTAAGTATTGGAAAATTAGGGATTAGGGTTTTTTAAAAAAAAGCTACTAAACATTTAAAACTCTTTTTTTAATATAAAAGTAGAAAATTGAGTAAATAAACAGCACTTAGAATCTTTATTAAAATACTATTAAAACCCTTATTTGAGGTGATGGATAACCTTCATGTGTCTGGTGTTGAAATAAAATAAACTTAATTAAATAAATAAATAATAATAAAAAAAAGAAAACCCAAAAGACATAAATAATAAATATAAGTTGACATGTTATATTGTTTAGAAAGAAAATAAAGAAATATAGTATGAAAGTTTGAAAATAGATACATATAAATTGTGGTTGTAATTAGTCCATGGACCAAAAAAATGTGCTATGTGTGGTTTATATTTATCATTTAACTCAATAAATATAGAGTTGTATTTGGTTTTGAATGCATGAAATGAAATAATAAAAGAAGCAATGGGTGCATTTAAAATTGTGTAAGAGTGAAAGGCTTAGATGTTGTTTGATAAAACTGAAAATTAAGTGTTGAAAAAATAAGTACTGAATTTTAAGTGCTGAGTGGTGTACGAGTTGGGTTTTTATTGGGTCTTTTATTTTTGGGATAAAGTGTAAAAATACCCATAATGTTTACAATCAAGAGTAATTTTATCCCTAACGTCTAAAATGATACAATTTTACCCCTAATGTTGGTAGCCACAAGCAATTTTACCCCTAACGTTAATAAGTTTTGTCAATTTGAGAAATAATTCATCAAACTGTTTTCTTCATCATGAATTTTGTCATCTACACTTCATGTATGCGTTATTTTATCACTAATTAGTAACAGATCACAAACATATGATTAAACGTGGAAAAAAATATATTTTTTATTTTGTACGAGTTGGACAAAAATATTTTAAATATTTCACCGTATTTAAAAATATTAATCTCTAACTCAATTGCTCAATCTGAAAAAATATGAATTTTTTTTTTTAAAACAACGGATATGTAATTAGTGTAGAATAAGGAACAAAATATATGTATTGTATAATAATGTGGTAATATTATATTAATTAATATCATCACCAACTTAAAAAAAGAGATGAGTAAATTAATTTCTAGAATAATCTACAAAACTCATTTCTACTATAATATCTAGATTTTTTAAGTTTTTTTGTTCATCTTTTATTTCCTCTACTACCTCGTTTGTGGTTCAAAATCATTTTAACATACTATAAAGGTATTATACCCATTTGGCTCTCCAAATAAAAGCTTCAAAAGTCAATTAGGACCCTGAACTATCAAAATCATCAATCAAGTCCCTGAACTAAGCAAAAATCATCAATTGAGTCTGCATCCTATCCCAAAATCAGAAATTGTGACATTGAATATAAACGGTAATAATCTCTTTGTTGGTTCAAAATGAGTTTGGGGGAGAGGGTTTGAAACTGTTCAACTGAATGATTTTTGATGAAACCTAAGTTGATGATTTTTACTTAGTTTAGAGACATAATTGATGATTGATAAACGGGGAGATAAGAATCAATACTTTTCGAAATAAAATTCTTATTCTATATACTATATTTGGTTCAATTAAACAATAAAAGTAACTTGTCAAAATAATAATAATAATAAAACATTACAAGAAAATGCTCGATCACCGACGGATTGCACCGACGAAAACATTTCCGTCGGAGATACCGACAGAACACCGATAGAAATTTTGTGTCGGTCATCACCGACAAATATCCCTACACATAATTCGAATGTCTCGGTAAATGATGGCGGGATTTTTCCCGCCCCCATCACCGACATTTATTGTCGGAGACGAAACTTGTAGGAGTTGTCACCGACAAAAGTTGTGTAAGGACCGACAGAATTGTGTCGGTGATTATAATATTAAATAAATTAAAACTTTATAAAGAACAAAAAAAAAATTATTTGTCATTAATCTTTACTCATAATGAGAAATTTTAGTATGTGCCCGGCATACCACTTCATAAAGATGATGTGGTATGCCAAGCCACTAAAATTAAGACACGTATAAAAAAATTAACAGCTAATAATAAGGATTTAATTATGAAAGACAATTTGTTTTTACATCACATTCCAATTATGTCCGCCCTTCTCCTTCGCCTTCTTCCTTTCCTTTTCATCAGCATATCTGGTCCAAACCCAAAATCACTCTCTCTTTCAGAATAACACTACCGGAATTTGAATGAATTTAGGGTTAGTTATCCTTGACGGATCGCCGTCATTGGTCCGTTCGATTTCCACCGGTCACCACCATTTCTCTATTGATTCTCCTCAGGCACCAACCATTTTCATATTTTTCCGTCTATCCGTGAACCGTGTATCTCCGGCGAGTCAACAAGAAGAATCAAGTTATGTCGGCTTCTACTCTATCTATGTGAATTTACAGGGTGATAGGGAGCTTTTAATATGAGTGTTATACCAGTTAGATTTCAGATGGATTGAACCATAAAAGTTAGATTTCAGATGTAATTATAGGAGATTAATTATATGATATAATAAAATTTTGTTGGATTTCAGATGCTATTCAGTTCTATTAAATTTACACCAGAAGGGAAAAAAACTAAAAACACTGCAATTTGTGTATTGAGTTCATGACCTCTGTGTAATTGTTGAAGAAAAAACTCAATAAATAAAGAACAATTGAGGGAGACGGCATAACTTGCAAGAAGAAGAAATAAATAAGAAAAAGAAAAAGAAAGAAAGAGGCGGTATAATGGGAGAGGATAGATTATTAGGTTAGTGAATTTTTCGGGTAAATTTCACACATGGTGTACAACCTTTACCCTAAATCACACTTTGGTGTACCAACTTCATTTTGTCTCACTAATATGTACCAACTTAGGCGTGACCTCCCAATGTTGTGTACGGCCGGTGAAAATGACCGGTCAACGCCAGTCAACGCGCCACGTCACCCATATTTCGAATCCTGAATAAAAAAACGTGGGCCCCATGTTTGTGTAAAGACTAATTTGCCCCCTCTTTGGTTTTCCCTCCTAAATAACTTCTGGCTCATTTACCCATACATGTCTCCTCGTTTCCTTATCATACTTTCAACCGAAAGGTTTCTCTCTTAAACGACGCCATTATTGTTTTAAATTATGAATCCCCTTCCTCTCCATTGTTGATTCAAACTGATACGAACCCTAAGAAAAGATAGGAGAGATTACTGGGTAAACAAAACCAAACCCAAAGTCGAAGAACAGTGAAGAATGGAAGCCTAAGTTGTTCGTTCGCGATACATGTAGAAACGAAGAATCGAACCCTGATGATCCGTGAAACCAAACCGGGCCGAATCATAAACACGGGCCCAACCTATACTTAGGCCCATGGTTCAAGATCAAACGGGCTCCGAATAAAGGAAGCGGGTAAAACGAGTAACCGTCCTGAAATCCTAAACGGAGCATTAAACCTCCCACTCAAAACAAACGAGACCACGTTTGTAGCCACGTAAGGGACGTGGCCTGGAAAGAGTAACCGCCCCCGGCGGTTACCTAGGAACACTTATAAAAAGGACATAGAAGCAAATGGGGAGGGACGTTCACACCTTTTCCCCACAATACCAGTATCAATTTACCAACCTTCCCATAAAACTGACTTGATCGTCGGAGAGTTTTCCCGGAGATCCTGTCTCCGGTTCTGTTTTGCAGGTAACCGCGGCGAAGATCATCAAATCGAATCTAGCAAGTTATCATTGGTGCGGTGAAGGTGGACCTTTTTTACCAACATTTGGTTAAAGGTACCCTAAGAACATGTCAGAACCATCACGAACGGCCGGAGTTACAATCAGATCAGCTAGTACGAACTCAAGAGGTCCACGGCAGCCTGCGAGTACACAGCCTGTGGTACCCAGCTCGTCGAATCCTTCAGGGCAGTTGAGTCCCTTATTGGAGGTCCAAGTGCAAACTGAGATGGAGATGTCTAATAGCGATTTTGTACAAATGGCAGGACAGGTCTTGGCTTCGAATATAAGCCAAGCGGCTGGGGATCGAATGATTAGTTTGTTAACTGCAATCGCTGAACACAATACCGTCGTAACGGTTGCCCCTCAAGAACCTGTTGTCATCTCCACACAACAACCAACTATTCCTGCCATATCTACACTTCCACAGCCATCTCGAGAGCCAAATCGGATGAGTCAGAGTAGTCGCATGACACCACATAGCCATCCAGACCACTACTCACACCAAGATCCTATTATGACGATCCATCCGACCTGGCAGTCATCCCAACCAATGCCAGGAATGCAAGGAATTCTTTCGCTACGACAAACGGAACCCTTTGACCACGGACATTCAGGGTTGATGACATCTGGAGGGAATATGTCTGGGCGGGAGCATACTTGGAACTTTGATCCTATAACTGGACAGTGGTTAGCCCCACGGCGAGAACAAGTGACGACACAGTATGGCGGGTGGACGTCACCCAGAATTCATCAGCAACGGATGGAAGAAGTTCGGCGGGAACCCAATACTGAATTGGAAGATCAACTGCGAAGCATGATGGAGCGGATGGGATACACACCTAGGGCAAGAGCAGCGGTGCAGAGTGATTCGCCTTTTGCCCCATCATTGCGAGAATTTATTCCAGATCACAGAATAAAAGCACCGGCGATACCTAAATATTATGGGGATCCAAATTCTGACCCTGAGGCGCATGTCAGAAACTATAGAGAGTTGATGGATGTTGCAGGAGCAAGCGAAAGCATAATTTGTCGATTGTTCTCGACCACTTTGGGAGGAGCAGCATCCGATTGGTTTCGGTCCCTACCAACTGAATCTATTCACAATTGGAATCAATACAGTCGTGATTTCTGTGCAAAGTTCGTGGGCTGTAAAGCAGCGGATGTGACGGATAGGCAGCTGAAGGAGATCAAACAGAGAAACTATAATTCACTAAGGGAATTTGTAGTCGCATTCAATGATATTCTGGTGCGGTTACAGAACCCAGATATCGTGAGCATTCGCAACATCATGGCGGATGGAACCACAGATTGGAGCATGCGGGAGGAAATCATCCGCAATAAACCACGCATAGTGGCTGAACTCATGAAGATAGCAAAAGAATTTATGGAAGTGGACGATGTTAACAGGGAGCATAGAGCTCAAACCCGGCGAGAAAGAGATGCGGCTAGATCCACCTCGGACAATCGCCGCCATCAAGGCCAAGCATATTCTAAGGGTAATCCGGTTCGAAAAAGCGATCGTTCCTTTCAAGGGGGGGATATCAAACACCATTGAACACGACTCGTCATGAGGTGTTACTTTGGATTGAGAAAAACCCTCTGAAAAAGGATGTGCAGTTTCCTGAGGCGAAAGGTCGAACCAATTTGGGGCGATATCCTAACAAATATTGCAGGTTCCACAGATTGAACGGCCATGACACGAACGATTGCTATGAATTGAAGAGGGAGATTGAAAAGCTGATTGAGAGGGGCAAACTGAGTCAATTCATTAGAAAAGAAACGATTGATGAGAAAGCAATGCTTCCGCATGAGGTAGAAGCAAGGCCAGAAAAAAAAGCAGAAAAAAGGGGTGATTAACGTGATAGCAGGCGGGATCTATGAGCCTCCAACAAAAAGGGCTCGCCGTGAACAGCGAAAAAGCAACACGCGTAGGGGGGATGCCCTCAATTACTCATTTGCGCGAATCACGGAGCCACATACGGATGCTTTGGTGATTACGATGGCCATTGAAGGATGGGACGTTAAGCGGGTCCTTATTGATACAGGCAGTTCTTGCAATGTCATTACTCGAACTGCATTCAACAAGTTGGGAATTAACGACGAGCGAGTGGAACATACGTTCATGGATGTAACTGGTTTTGGAGGTCAATCATCTCAAACAAGTGGACAGGTGGTGTTGGAGATAGAAATGGGCGACAAGAATCTAAAATGGCGAGGTGATCTAGAATTCGCAATTGTTGATCTCCCATTGGCCTACAACATAATTCTGGGGCGTCCGTTCCTGTCGGAAACGGAGTCGCTCATCTCAATGAAGCATTTGACATTGCATTTGCCAACACACCAAGGGCGAGTCATTGTTGAAGGGGATCAACTTATATCTCAACAAGCTTATACATTGTCACTTGAACCGAAGCCAGATGGAGAGGATAAAGTTGATGAGAAGTTGCCGGCTGAAGCGTTAGGAGAAACAGAACTATTCGCCATCTCAAATGATAAGAACGTACGGATAGCGACAGGACTTCCAGAGGAAACGAAGAAAGCCATTACCGAGGTGTTGATCCAATGCGAGTCGGCATTCGCCGCTCCGAATGAAGTGCTGAAGGGGATAAGTCCAGATATAGCAACCCATCGTTTGAATGTGGACAAAGGTGCAACCCCAGTGCGACAGAAAAAGAGAGGACATGCTCCAAAACGGCAGAAGGCGATTGAAAAAGCAGTGGCGGATTTGCTAGAATCAGATGCAATTCGAGAAGTCACCTATCCGGAGTAGCTAGCCAATATGGTGCTAGTCAAAAATCCAAATGGAACGTACAGAATGTGCGTCGACTTCAAAGATCTGAATAAAGCTTGTCCGAAGGATATGTATCCGCTACCTAACATTGATATATTGGTAGATGGGACTGCGAGATTTGAAGCTTTATCGTTCACCGACGTGAAATCCAGTTACCACCAGATACCAATGGAGAAGGCGGATGAGATCAAGACGTCGTTCATAACTCATCAGGCGACTTATTGCTTCAAGGTGATGCCCTTTGGACTGAAAAATGCGGGAGCAACATATCAACGGATGATGAACAAGATATTTTCAGACAAATCAGGCGAGAACTTCTCGATTTATGTAGATGACATGATCATTAAAAGCAAGAAGATGCAAGACCACCCGCAGGATATTAAAGAAATCCTGGAAGTACTGATCAAATATGGCCTCAAATTGAACCCAGAGAAATGCACGTTTGGAGCAAGAGCAGGAAAGTTCCTGGGTTTCATTGTTAGCGGCAAAGGAGTTGAGGCGAATCCTGAGAAGGTTAAAGCAGTGATGGAGATGAAGACACCGAGGAACATAAGAGAAGTACAGAGACTGAACGGGCGGTTGGTGGCATTAGGGCGATTCATATCATGCTCAGCTAAGAGATGTCTACCTTTCTACAATGCCATCAAAAAATCTAAGTCCTTTGAATGGACGCCGGATTGTCAAGAAGCATTTGAGGGGATAAAGCGATTACTATGCTATCCGCCCTTAATGAGCAGGCCAGAGGATGGAGAAGATTTATTTCTTTACGTATCCGTCACCAGTATGGCGATATGCACGGTGATGGTGCGGGAAGAAGAGGGGCAACAATATCCAGTGTACTATGTGAGCAAAGTCTTGAAAGACGCAGAACTTCGGTATTCAAGGTTAGACAAAATGGCCCTCGCAGTGATAACCACGGCGGCTAGGTTAAAGCCATACTTTCAGGCGCATACTATCATTGTGAGAACTGGAATTCCAATGCGAAAGGTACTACAGAAACCTGACGCATCCGGCCGATTAATGGAGTGGTCAATTCGGTTGGGAGAGTTCGATATTCGCTACGAAGGAAGACCAGCTCTAAAAAGTCAAGTACTTGCCGATTTCGTGAATGAGTTCACGTGGGATGAAGACGAATGTCCAAAAGCACAAAAAGAAGAATGGAGTATGTTCACAGATGGGGCATTGTCCACAGATGGAGCTGGACTGGGAGTCGTCATTAAGGGACCGGATGTTATTCGCCTGTACTATGCGGCAAAGTTAACATTCGAAACTACCAATAATGCCGCGGAGTATGAAGCAATGATATGCGGATTGAAGTTGCTTAATGAACTTACGCCAGAAAGAGTGGTCATCTACAGTGATTCTAAACTCATGATAAATCAGATCACAAAAAATTATCTGGTGAAACAGGAGGATCTGGTCAAGTACCATCAGGTGGTCGGCAGACTGACACAGGAGTTAACAAACAAGGGAGTCGTCTGGGAAATGGTGCATGTTCCGAGAGGCCAGAACACAAAGGCTGACGAGTTGGCAAAAGCAGCGGCGAGTAGAGAACCATGGAGTCAAAAAGCATGCAATTTGGAAATAAGGTCAGCACCAGCATTCAAAGTCGATCAGATTATGGTCATCGAAGAGCTGGAAGATGATGAAGATTGGCGGATGCCCATCCGCCAATATCTGGAACATGGAGATTTGCCGGTTGATAAAAGCTTAGCCAGAAAACTAATTGGACAGTCGGCGAGATACTCAATTCGAGATGGAACTTTATACCGGAAATCATATACATGTCCATGGTTGAAATGTATTAGCCGCAATGAAGGAGACTATGTACTGCGAGAACTCCATGAAGGAATTTGTGGCGCACATGAAGCATCCGCGGCGTTGGCAAGAAAAGTCAAGTTGATGGGATATTATTGGCCAAAGGTGGTGGAGGATTCCCAGAAGATGGTAGCGGAATGTCACAGCTGTCAAATCCATGAGAATGAAAAGCATGTTCCCGGAGCCGAACAAGTCACTATAATGACGACGTGGCCATTCGCAACATGGGGGATCGATATAGTGGGCCCGTTCCCAGAAACGACAAAGAAAATGAAGTACTTGATAGTCGCAGTCGACCACTTCAGCAAATGGGTAGAAGCGGAGGCAGTAACCGCTCAAACACCTGAGCGAATGATCGAGTTCTTACGAGAGAACATTATCATGCGGTTTGGAATCCCACAAACGCTTATAACTGATAATGGCACCCAGTTCAACTGTGTAAAATTCAAAGCATATTGCGAAAGCATGGGGATCAAAAATCATTTTTCTTCTATAAATCATCCCCAATCGAATGGTATGACAGAGGTTACCAACAGGGCCATGATTCAGGGAATCAAGAAGCGGCTAGGCGATAAAAAAACATGTTGGGCGGATGAGATACCTCATATGCTATGGGCATACAGAACTTCTGTAAAGGCAGCAACAGGCGAAACACCTTTCTCGCTGGTTTATGGAGCCGAAGCAGTCCTGCCTGTTGAAATCAAGTCGCCTACAGATCGGATAATTTATTATTGTGACACCCAAAATCCTATCAACATTAGAGATGCATTGGATTCTGTAGAAGAACGAAGAGAAAAAGCTTACATGCAAATGGCAGTGTACCGCAATAGAATCAAGAAGTATCATGACAGAAGGGTGCGAAAGGTGATAATCAACGAGAGCGACTTGGTCTTGAAAAAGCGGATAAAATACAATCCAGAGAAGGCAAAGGCAAATTAGGCGTCAACTGGCTCGGGCCTTACAGGGTATCCAAGAAGCTGGGACCATCGACTTTTGAAATAGAAGAAATGAGCGGAAAAAAGCTCCCGCGCACCTGGAATCTAGAGAATCTACGCCTATATAAACAGGCCGAGTAGTTCAGGGAAGTGACGAGTACTCTTTTTCCTTTTATGAGTTTTTCCCACTGGGTTTTCTGATAAAAGGTTTTAATGAGGCTTTGATCCCGCACAGTTTGTATACCCATGTAACAAGAAGTCTTTTTTCTTTATCAATAAAGATATTCAATTGTTGCATCATTCGCAAAACCTTATGTTTAATCTTAAACACACATAAATGTGTTGCCTATTAAAGAAAGGCGGATGCATGATTACGCATCATTCGCAAAACCTTATGATTAACCTTATGATTATTTTTGAAAGAAAAATTATAAGGCATAAAATTAAGCGAATAAACGAGTACTCAAAAAATTGCGAAAAGGGTTTGGCCACCCTAATGAAAACAAAACTAACTACGAAAAATTACAAGTATGAAGTCGGCAAGAGGCAAGGGTCACATACGAAAATAACCGGCATTAAAGCGACGAAGGATAAAACAACAATTGCACATATATGAAAAGCGGCGGCAAGGTCGCTCGGTTGATATATATACTGGCAGTTTGTTACATACAACAGTTCGGATATAAATAAAATTATACTACAGTTTCTTCTCCTTCGCTTCTATTGCCCCCTTCGCCTTCAGCGGCTCCTTCATCTTCTCCTGTGGGATGATCTGCTTCAAGCGAATCCCCAACAATCAAATCAGTAACCGCATCAGAGCGAGAAACATCTTGTTCAACGTGAGAAACATCTTGTGGTGCCCCTCCTTCTACGTTCTGATTTGGGATCTCACAGCTAATTGGAGAATCATGAAAACTCTGCCAATCCAGGAGAAGTACCTCATCCATATCAGCATCCTCGGCCTCCAACTTGTCCCATTTCTCAGCTAAATCCTTTTCAGGAATGGGAACCTTGGGGCGATTAAGTACATGATCTGGATGTCCATGCTCATAAGCCGCATGAATCCGCTCTCCATACCAATAGATGCGAGCACCATCTTCAGTTGTGATCTCCTCGGCCCTCCTCTTTTGCATCTCCAAGGCTTCCTTTGACGAATTCAGATCATCAATGACTTTCTGAAGCTCATCGGACTTAGCCTGGAGGGATTTGAGAGCTTCCTCCTTCTCGCTCATAGCCTTCTGACAAGCACCTTCAAGGACCTTTACTTTGCCTTGGACATCATCAAAAAGCGACTTCTGAGTCGCCAATTCAGTACCAAGGCTTTCCAACTCTCTAGCTCGTTCAGCATCCCTGCAGAGAGCACCCTCCGCGAAATTGATAATCTGCATATAAGACGATACGCGAATAAAAAGAGCGAATAGAGACATGCGTTTGAAGGATAGAACATAAGTGGAAAGCAATATACCTCTATAGCTCGCTTCTCAATCCCCTCCATGGCAGTCGGAAGCGGCGCCTGTTCGCGCACACGAGAAGCGGAGGGAAGTCGCCCAAGGACATTGCATATGGAAGAAACAATGTCCCTACAGGAAAAGCTCACGGCTTTACCAAAGGTTCTGGTCCACCATCCGCTGATATCAGGAATCGGCTATGGATACACAAGGAGAAGGGTCAGGAGAACAGCGAAAACTGACAAGAGAAAATAAATAACGCAAGAAGAGCGAATAAATTATGATACCTCATGAAATGGGGGACCGCCCTTGGCTTTGGATGGAGTGGACGTAGATGTACCACCGACAGTCAAGGATACGGAGGTATTCTTCTTCCTAGGGCGAGAAGACTCCACATCCACATTACTCTTCCGCTTCCTATTTAAGGTAAGCTCCTCAGAAACAGAAGCGGGGCCCTGTGAAACGGAAGCAATTGGGGGGGAAGCCACCTCAACAGAAGGAGTCGCCCCCACAGGAGAATTCGCCCCTGCAACAGAAGTTGTTCCCGCCATCCGCTTCTTCCTTCTCGCCAGGGCTTTCGCTTCCCGATCTGCAGCGAGTTGAGATAAAGGATCACCCCTGCAAAGGGTTCAAAGAAATCATCAACTTGGAAATAAGTTAATAGTACCTTGTACAAAAACACGATAAGGGATATAGACAACACGATCTCCCTCACGGTAGGCAATCGCTACTCGGCTTCTTAGCATATAGAATGCCTGATCATATGTCCATACAAAAGTAGGAGTGCTCTTCAAGAACTTTATAATATCGGATTCGTCCTTGCTGGGGTAACCAAAGTTCAAACTCTTTACATTGGGTCGGCCCCAGCAGCGAAGAAAGTTTGGATTCCCTTCATGGAACTTAATGAAGAAATAGGACTTATCCCACTCGCGGATTTTGTTCGACTTCTCATCAAAGCCGTAGTAACCACTCTGTCGAATGAAAGTAAAGTACTCCCCCGAACTCTTGAAATGATGAAGCTTAGAGAAAATCTTGAACGAGAGGGGAACCTCCAGACAATCCGCTAAAAATTTATCCAAGGTTAAGTCGGCCCATCCGTTGGGATGTAGTTGTCCGGGTGCGATTCCATAACCACCAAGGATGGAAGCAATCTCATCCGCCAGCGGATACGTGAAACCACAGATAATCTGGGCGACAAAAATGGTGAAATACCCCTTTGGGTAGTCGCCCGGCCCTCTATTCTCCCCGGGAATGATGGTTTCCAGACCTTGGAGCCAAGGATACTGCTCCCGCAAGTCATCAATCGTCTCACGGCAAACTAGGCTTCCCAACCTGTCCTTTTTTGGTAATAAATGGGGAGTTGGGACAGGTGGTGGAATCAACTTCTTAGGGTCAAAACCTAGGCCCTCATCAGTTGTATTCGCCAGATGGAGAAAATCGACGGGATGGGAATCAGACCAAGGAGAGCTGGTTGAAACTTCATCAACCATCTCATCAACCTCATGAGACACCTTGCGAACGTAATTTTCATCGAACGGTGCGAAATCGAGGTCAGGGTTCGACATATTAACGAAGAAAGACGAGCAGAAATAAGAAAAGGGTCGAACGAGTTACAAGTTGCGGAAAGGAACACTTACATGTGAAAGAGAATACAGAGAAGAACGAACGCTAAAGGGTTGACGCCGGAGAAGAAATGACGGAGAACGAAAGAACCACTTTCGAATTTTGAATATCCAGACGAAGACGAAGAGTCCCCTATAACATATGAAAAGACCCTAAAGGGCTCTTGCCAAACTAAGGGGGAGGCATGTGATGATCCGTGAAACCAAATCGGGCCGAATCATAAACACGGGCCCAACCTATACTTAGGCCCATGGTTCAAGATCAAACGGGCTCCGAATAAAGGAAGCGGGTAAAATGAGTAACCGCCCTGAAATCCTAAACGGAGCATTAAACCTCCCACTCAAAACAAACGAGACCACGTTTGTAGCCATGTAAGGGACGTGGCCTGGAAAGAGTAACCGCCCCCGGCGGTTACCTAGGAACACTTATAAAAAGGACATAGAAGCAAATGGGGAGGGACGTTCACATCTTTTCCCCACAATACCAGTATCAATTTACCAACATTCCCATAAAACTGACTTGATCGTCGGAGAGTTTTCCCGGAGATCCTGTCTCCGGTTCTGTTTTGCAGGTAACCGCGGCGAAGATCATCAAATCGAATCTAGCAAGTTATCAAACCCTAAGTCGAAGAACAGTGAAGAATGGAAGCCTAAGTTGTTCGCGATACATGTAGAAGTAAAGTTTTCTGTAGTCGAAGAAATCAGTGGTAAGTTCCTTACTTTACTCGCGTCCATCGATCTCAAATTTGTAGCTTTCTCTGCCAGACTATTACACCCATATCGTTTGAATACTAGGCTTTATCTTTCTCTCTCAAGCTAGTTCCTTTATTGTTTTCTAAAAAGTTGAAAATGACATGAGCACTTTTTTGTTGCATGTGATACTGATCTTTTGGGTTACTTTATGTAGTGGGATCCACTCCGTATGGTCCATCGAGATTTGAGGGAATCGTGATACAGTGGACCCGGAATCTGCCATGTCAATGCCATGTAAGTAGTTGGTATTAAATATTATAACTTGCGATGCTCACATATTTTGATTTATATATATATATATATATATATATATATATATATATATATATGTGAATATATATATTTATTGTTTGCTGAGTTTATTGGTTATTGCAGTTTACTATGTTTTATGAGTTTACTCTGTTTTGTTGGTTATTGCAGTTTACTATGTTTTATTGGTTACTGCCGATTGTTTATGAGTTTACTTTGTTTTTTTGGTTAAGTTTTAGGTTGGATATTGGTAATTGCCATGTTATATATTGGTTATTGCTTGTTTAATGAGTTTATTGAGTGTTGTGGTGTGTTACGAGTGAACTCTGTTTTGCTGGTTATTGCAGTTTACTATGTTTTATTGGTTATTGTCGATTGGTCATGGCTTAAAGTATATGTTGGATATTGGTTATTGCTTGTTTACTTAGTTTATTGAGTGTTGTGGTGTGTTATGAGTTTACTCTGTTTTGTTGTACCTGTTCCATGTTATTTAATTGGTTATTTTGATGTTATCTATTGGTAATTGGCATGTTGGATATAATGTTGAGTTATTATGTTGGGTCATGTTGATTGCAATTTGATTGTCTCTTATTGCCTGATAGGTATTTGTGTTGCTTATTGCTTATACATTTTCCTTATAGAGTTATGTGTATTTGTGTATTGCTCATGGCTTATAGTTCATGGCTTATATTATATTTGTATATTTTGTAGATCCCGAAGATGGATACTTTGCCATTATGTTGAATTATGATGGCAGATGGACTAGACATGGATATGTTGATGGTGATGTGTACATATGGGATTACTGCCACTGGGACACGCTATCTTTAGTGGGTATTGCTGCTAAGGTAGTGAGTTTGGGATGCACGGGGGTTTATCAGTATTATTGGATGTCGTACGACCAGCTATGGCCTGATGGGTTAAAGCATATAGCCAGTGACGATGATTGTTACGAGATGGCGCTGTCTGGTCTGGAGTGTGGGGAGATTCAAATTTATGTGAAGGAAGTGACTGAAGACGACATGTATGAGATCTCCGAAGAAGACGAAGATGAATTTATCCCAAGCTCAGTGATATTAGAAGAGATTGAGGAGGATGCTGAAGCACTTGTTCCTACGAAAACACATACTGGCAGGAATCTTTTTATGTTGGAGTACAACAAGGATTGGAATGAAGAAGCATCAACTGCAGTTGGAGTAAAGACTGCCCCCAGTGTTGAACAAAATGGTCCAAGTGGACATGATGTACCATGTGATGAAGTACATGCTGGAGATGGACATGATGCCCCTAATGAAGAAGTTCATGCTCAAAGCATAGATGTTGCATCTAATCAAGATGCCATGTTTGAGGAACCTACATGTGTGGGCGTAGATGATGCCCCCAATGATGACGAATATGCAGGAGATGATGAAGTTGGGACTGGGGTTAATGGGTATGATGCTAGTGCTAGAGAAGGTGATGATGCAGATGGTGCTAGGGAATTTGATGATGTAGGTGCTCATGGGGAAGCTGATAATGCAGCTAATGCTAGGGAATTTGATGATGTAGGTGCTCATGGGGAAGGTGATGATGCAGGTGGTGCTATGGAATTTGATGATGTAGGTGGTGCTAGGGAATTTGATGATGTAGGTGCTCATGGGGAAGGTGATGATGCAGGTGCTCATAGGGAAGCTGATAATGCTGGGCAAGGAAGTAATGCAAGTGTTGTTGGGCAAGGAAGTAATGCAACTGGAACTGTGGAAGGAGGTAATGCAAATGGTGATCCCCAAGAAGAAGATGAATTTGTTGATGATGATTACATTCTAGAGCAGGACGATGATGACCTGGTGCAAGGGGTTGAGAATGCTAGAAGAGGCAGAAGGAGGACTGTACCATCTGTTCCAACAAGTGGAAGGGATCCCACGCAGAACTTCAATATTGAAGAAAATTCGTCAGAGTATGCGCCCTCCGATGAATTGTATTCGGAGTCAGATTTTGAGAATGAGGGCAGAAGGAGGTTTCCAGAGTTTAATGCACCCAGGGACATGGCTGATCCTACGTTCAAGATAGGGATGCTGTTTAACGATAATGAGGAGTTTAAGGAGGCATGTAGGAGCCATGGCATCAAACACCAATTTCAGCCATGGTTCCGACTCAACACACCTATCAAGGTAGAGGCTGTTTGCAAAGGGTTGATAAATGAAACGGATAACTGTCCGTGGAGGATATACGCTTCAAGGGTTGATAGAAGGGATAAACTGAATCGGACCATGCAAATTAAGAGTGGTCACTTCCAACATGAGTGTTGCAAGGTGCACAAAAACTTCCATATGACTTTAAATACATTGGAAGGAAGTATTTGGAGGACTTCAGGAGTGATGCAGACTGGAAGGTGCAGGCTATGATTGATGATATTAGAAGAGAGATGTCTTTGACCATTGGAAGGATGACAGCATATCGGGCAAAGTGTTTTGCTCTTACCATTATATATGGTGATGAGAAGAGTCAATATGAGAACATATACATGTATCTGTTATTTTCAACACCATTCCTTCTGTGTATTTTTATTGTATTCACACTGGCAACTAATGTTGTTTTCTACAACTCCGTGTAGGTATAGGGCTGAGATATTGAGATCCAATCCAGGCAGTACTTTCGTGGGTAGGTGGAAGGAAGGAAAGTTTATGGGCATGTATATGTGTCTGAATGCCCTAAAATCAGCTTGGAAGGCAGGGTGTAGAAAGATAATCTCACTTGATGGCTGCTGGCTCAAAGGCATGTTTGGTGGACAGCTTCTTTCAGCTGTTGGGATTGATCCCAACGATTGTATATTTCCCATTGTGTATGCAATGGTTGAGACAGAAAGCAAAGAGATTTGGACCTGGTTTTTGGAACAGCTGGCATCTGATCTGGATATATTTGACAGTAGCCAATATACATTCATGTCTGACAGGCAGAAGGTATAATGTTGAGCTATTTGGCTTTGTCTTTGGTTAGATGAGATGTTGATTGGTTATGTCTATCTGGTTATGTCTATTTGGTAATGTGTATCTGGTTATGTTTTTGGATATATTTGGCTATGTCTATCTGGTTATGTCTAGTTGGTAATGTGTATCTATTTGCCTATGTCTTTGGTTTGTAAGTCTTTGGTTAGTTAAGATGGTGTCTTTTGGATAATTGTTTCTTTTCATTACCTGTAGGGATTAATAGGGGCAGTTGAGATGCTGTTTCCTCATGCTGAATATAGGCTGTGTGTACGCCACATGTACACAAATTTTAGAACTAAATTTAAAGGAAAAGTGTTGAAGGACCTGATTTGGGGTGCAGCAAGGGCTCCATATATGGCCAAGCATGAGGAGTGGTTAAACAAAATTGAACAAATATCACCTGAAGCTAGGGAATGGCTTAGACAAAGGCCAAGCGAGCACTGGGCTAGAGCATGCTTTTCTGAAAGGTAATCTCAGACTTATTGTATATGAATTATGTTGTGTCAAGTTCTAATTATTATAGGTGTGTGTTATGATACAGGGCACAATGTGATATGCTGCTGAATAACTTGTGTGAGTGCTTTAACAAATACATACTGGATGCAAGGGACAAGGGCATAATAACAATGTATGAGATGATCAAAGTGAAGTTAATGAAAAGGATCAAGAACAAAGCAGATTTCATGAAGAGGAATAAGCAGAAATTCTGTGGCAAAATCTTGAAGAAGCTGGAGATATGTAAAGATTGGGCAAGGCATTATCAACCAACATACTCTAGAGGGCCTAGAGTATAGATCAATGGGTTGGGAGAGCAATTTGTCGTGAACTTGGAAGAAAACACTTGCACATGTCGAAGATGGCAGTTGACTGGGATCCCTTGTAGCCATGGATGTGCTGCTATTATAGGGCAAAACCAGAATCCAGAGACGTATCTAGCAAATTGCTATTCAGTGGAAACGTATTTGAAGGTCTATAGCTTCATCATAGAACCAACGAATGGCATGGATCAATGGCCCAATGTAGATCCACTAGTTCCAATAGAGCCTCCTACACCAGTCAAGTCCAAGCGTGGTAGAAGACAGAAGGCAAGGAGGAAAGAACCAGAAGAGATTGAGGCATCTAGCAAAGGTAGATTGAGCAGGAAAGGCACCATCTACATGACATGTAGAAAATGTGGAGGCAAAAACCACAACAAAAGGACATGCACATCACAGGCCTCAACTTCAACTGCTCAACAGGTCTTTATTTGTTCAATAGATACTGTATATCTTGCTGTTATAGCTGTAATGGGACATTTTTTGTTTAATTGCTCTTACAGCCGAAGAGAGCAAGGACTACTCCAAGGCCAACAACATCACCACCAAGACCAACTACTGCTGCAGTGACATCAACATCACAGCCACCTCCATGTCACACAGTTCGTTGGATGATGAATGTAAGCTCTTATTTTTGTGGGTGTAATTGCTCTTGACTACTATTTGCTTCAATTTCTAATGTATATGGGTTGTGTAGGGAACTAGCCAGACTGTTGCATCATCTAGTCAACCACCCCAGTCATCCACAGGAGGAAGACAAACTAATGCAAGATCAACCGTTCCTCCAGTGAGGAGGCCATGCACAAGAAGTTCTTCTTCAAATGAACAAAGACCATGGCGTTAAGGGGATTTAGTTTTTTGTTGTTTTGTGTGGCAATGTTATGGCTTCAGGTTGCACATATTTTGGATGTTTTGTGAATTGGCCATGTTGGCTTAACATTTTGTATGTATTTTGGTTGTTTTGGGAATTAGCCATGTTGGCTTAACATTGAACATATTTTGGTTGTTTTGTGAAGTGGCCATGTTGGCTTACCAATTTGTCAAAATTGGTATATATTGTGCAGTTGCAAGATTGTCCGAACCGTATCTTGAAATTAGTATATATTGTTCATAGTCCATGTTGGCCTAACAGCTTCTTGATGTTCAATTTGGTCTTTTTGTAATGTTCAATTTGGTCATTTTCTGATAAAATGTCCTCATCAATTAGTAATTGTAATTATCTTTCTTATTGCCAAGTTCAATTTGGTCATTTTATGGTAAAATGTTCTTATCAGTTTGGTCAATTTGCCATCTTGCTTGTTTTGACATCATTTTCTTTTTCCATTATCAGGAGTGCAAACCAAAGCACAAAAAGGGGACACAATATTTAGACATCATCAAGCCATTTAATCAACAACACAAACATAACCATTAGACATCATCAAGCCATTTAATTAACAACACAAACATAACCATTAGAATCCATATATGTCAACAGAACAACAATATGTGTTTACATTAAAACAACACTAACCAAAATCAACCTATAACACAAAGCGTACACATAGCAACTATTACAACAATCAGAATCCCTATCCATTTGCATATCCCTCCCCTGTTTCTTTTCATGTTAATCACCACCTCTGTATTCTCTGGCAACTCTACTTCACAACAGCTTTCCCTTTCTAAATCACGTCTCAATCTGATACCTTCTTTTTCAATCCTGTCTAGCTTCCTCAATAATCCAAGAATTATAGATTTTGCCCTTCCATCCATAACTGGGTCCATCCACTCGAAGAAGTTGCAGGCATTAGGTTTATATTTTAGATAGAGGAAAAAGAAAGAAGAAGATGAAGGCAACATATACAGATAAAAAAAAACAGAAATCTAACAGTGAAGAGATCAGTTCTTACCCCGAAATTTACATAGTTGAAGTATCTTCTACCCGGATTTGAATCGCTCCATGAAGTTTTCAGAGGAGCTTCGATTCCACAGTGGCATATCCTTCTGCTACCAAATCGATGATGATTATGCGTGGTTGAAGGCATCACGTGTGTTGATATCGATTAGGGTTTTTGAAGGTCTAGGTTTTTGAAGCTTAGAGAGAAGGAAGAAGAAAAGAAAAACGATGACAGGAGAGAGAGAACGAAAGAGAAGAGAGAGAGATCGCGAGACAGGAGAGAGAAGGAGGATGATAAATAGGTAAATGAGCTAGAAGTTATTTAGGAGGGAAAACCAAAGAGGGGGCAAATTAGTCTTTACACAAACATGGGATCCACGTTTTTTTATTCAGGATTCGAAATATGGGTGACGTGGCGCGTTGACTGGCGTTGACCAGTCATTTTCACCGCCGTACACCACATTGGGAGGTCACACCTAAGTTGGTACATATTAGTGAGACAAAATGAAGTTGGTACACCAAAGTGTGATTTAGGGTAAAGGTTGTACACCATGTGTGAAATTTACCCTGAATTTTTCCACAATTAAATCTTTTATTATTAGCTGTTAATTTTTTTATACGTGTCTTAATTTTAGTGGCTTGGCATACCACATCATCTTTGTGAAGTGGTATGCCAGGCACACACTAAATTTTCTCTACTGGTCATACATTTTTGGAAAATTAAAATTAAACAAGAAATTAATATTATTTTTGGTAATAATAGAAATTAATGTATAAAGGTAGAAAGTTTAAGCAGGTACCTTATTCATTAAACCTACTGGTCATAGTTTTTTAATTAAAAAAATAAAAAAATATATATAAATATATAAGGATGAAAGTTCACGCCCTAATTCATACCTCCACATATCGCCGCCCTAATTTCTTTCTTTCCCCTGATTGAAATTTTTTGGAACCCTACTATCACGTCTTCCTTGTCTCCAGCAACACCTGCACTTGGATGATCCATGTGGATGACAGATTACGGTAGTTTGCTAATGGAAGCAATTGTAGTTGATCTACCATGGTTGACTTGCAGGTGCTGCCATGTTTGCTCCGCTGGTTAATCCCTATGATTCTCTAATGACCAGCGACGAAAGACGTGGAATCTGGGAGAAGTGGACTCGGAAGAGGAAATTTATGTACTTCTTAGCATGGAGGTTTCCTAGATTTCTTTCCTACTTCTACCACTAGAGCTTCTTGTCTGAAAGGCACGAGCAGATCGACATATGGCTCTCATTGTCACTAGGAAAACGAGTGAGTAAATTTTATTAAAAGGCGAATGACAATGAAAACAGGAGGCCTTATGTTTTTGGGTTGTCATTTAAGCACAGTTTTTCATAATAGCTTTCCTTTTCAGGATAAAGCTTTGGTCGAGGACCCAATCCATGAGGAATTCTGGCATAGGGGTGTGGAAGAGTCCATTCGATAGGGTAATGCGGAACCCTTCATAGAGGAAGTTGTTCTGCAAGTTTCAAATTGGGGGTTCAGCCTTGCTGACATCAAATTAGAGAAGAAAAAGTTAGGGAAAGGTATCCTAAACTGGCTCAAATTTTTGCTAATTCGATCTAAAGAGGAGTATACAGGTTTTTT
The DNA here is from genome assembly GCF_963576675.1 of Euphorbia lathyris. NCBI lineage: Eukaryota > Viridiplantae > Streptophyta > Magnoliopsida > Malpighiales > Euphorbiaceae > Euphorbia > Euphorbia lathyris. Next base: position 96,606,818 of record NC_088911.1, on the reverse strand, counting down.
CGGTCCCATACACATATGGCAAGTAAGTTCTTTCTCCTTATCTTTATCTTTCAGCTATCCAAACTATAAGCTTCTCTGCTGTGATGCTTAGTTAACGTATGTGTTCCTCATTTCGAATAGTTACTAAACTTTTATCAGATCCATATGCATAATATAACTAAAGTCGATAACATTCACGATTCTGCAACATTATTACAGGGGATGGAAGACAAGGTTGTACCCCCAATGATGACTGATTTCGTGCACAGGGTTCTACTAGGAGCTGCTATGCATAAGCTCCCATATGACACAAACACCGGCGCCTGATACTTATTATCTACAACGCAGTTTGCTCTACCTCTGTTCCAGTTCGCTTCTCCAACTCCTCGGTGATCCCAAAATCTGGCTCGTCTCTGATCTCCTCTCTAGGTACCGATCTCACACCCCTTAGTGCTTGCTTTTCATTTGATGTTTGTTATGGTTGTGCATTGGTTGTGATCGTTGTTGTAGGGGGTGATGTTTGGTTTTGGTTGTTTTCTGTTGATTGTATGTCTGGAAATCCAGGTTCCTCCTTTATCTTTATATTGTATCATAATCTGTTTGCATCCTGAAAAAATATGGTAAATTGAATTTTCATTCTATGAAACCTTATTTTAGACAACAGTGGACTTATTTTCATTTTTTATTTTTTCTGGATTGAATTTTTGCTGAAATTGAAGCTCCAAAGCATTAAAATGAATTTGTATGTATTCATTATTAGCAGATTTGTTCGTGATAATTGACAAAATCAGAAGTGAATGAAATCCCAAGTCGTATCATGTAATTAACTTCACAGTTGAATGACAAAGCAAAATTCTCCTCTTTCAATCAATTAATGTGTGGTAACTTAATGAAGTTTCTACTTCCTTAAATTTCAGTTATTTATACATATAGGGTGAAGTTCTTGTTGCCTAGAGTTGTTATTTTTTTGTGATAGTAACTTTCTCTGTTTCATTTCTTCTGATTTTCTAAAAGACTGATGCTTTGACAGTATTTTAAAAATGGAGCAGATGTTGCCCCTTGATAAGAGCACAATGGCTTTTGGTCATCTTCTTACTCTATATGGAAGGACTGGTATAAAAGATGAGCTTTGCCGAGTTTGGAATGCATACTAGAAATTATTTGAGATGAATGATGAAACATTTTGCTGCATCATGTTGTCTGTGTTGAATCTGTGACATATTGAACGTGTTGAAAGGATATCTGAGAGTGGGAGTCCAAGTGCACATATGACTCTCGAGTAATGAATAGGTTTCTATTACATGTTCAAGATTATGTAAACATATAAAAAATGTAAGAGACCCAAAAGCCTTAATGGAACCGGTGCTCAATCAATGGATTAGTGATGGGAACAATGTTCAAGGACCTCTAGCCAGGTCTCTCATTGGCCTCTTGCAAGGACAGATGCGCTATGATCATGCTACTGAGCTAATTTGGTTTTCATTTCTTAGAATTACAATAAGCAGGTTCTTTAAAGAAGAGTTTCATTGTAATTATTCTCCTCTTTTTTTAGTATCCTTAACATAGTTGTTTGAAACAATGAATATTGAGTGCTCTTTAAGGTTTATAATATACTTCTTTCTCTATGCTCTTGTCATTGTTGAATGGATGTAAAGTTATTTTCTCTTTAACTTGTAGATTTCTTTTCATTTATTGCATTAGTCATACAAATATGCTAAAGAGAAACAACTGCTTGTTCTTTTTAAAATTTGTCTTGCATTTGCAGCACTAACTAATTCAAATTTCAGGGTAATTTGGTCCCCGAGAACTCAATGTTTCCATCTGGTACCAAAGCTTGGCAAACTATGTCCACAACAAAGGGCTTAAACTGGGAATCTACTCACAGGGTAAAATGATTCTTTGCTTGTTTCGATGGTTCTTTCCATTTACAGAATATAATATTTCATCCCTTCTGGGATATAATGCTGCTTCTAATATGGAGTTTTGCTAGTTGCATTATTGTTACTCAACTTGGTAATATGTAGTTTTGCTAGTTTGCATTGTTGTTAATTGGTAAAAAATGCTTTTTATATTCTTGTTCAAATTTCCATTTCTTGTTTGTGCAACTGGAAATAAGAAGGTACAAATTCATATTTGCACTAGTAATTTCTTGTTTTATTAAATTGATCTCAAGTCTGTATTCCTTAAGCACAAATCTACAACTATAATTATGATGATTTAGTAACGACAATACATTGATTCATTATTATTGACATGGATCTTATTTATGACAAAAATCCATTTTGTGATTACATGTGTTTTGTTACTTTAAGCAAAGGTAACTCATTTACTCTGCTAACTTTTATTTCTAACCTGAAAAGCAACCTGCTCAAATTCCATATGAGCAGCATATGGAAGAGAAGCCTACTTATCCTTTGTGGCGGCTTACTTCTGTTGTATGTGAGATTTGGTTTTGCATCTTTTGGGTGTTTGATCAGTTCCCTAAATGGTATCGTATCAATAGGGAAACTTACAACAACACTAAATCAATAGGCTATCTACAAGGTACACTTCGATACTAAACTTTCAACATTCTATTCAAACAACATTAAATCAATCATAGATATAAATTTGTAAGAGTAGATTTTTAACCCCTAAATGACTCTATGTTATGAAAGGTTTGAAAGGGATGGTGAGCCTTCACAGCCTCAAAATATGCTCGACAACATTCGCTCATGAGGCCTTCTTTCTATATGTTATGTCATTCCAATGTAATGTGATGTGATCTTAGAAATTCCTATCAATTTTTCTCCATTGTTTCATGTTTAGGTGTGTGCTCATATTTTACCTCCCAAATCTGAAGGCACCAAGTGTAAACCTCAATGGCTTATTTCCCTCTACAATTAGAGAGGGTATAAACCAAACTGTCATTTACAAAATCAGCAGTACTTCTGAAGGCCCTGTATAATTATCTTATTTTTACATGATGATTTTGAGTGAAGCAACTATAATTTATCAAAGTGTTGTTAGTGTTCTGTCTTCTGCCATATGATATGTGCATAGTTGAAAAAATAAGTCCATGTTTGAAATAATACACTTTTGCTGAAGTTATTTGGTGCCGATTTCTAGTGTGTGTGCATGACTTCAAAGCTGTGGAAAAAAGGTTGAAACTGTTCGCACAAACTGATATTAGGTATGCTTTTTATTGGATAATTATACAGTAAGTAATGGAAGCTTGCATCTTCACACAATGCAGCAGTGGAACCCATTTTGCTTAATCTTTTCATTCGACTATGAATCTTTCGGGTGCATTTCTTTGTATTTGTTTTATATAGTATTTATTTATTTATTTTGTATTTAAATAGTACCATTATAACATTAGAAATTCATTCAGGTACATGCTCTTAAGCACAAATTAGTGAATGTAAGTGATATGGGTATGATGTCCACTTCTGTTATCAAAATTTTGTATTTCTTTCTTGACTTGCTGGTGTTATTATCAGATATATTATGTTGCAAATATTACTATATTATTGCGAGCGCATTTGAATTTTTGCTTTGGAGATAATTTATTGCTTTGTTTATATTAATGTTTTTTATAATTATCATTATTGTGTAAACAAAGCTGAAAAAACTTAATAGAAAAAATAAAATCATACTAATACTTATAAAAAATATTAATGAGTTCCCTTCAATCCAAATAAATTGACGAAAAATAAAATATGAAAATAATTTTAAAAATAATTCACAATTACCGACGCAATCTACGACGCAATTTCTGTCGGTCAATTATTTTAATAAATATTTCGAAAATAGATCACCGACATATATGGGTCGGTGATGTTGTCGGAATGCCCGACGGAAGTCCCCGACTAAAAGTAGTCGGAATTTACGACACAAACAACCGACGAAAAAATTGTGTAGGTGATATCTTGTCTCGGTAAAAAATTGCCGCAGCAGCTTACCTACGAGGTCAACGCCGACACATCGCATTTTGTCGATCTTCTGTCGGTGATGATGATCACCGACACAATTTTGGTTATCACCGACGGATTATTCCGTCGATGATAGCGATTTTTCTTGTAGTGAAAGTAAGAATTAAGTGTTGTGATTTCGGTTTCCATATGCAAAATAAACTTCTTCCTATATCGCATCCAAAATTATAACAATCTTTTTTTTTTAATGAAAATCTCCGATTTAAAAGTTCGCAAATTTGGCCCACATCTCCATATAAAACTGCAAGAGTTATTATTTTTAAAAGAATTTTTGTTTTGTTTTGTTTTTTTGATTGTTGCAAAAGGAACAATATAATCTCAAATGTAAATTAGAAAGGTAGTGATGAAGATCCAGATCCTAAAATGGTCATCCCGCTGCACACCAAAATATAAAGTTCTGGACGGTTCGGAGTTTTCAATTTTTTAAATCGGCTTCTTTTTCGATTAAGGGGAAAAAGAAAAAGTTATGTGGTGTATACATAAATAAGAACGTTAGTACTTTTTATTATTATTAAAATAATAATAAATTATATAATTTGAATCATTTATAAAAAAAATTGAAAGTTAATTAAGATATAGAAGGATTCAGAATTCATGAAAAGAGCAAGCATAATATTGGACATTTAATATTTGATATTTGATAGAGATAATGATAATGGTTGGGATAAGAATATTTATATAATAAAAGATTGAAACATGTATAAATATAAAATAGTTGAGAATTATTATTTCATATTTGATATGTTGGATACAGATATGGATAAAATAATAAATTTTACTATATTACATCTACTTAAGTTACATAAATTGATTTGAGAAATACGATGGATTTTTCCAAAATATTAACATTGTAGGAGCTTGTCTTATCCCTTTATACCATCCTGTTAGATATAAGATTTTAAGGATAACACTTTTTTTTATCGTTCCCTTATCTCCATACCCTGTCTCTAAAACAAATAAATAAATCTTTCATTATTTATTCATATCTCACACCATTTATCCCTCATGCCAAACACACTCTAAATGTACTGCATGCAAAACACAATCTTATCAAAATTTTAATTTAAACTTGGTTGAAAAAGCAAAGTCCTCACTATACTGAGCAAGTGTTTATGCTTTCTTTCACAACAATGTTATAATGAGGAGTGTAAGGACGTGATTTTTAATGTAAAATATCTACATAAGTATATAATATATCTAGATGCAACTCGGATACATTATCATTTCTAATTGTTTGAATTCGAGCACCAAATTGAGTAAAAACATAATTGTAGAACCTTTCCATTACAGCAGGAACCTTACCTTTGGAACATATAAAAAAATATTCAACAAAATCTACTTTAATCATCTATAATAGTTAAAAAAAATATTTATAATTAACCAAGTAATGATGAAACATTCATAGCCCTCATGTATCAATATGCAATAACTCAAAGCATTTTGTAGTGTTAGATTGACTAATAGGAAAAGATAACCTTCTTTGTTAAGGGACCAACACATAAAATCTAAACAAGTTAAGTTCTTGTACATTGTATGCGATCTACCACCGGATAAATGGCATAACCTATAATGTCAAATAGGAAATGAATTCTTATCATAGGACTGTGAAACATTAGAAATTGACACAAACAATGTACAACACTAGGCTTAGTAACAACAAAATGATATAGACCTCCTGACATTTCAGTTATACCAATCATTTTCTTTCCGAAATTGTCCTAAAATAAACACTTTTATGCCTTAAAAATTATGGAACAATCATTATCCTTTAAGAATTTACATATTGAAACTAAGTTAAAAGAGAAATTAAGTATGTATAACACATCTTTTAAAATCAATTCATTGACTTCTTTGAAACCAACAAAAACAGTTGTATTATTAGGCAAGTGAACTATTTTAGTTCTTAGAGGTAAATATCTAAATTTTACCGTTATACATTGAGGCTATATATAAAGCCTTACTCTATCTTTTATAAGGATCTCACATACTTCTCTGAAATATACAATCCATTTTCTTCTTCTTTCTCTCTTTGATTAAGATCTTGATATGGTATCAAAGAAAATATAGTATGCATACAAATCTTAGTTTTCTTCTTTCATTATTGCAATCATTAGTTCATTCATGTTTGTTGTCTATGATCTTTCTCTTTGAAAATGTCTTATATCGGAGCAGTCACTAAAGAGAATGGTGACAATGAAAACAACGGTAGCAATCTGAACCTTGAGAATCTTATTGCTGGAACCTCTTCCACTGTCAATACTGCTTCACCTTCTTCTGAAGATGCCCAAACTCTTCCTTTTACTTCTTCCACTCTATTAAAAGATGTAGTTGTTTCCAATAAAGAAATGCCTTCTTCTCCCATGAGATTTGGTGACACTCCGAACTCTAAAACGAAGAAATGATAGAAAATATACAAGTATTTTTAATGCATTCTTCTCCTGAAGTTGTTCAAACTACTCAAACTTTGCCTGAGGATCAAGGTGAAAGCTCTCGAAAGGGCTTGCAAAGACTAACCTCAAAGCTAAACGATCAAGAAAGTCCTCTAAAACTTTCTTGGTTAACCTCAAAACTTTGTCAGAGAAGGACTCAAATCCCCCTACGCCAAAGGTTCTCACTTTGTAAAGAAACGTCATGGACCTAGAAGAACTTGTGACAAAAAAAGTTCAAAGCTTACAAAGAGGAGAGAGCTCAAAGAAATGCAAGCCAAAAATACTCCATTCCCCCCGGAGTAAGCATAGAGACTGTTAACCAAGTTACAGACGAAGTGAGCTTGGAGATGCTTGAGACCTTCCCAAAATATGATCATCCGGAGGTATAGATGATTTATTTTCATAACATTCATCCTTTATTTTAATACTTTTTAATCCTTCGTCCCTTCGATTTTGTAGTTATGGCATAAAAAAATTGGTTTCGATAGTTTGGGGATCGATAAACCTTCGTTTTTCTTTTGTGAGATTCATAACGTCGAATCAAGGATTCGGTAGAATCTTTACGAACACCTCTTCGTCTCCTAGGTGATCTAGATTTTTCTAGTTTTGGATCTTATCTGACAAGTGAAAGTGAATGATGATGTCTTCAGTATGTAGGGCTGACATGCCTCTCCTTTGATCTTCCCCTAAACACCTTTGGCTGGGATTACTCAGAGAAACCTCATTTTCTAGGATATGTTTGAGCTACATGATAGTAGAACAGGCAACTGATCCATTCCTTTCTCCATACTTGTCAGCATCCCTTGCTTCCCTCAATTCCAAACGCATAACCTCCATTTGCAAAGCATGTTCAACCAAATGATGTTCATAGATTCTTGAACATATCCTAAATTGTAAATCAATTGTTTTGTCAAACCGTCTATGAATACACGTTGTTCTGAATCCAATGATCCTAAGAAGGCATCAATCCTTCGATTTGGAGTAACGAACAACGATGTTATGGGATGGTTGCTTAAATCCACTAAGCCACGATTTTGTGCGGCCGATGAACTTGGAATATCTTCAACTCGATGACTAGGTTGAATTATAGGTTGAACCACCGGCTGAATCACAGAGCGAACTGTTGGTCCCTTGTAAGGTTGCAAGTATAGTTCCAAGGGGGGGTTAGGAACTATTTAAACTTTTTCACAATTAGGGCAGACTTCTTTTTCTAAAGAAAAAGGTTTGAACAGCGGCGCTGAGTAAACAGCAAGATACTGGCTTAGTCAACAGGTGACTAGGTCAGTTTCTTAGCTTGAGTCAGGAGATAGCACTTAGAGTCTATTCCTGAGCTCAGACGTTCAACGCGCACAACTCAATTTGACCTCTTTACTTGGTCAGTTTTGATTATTTAAAGCAAGCAATATAAATAAGGAGTTAAAGGTAAGAAATACTTCACTCAGCAGATTTATCCAGGTTCGGCTTCTTCTAAGCCTACGTCCTGTCCCCAGAACACGTTCCGAGATTTCAAATCCTCTACTGAGCTCTTTAAAGGTAGAGCCTCAAACCCTTTACAATATCAGCAATTAAGTATGACAAGAGTACCTTCCTCTATACTTCTACTCAATCCTAATCTCTCGCTGAGTACTTAAAACCGAGTACTTAGCCTCTCCTTTCTATCTCTAGAAATGATAAGTGTTTTGTCCTAATACAAAGATGTGCTAAGACACTTTAGACGATTTAACAATCACTCTAGACTTTTACACAAATATGAGAAATTGTAGTGTAAGATTTGCTTTGCTTCTTGCTTGCAGAACTTGTGTAGAAATTTGGTCAGCGTAACTGCTTAATCAAGTTCTGTGTCTTGTGAAGCTTATGATGGCACTATTTATAGAGACGTCTGGGCGTCGGTCATTTCGAATTTCGAAATAACCGTTGGAGGGAAACGGCTATATGTCGTTGTCATCCTGACTTGCTCAGAGCTCTCGGCCAATCACAATCGTGTATCTTCTGTCCTCGGTCAGCTCAGCAGATGGTCTCTCCTTTTATGGTAAGGTCAACTGGACAGCATACTGTGTCGTCTGAACTTTGCCAAAAGAGGAAACACTTTGTCTGGAAGTTTTCCTTCGCCAACTGCTGTCTTGTACGTTTGTCGAGACTACTCAGCGGCTTCATCTTGAAGTTGTTCCCGAAGGTCTTCTAGATCCTTCCGTTTGCTGAGTTGCGTTTTGTTCAAAATGGCAACGTCTTGACATACGCGGGCCGAGTGTACTGAGTTGTTTGACTTGGGCCTTGGCTTCCGTAATGGGCTTGGGCCATTTAATCCTTATGTCTTATAACAGTTTTAACTCAACATTGAACAAACACATTAGTAGAATAAATTAAAGCATTTAAACTTGGTGTGTTTAGAATATGTATTTTAATTATACTTAAACAATTTTGTCAAATCAAAATTATGTGGAAAGGTGTTTCAACAAACTCCCCCATTTTGATGTTGGCAAAACTATTCAGCAAGGAACTCAGTATGAGCTCCCCCATGATAGTTGACCTAGTATATTTAGGCAAACTCCCCCGTAAGGGTTGAGCTACTGACTTAAAACATTTAAAGGTTTAAATGAGTAAGTCAAAGATCAGTTTTCAAATATAGGTCAGCTATTTCAACATATTCTATTTACTCAGTATAAAGCGGAAGGTTTAGTCATATAGAGTGCGCTGAGTAATTTATTGTTCAATGAGTTCTTAATAGACAATGTTTTATAAGCATATAGGTGAATGTCAAACATATTATCAGCATTTGATTTAGTCAAATAATTTTTACAAGTGTTAAACATGGCTGATTCAATTGAAGATACTTAATAACTCAGTATTTAGCAATATATATCATAACTTAAGATTTGAAGATGAAGATAAGGATATGTGATAATTCGTGAAACCAACTGAGCTGAATCATAAGCACGGGCCCATCCCAAACTTAAGCCCACGGTTCAAGATTAAATGGGCTCCTAATAAGGGAAAGGGCTAACCGCCCCGAAATCCCAACAAGGCACTAAACCACCCACTCAGAGAAACGGGACCACGTTTGTGACTACGTGGAGAACGCGGCACAGAAAGAGTAACCGCCCTCGGCGGTTACCTAGAAAGGCTTATAAAAGAAATAAGAAAGCCAAGGGAGGGGTAAGTTCACATCTTTTCCTCAATACGATTATCGATCTACTAAATTCCACACAAAACTGACTTGATCGTCGGAGAGTTTTCCCGGAGATCCTGTCTCCGGTTTTGTTTTGCAGGTAACTACGACGTGGATCATCAAATCAAATCCGGCAAGTTATCAATTGGTGCGGTGAACGTGGACCTTTTTTACCAACATCTGGTTAAAGGTACACCAAGAACATGTCAGAGCCATCACGAACAACCGGAGTTACAACCAGATCAACTAGTATGAACTCAAGAGGTCCACGGACTGTGAGTTCGCAGCCTGCGAGTACACAGCCTGTGATACCCAGCTCGACGAATCCTTCAGGACAGTTGAGTCCATTATTGGAGGTCCAAGTGCAAACTGAGATGGAGATGTCGAATAGTGAGTTTGTGCAAATGGCAGGACAGGTCTTGGCTACGAATATGAGCCAAGCGGCTGGAGATCGAATGATTAGTTTATTAACTGCAATCGCAGATCACAATACCGCTGTAGCAGCTGCCCCACAAGAACCCGTTGTCACTTCGACACGACCATCAACTATTCCTGCCGTATCTACGCTTCCGCAGTCATCTCGAGAGACGAATCGGGTGGGTCAGAGTAGTCGCATGACACCACATAGCCATCCAGGCAACTACTCGCACCAAGATCCTAATATGACGGTCCATCCGACCTGGCAAACATCCCAACCAATGTCAGGAATGCAAGGAATTTTTCCGCTACAACAAACGGAGCCTTTTGTCCACAGACATTCAGAGTTGATGACATCTGGAGCGAATGTGTCTGGGCGGGAGCACACTTGGAATTTTGATCCTATGACTGGACAGCGGTTAGACCCACAACGAGAACAAGTGTCGACACAGTATGGCAGGTGGATATCACTCAGAATCCACCAGCAGCGGATGGAAGAAGTTCGGCGGGAACCCAATACTGAATTGGAAGATCAACTGCGAAGCATGATGGAGCGAATGGGATACACCCCTAGGGCGAGAGCAGTGGTGCAGAGTGATTCGCCTTTTGCCCCATCGTTGTGGGAATTTATTCCAGATCACAGAATAAAAGCACCGGCGATACCTAAATACTATGGGGATCCAAATTCTGACCCTGAGGCGCATGTCAGGAACTGTAGAGAGTTAATGGATGTTGCAGGAGCAAGCGAAAGAACAATTTGTCGATTGTTCTCGACCACTTTGGGCGGAGCAGCATCCGATTGGTTTCGGTCTCTACCTACTGAATCTATTCACAACTGGACTCAGTACAGTCGTGATTTCTGTGCAAAGTTCGTGGGCTGTAAAGCGGCAGATGTGACGGATAGGCAGCTGAAAGAGATCAAACAGAGAAATTATAATTCCCTAAGGGAATTTGTTGTAGCATTCAATGATATTCTGGTGCGGTTGCAGAACCCAGATATCATGAGCATTCGCAACATAATGGCGGATGGAACCACAGATTGGAGCATGCGGGAGGAAATCATCTGCAACAAGCCACGCACAGTGGCCGAACTCATGAAGATAGCAAAGGAATTCATGGAAGTGGATGATGTTAACAGGGAACATAGAGCTCAAACCCGGCGAGAACGAGATGCGGCTAGATCCACTTCGGACAATCGGCGCCATCAAAATCAAACCCAATCTAAGGGTAATTTTGTTCGGAAAGGCGATCGCTCCTTTCAAGGGGGGGATATCAAACACCATTGAACGCGACTCGCCATGAGGTGTTACTTTGGATTGAAAAAAACCCCCTGAAGAAGGATGTGCAGTTTCCTGAGGCGAAAGGTCGAACCAGTTTGGGACGATATCCTAACAAATACTGCAGGTTCCACAGATTGAACGGCCATGACACGAATGATTGCTACGAATTGAAGAGGGAGATTGAAAAGCTGATTGAGAGAGGAAAACTGAGTCAATTCGTTAGAAAAGAAACAATTGATGAAAAAGCAACACTCCCGCGTGAGATAGAAGCAAGGCCAGAAAAGAAGCAGAAAAAAGGAGTGATTAACGTAATAGCAGGCGGGATCTATGAGCCTCCAATAAAAAGGGCTCGCCGTGAACAGCGAAAAAGCAACACGAGTAGGGGGGATGCCCTCAATTATTCATTTGCGCGAATCACGGAGCCGCATGCGGATGCATTGGTGATTACGGTGGCCATTGAAGGATGGGACGTCAAGCGGGTCCTTATTGATACAGGAAGTTCTTGCAATGTTATTACTCGAACTGCATTCAACCAGTTGGGCATTAACGACGAGCGAGTAGAACATACGTTCATGGATGTAACTGGTTTTGGAGGTCAATCATCTCAAACAAGTGGACAGGTGGTGTTGGAGACAGAAATGGGCGATAAGAATCTAAAATGGAGAGGTGATCTAGAATTCGCAATTGTTGATCTCCCATTGGCCTATAATATAATTCTTGGGCGTCCGTTCCTATCGAAAATGGAGTCGCTCATTTCAATGAAGCATTTGACATTGCATTTGCCAACACACCAAGGGCGAGTCATTGTTGAGGGTGATCAACTTATATCTCAACAAGCTTATACATTGTCACTTGAAACAAAGCCAGATGAAGAAGATAAAGTTGATGAGAAGTTGCCAGCTGAAGCGTTAGGAGAAACAGAACTATTCGCCATTTCAAATGACAAGAAAGTAAGGATAGCGGCAGGACTTCCAGAGGAAACGAAGAAAGCCATTACCGAGGTGTTGATCCAATGCGAGTCGGCATTCGCCGCTCCAGATGAAGTGCTGAAAGGGATAAGTCCAGAAATAGCAACACATCGTTTGAATGTGGACAAAAGTGCAACCCCAGTGCGACAGAAAAAGAGAGGACATGCCCCAGAGCGGGAGAAGGCGATTGAAAAAGCAGTGGCGGATTTGCTAAAATCAGATGCAATTCGAGAGGTCACTTATCCGGAATGGCTAGCCAATGTGGTGCTATTCAAAAAGCCAAATGGAACGTACAGAATGTGCATAGACTTCAAAGATCTGAATAAAGCTTGTCCGAAGGATATGTATCCGCTACCTAACATTGACATATTGGTAGATGGGACTGCGGGATTTGAAGCTTTATCATTCACCGATGTGAAATCCAGTTACCACCAGATACCAATGGAGAAGGCGGACGAGATCAAGACGTCATTCATAACTCATCAGGCAACTTATTGCTTCAAGGTGATGCCCTTTGGACTGAAAAATGCGGGAGCAACATATCAACGGCTGATGAACAAGATATTTTCAGATAAATCAGGCGAGAACTTATCGATCTATGTAGACGACATGATCATTAAAAGCAAGAAGATGCAAGACCATCCGCAGGATATTAAAGAAATCCTGGAAGTGCTGATCAAATATGGCCTCAAATTGAACCCGGAGAAATGCACGTTTGGAGCGAGAGCAGGGAAGTTCCTGGGTTTCATTGTTAGTGGCAAAGGAGTTGAGGCGAATCCTGAGAAGGTTAAAGCAGTGATGGAGATGAAGACGCCAAGGAGCATAAGAGAAGTACAGAGACTCAATGGGCGGTTGGTGGCATTAGGGCGATTCATATCATGCTCAGCTAGGAGATGTCTACCTTTCTACAATGCCATCAAAAAATCTAAGTCCTTTGAATGGACACCAGATTGTCAAGAAGCATTCGAGGGGATAAAGCGATTACTATGTTATCCGCCCTTAATGAGCAGGCCAGAGGATGGAGAAGATTTATTTCTTTATGTATCTGTCACCAGCACGGCGATATGCACTGTAATGGTGCGGGAAGAAGAAGGGCAACAATATCCGGTGTACTACGTGAGTAAAGTCTTAAAGGATGCAGACCTTCGATATTCGAGGTTAGATAAAATGGCCCTCGCGGTGATAACCACGGCGGCTAGGTTGAAGCCATACTTCCAGGCGCATACTATCATTGTGAGAACTGGAATTCCAATGCGAAAGGTACTGCAGAAACCTGATGCATCCGGGCGATTGATGGAATGGTCAATTCGCTTGGGAGAGTTCGATATTCGTTACGAAGGAAGACCAGCTCTAAAAAGTCAAGTACTTGCCGATTTCGTGAATGAGTTCACGTGGGATGAAGACGAATGTCCAAAAGCACAAAAAGAAGAATGGAGTATGTTCACAGATGGGGCATTATCCACAGATGGAGCTGGACTGGGAGTCGTCATCAAGGGTCCGGATGTTATTCGTCTGTACTATGCGGCAAAGTTAACATTCAAAACTACCAACAATGCCGCGAAATATGAAGCAATGATATGCGGATTGAAGTTGCTTAATGAACTTATGCCAGAAAGAGTGGTAATCTACAGCGACTCTAAACTCATGATAAATCAGATCACAAAAAATTATCTGGTGAAACAGGAAGATCTGGTCAAATACCATCAGGTTGTCGGTAGATTGACGCAGGAGTTAACACATAAAGGAATCGTCTGGGAGATGGTGCATGTTCCAAGAGGCCAGAACACAAAGGCTGATGAGTTGGCAAAAGCAGCGGCGAGTAGAGACCCATGGAGTCAAAAAGCATGTAATTTGGAAATAAGGTCGTCACCAGCATTCGAAGCCGATCAGATTATGGTCATCGAAGAGCTAGAAGATGATGAAGATTGGCGGATGCCCATCCGCCAATATCTGGAATATGGAGATTTGCCGGTTGATAAAAGTTTAGCCAGAAAGCTAATCGGGCAGTCAGCGAGATACTCAATTCGGGATGGGACTTTATACAGGAAGTCATATACATGTCCATGGTTAAAATGTATTAGCCGCAATGAAGGAGATTACGTGCTGAGAGAACTCCATGAAGGAAGTTGTGGTGCGCATGAAGCATCCGCGGCGTTGGCAAGAAAAGTCAAGTTGATGGGATATTATTGGCCGAAGGTGGTGGAAGATTCCCAGAAAATGGTAGCGGAATGTCACAGCTGTCAAATCCATGCTAATGAAAAGCATGTCCCAGGAGCCGAACAAGTAACTATAATGACGGCGTGGCCATTCGCAACATGGGGGATTGATATAGTGGGGCCATTCCCAGAAACAACAAGGAAGAGGAAGTACTTGGTAGTCGCAGTTGACCACTTCAGCAAATGGATAGAAGCAGAGGCAGTAACCACTCAAACACCTGAGCGAATGATCGAGTTCTTACGAGAGAACATTATCATGTGGTTTGGAATCCCACAAGCGCTTATAACCGACAACGGTACCCAGTTCAACTGTGTCAAATTCAAGGCATATTACGAAAGCATGGGGATCAAGAATCATTTTTCCTCCGTAAATCATCCCCAATCGAATGGTATGACAGAGGTTACCAACAGGGCCATGATTCAAGGAATCAAGAAGCGACTAGGTGATAAGAAAACAGGTTGGGCGGATGAGATACCTCATATGTTATGGGCATACAGAACTTCTGTAAAGGCAGCAACAGGCGAAACACCTTTCTCGCTGGTCTATGGAGCCGAAGCAGTCCTACCTGTTGAAATCCATTCGCCTACAGATCGGGTAATTTATTACTGCGACACCCAAAATCCTATCAACATTAGAGATGCATTGGATTCTGTTGAAGAACGAAGAGAAAAAGCTTACATGCGAATGGCAGTATATCGCAATAGAATCAAGAAGTATCATGACAGAAGGGTGCGAAAGGTGATAATCAATGAGAGCGACTTGGTCTTGAAAAAAGCAGATAAAATACAGTCCAGAGAAGGCAAAGGAAAATTAGGCGTCAACTGGATCGGACCTTACAGGGTATCCAAGAAGTTGGGACCATCAACTTTTGAAATGGAAGAAATGAGCGGCAAAAAGCTCCCGCGCACCTGGAATCTAGAGAATCTACGCCTATATAAACAGGCCGAGTAGTTCAGGGAAATGACGAGTACTCTTTTTCCTTTTATGAGTTTTTTCCCACTGGGTTTTCTGATAAAAGGTTTTAATGAGGCTTTGATCCCACACAGTTTATGTACCCATGTAACAAGAAGTCTTTTTTCTCTATCAATAAAGATGTTCATTGGTTACAATTATTCAGTATGCTACGGCTGAATGCAGGTCCTTTTCAAACTGATAATACAAACACATAAGTGTGTTGCCTACAAAAGAAAGGCGGATGCATGATTACGCATCATTCGTAAAACCTTATGGTTAACCTTAAACACATAAATGTGTTGCCTACAAAAGAAAGGCGGATGCATGATTACGCATCATTCGCAAAACCTTATGGTTAACCTTATGATTATTTGAAAAATTATAAGGCATAAAATTAAGCGAATAAATGAGTACTCAAAAAATTGCAAAAAGGGTCTGGCCACCCTAACGAAAACAAAACTAACTACGAAAAATTACAAGTATGAAGTCGGCAAAAGGCAAGGGTCGCATACGAAAATAACCGGCATTAAGGCGACGAAGAATAAAACAGCAATTGCACATATACGAAAAGCGGCGGCAAAGTCGCTCGGTTGATATATATACTGGCAGTTTGTTACATACAACAGTTCGGATATAAATAAAATTATACTACAGTTTCTTCTCCTTCGCCTCTATTTCCCCCTTCGCCTTCAGCGGCTCCTTCATCTTCTCCAGTGGGGTGATCTGCTTCAAGCGAATCCCCAACAATCAGATCAGTAACCGCATCAGAGCGAGGTACCTCTTGTTCAACGTGAGAAACATCTTGTGGTGCCCCTTCTTCTACATTCTGATTTGGGATCTCACGGCTAATTGGAGAGTCATGAAAACTCTGCCAATCTAGGAGAAGTACCTCATCCATATCGGCATCCTCGGCCTCCAACTTGTCCCATTTTTCAGCTAAATCCTTTTCAGGAATGGGAACCTTGGGGCGATTAAGTACACGATCTGGATGTCCATGCTCATAAGCCGCATGAATCCGCTCTCCATACCAATAGATGCGAGCACCATCTTCAGTTGTGATCTCCTCGGCCCTCCTCTTTTGCATCTCCAAAGCTTCCTTGGACGAATTCAGATCATTAATGGCCTTCTGAAGCTCATCGGACTTAGTCTGGAGGGATTTGAGAGCTTCCTCCTTCTCGCTGATGGCCTTCTGATAAGCACCTTCAAGGACCTTTACTTTGCCTTGGACATCATCAAAAAGCGACTTCTGAGTCGCCAATTCAGTGCCAAGGCTTTCCAGCTCTCTAGCTCGTTCAGCATCCCTGCAGAGGGCACCCTCCGCGAAATTGATAATCTGCATATAGGACGATACGTGAATAAAAAGAGTGAATGGAGACATGCATTTGAGGGATGGAACATGAGTAGAAAGCAATTTACCTCTATAGCACGCTTCTCAATCCCCTCCATGGCAGTTGGAAGCGGCACTTGTTCGCGCATGCGAGAAGCAGAGGGGAGTCGCCCAAGGACATTGCATATGGAAGAAACAATGTCCTTACAGGAAAAGATCACGGCTTTACCAAAGGTCCTAGTCCACCACCCGCTAATGTCAGGAATTGGCTGTGAATACATAAGGAGAGGGATCAGGAGAACAGCAAATAACTGATAAAGGAAAATAAACAACACAAAAAGAGTGAGTAAATCGTGATACCTCGTGAAATGGAGTACTACCCTTTTCTTTGGATGGGGTGGATATGGGTGTACCACCAACAGTCAAGGATACGGAGGTATTTTTCTTCCTGGGGCGAGAAGACTCCATATCCGCATTACTCTTCCGCTTCCTATTTAAGGGAAGGTCCTCAGAAGCAGAAGCAGGGCCTTGTGAAACGGAAGCAATTGTGGGGGAAGCCGCCTCAACAGAAGGAGTCGCCCCCACAGGAGAATCCGCCCCTGCAACAGAAGTTGTTCCCACCAATCGCCTCTTCCTCCTCGCCAAGGCTTTCGCTTCCCGATCTGCAGCGAGTTGGGATAAAGGGTCACCCCTGCAAAGGGTTAAGAGAAATCATCAACTAGGAAATAAGCTAATAGTACCTTGTACGAAAACGCGATAAGGGATATAAACAACGTGATGTTCCTCACGGTAGGCAATCGCTACTCGGCTCCTTAGCATATGGAATGCCTGATCATATGTCCATACAAAAGGAGGAGTACTCTTCAAGAATTTTACAATAGCGGATTCTTCCTTGCTTGGATAACCAAAGTTCAAACTCTTTACATTAGGTCGGCCCCAGCAACGAAGAAAGTTCGGATTCCCTTCATGGAACTTGATGAAGAAATAAGACCTGTCCCACTCGCGGATTTTGTTCGACTTCTCGTCAAAGCCGTAGTAACCGCTCTGTCGAATGAAAGTAAAATACTCCCCCGAACTTTTGAAATGATGAAGCTTGGAGAAAATCTTGAGCGAGAAGGGAACCTCCAGACAATCCGCCAAAAACTTGTCCAGAGTCAAGTCGGCCCATCCATTGGGGTGCATTTGCCCGGGTGCGATTCCATAACCTCCAAGGATGGAAGCAATCTCATCTGCCAGCGGATACGTGAAACCGCAGATAATTTGAGCGACAAAATGGTAAAATACCCCTTCGGGAAGTCGACGGGTCCTCTATTTTCCCCGGGAATGCTTGTTTCCAGGCCTTGAAGCCAAGGATACTGCTCCCGCAAGTCATCAATCATCTCGCGGCAGACTAGGCTTCCTGATCTATCCTTCTTCGGTAATAAACGGGGAGTGGGGACAGGTGGTGGAATCAACTTCTTGGGGTCGAAACCTAGGCCCTCATCAGTCATATTCGCTAGATGGAGAAAATCGGCAGGATGAGAATCAGACCTAGGAGAGCTAGTTGAAGCTTCATCAACCATCTCATCAACCTCGTGAGACACCTCGCGATCGTAATTTTCATCGAAGGGTGCGAAATCAAGTTCAGGGTTCGACATACCGGTGAAGGAAACGAACAGAAATAAAAGAAAAAATGGTTGAACGAGTTACGAGTTACAGAAAGGGAAACTTACATGTGAGAAAGAATGCAGAGAAGAACGAACGCAAAAGGGTTGATGCCGGAGAGGAAATGACAGAAAACGAACGAACTACTTTCGAATTTTGAATACCCAGATGAAGATGGAGAGTTGTCTAAAAAGACCCTAAAGGGCTCTTGCTAAACTAGAGGGGAGGCATGTGATGATTCGTGAAACCAACTGAGCTGAATCATAAGCACGGGCCCATCCCAAACTTAAGCCCACGGTTCAAGATTAAATGGGCTCCTAATAAGGGAAAGGGCTAACCGCCCCGAAATCCCAACAAGGCACTAAACCACCCACTCAGAGAAACGGGACCACGTTTGTGACTACGTGGAGAACGTGGCACAGAAAGAGTAACCGCCCTCGGCGGTTACCTAGAAAGGCTTATAAAAGAAATAAGAAAGCCAAGGGAGGGGTAAGTTCACATATTTTCCTCAATACGATTATCGATCTACTAAATTCCACACAAAACTGACTTGATCGTCAGAGAGTTTTCCCTATGATATATTGATGGAAGTCATTCATTACACAGCAACACATAAAAAGATAAGGCAACAAAAGATTACAACTATATACTGAGCTAGCCTATCTATTTCTTTTTCTTGTGTTGTGAAGACTGACTTCGCTCATACTGACGTCGCTCATGCTGAGCTCTAGCTGCTTGCGCTTTCTCCCCCATTTTGTCAACTTCAGGGAGCTTGAATGCATCGGTTAACACAGCTCTAGTCAGTTTTTGAGAAAGCTCCTTAAGCTTCTCAGCGCTCTCATTTACGCCATCAAAGATGGCAATGCCATCTGCTGATACTTCTGTGGGTATTCGAAGATCAGCAGCACTGAGCATATTGACACTGAAAGCTTGAGCTTTGGCTTGCTAGATAAGAGCTTCAGAGAGGCCAGCAAAGATTTGGTGGAATGTCTTTAAGAAAGCTGAGTCATAATGATGACGTTGGATATTGTTATGACGGATGTGGTTGAAAGATTGTTGTGCGAGGGACAGCAATTCATTCTGCTTCAACGTGTCAGTATCCATTTCTTGCTTATGTAGATTAAGCAGTCTTATAGCCTCACCGATTTGCTCTACTGAGCACTGACTGTATGACACCATTTGCTCGTTGGTCTTCAGTTGCTCAGTGTGAAGCTGAGCAAAGAGCATCTTGAGTTCAGAGGAAGTGGCGTAGTCAGTGTTCACAGCGGACAACTTCTGGACTTGGCGATGGAGAGAGTTCAGATGTTGAACTATTGTTAGCTGTATTTCTGCCAACTTGGCAATAGAATCCTGCTTAGCTTGCTAGGCTTGGAAAGATAAGATGACATTCAGCAAATCTTTAAGTCCCTTAACTTCATTGAGAAGCTGAGTGACCTGAGAGAGCTGGGTAGTCTCGAGAATAGTAGAACCAGCAGCAGGAGGAGTGGAATGTTGAAGTTCTCGGATTAATGCTTGCACTGAGTCAATGATCTTTTTGCCGGACTCAGTGGCATTCAGATGGACATCAGTATGACCAGAAGGAAGTGGAGTGAAGGGAGTACCCTGGTCAGTGACTGGAAGAGTATGCTCAATCTGCACTTGAGTTGGAGGAATTGGTGGTTGATCAGCAGAGAGTTTAGTTGTGGAAGTAATAACCTGAACACTGTCTGTGCTGACGGCAGAAGGATGAGGAGTCAGCACCATGCTTGGGGACACAACATGGACAGTAGATGGTTCAACCTGACTGGTTGATGTTGCTGAGGCATTGGGGTCGGCATGTTCATGTTGAGAAGAAACAGAGGCTTGTTTTTCCAATTGCGCCGATGTAGTGGAAGTGGATTGGCGATTGAAGAACTTAAGTTTGACAGTAGAAGGGTCCTTAGTTGTCTTAGAGAGGACAATGTCAGGAAGAGTTGGAAGTTGCACAAGAAGTTCACTGACTATCTTCTCACTGGCCTTGACCAACTTTCGCCTTCTACGAGGTGGAGTGTCAGTATGGGCAGGTTCTCCTGAGTGAGTAGGGGAGGATTCTTGTTGCTCAGTATGAAGCTGGTCATCTTGCTCTTCAACTTGATCAACAGTGTGTTGGTCAAGTACTTGCTCAACTCCTGCAGCCAACTTAGTGTCGACATGCACATCTCCACCAGCTAACCCAGTGTTAGCATCCTCAACTTCATGTTCGCTGGCAGTTTCCTCAGAATCCTCAGCGTCATCCTGACCGCTGGCTTCTTCTTCTTCTACCTCAGTACTATCTCCATCAAGTTCTTCCTCAACTTGAGAGATGAAGTGATCATCTAGTTGGACCTCAGGCTCCTCAGACTCAGCACCTGTACCTTGACACTGGGTGAAGTGAGAGTCACCCGGTACTATAAAGTCGGTCGGTATAGCTTCCAGAGGAGTCAAAGTTGAAGTTTTATGCTTCTTCTGAGGTTGCTCAGCAGCTTCCTCAGTTCCAGGCTCACCTTGCCTGGTTCTTTTCTCAGATGTCTTGCCAGCTGACTTTTGCTTCTTTGCTGGAGACTCAACGTTTGGAGTAGGAGTCTCAGCAGTTTTCCTCTTGCGGGAAGCTGGAGCCTTAGTTCTTCGCCCTTTCTTTGGCTCAGCAGTTTCCTCAGCTTGGCCAGCATCAGCAGCAGCAGTAGCAGCAGCAGCAGCAGCTTTACCTTTCTTCAAAGGTTGTCCAAACTTCAGCGCCCTCAGCGAGGATGCTGTTATCTCAGATCCTCGGTAAGATTCCTCACCTTGGAGGTCAATCTTGTGGTCAATGAGGATCCTAGTTATAAGTGACCCAAGTCTCAGCATACCCGTGCTGCGTAGGAACCCAGCAACTAAGAAGACCGGCATGTTGATGGGGGTGTACGTCAGCATGTTCCATATGAAGCACTGTTCAAAGTTTGTTGCTGATGTAGTGCAGTTGATCTTCGGGTAAATAAAATAACTCAGCAGGTAGCGAGCCATTTTCTGGTGCTGACCCATCGAAGAAGCTGAGACTTCTCCTGAGTAGCCATCAGGTTTGCAAAAACTATGTACATAGTTTGTCTTATCCTGATCTCCCGATTTTCTCAGCCTTGCTCCCTCAGTTTTCAGTTCGAGAAGGTTTCCTATGTACAGAGGGTTGATGAAGATGGTTTTGCCTCTTACTTCAGTGCATAGGTAGTCGGTGGAGTCATTGGCAACCTTGAGGTTGTGGTAAAACTCCCTCACTAGGTCAGGATAAGTTTCATCCCTAACTGAGAACAGCCCAGTCCATTCATTCTTGGAAATCCATTCGGCAAATGGCTGTTCATTCTGTACGAAGTGCTCCGAGACCCATCTGGAGGGTTCAACCTTCCATTCGCGTACGTTCTCAAATACTTTGGAGTAGGTTCGGACCTTCACGGTTTTTCCTTGACCAGAGTTCTGGTCAGTTTTTCCCTTACTCGGCGTAGAGGGATTTTGAGTAGGTTCATCGGAGTTGGTCTTTTGGTGGCCGGCACCGGAGACGTTGAAAGATAACTTAGTCATTATTCGAATATGGAAAACTTAGAGGAATTTGAGAGAGAAGAGGTTCAAAGTAGTTTCTTTGCCTTTAGAATTGATTAAGCGTAAAGAATAAAAGATGGGGAAATTCCCATAATTTATAGACGGAATGAACGGTTGTGGATCTTAATCGAATCCATGTGTCAGTTCTGCCTTGGGATTGTGTATCGACAACGATCCTGGCATTTATGACACATACGACGAATACGTCATCCTAGGGCTATACGCGTGCTTTGCATTTATGCTAACGGATCTAACACTCAGTATTTAGAATGTCAAACGTTTGATATTCTGAGTGGTCAGTAATGCATTTACGGATGATTTTAAAGTTTAAGTTTAAACTAATTTACTCAGTGTGCAAGTTACTCAGTATTTGATATTCAGTCAGTTTCAATGAGTTACTCAGCAAACAATCAATCATTCAGCATAGTAATTCACTCAGCATTCATATTTATTTAGCACAGGAATTTACTGAAGAGGATTAAACATACCAATTGCTTCTCTCAGTATGCTGAACTGCTCACGGGCCAGTGGCTTCGTGAAGATATCCGCAAGCTGTTCGTCCGTTGGGACAAAGGTCAGCTTGATCTCACCCTTGAGTACATGGTCTCTAATGAAGTGATGTCTGATGCTGACATGCTTCATTCTGCTGTGTTGAATTGGGTTCTTGGAAAGATCAATTGCACTTTTGTTGTCACATTTGACTTCAATTGTCTTCGTTTGAACACCATAGTCTTCAAGCTATTGCTTAATCTATAGGACTTGAGCAACACAATGACCAGTAGCAATGTACTCAGCTTCAGTGGTAGACAAGGCTACTGACGCCTGCTTTTTGCTGAACCAGGATACAAGACAGCTTCCTAAGAAGTGGCATCCTCCAGAGGTGCTTTTTCGTTCCAGCTTATCTCGTCTATAGTCAGCGTCAGTGTATCCAATGAGTGTAAAATCATGAGTATTTGGATACCACAAACCTGCATTCACTGAGCTTTGCAAGTATCTAAGGATTCTTTTTACAGCAATGTAATGAGATTCCTTAGGGTTAGATTGATATCTAGCACAATAGCATACTGAAAACTGAATGTCCAGTCTACTGGCTGTTAAGTAAAGTAGAGAGCCTATCATACCTCGATATAATTTGCTGTCTACTGACTTACCATTCTCGTCAGCACAGAGGAAAGTGTCAG
Source organism: Euphorbia lathyris (assembly GCF_963576675.1). Lineage (NCBI taxonomy): Eukaryota > Viridiplantae > Streptophyta > Magnoliopsida > Malpighiales > Euphorbiaceae > Euphorbia > Euphorbia lathyris. The sequence goes on along the minus strand of NC_088911.1, from coordinate 96,583,721 downwards.
TGCCCATAGGAGTGGATATTGGCTTGCAATTCTCCAAGTCATATTTCTTTAATATCTCCTTGGCATATTTGGCTTGACTTATGAAGATGCCATTCTTTCCTTGTTTAATTTGAAGACCGAGGAAGAAGTTGAGTTCTCCCATCATGGACATTTCAAACTCAGTCTGCATTTGTTTGCTAAACTCCTTGCACATTGATTCGTTAGTTGCACCAAATATTATATCATCAACATAAATTTGGGCCAGCAGGGTATCTTTACCCTTTTTCTTAATGAATAAGGTTGTATCAGCTTTACCCCTGACGTAATTTCTAGACAGCAGAAAACTGGTCAGCCTCTCATACCAAGCACGTGGTGCTTGCTTGAGGCCGTACATAGCCTTTTTGAGTTTGTAAACATGGTTTGGGAACTTAGGGTCCTCAAAACCTGGAGGTTGATTTACATAAACCTCCTCGTTTATAACTCCATTAAGAAATGCACTTTTGACATCCATTTGGAATAATTTAAAATTCATGTAAGATGCATATGCACATAGAATTCTAATTGCTTCTAGCCTTGCCACTGGGGCAAAGGTCTCACCGTAGTCAATACCTTCTTGCTGACTGTAGCCCTGAGCTACAAGCCTTGCCTTGTTCCTGACTACGTTTCCTTGTTCATCCATCTTGTTCCTGAAGACCCATCTTGTTCTGATGGTCTTTTGACTCTTTGGATGAGGTACTAGCTCCCATACATCGTTTCTTCTGAATTGATCGAGCTCCTCTTACATTGCGTTCATCCAGAATTCATCGTGCTCAGCTTCAGCGAAATTCTTCGGTTCTTGTACTGAGACGAAGGCAACATTGCTGAGGTACTTCCTGAGTTGATTCCTCGTCATCAGGGTATTCCCAGCAGAATCAAGGATCGCACTCTCTGAGTGCCCTCTTGGGATCCTTATCTCTTTAGGTAGATTTATGTCTTATGCTGTTTCTGTTTCAACAATTTCTGCAGAAGTAGATGGGTCAGTAAAAGTAATCTTAGGTTCACTCTTACTCTTGGTCAGCCTTTTCGTGAATGACTCAGTAGCTGGTTCTGGGTCAGCGATGGTTACTGAGTGTGGATCATCTTCGGTCAGCGGCTGGTATCTACCTGCAGGGTCAGTTTCGTCGAACTCTACATGTATAGACTCTTCTAAAACTTGAGTTCGTTTATTAAAAACTCTGTATGCTTTGCTGTTTGTTGAGTAGCCCAAAAAGATAGCCTCATCAGCTTTTGAATCAAACTTTGCTAAGCTATCTTTGGTATTTAAAATAAAACATCTACAGCCAAAGGCACGAAAGTATCCAATATTGGGCTTTCGTCCTTTCCAAAGTTCATAGGGGGTTTTCTTGAGTATAGGTCTAACTAGAGCCCTATTAAGAATATAACATGCTGTGTTAACAGCTTCTCCCCAAAAATACTTTGGAAGCCTATGCTCATCCAGCATTGTCCTGGCTATGTCAACCAGAGTTCTGTTCTTCCTTTCCACAACCCCATTTTGCTGAGGAGTTCTAGGAGCAGAAAAATTGTGGTCAATGCCGCTGGCTTCACAGAATTCAACAAACTTTTGGTTCTTGAATTCTCCACCGTTATCACTACGGATATGAGCTAATTTTAGGTCTTTTTCATTTTCAATTTTTCTAACCAAATTTGAAAATGTCTCAAAGGTCTCATCCTTGCTGGTCAGCAAGATAACCCACGTATACCGAGAGAAGTCATCTACAATGACCAAGGAAAATCTTCTTCCACCCAGACTCAGCGGCTGGACTGGACCAAAGAGATCCAAGTGTAGCAACTCTAACGGACGTTTAGTTGAGACAATATTTTTGCTATGAAAAGATTGCTTGGTTTGTTTTCCAGCTTGGCAAGCGTGGCATAACTGATCTTTTTGAAATTTAAGTTCAGGCAGTCCCTCAACCAATTGCTTTCTTGCTAGTTTGGCCAGGAGGTCCATGCTTACATGACCAAGTCTCATGTGCCATAGCCAGGAATTTTCTTCCTTTGATACTAAGCACACAATTTTTGAAAACTTTTTCTCTAAGTCTAGCATAAAGACATTATCTATTCGAGGGGCAGTTAAAATTAACTCATTTGTTTTACCCTCGTATATTTTACATTCAGTAGCATCAAATATAACTTTTCTCCCATTGTCACATAGCTGAGCTACGCTGAGTAAGTTATATTTGAGTCCGCTGAATAGGGAGACAGATTCAATAGTAGGATTACCTCCGATGGTTCCTGACCCTACTATCTTACCCTTCTTGTTGTCTCCAAAACTTACGCTCCCTCCTCGTTTACGCTCAAACGTGATGAACTGAGTTTCATCACCCGTCATATGCCTTGAGCATGCGCTGTCAATATACCACATCTTTGACTTCTCGGCACATCTCAGACTTACCTGCATTGTAACTAGTTACTTTTAGGTACCCAATTCTTTTTGGGTCCTGACTTGTTAGGTGCAACAGGTATAGCATCATATTTTATTTTATGGCGACATACATGGACAGTGTGCCCATTCTTTCCACAGAAGTCACAACTGACCTTCTGTTTAGGATTTTTTACTGACTTGTCAGCACCCCAGTGCTGAGCGTGCCAGCACACCTTAGTGGTGTGTCCTAACTTCCCACAAAAGTCACATTGGACTTTTCGCTGGGGATTCCATCTCTGCCGAGTACCTTGGTACTGAGTTCTCAGAGGAATGTTATTTTTATTTGGAACCTTCAGTTGGTTCTGGATGGTTGTGACGTCCTTCCTCAGTTTCTTTGAAATTGACTGGACTTCAGAGACATACTCATGCATGATCTTCATGTTACCATGAAGAGTCGAATTGTCCTGAAGAAGGAATCTGAGGTCACTCAGTTTGACCTCTTCCACTTCGTCACAGTGCCTGCTGAGTGCTCTAACTTTCTTATTACACTTCTTGACAAGTGTATAGAGATCACTCAGGGCATTAACCATATCATTTCTGAGCTGGGGAAGAGAAATTACCTCATTTGATTGATCTTCATCATCTGATGCGATGGATGGATCAGCATGCTCAGAGACGCATGGCTCAGCAAGTTCGTCAGCCATGAAGCATATCTTCGCTGACTCGGTGGCCTCAGCTTCTGTTGATGAAGACTCATCGCTATCGCGCCAAGTAGCCACCATTGCTTTCTTCCCACTTTTCTTGTCTTTCCTCAGCGTGGGGCAGTTTGACTTAATATGGCCAGTTTGATGGCACTCAAAGCATGTAATGGGCTTTGAACTGTCCTTTCTGTATTTGCTGTCACTTGAGTCAGCCTTATACTTATCAAACTTTCTGTAAGGCTTTTTAGAGTATTTGTCACTCTTCTTGAATAGCCTTTTCATCTTCCTTGTGAACATAGCCATCTCCTCATCGTCAGTTGAACTCCCGTCAGTGGAGTCAGCTTTCATGACAAGTGACTTCTGCTTCTTGTCTTCAGATTTTTCCTTCACCTCAAAGTTTTTCATGGATATCTCATGGGTCAGCAATGAACCGATGAGTTCGTTGTATTTGTAGGTGCTAAAATCCTGAGCTTCCTCAACTGCTGTCTTCTTTGCTTGCTAGTCTTTAGGAAGACTCCTGAGAATCTTTTTGACTTGTTCTTCCTCAGTGAAGATTTTCCCAAGTCTCTTGAGCTCATTAATGATGTTGGTAAACCTTGCATTCATGTCTGAAATGCCCTCATCATTGTTCATCTCGAACAGCTCGTACAGTCTCATCTGCTGATTCACCTTGGATTCTTTTACTTTATTTGTTCCCTCGTAGGTGACTTCCAGCTTTCTCCAGATCTCTTGTGCCGACTCACAACCTGAGATTTTATTATATTCTGCAGCATCGAGCGCACAGTGAAGCATATTGATAGCCGAAGCATGGTTTTGGAGCTTCTTAAGATCATCCTCTGTCCATTTGGCCTCAGCTTTTACAACTGTTTGGCCAGCCATAACCTCGACAGGTACAAATGGGCCTTGGACTATAGATAGCCAGGCACTCATGTTTGTAGCCTGAATGAAGTTCTTCATCCTATTCTTCCAGAAGGTATAGTTTGACCCGAAGAATAGGGGAGGCCTAGTAATGGACAGCCCCTCAGGCAGTATTTGAGTTGTTTGGTTTCCAGGGAGAAACTGAGTGCTGTTTTCGCCCATGGTAGGGATCAGCTCAAGGTTGTTAGACCTTTTAGAGTGAGCTTTTAAGCTCTGATACCACTTGTTGGTCCCTTGTAAGGTTGCAAGTATAGTTCCAAGGGGGGGTTAGGAACTATTTAAACTTTTTCACAATTAGGGCAGACTTCTTTTTCTAAAGAAAAAGGTTTGAACAGCGGCGCTGAGTAAACAGCAAGATACTGGCTTAGTCAACAGGTGACTAGGTCAGTTTCTTAGCTTGAGTCAGGAGATAGCACTTAGAGTCTATTCCTGAGCTCAGACGTTCAACGCGCACAACTCAATTTGACCTCTTTACTTGGTCAGTTTTGATTATTTAAAGCAAGCAATATAAATAAGGAGTTAAAGGTAAGAAATACTTCACTCAGCAGATTTATCCAGGTTCGGCTTCTTCTAAGCCTACGTCCTGTCCCCAGAACACGTTCCGAGATTTCAAATCCTCTACTGAGCTCTTTAAAGGTAGAGCCTCAAACCCTTTACAATATCAGCAATTGAGTATGACAAGAGTACCTTCCTCTATACTTCTACTCAATCCTAATCTCTCGCTGAGTACTTAAAACCGAGTACTCAGCCTCTCCTTTCTATCTCTAGAAATGATAAGTGTTTTGTCCTAATACAAAGATGTGCTAAGACACTTTAGACGATTTAACAATCACTCTAGACTTTTACACAAATATGAGAAATTGTAGTGTAAGATTTGCTTTGCTTCTTGCTTGCAGAACTTGTGTAGAAATTTGGTCAGCGTAACTGCTTAATCAAGTTCTGTGTCTTGTGAAGCTTATGATGGCACTATTTATAGAGACGTCTGGGCGTCGGTCATTTCGAATTTCGAAATAACCGTTGGAGGGAAACGGCTATATGTCGTTGTCATCCTGACTTGCTCAGAGCTCTCGGCCAATCACAATCGTGTATCTTCTGTCCTCGGTCAGCTCAGCAGATGGTCTCTCCTTTTATGGTAAGGTCAACTGGACAGCATACTGTGTCGTCTGAACTTTGCCAAAAGAGGAAACACTTTGTCTGGAAGTTTTCCTTCGCCAGCTGCTGTCTTGTACGTTTGTCGAGACTACTCAGCAGCTTCATCTTGAAGTTGTTCCCGAAGGTCTTCTAGATCCTTCCGTTTGCTGAGTTGCATTTTGTTCAAAACGGCAACGCTTGACATACGCGGGCCGAGTGTACTGAGTTGTTTGACTTGGGCATTGGCTTCCGTAATGGGCTTGGGCCATTTAATCCTTATGTCTTATAACAGTTTTAACTCAACATTGAACAAACACATTAGTATAATAAATTAAAGCATTTAAACTTGGTGTGTTTAGAATATGTATTTTAATTATACTTAAACAATTTTGTCAAACAAAATTATGTGGAAAGGTGTTTCAACACGAACGTCTGAACTATAAACATGAACCATTATTACGAAGGACGGTCCATATTCATCGCACGAATTGATGTCTTCCTTATTGAATTCTGCTTCCTAACTGTCTCTAATGACCTGAAATAACAGTAAACAGTTAAAAAAAGGGGTCAGAGTTTCGATGAACCCTATTCGATGCCTAAGTTAGAATAGTACTTGAGGAAGTACAAAATATACTTGAAAGCAATTGAATATGAGAGAGAATATTATGAATTTCGTACATGTGGTTCTGATTCCCAAGCTATTTATATGCAGTTTAGTTACTTACACAAAGTTTGTGTATCTTTATACGTGGAAGCTCCTTATTGGGTTCAAACCCTACATTTCCTCTTGTTCCGTATTAAGAGGGAGCCGAAAGCATGCCTTTGGGATTCGAGACAGTTACTAGTCCACGTATCCACTTAGGCAGCTCCAAAAAAAGCTTCACTCGCTGCTAAGTCTTTCCATTTTTAATTATTTATGGGCTTAATCAACTTAAACCCAAATGCTAGATTGGGGCCTTATGTTCCCACCTAAGTGTTTCTGGCCCGTTCACTTACCACCATATCATATAGTCTCTGTATAATGGTAATAAGTAGATATTTTTATAACTAAAATAGAAATTTTAACTAATTACAATAGTAAACCTACTTAGTAAATAACCCAATAAAGCAGTAAAACACTCTTGTTACTTATTTATTTTACTTTTTACCCTTGAGCAAATTTTACTTTTGATCCCTCCACTTATTTATTTTAATTTGTTATCCTATGTTAATCTCCCTTTTTGTCACCGTACTTTTTTTCCCGAAAGTTATTATTGATATTTTTTCACTTTATTTGAATTTTAATTATTTAAAAATATTATTATTATTAAATATTATTTTTATGCATATTTTTTAATTAATTTTATTTCAGTTTTTTCTGATTCATAACCTTTTGATTTGAATGGTTATAGGTAATTGATTTAAGTTCTATTTTTTTTGGTAAGAAGGGAAGAAAAAAAACAAACAAACAAAAACCTAACCCGGGATCAGTCTAGGAAGACTGACCCCAATCCTATCCTCAAGAAGAGAAGGTAACAGAAAAGAAGGAGGAACGGAAAGGGTAGAAACACCTAACATCCCCCCATGCCCAGCAGCTGCCAAGCGATCCGCCACGCGGTTTTGCTCCCTATAAATATGGGAGAAGGTAAGAGAATCGAAGGCAGGACGAAGCCTCAAGATGGCTTTAATGAGATTCTGACTCTTAAGACAAACAACATGTCTATCCGAAATCCTGTTGATAGCCTCCAAATTGTCAGACTCCACCGAAAGTCTTTTAACACCCATGCGAATGGCGAGTTTAATGCCAGACAAGATCCCCCAGAGCTCTGCAGTAAAGGAGGAGCCCGTACCTAAGTTATGGGTAAACCCAGCCAGCCAGGCGCCACCAGCATCCCGAAGAACTCCACCAGCAGCAATTCTGCCATTACTAAGGCAGGAGCCATCCGTATTCAACTTGACAACCCCTTCCCTGGGCTTCCTCCAACCAACTAACTGGACCTCTTTAACCGGGGAGGGGTGAATTGATTTAAGTTCTATAGTTACATGTCATTAGTTCATTCATTCATAACATGTAGTTATAAAAATTGATATTAAAAAGAATCCATGACTTTTTAACATGTTGATTCTCAATTATGAATTAAAACAGTCATAAATTAGGAGAACGTCGTTTTCTCTATGTAACAAATACAAACTATAGAAGAATTCAGGATCATTCTTTTCCTTTCCCTTTGTATCCTTTCTGAATTCCTTTCTCTTACCCCTATCCGAATCAAACGAACCCTTAATATATTGTAATTAGGGTTTAAAGTATATTGATTATGAAAACAATCTCTCTTTATTAGGGTTACAAACACATAATCTATAGATACTATAAGAGAAACATATATGAACAAGAATTGTAAAAGATAAAGATGAAACTAGATAAACAGTACTCAATAGACTTGTAATTGGAGTTTATAACTTCTAACTTATTCTCCAAAGATGTTCAAGAACTCAATTGGGAAGCCAAACAATGGTGTCACTATTAACAAAGTGACAAACCGGAGCTCCTCCTGGTTTTTCATCAAGCACTTGGAAAGAATAATGCTTTGGATTCCAAGCTGATGTATCTAAATGACAAACAACAACTGCCTCACCTCTAGACCCATCTTCACCTATCATTGGAACAACATAAACATTTGTATCCCTTATCTTATGACAATAATAAACAGCATATGCATATCTCTCTTTATGGCACACAACATGATTTTTCTCCCCCATCATTTTGATCTGGACTTCGATTTTCTGAGCTTATTCTCTTTATGAGCTTTTATTTGAGCCATTGTTGGATTTTCAGATAAATCAGGAACTTCATAAACATTCTCCACAGCTTCCCATAAATCATGGGCATCGAGGTAGGCTTCCATCTTCACAGCCCACATTTGATAATTGGTTCCGTCAAATAACGGAGGTGACATCGAAGAAGAGAAAGAAAAATCGGAATCCATCTTTTGTGTTTGTGTTTGTCTTTGTGGTTGTGTTTTTTGTTGTATTTTGTTTTTTAGGGTTTTTGAATTTTCACAGATCCCTTTAAATCAATAAAGCTCTGATACCAATTTGATAGAATTGCAGAGATATACGATTGATTTTTGATATGGAAGGGAAGAGCGTTAATTTTATTGAAATACGATGTGCAGTTTTATACTGCTAAAACACAACTACAAGAGAGTAAAAAAAAAGCCTAAAAGGTAGCATAAAAATCTTCCTAAAAATCAGCAAGAAAATCATAACTGATAAACAAGAGAATCAGAACTGATATTGACTATTTCAAATTAAAAATAATCTGCAGCAATAAGTCACAAAAATCAACACAGTCACTAAAGAGAATGGCGACAATGGAAACAATGGTAGCAATCTAAACCTTGAGAATCTTATTGCTGGAACCTCTTCACTGTCAATACTGCTTCACCTTCTTCTGAAGATGCCCAAACTCTTCCTTTTACTTTTCCCACTCCATTAAAAGATGTAGTTGTTTCCAATAAAGAAATGCCTTCTTCTCCTAGGATATTTGGTGACACTCCGAACTCCAAAACGAAGAAATGATAGAAAATATACAAGTATTTTTAATGCATTCTTCTCCTGAAGTTGTCCAAACTATACAAACTTTGCTTGAGGATCAAGGTGAAAGATCTCGAAAGGACTTGCACAGACTAACCTCAAAGCTAAACGATCAAGAAAGTCCTCTAGTATAAAAAGTGACTCTTCTTATTTTGATTCGGATGTGTCTGACACCGAAGAAATGATGCAGATAGAAGAGATGGGCATAGAAAAACTAGTAATTCAGAACTGACGTTTGAGAAGGACTCAAATCCCCCCACATCGAAGGTTCTCACATTGTAAAGAAACGTCATGGACCTAGAAGAACTTGTGACAAAAAAAGTTCAAATCTTACAAAGAGGAGAGAGCTCAAAGAAATGCAAGCCAAAAATACTCCATTCCCCCTAGAGTAAGCACAGAGACTGTTAACCAAGTTACAGACGAAGTGAGCTTGGAGATGCTTGAGACCTTCGTGAAATATGGTCATCTGGAGGTATAGATGATTTATTTTCATAACATTCTTCCTTTATTTTAATACTTTTTAATCCTTCGTCCCTTCGGTTTTGTAGTTATGGCACAAAAATTTTGGTTTCGATAGTTTGCGGATCGATAAACCTTCGTTTTTCTTTTGTGAGATTCGTAACATCGAATCAAGGATTCGGTAGAATCCTTATGAACACCTCTTCGTCTCTTAGGTGATCTAGATTTTTCTGGTTTTGGAGCTTATCTGACAAATGAAGGTGAATGACGGTGTCTTCGGTATGTAGGGCTGATAGACCTCTCCTTTGAGCTTCCCCTAAACACCTTTGGCTGGGATTACTCAGAGAAACCTCTTTTTCTAGGACATGTTTGAGCTACTTGATGTCTAATAGAACAGGCAACTGATCCCTTCCTTTCTCCATACTTGTCAGCATCACTTGCTTCCCTCAATTCCAAACGCATATAACCTCCATTTGCAAAGCATGATCAGTCCAAATGATGTTCATAGATTCTTGAACAGATCCTATATTGTAAATCAATTGTTTCATCAGACCGTCCATGAAGACAGGTTGTTCTAGATCCAATGATCCTAAACAGGCATCAATCCTTCGATTTCGAGTAACGAACATCGACGTTATGGGATGGTTGCTTGAATCCACTAAGCCACGATTATGTGCGGCCGATGAACTTGGAATGTCCATGTATCCACTTAGGCAGCTCCAAAAGAAGCTTCAGTCGCTGCTAACTCTTCTCACTTTTAATTATTTATGGGCTTGATCAACTTAGGTCCAAATGCTAGATTGGGGCCTTATGTTGCCACCTAAGTATTTTTGGTCCGTTCACTTACCACCATATCATATAGTCTCTGTATAATGGTAATAAGTAGATATTTTTATAACTAAAATATAAATTTTAACTAATTACAATAATAAACCTACTCAGTAAATAACCCAATAAAGCAGTAAAACACTCATATATGTTGTTACTTATTTATTTTACTTTTTACCTTTGAGAAAATCTTACTTTTGATCCCTACACTTATTTATTTTAATTTGTTATCCTATGATAATTTCCCTTTTTGTCACCGTACTTTTTTTCCCGAAAATTATTATTGATATTTTTTCACTTTATTTCAATTTTAATTATTTAAAATTATTATTATTATTATTAAATATTATTTTTATACATATTTTTTAATTAATTTTATTTCAGTTTCCTCTGATTTACCACTTTTTGATTTGAATGGTTAGGTAATTGATTTAAGTTCTATAGTTACATGTTAGTTTATTCATGCATAACATGTAGTTATAAAAATTGATATTAAAAAGAATCCACGACTCTTTAACATGTTGGTTCTCACTTATGAATCAAAACAGTCATAAATTAGGAGAACGTCGTTCTCTCTATGTAACAAATACAAACTATAGAAGAATTCAGGGTCATTCTTTTCCTTTCCCTTTGTATCCTTTCTGAATTCCTTTCTCTTACCCCTACCCGAATCAAATGAACCCTTAATATATTGTAATTAGGGTTTAAAGTATATTGATTATGAAAACAATCTCTCTTTATTAGGGTTACAAACACATAATCTATAGATACTATAAGAGAAACATATATGAACAAGAATTGTAAAAGATAAAGATGAAACTAGATAAACAGTACTCAATAGACTTGTAATTGAACTTTATAACTTGTAACTTATTCTCCAAAGATGTTCAAGAACTCAATTGGGAAGCCAAACAATGGTGTCACTATTAACAAAGTGACAAACCGGAGCTCCTCCTGGTTTTTCATTAAGCACTTGGAAAGAATAATGCTTTGGATTCCAATCTGATGTATCTAAATGACAAACCACAACTGCCTCACCTTTAGACCCATCTTCACCAATCATAGGAACCACATAAACATTTGTATCCCTTATCTTATGACAGTAATAAACAGCATATGCATATCTCTCTTTATGGCACACAACATGATTTTTCTCCCCCATCATTTTGATACCCTTTTGGATTGTATAAACTTGTTCCTTGTTCTCTTCCTCTACTTGATTCGACACCGTTTTAACCCGTTTCCCAAGCTTTGAAACCACATAATCAACTAAAGATTCTAATGAAGTTGCACAGTGTTTGTCTTCTCCTTTGATTCCTGGTGCTTCACATTCTTCAATTGTCTGTTTCATGACTTTGGCTTCATTTGAATTTGAATTTATTGAAGTGTAGTTTAGGATTTGTGCTAACTTTGAGGTAGAAAAGGGTATGGATTTGGCTGCTTTGATTGGTAAGAAATTGACTCCGGTTATAGATTTGGTGAAGATAATGTTCATCTTTTTGTAGGGACGAAGATTATTTCGTTGGAAATATACAGTTGTTGCATTGAATATCTGACCCTTTTCAAAAGCTTGGGATTCTGACCAATAACCAGTCCCATATGTTACCCTTTTTCCACGTTCAACTGCAATCAAACTCCCTTTTAAAAAATCACTTGTGATTCCTCCATCTGAACAGGTAGCATAATTAATAATGTAGAATCCTTGCCTTTCCATTCATTGATAATGTGATATATATACACAAGATATATGTGTGAACATGATAATTACAAATCAATTATATTCCTAAATTACAGCAGAAATATCCATATCTAATACACCCCCGTAGTCGAAACGGGAGGTGGTCGAACGTTGAGACTAGAGCGGAAGTCGTCGAAAAGAATTTGTGGTAGACCTTTGGTGAAAATATCTGCAATTTGATGACGAGAAGGAACATGAAGTACCCTAACCTCTCCTTTAGCAACCTTTTCTCGAACAAAATGTATATCCATCTCAATATGCTTGGTACGTTGGTGTTGTACAGGATTACCAGTGAGGTAAACTGCACTCACATTGTCACAATATACCAAGGTGGATTTACTAATAGGGCAATGAAGTTCAAGAAGAAGATTTCTAATCCAGCAAGTTTCAGATACGACATTAGCAACACCACGATACTCTGCTTCAGCACTAGAACGAGATAAAGTGGGTTGCCGCTTAGCAGACCAAGACAGAAGATTGTCACCAAGGAAAACACAATATCCTGAAGTAGAACGTCGAGTGTCAGGACATCCCCCCCAATCTGCATCTGTATAGGAGACCAAGGAATCTAGTGAAGAGGTTGTGAATGTAAGTCCGAACTCCAGGGTTCCTTTAACATATCGAAGAATCCGCTTGATAGCTGCCATATGAGACGTTTTGGGATCGTGCATGAATAAACAGACTTGCTGAACAGCATAACTGATGTCTGGGCGAGTGAGAGTCAAATACTGTAATGCACCAGCTAAACTTCGATACTCAGATGGATCATGATAAGCAGAACCAGATGAAGCACTCAGTTTTTGCTTAGTGTCAACAGGTGTTGTACAGGAATTTGCTGAAGAAAGACCGGCTTTAGAAATGATCTCAGTAGCATACTTCTTTTGAGACAGAAAAAGAGAGCCGGCGCTCCGAGTGACAGATATCCCTAAAAAATAACTCAATGGGCCAAGATCTTTCATAGCAAATTCGGAACTCAATTTGTTGATAATTGACTCTCGTAGAGCAGTGGAAGAAGTAGCTAGAACGATGTCATCCACATATAAGAGTAGATATGCCATCTCTGCTCCCCGACGAAAGACAAACAGTGAATGATCAGATTTACTGTGAGAAAAACCCATGGTAGACAAGAAAGAGGCAAACCGTTGGTACCACGCCCGTGGTGCCTGTTTGAGACCATAAAGAGACTTTTGAAGAAGGCATACATGATCTGGATAGTTGGGATCCCGAAATCCCAGTGGTTGATGCATATAAACAGTCTCATGAAGATCCCCATGAAGAAAAGCATTTTTTACATCCAGCTGATGTAGTGGCCAACCTTTAGAAAGTGCAATACTTAATACAGCTCGAATTGTTGCTGGCTTAACAACTGGACTGAAAGTATCACCACAGTCTACCCCAACAAGTTGATTCGCCCCATTTCCAACAAGTCTTGCTTTGTATCTTTCAAAAGATCCATCTGCATTAAATTTGTGCCTGAGAATCCACCAACTACGAAGAACATTAGCATTAGAAGGACGGGGTACGAGGACCCACGTCTTATTTTCAATAAGAGCCTTATATTCTTCAGTCATGGCTTGTTTCCAATTAGGGTCTTGTAAAGCAAGTGAGGGATTAGAAGGAATAGGAGAAATAGTGGTGGTGTGTAAGTTGAGCTTTCTTTGGGGTTTGAAAATTCCAAGTTTAGCTCGGGTTGTCATAGGGTGAGTCGGTTGGGTTGGGTTGGCGTGTATAGGATCGGGAGAAGGCGGGGAAGTGGGCTGTTGTGGGGAGGTGAGCTGTTGTGGGGAATTTGTGTTTGGGCCGTGTTGAATTGGAGAAGGAAAGGGACTGTCGAGAGGAGAAGGGGGAAGTGCTGGGCTGTTTTGGGAAGATGGGTTGGGACTGTTGGGCCGTGGTGAAACTGGGCTTTGGTTAGGAGTGGACGCATTAGTGGGGAAGGGAATAATGGGTTGGGTTGTTTGTGTAGGTGAGTTGGAAATAGAAGAAATGGGAGGGGAGGCCGAGACATGTTGAGTGGAAAATGGAAATTTGCTTTCATTGAAAATAACGTGACGAGATATAATTATTTTCCGCGCGGAGATGTCGTAACACTTATAGCCTCGATGATTGGATGGATATCCAAGAAACACACATGGAGAGGACCTAGGTTGAAGTTTATTTCTAGAGGAAGAAGGGACAAGTGGGTAACAAAGACAACCGAAAGTGCGTAAGTGAGTATAAGAAGGAGTACGATTGTAGAGAATTTGAGTCGGTGAAAGAAGACTAAGATTTTTGTGAGGGAGAATATTTAAAAGATAGGTCGCATGAGCAAGAGCATGAGGCCAGAAAGAATGAGAGCAAGAAGCATGTGTTAGAAGAGTGCGAATTATATTATTGATTGTTCGAATCGTTCGTTCAGATTTACCGTTTTGGGAGGAAGTATGTGGACATGAAAAACGGAATTGCATACCATTATTGTTAAAAAAATCATGAAAATGACTATTGTTATACTCACCACCATTATCACACTGAAAAGTTTTGATATCTTTTTCAAATTGAGTACGTACGTAATTTCGGAATGTGAGGAACACAGAAAAAACTTGAGATTTATTTGCTAAGGGAAAAGTCCACAGAAAATTAGAATAATCATCTAGGAAAAGAACATAATATCTATAGCCACTAGAACTTAGAACAGGAGATGTCCATATATCACTATGAATAATATCAAACGGCATTGATGACATATTTTTAGAAGCATAAAAAGGCAATTTAATATGTTTCCCAAGCACACAAGAATTGCAAATAGAAAAATCAACATTTTTAGGACAAGAAATAAAATTATTAGTTCGAAGATTGTCTAAAATTTGAGGACCAGGATGGCCCAATCTATTGTGCCAAACTGAAGGAGATAAAACAGAAGCATTTAAAGCATAAGAAGACTCTGAAGAGGAGGATGTGACTGGATATAAATCACCGGTGCTATTACATCTCATAATAGGGATCCCCGTGCGCAAGTCCTTCACAGAGAAACCAACAGGATCAAATTCAACGGACACATTATTATCAATAGCAAATTTCCGCACAGATATAAGGTTTTTGATTAATCTAGGGGCATGTAAAACATTGTTCAATTCTAGGGTTTTGTTGTTTGTTTTTAAGGATGCATTACCAAGACCGATAACAGGAATACAAGTGCCATTACCTACTACGATACTCGTGTTAGGACTCTTATTTAAATAAGATGTGAGTTTACCTCCATCCCCGCTCATGTGAGAAGTGGCGCCGGTGTCCATATGCCAAGGTTCTGCAGGTGGTGTGATTGTCAAGGTGTGCATAGCCGCCTCAATGTTTGTTGGAGTGTAATACTGGGCCAGATGGGCCTGCGGATGGGCTCCCAATATGCCTGGCTGGACTGCAGAAGAATTGTTATTAAAAACAGGCCCGCGAGTTGCACCATGAGTTGCACCATGTGAAGAATTGGGCCAAGAAGGATAAGGACATGGGGGATAGGCCCATTGGGGCGCCTGTCCAGTCCATGGCCCGTACCCCCATGGCTGTTGTAAAGAAACAGCCCCTGACCAGCGAGGACCGCTATTTTGCTGCCATCGTCCGCCTCTGCCCCGTCCGCCTCTGCCACGGCGATAATAACCCCGGCCACCGCGAGCAGCGCCATAATTTTGAGGGAAAGAAGGCCGAACGTGATTTGAATATGGAGGAGCTTGATTCGACGGGGACTGTTGGGTGATAGTAACGGCGGCAATTTCAGATCCGACGGTGGCGGCTGTGCGTTTTTTACAGGCAGATTCTTCCAATAATAACATGGACCTTGCCTTTGTGAAATTGGGCAGAATGTCATTGTGGCGAATTTGTGTTCCGATTGTCTCGTAGGCGTCAGTGAGCCCCGAAATTAATTGAAGAACGAGACGATCGTTGGATACGGCAGCCCCGACGTTGCTTAATTGGTCCGAGAGGGACTTCAAATGTTGGCAGTAGGCAGAGATATCATCAAAATTTTCAAGTCTAGCATTGGACAGTTCTTGTTGTAAATAAAGGGCTCTTGAATTTTTATTATCGGAGAATTGTTGTTCTAGGAGTTTCCAAGCGTCGGCGGCTGTTAAATTTGGTCCGATGATACTGTTGAGAAGGTCTGAAGATATGGTTCCATAAATCCATTGCAACACGATGGCATCAACACGAGACCATAAACCTGGATTCTTTGCTTTCATAACCAAAGAAGAGGTTTCCGATTTATCGTCGGTTTCAGGAAGGATATGATCAAGAACTTGAAAAGCACGGGCATGTGTTTTAAAAAGTTCAGCCCAAGTGGTATAGAGGCCTTTGCCGGATTCGAGAGGATCACGAATAAAGGAGGTAATGTTGATAATGGAGAGGGCCGGATGAGTTGGTGCGGCGGCGGCACCATTGTTTTGTTCATTGTTTGGCATGGTGGCAGTAGAGTTTTTAGGGATGAAGAACGGCAGAATGAGGAAGAGAGAAAGAAGAGATTTGGGTGGGATTAGGGAGAGAAATTTTAGGAGAGAGTTTTTAGGAAAGAAATTAGGCTCATGATACCATAACAATGTAGAATCCTTGCCTTTCCATTCATTGATAATGTGATATATATACACAAGATATATGTGTGAACATGATAATTACAAATCAATTATATTCCTAAATTACAGCAGAAATATCCATATCTAATATATAAGATTAATTAATTTCTACCTAATTAGGTTTAATTTCAAACTAAACCCTTTGGTTACAAAAATTTTACAGATTGGTATCTGTGGTTTTTTTATCACAAACAAAACCCCATTGTTTGTAAAATTTTCATTTTTTATTGACTTTGCCAAATTTACCAATAACAATCTCAAAATGAAAACTTTTAAGAATTAAAATTATTTAGTATCATATTTACTATAGAACTCATATTTTCTATTTTTCAAAATCATCGTTTTCGAGTTTTTTCACTCTAAACATTAATTTTCTCTTTCATAAAAAGCAAGACTTATGTAACTTCAAATCTAAAAAGTTGAAGAACTAAAGTATTTAAAATATCATTTAATTCTGATTCTTATCAGCCAAATTTGACAAAATCAATCCAAAATGAAAATTTTTCAAACTACATGAATTGATTTGTAACAAAAAAAAAACCCGATCTACGAAAACTTGTAACAACGGAATTCAGTTTGATATTAACCCTAATGATTAAAAGTGAATAATGAAGAAAAACATTGACTAACCAATATGTAAGAGTTCTTGGAGAGCTTTTGGCATGGGAGTGTTTGGCAAGTGGGATTTCCAATACACTTGTGCGGGTAAAGAAGCATTACTTCCTGTTAGAACTAGCTGCAATATGTATTAGCATTCATTAAATGCACTAAAATAATTAAATTAAGATGAGAAAATAAAAGACAAAGATATTGTTAATGCTTACAGAGAGTAAAGCAAGGATGGGAATAAGGAAATATTGACGAATTTTCTCCATATTAATTATTTTCTAAACCTACCTGGTATTGAATAGAAATGAAATGGAAGCTATATATATATATATACATAAAGAAGTCAAACTAGTAACTAATGTGTGGTGAGATTAAATCTTATAAAATGCCAAAAAAGGAAACAAAAACAAAAGATTAAAGATTCGTCGCTACTTCGGTAGGTGGGGTGGACTGAAATAGTCAATCAAATCGGCTCTGACTATGACGTGCGACGACTTCAGGGGTAATTTACATTTATGGTCTCTGAATTTTGCATGTACTTTTATTATGGTCCTTCAATGGTGAAATCCAACTATTATAGTTCCTCAATTTTATAATTTACTAATATAATAATCAGTTTCATCCTTCATCAAGATGACCCTAATGATTATTGAACTTGGAAATCAAACATTAATATAACAAACATTTTCACAATTAATTAATCAAGATGATCACTTTAACAACATATATAATTTTTTATTCGATGGAAATTATATTTTAAAAATTTTAGTTGTTCAAATTTTTAGTTTTAAACTTTTTTTTTTGAATTATTTTAATTTCGAAATTATTTAAGTGTTGTGTGACATGAGAAGAAAAAATTCTGAAAATAGTGAATTAAAAAATCTAAAATGATGGTTGTATTTCTAAACTACTTTAATTATTGTATTTTTCTATTTTAAAATTAGCAAAGGTGATTTTGATAATGTCAACAGTAAAAGGAGTCTATATGTTAGCAAAATGTTTATTATAGATTATAATGTTAGATTTTGAAGCTGTGAGTTCATAATGAAAATAATATATAAAGTTTAGGGACCAATAGTGTAATTAACCCAAGATCTGAGAGACAATCGACATGGTTAATATTGAATAACGGGGACAGTGCATGGTTGGACTCTTCCAATGCAATACTAATTAAGAAATTACTGATTAGGTTACATTGTCAAACAATTAGCTTCTTGATGAAGTGAAGCGGGTCTTGAACTATTTGGAGAAAGCGGACCCGAAACTGAGATTTTGAAAATAAAACAGGATCGTTGGAATTTAGCGATTTCAGACCCTAATTTTATTGGATTCGGCCCATTGAATAAAACCCATCGGTCTGTAGACCGATGGCGGACGTGTTTTTTAGCCATCCGAGGTCATTTAGGGCCTCAAAACAGCGTTTTGTGTTTTTATTGCACTTTCAGTTATTTTTCTGTTTTATTGCTTTTCCTTTTAGGTTTCGGATTAGGTTTTATTGGCCGGCCTATAAAGGCTCGACCCCCACCTTATGTAAGGCATTTATTGACTAATAAAATTTCAGAGTTTATTCTCTCTCTTTCCAATTTTCGTTAGTCGTGCGCGATTCAACGATCGTTGAAGGTTTTAAGCATTGTTGTGCGCGAACAACCGTTTAGGACGAAAGTCTGTTTAATTTCGCTGCATCACTTCTTTGTTTGGCTGAACTGAAAATTAAGTATTATTAATAACATCTTAATCATCAGATTACCAAAAAAAAATAAAAATATATCTTAATCATCTGCTTTGTTTTCTTTCTCTTTCCGTAGAAAAATGAGACAGACGGCGAAGCTGGCAATCTTTATAGTAGCAGAGCCATATAAACAAGTTTTGTCCTATATAATTTTTTCTTATTAAAATATCTCTTTATTTCATCTTAGAAATCGGATACAGTAGATGTATAGCTCAAGGACTTAGTAACTAAGTTTTTCTATGTCTTTATTTCAACACCCACCTCTCGAAGTTCTTGGATAATTTGACCAATTCCAACTTGATTAATAAGGAATGTTTTGTAAATATATCGGTCAACTGTGTATTTGTTGAAATATATCTACAAGAAACGAAACCATCGAATAAATTTTCCCTCACAATGTGGCAGTCTCCGCAATATGTTTCAGAGAAAATAGCGTTTGAAGCGGATTCAGAGAAAATAGCGTTTGAAGCAAGTCCGCGAACTAGGGGGGGGGGGCTAGTTGGAGCTGGAACACCAATTAACCTTCAAAATTTGGTTCAAAATACACTTGTCGGAGAATGAAGGAGATAAAGAGAGGTAGATGTATGGATGATAAGGATGGTCCTTACAATATATGGACTTAGACAAAATAAGCAATAAGGATTCCTTTAATATAAAATTTACTAATTAAAATGTAATGATTGCAAAAAAAAATTTTACCAAGAACTTTCAAAAAGAATTACGTCCTCCTGAATGATTTTATCACTATCTATTAGGAAAAAAAAAAAAAAAAAGTTAACTTTCATATATAAATATAACACTAAAAAAATTTATTGGCCCCCCTCCAGCCCTAGATCCTAGGTCGGTGCACCCCAGGCCTATGCTCGGTGCCCGCCCTGATGGATGATAGTTATTAGGTTAGCATCATGTCAATTATCTGATTAGTGTCAAATAAGTTAACCCAAACTCAATTCAAAAAATTGTGTGTCATGATCGTGTCAAGAAAATTTGATTAGTGTCAAGAAAAACATGGACAACAAAGAATATTGAAAAAACATTTAATACGGGAAAACCGCAAAAAACAGAGAATAATGGAAAATCTCAAAATACAAGAAAAACGAGAAAATGCAGAATACTATTTGATAACAACCCAAATTATTCTTGAATAAGGAATAAGGGAAAATTAATATAAATAATGGCAAACCGTTATTCCTTCTAAAAGAGATATTTGTGCATGATTAATGTGGAATTAATGACAATTATTGCAGGATCAATGCAGGGGTGAATATGTAAATAATGAAGAAAATGAATGAGTTTCTAGCATTATGCCACACCACGTGGACCATGGCGAGATACGCCATAACGAGATACGCCCGATGAGAGCGAGTAGTGGAGACCCGCCATAGCTCTCAAGGAGAGCTACATACGCCTTGACGGATCTAAGAATACTAAAAGGCGCCTTTATTACCATCCATGAATGAGAATAAATACAATTAAATGGGAATAAATACAATTAAATGGCAATTAATAGCCATTAAAGGGGAATAAAGACTTGACTATTCGAATACCTCAACTCTGAGGGTTTCAATGCTAAATGCTGGGATTGATGGAGAATTGATAGCAATTAAAGATGAGTAATGACATGACTCTTCACCTGCTTCCCCATTAATGCTGAAGGTTACAGAAACCTATATAAATACCCCAGCTTCCTAGGATCAAATGTACACTTACTGATTCTCTACTTTTGGGCTTACAGTTTATTCTCAGAAATATTACTGACTTTGGCAACGGAGTGTCCCCGGCCGATCCCAACGGCGCCTCACAGGGAAGTGCTCCGATCAAGGATTTTTCCACAAGTTATCACACTATTGTTAGCTGCATTTTCCTATATTCTCCATTTTTCTCGTTTTACAATTTTTTCGTCTTCCACACTTTTTCCGTACGTATTCTCCTATGCCCGGTGCCGGCCCTGATGGATGATAGTTATTAGGTTAGCATCATGTCAATTATCTGATTAGTGTCAAATAAGTTAACCCAAACGAAAAATAGTATTTTTCTATTGTTTTTTTTTCAACAATTGTCGCATTATGACGAAATGCGACAAATTTCGTCACGAATGAACAACAATGCAGGAAAATGGAGAAAAATTGTGGAAAATAGAGGAAATTAAAACGATACTATTATAGATGCAGAAAGAGGTAAGACCAATGAGAAAAGCAGGCGTATAAGAAAAAACATACCATTTCTACGAGAAATTAAACATAATACGTCAATAATATCAAAAATCGCTAACGATTGGTATCAGAAATTGAAGAAGAAGAAGTTAAACGAAGAAGAAGAAGAAGAAACGGATGAAGAAGAAGCAGGAGTAGATCGATCGATCGAATAGAACTAATGATAATTTTATCCAAAGTGGTTGAAAGTATCTAATTTGATAAGATGGAAACAAAGTGAGTTAGATATGTAAATGACCCCTCTTAATTGGACTACATTTATAATTAGCCCTAGTTTATCTCTAAACTTTAGGTAGTTTATCTCTTTAGTTGGGACACTAAAATACAAGCCATTTGCTTCCTACTTGAATAATATTGTGACGGCATTAGATATAAAGATGAAAATAATGATAAGTTGTTTAATCAAATTTTAACAATTAGTCTGCTTACCATAAGCAAACTCCATATAGAGTGATGGAACTAGGAATTTAAATTTAGAGGGATTAATTTTAGCCATGCGATCTAGGCAAAAAGAAAAATTTTGACCTCCAATCCAATACGTTAAAACACCATCATTTTTGTGTGTTCGTTAAAACATTAAAAATATCCAACGTATTTAATTTTCTATTAGTTCAATGCTAGCTTTTAAAAATTATAACATTTTCAGTTTTAAATTTTTTACATTTTTCATAAATTAAAATTTAATTTAAAAATTAAACTAATAAAAAAGACATAATAAAAATGAGTTTAAAAGTGTTATCAAAATAAAGAGTCCATTTAAATTAATTAATAATGGTAATATATTTTTATAATTATTAAAAAATAAAATTAAAATAAATAAAAAGTTTCTAAAATAAAATAAAATTGGTGAGAGTTCTAAGACCTCTAAAATAGAATTATGCATCTTTATCTATCTCATCTATCTTTAAAATTTAAAATAATCCTACATAAAGTTTATATACACTAATATTAGGAGAGGCTACAAGAGGCAAAACAGCGGATACTCAAAGGATGGAGCCGGTGGCCGGGGGCGCTACAGCCCCCGGGTCCTAGGCTGGCTCCGCCCCTGCCTCCAATATAGCTACCTATTGATGTACATGCATCACAATTTTCTACATACTATGCTAATCTGTTAAAACTGATATCATTAACCAATTAACCAAAACGATTTCATTTTCAGAAGTCTTCCTAAGATTAAGTTCTTCCAAACCTGCAGAACTCTTCTAGTTTTTGTAGCCTCTTGCAGCTTTTAGTTTAGCAACCATTTCCTCAAGTACACCAATCCGAGCCTCAAGTGCCAATCCGGGTACCTCACCACTACTATATTCATCAATGTTGCTTACAATCCTAGTTTCAGTCTCAGGTTCCTCTTTCAACTCATTCAATGGTATGCCTATTGCATCATCAGCCTGAGTAATGACTTCAACCGGTTCTATTGCAACATCAGCCTGAATAATGCTTTCGACGGCTTGTCCTATCGAAGCCTGTGGAACCCTTTTCGATCTTGAGATCGAGCTTCTTTTTCTTCTAACAGGATTGAAGATTGTATCCTTAATCCTATCCTCCGAATCTATCCCCATCCGGTTCCACCAATCCGAGTATCTAATAGTAACATCAGGCTTAGAGAAGTGAGATGGAACATACACTTTGGTATCATTAAAAGGCCTAATGTAATTAGACCAAGCAAGATCTGGAAGGACTTCTGTTCTGGCAATATCCGAAGGGATGTCCTGATCCAACCCGAATTGCCTTGCTACTCGATGAGGAAGATATTGCTGAACGCAATCTAGACCAACAAGCTCAGACACTCTCAAGCATAAAGCATAGGCTAATAAATCTAGACCAAAACGCTTCCATTGTCCTTTCTCTTTGTGCAACTTATGGAGGTGCAAACCATGTAAATAAGGTTGCCAAACAAAATCCTCACCTGCTGAATCAAAATCTGATCTCACACACTTAGATTTCCTAACATTTTTCACATTTTTCCAAAGAGCTGATCTGGGGTCATCATTATTGATGACATTTGGATGTGGCTGAAATGCTGGAAATCTCTCCCATGCCCACAATTGAACCAAATGGAGTGGAGAGCAAAGAGTAAGTGCTAATTTATGTGCACTATTTTCATTTTCCTTAAACTCAGTGGCTGCTAAAATTGTGGTTTTTAACAACCCTAAATCCCTATAAATGCTAGCAAGAACAGCAGGAGCAAGAGCAAAAACTTCCCCTTTAGCTAAATGGATTGCAATAGAAAAGATTTGATCTTGAAGTTTTGTACTAGAATCATTAAAAACAAACCTTTCCAACCATAAGGAGAGAAATGCTTCATGCTCTATGTCGCTGCCACTACACATAAACATGGCAATCCATGCTTTCCGATTGCAGAATTCAGTTTTAGCCGCCTTCAATTTCTCCTCAATTTCCTCAAGTTCTTTGCTTTCTTGAGTACCAAAAACAGGGGAACCAAAAACAGAATACCCTCCTAAAACCATTATATCTTCTAATGTAATAGTAGCTTCTGCCCAAGGGAAGATAAATGTGTTGATGTCAAGGCACCATTTTTCAGCAAGGCCAATGATTACATCGTTGTCTCTTTGGAATTTGAAAGTGGAACTGATTATTGCTTCATAAATTCCTGCTCTTTTCCACACAGAATGATATGAATCTTCCAAATGTTGAACCCATGATCCCCATTCGGTTGATATGTTTCTCCATCCTCTTAAAGTGACCTTTACTGGTTTGGTTTTAGAATCAGAAGTGGAAGGTAAAGAGGATGAGAGGAGTTTAGGGTTTTTGGGAAATGAAGGTTTAATTGAAGTATGAGTAGGATTCAAGAAATGGGCCATTTGTTTTCTTTTGGTAGTTGATGATGCCATTAGCTCCTCCCTCTTCTCAGTCAAACTTTTTTCTCCAGTCTCCTCCATTTGTGGGGGTTTAGGGTTTTCTAAATTCCTGCTTGTTTTCTTAGAAAATGAGGAAAAGACGCACCTTTATGCTTTTCCAAAGACAATCAAGAAACTCTCAGAGTCCATGGTTCTCCATCGGAAATGGAATGGTTTACAGATTTCTCGTTGTCCCTCATTTTTTTCCTTTTGTGGTAATTTTTTTCCTTTTGTGGTATATGTTCTTTTGGGTCAAAGCGTGTCTTTGAACATCTCGGAAATGATGAATGCTTGTTGCTACGAGACTCTGGCATATGTCCATTTCCATGGTAAACGTGGCGGAATATCCAAGCTTTCGAAGACAGAGTAGATAGAGACAGAGAAGGGAAGAAAGCACCGCTCATTCGATTTCAACGTCGGATCAAATCTCTTTTCCGTGTTAATTTAGAGATGGGTTAATACACATATTTGCCCTTGTATTTGTCTGTTTTAGTACATATATCCTTATACCAAATAAATTCATAAATATATCCTTATATTTTTCAAATTAGAGCAAAAATGCCCCAATCTAAACAGTAAACTTATTTGGCTAACACCATTAGTCTAGTCATCCCATAATACCAATTAACATATTACACATCATTAAAACTAATTTTAAACCCTAATAAAATTATAATACATGGCACATGGATAGAAAATGTAAAAACCCTAAAACGCATCCACTAGACTATTTCCTTTCTCTTGTTGAAATCCACTATACCTTTGAGCCACAAAGCAGTCGGAATTGGAAAGATTTTGACCTCTGCTTGAGCTACGATCGATGGTTTGAACGATTGAGCGGGAGTGGGAAACAACAGAAAGTAACGATGATTTCTTTTCTGAGATCGGCATAGAACGACGGAAGTGGGTGATTTTTCTTCAGTTCAGACTGTTTCTGTAAGTCACTTTCTCTATTTCTCGGTCTTTCTCATGGGTTTTTTTGGTGGATTTGTTTTGTTTGAAAACAAAGAAGAAAACTCTAAAAGGGAACAAATCCATGGAAAGGCTTGGGTCTCATTTAATTTTGTTTGCTAATCAAGGAAAATTGCTACATTCACGTTTGTTGATATCTGGTCTTTTGTTTGATATTGTTGTGAGGAGCTCCATTTTTTGATTGTATGCAAAGTGCAATTCTTTTGAGTATACCATACAAGTGTTCGATGAAATGCTTGAAAAAGATGTGGCGAGTTGGAATGAGAGAGTCTGAGTTTGAGAGAGTCCAGTTTTAAGAAAGCTCTGGATTGTATGGGAAAATGAGAGAATCTGAGTTTGAACCTCTGTGCAAGAACGAATGAATGCATAATAAACAACAAATATTTATCTTTTATGCTACACATATATGTTTTCAGACTCGAGCTCGAGCTCTTTCAGGGTTTTCTTCTAATTTAATTGTTTTCCGTTTCTTTGTAATCTCAATTTCAAGTTTTACTGATCTCTTTCTTCTTTTGAAGATCTTTTATTTAACGACATCTCCGAATCAATGTGAACAAGCTGCAATTCAGCCGACGACGATTCTTGCCGAGACGACTTGGAAAAAACATTGAGATCATCACTGGGAATTTGTGAACTGGAATGAGAGGAAACATTGGAAGACTGTTTTCTGATGCTGGCTTGTTCAAAATAACCAACATTCTCAGATCTCATTCCATTGTAAGCTTCACCTGCAAAATCCTCCTTAGATTCGCTACTCTCCCTTTTCATGCTTGCTTCACGTAACAGGTCACTCTTCTCCACTGTATATGGGGTATTTCTAGAATGCCTATCTGGCATTCGGAAATCACTCACATGTGGTGGATAATCACCTGCAGAACTACTGCTGGATTTTGAGGATGCAGTCCGAGTAGGTTTACTAGTACCCTTGAGATTGTTAAACATTTCCGTCAATTTCGACAGGTTTCTTGTTCATCTTCGTAGGTTTGCTCATAATGCATCCTAGCATTACTTCTAAAAGCAGTGTTATACACAAGACGACTTGTCCCAGAGAATATATGAGTTGAAGGGAAGTGTAAACTTCTATTGTATTTCAACTCAGGATATGTAAACTTAATCTGTGAGTTGAAATGAGAAAATAAAATTTGTTTTGCATTTTCAGCACTATGCTATCTGTAGTTTGGTATTACTTCAAGAATCCTCATTCAAACTAGGTCCCCATTAAAATTAATTATAATATGCATATACTCATGAAGGGATGTGGTGGACTATTCTGATTGTTGGATGAAACTTTATAAACTATGGTCTCATATTGATGACATTGGCTCTCTTGCTGTCACAGATCAAATGCTGGTAAATGATCCTGGGAAGAGCTTGATTTGGTTTCGACAGTCTTTGCTTCTTCTCCGGTCAGTATTACATCATGCATTTTGATCATTTCGATACTTTTAACTTATGATTCACTCATGAAATATGCCAACTGCTGGAAATATGCCCTGTTTGTTGAAAGTCCAGAAAATCCTTTGATCTAAGGTAGCATACTTTCACTTTCACCATAAGATGTTGCTCTTTTGTATGAAAATATAATATTGGAGGTTAGCTCCTACTTTCACATTTATAATATGTTGACCTATATATCGAATTAAAACAAGATTCTCTGTTGAATAAACAATGCATGTCATTGGTGTCTGATGCTCCTGAATAAACAATGCATGTTATATAGAATGGCTGAAATTGCATGGTTTGATGTTTCAGGTAATTTGGAGAGATGGAAGAAGATAAGGTAATTTCGTCAAAATTTGTGAAGAATTAGATTATTATTGGTTTTAGTAACTATGAAGCAGTCTTCTCAGTTTTGGAATGACTTCTCGGTTTTAATAGCATCTAAAGTTTGTTGTTTTTTTGTTCTTAAAGAAAAAGAAAAAAGTGCATGTTTATCGCTTTCAAGAGTATCATTAAATTTCCTAGTGTCGTTTTAATAACAATGGATGCAATTGGTTTTCACCTTGCAGTTTTTGTCCGGTGGACAAGCGGAAGCAAAAGCAACACCATGTTTAAGACATGGCAAGAAAGTTTTGAGAAGATTGAAGCCGCACAGAAGTAGCTTTTAGTGCATGCCAAGGCAAACTCCCTAGCCCAGCTTAGAAGGTACTATGCTGATGGTGAAAGCGAGGAAGCTAAAAAGGGAATGTTTTCGAAGAGCTATGCCGATTAAGTTTAGAGACTTGAATAGTACTTGTGGAAGAAATTTTTTTCCAGAAAGAGAGATGAAAAGTTTATATTAATTGTTGTTGATGAATTTTTTTTTTTTGTAATGTATTCGAGATCATTTTGATAACAAGTAGAGAAGAAATGGGAATTTTCAATTTTTGATTTCCGATTCTTTTTCATATCAAATATTTATGCGCTATAAAATAAGGATAATATTGAAAAATGTTCAAATTTTTAATTTGTTTTGTCTGTTGTCAGACCCGTCCCTGAGCATGGGCAGGAGGGGGCGCATGCCCAGGGCCCAAGGATGAGAAAGGATTATAATAATATATTAGTATTATTATATACTTTTAAATTATACTTAATTAAATTTAAAAAAAATATACTTGATTGGCATTAGATTCTTTTCAAATTAGTCTTTCCAAATTTAAAACGTTGGCATCAAATTAAATTTTTTAAAAAAATATACTTGATTAAAAACATGGGCATCAGTTACTAAATAGTCTTTCCAAATCCCCTAATTTATTTCAGATTCTTTCTAAATTTTCTAATAAAAATGTTAGACATCAAATCCCTAATTTATCTTAGAGTCTTTTTATAATTATCTCTCTCACCCATCAATTCTAACAAAAATTTATAATTTATCTCTCATTTCTTTAATCACACTCCAATCCCAAAGAATATTAATTTATTAAACAGTATTATTATTTCATCTTCAATTCATCAGCTATATAATCAATTTTGTTCTCTAATCACCTCACTATAAAACTTCCAATTGCTAATAGACTTTTTTTTTGTTACTTAAGAAACTATTAGATTCTGACTTATTTGGACTTCAGAAGCAATTTGGGAAAAATATATCAAAATTTTACAATTTCAAGAACTTAGCCGCTAAACCCCGTTAAGAGATGTGGTTTTCAGATTTTTTGTTTTTCATTTTTATGTTATCATGCTTTGTGTCATAAACAATGCTCGTACACATCATTTTGTATAAGTAATTGGATACTTAAAGCAATATAAAATATTTTTATTAGATCGTTTGTTAAATGGAACAAAAAAAGTATCATTTTTAAGTAATCTTCTTTTATACAATTGACTTTTCTAATTTATTTTTTATTTGCATTTATTTATTAGGGCCTCATTTGGTAATTCGTCCATGGGCCTCTAAAATCTTAGGATCGGCACTGTCTGTTGTTAAAGTAAATCTAAAATTTTAATAAGATAGGATTTTCGTCAGTAAATTCGTCGGTAGGTCTTTTTTAAGGGATAAATTTTGGAAAGGTTAGTACGTAAAATTTCACCGTATAAAATTTCGTCATAAAAATTTCATCGTAAGATTTTCGTCGTAAAAAATTTGTCGTAAAAATTTCGTCGCTAAAGATATCTGACTTGATAATTTTTAATTGAGGTGGCAGGTAAGGTGGAGATGACGTGGAGGCTGAGGTGTTGCACTGTTAGTGCCATCTCACCAGTCTGTTAGATTAAGACATTTTTGCTGCCATTTGAAAAATACGAGGATATATTTATGTGTTTATTTGATATAAGGGTAAATCTGCTAAAACGGACAAATAAAAGGGCAAATATGTGTATTAACCTTTTTACAAATCTATTTTATAAATATCAATACTATAACACAATAAGCTTCTTTTCAAAAAAAAAAAAAAAAAACACAGTAATTAAAAGGTGTTATTATTCACCGTCCTGAATTACTTATCACTGTTCTCTTTTAGACATTTTCATCCTTTTGTTTTTTCATTCAAAAACTTAATATTCTCTTTCTCTCAATCCAAAAATTGGATTTCTGAAAAATGGACCCGAAAAAGCCGAGAAAGTCGAATAACTACAGTTCCTATTTGCATTAATTGAAATTTGTCTCCAAAAACTAACCGATCTAATCAGTATATTATCTAAATTAAATTTATTTCCATAGATAAATAAATAAAAATTAACAGCAAAAAATTCATTGCACGTTTCAATACATCCGATATAGAATTTTTTTCCTATTTCGGGTGCATCTATGGGCATCCCGAAATTTAATTTTTTTTTTTTTTAAAAAAAGTCATCCAAATTGCTCTGGACGGGTGATTCACACCACCTGGCCCAGGCAGAAACGAGTGATCCACCCATTTTGGCCCTAGGGCCGAACGGGTGAACTACCCGTTTAGCACATATTCAACGAGTTTTGTCTCCGAATTCGGAGATGGAACTCGTGTTTTCGATTCGATTTTCAAATAAAAATACTTATCCGATGAATCATTAGTCTTTTTTCTCTACCTTGTTTTAGTCCCGTGAATGTTGTTCAAGTTTTTAAATTTCGAAGAAATTTGAGAGAATTTCAGTTTTTGAGTTTTAAAAATGAAAAGGGAAAAAGTGTCCAAGAGATGATGATGATAAATAATTTAGAGGCGGTGAATAACAATCCACTAATTAAAGTAACCCAATATTTGGGTTAATATATATAGTTGTTTATGACGAATCACAATCCACTAATTAAAGTAACCCAATATTTGGGTTAATATATATAGTTGTTTATGAATTCGTCACACTCGTTTATCTTATAGTTGTTTCTCATCATGACATCATCAAACTTTTCATGACATTGTTTTCGTGTTTGCTTTAATCCGTATAAAAAAAATTTCCAACTTAATGTTTTGGTACTGTTAGTGCTTGCTTTGGTGATTGTTTTAATCCATATGAAAAAAAATAACAATACACTCATGGAATAGTTTGGGACAAGTTAAAAGTGGATAGAGTGGAGAGACAAGTATCTTTTGTTGAATTAGTTTGGGACAAGTTAAAAGTGGATAGAGTGGAGAGACAAGTATCTTTTGTTGAATTTAATCGTATAGCTAAGCAGTGGGAAGATACTTGACTCGACGAAATTCGTGTATAAGATTTGGCAATCCTCGCCAAAGATACATCGACTATGGATTAAATTGCTTTAAAAGATTACCGTAAAATATGCCAATATATTAGGGCTAAGTATGGTTTATGATAGTTTGAGTTATATATTTAATTTGAACTTAGTTTGTGTTACGTAGTTATTTTAGTGTTATGCTATTTTATTTTATTAATTTAGTTTTAATTTATTTGGCACTTTAAAATTTCAATTTTATTTTACTTGACACATTGAATTTAATTTCAATCTTATTTTATTGTAAATATAAATAAATACTATAACCTTCATTAAATTATCATTTAAAATAAATTACATTAAAAATATTGAAAAACATAAAGATAAATTTACATTGAAAATATTGAAAAATATAAAGTTACCATCCTTCTTATTAATCGGCTCGTGACTTGGCGACATATTCATGATTACGATCGCAATTATCATCGTTATATTCATAATACTCTATGTTTCCTAAAGATGTTCCCCAGTAGACTGCTCTGTAAGATAGATCTCTTTACATTGCTTCCTGGTTTCTCTATAATAGTTTGGAAGGTTTTTCTATAGACAATTATTTTTATGCCCTTGCCAGTTTTGATTTATAAGGTAGTTGTTTTTCTACGCACAAGCCCTTTCTGGTCGATAAGATGTGGAACGATTGCAATCCCATTTTTCATAAGTAGAGATTGGAAAAGACTCTTATATCATATCTCATGCAATGATTATGACAATTCTAGAAAGAAGATGAAATGCATGGAATTGCCTAATTTTTAACATTTATTCAATTAATAATAATAATAGATATTTTCTATTCAATTAAATATCAATTATATTATTAATGTAACATAGATTAATTAATTTAAGGTAAAGAAAATAAAATATTAGGTGACATAACTTTTTTTTTTTGACAACCAATGAAGCATATATTAAGAATCAAGAAGAAGCATATTACAAATAAAATCAGGGGTACAGAAAACCACTCATCCCGATGTAAAGGTAAAATACTACTTCTAGCTAACAAATGAGCAACAGAGTTTGAAGAACGACAGACAAATCGAATAGAGCAATTAAAAAGCTCGTTCAATGAAAAATGACAATCATTGGCTAAGACGTTAAAAGGAGATGAAACCTCTAACGGGCGGGCCATAGACTGTACCACGATCAAAGAATCTGATTCAATGATTACATCCTTCCATCCGCGGTCTTTGATCCAACTGAGAGCTTCCCAGACCGATAACGCTTCAATGAACGATGCATCTTGATAATTCTGTAAGATACCATTTTTAGCTGCAACAAACCGGCCCAACTCATCCCGAACGATACACCCAAACCCAGCCACATTCTCGTTCGCAAATGACGCACCATCCACATTTAGTTTTAGAAAGCCTGTTGGAGGACGCTGCCACACCGTCGGGCTTGGCACAGCCAAACAGCCTGAAGGAGAAACCGATGCCTGCGCTTTCCTCCATGCCTGTAGAAAGGAACCGGCCGAATGGTACAGGATCGAGGCGTGTGAATCCTTTCGATTCCACACAATGTCGTTTCTATAGCACCAAATAATCCACCATAAAACCGCTACAAGCTCAACAAGCTCCATCGGTTTAGAGAAGATCCAGTCCCAATAATAAAAAATGTTATGAAATTGGGTTCCCACATCCCTAATAGGAGAGAGAGTCCAAATAGCTCGAGCCATAGAACATTTGAGAAAAATATGATAAGAATCTTCCACCGTCCCATGACAGAGCTCACATAAATCTGAGATAGGAACCCTCCGGGCTTTCAGCGCGACTTTAGAAGGGAAACAGCTAGCAAGAACCCGCCAAAGAAGGTTCTTAACTTTAGGGGGCACTTTAAGATTCCAAACTTTATTCCAAACTGGAGAATCAATGAACCAATTTGTTCCAAATCCAGCCATAAGCTTTCGGTACCCACTTTTAACAGTATAGTTGCCCCGTCGGTCATCCTTCCAGTACCACCCATCATGATCAATTCGATTAGATAAGGGGATACAAAGAATAAGTTCTACATCCCGAGGGACAAAAATGCCCGAAACTAACCCAACATCCCATGACCGCCGACCCTCCTCCATAAGATCAGCCGCCACTTCCACCCCTAAACCATCCAATTTTTCACTTTCAATATATGGAAAATGATCATCAGGGAGCCACGGGTCATCCCAAATCCGAACCTCACCACCCGCCCCTACAAACCTGCGAATACCTGACTTTAACAACTCTTGAGCACCCATAATACTACGCCAGATAAAACTAGGCCCAACAGATAACGATGCATCAAGAAAAGAGCTATTCGGATAATAAAGAGCTTTAAAAACTCGTGCCACAAGAGACTCAGGATTTGAGCTAAGTCGCCAGCCTTGTTTAGCCAGTAGAGCTAAGTTGAAGTTATGCAACTTTCTGAACCCCATTCCACCAAATTTTTTAGGGCAGCACAGCTTATC
The DNA here is from genome assembly GCF_963576675.1 of Euphorbia lathyris. Taxonomy (NCBI): domain Eukaryota; kingdom Viridiplantae; phylum Streptophyta; class Magnoliopsida; order Malpighiales; family Euphorbiaceae; genus Euphorbia; species Euphorbia lathyris. The sequence continues at coordinate 96,551,458 of NC_088911.1, read as the reverse complement.
CCACGATTTCCAGTGTAAACTACCTTTACCTGAATTATCTGATCCCCACCAAAAAGAATTCATCAACTTCTCTAGATCATCACAGATATTCATCGGAAATAGGAAGAGACTCATAGCATAAGTAGGAAGCACCTGCACAACAGATTTGATCATAATCTCCTTTCCTGCCTTTGATAGAAACCTGGCTTTCCAACTCTTTAATCTAGACCGCACCATGTCCTCAGCAAAGCCAAAAACCTGTGACCTATTCCTTCCTATCACCGAAGGTAGACCCAGATACTTATCCGGGAGGGCTACAATGGAAACCCCCAAGATATTACTAGTTTCTGCACACCCACCATCAGGGCAGTTTCGACTGAAAGATATAGAAGATTTTGATAAATTTATTTTCTATCCAGAAGCACACTCATAGTCATTTAGAGCTTGTTTAATTGCTGAAGCTTCTGATCGATTGGCTCCAAAGAAGAAATAACTATCATCAGCGAAGAACAAATGAGAGATTGCTGGTGCTTGGTCCGCAATAACACAACCTTGGATCCGACCCTCTGACTCCAGTCGAGATAAGTAGAGAGAGAGAGACCCTCCGCATAGATAATAAAAAGATATGGTGACAACGGATCCCCTTGACGGTGTCCCCTCTGTGGAACAATAGGGCCCATTACATGCTTCCCATGGACAACCCTATATTTAACCTTTGTAACGCACTGCATTAATAGGTTAACAAAGCTTGATGGGAAACCAAGTTTCAATAACATCTCCTGAAGAAATTTCCATTCCACCCTGTCATATGCTTTAGACATATCAAGCTTAAGAGCAGCCATACAACTTGAAACCCTTCTAGTCCTCTGATGGAGATAATGATTCACCTCAAATGCCAGCATAACATTATCAGTGATTAGTCTGCCAGGGATAAAAGCACTCTAGGATGGAGATATAAGAACATGAAGGACTTGTTGGTCCCTTATAACGTAACAAGTTAGTTCCAATGGGGGGATAGAAACTATTTAAAATTTTAGTACGTTAAGGCTGACTTCTTTCTCTTTAAAAAATGATTACACAGCGTGCTGAGTAAATTAAGACACTAGCTTAGTCAACTGGTGACTAAGTCAGCTTCTTTCTTTGAGTCAGGAGATAGCACTTGAGTCTATTCCTGAACTCAGATACTCAATGTACACAACTCAGCGTGACCTCTTTACCTGGTCAATTTTGTTTAGACAAGCAATATATATATATATATATATATATTAAGGAGTTTAAGGTTAGAAAGATGTTACTCAGCAGATTTATCCAGGTTCGGCCTCTAAGCCTACGTCCTATCCCCGAAACATGTTCCGAGCTTTCGAATTCTCTACTGAGCTCTTTAACGGTAGAGCATCAAACCTTTTACAACTTAGAAGCTGAGTATAACAAGAGTACCTTCCTCTATACCTCTACTCACTCCTAATCTCTCGCTGAGTACTATAACCGAGTACTCAGCCTCTCCTTTCTAATCTCTAGAAATGATAAAGATTTGTCCTAAACAACAATTGCTAAGACACCTTAGATGATTGAATAATCACTCTAGACTTTTACACGAAAGATATAGAATTTGGTGTAAGTATTTGCTTTGCTTTTTCTCACAGAACTTTGAGTAGAATTTTGGTCAGCGTAATGGCTTGATAAAAGTTCTGTGTTCTTGAATGAAGCAACTGAAAGGCCCTATTTATAGAGACGTCTAAGGCATCAGTCATTTCGAATTTCGAAATAACCGTTGGAGGGAAACGGCTTCCTGTCATTGTCACTCAGTTCTGCTCAGTGCTCTTGGCCAATCAGATTCGAGTATCTTCTGTCTTCGGTCAGTGCTGAGCAGCTTTTAGTCAGTCCAGCAGAATGTCTCTCCATTTATGGTAAGGTCAACTAGACAGCTTTCTGTGTCTTCTGAACTTTACCCAAAGTAGAAATACTTTGTCTGGAAGTTGTTCTTGCTCAGCTGTTGTCTTGTACTCTTTGTCGATACAACTCAACAGCTTCGTTCCGAAATTGTTCAATGAAGGTCTTCTCGATCCTTCTCTCGCTGAGCTGCGGTTTGTACACAACGGCAGCGTTTTGCACACGCGGGCCGAGTGGTCTTGATCCGTTTGACTTGGGCTTTGACTTCCGTATTGGGCTTTAAGCCTTTTAGTCTTTATGTCTTATAAACAATTTAACTCAACATTGAAAAAATACATTAGTGTAATAAATCAAAGCATTTAAACTTAGTGTGTTTAGAATATATTTAATTTTACTTAAATAATTTTGTCAAATCAAAATCATGTGGAAAGGTGTTTCAACAAACTCCCCCATTTTGATGTTGGCAAAACTATTCAGCGAGGAACTCAGAGTTGAGCTCCCCCATGATAGTTGACCTAATATTACTTAGCAAACTCCCCCGTCAGGGTTGAGCTACTGACTTAGTTTTACTCTACACTTTTTAAGGTTTAATTGAGTAAGTCTAAGATCAGTTTTTAGATATAGGTCAGCTAATGGAATATATTCTATTTTACTCAGTGTTAAGCGGAAGATTTATCATTCAGAGAGCGCTGAGTATTTTATAGTTCAATGGGTCTTATGAGACAGTGTTTAATAAGCATACACGATAATGTCAAATATTTTATCAGCATATCATCAACAAGTATTATAAACAGTAAACACAGTTGATGTATTAGAAGATACATAATGACATAATACTCAGCATCATATAAAATAACTCAAGGTTGGATAAAAGATGCAAGTATTCTATTGAAATAAAGTAGTCAGCATATACAGCAAAAAAGATAAGCAAAAAGTGTTGGGAAAATAGGCTAAAGTATAGCAGCGGAAATATAAAATTTTTAACCTATTTCCATTTAACCACAAGATCCGTTAACCGTTATTTCATATAAAGAAGGATAAGAAGAAATACCTTTTAGAAGTTCTATCTACCGCTGCAAACGAAGTGCCCACAACTTCAAAGGAGATAGAAAATGTCTACCAATCTACCCCTATCCGAAACAGACCTTCCAGACCTCCGAACGACAATCCCTTCAGTGGAAACGTGGAATAATATGTCTAGAAGCTCCTGTCCAAAAATTGCGACGATCCGACGGTTCAATCTCCGAGAATCCGCGAAATCGTGAACTGGCCTGATGTAGGAGTAGTAAAACGAATTTCTCCCTTTTGTTTGTTTTTCTTCTTCGAGTTCCCAAACACGAAATAAAACACGGGAAGATTAATTTAGTATCAACCGTTGAATAGCAACCAAAGTAGATTACCTCTAATTAATCAACACAAGATCAAGGATAAAAGAAATAGATGAAAATCAATTGATCAAACGAAGCCGTAGAGAAATCTTATCCTCGAACTAGGGGTGTCGAATTTTCTCTCTCTTGGACTAGGTGAATTTCGAAAATCACAAGTAGGGTATGGCTTGCTTGGATTTCAAAAATCTCAAAGGAAGGGGTATTTATAATCTCTTGTATCTAATCCTTAGTTAGATAGAATTAGGTTACTGAATAGGAATTCCATTCCGAATAGAATTCCTAATTATTATCTCACTGTATATCTAAAATAACTCAAGATTGGATAAAAGATGCAAGTATTCTATTGAAATAGAGTAGTCAGCATATACAGCAAAAAAGATAAGCAAAAAGTGTTGGGAAAATAGGCTAAAGTATAGCAGCGGAAATATAAAAATTTTAACTTATTTCCATTTAACCACAAGATCCGTTAACCGTTATTTCATATAAAGAAGGATAAGAAGAAATACCTTTTAGAAGTTCTATCTACCGTTGCAAACGAAGTGCCCACAACTTCAAAAGAGATAGAAACTGTCTACCAATCTTCTCCTATCCGAAACAGACCTTTCAGACCTCCGAACGACAATCCCTTCGATGGAAACGTGGAAGAATATGTCTAGAAGCTCCTGTCCAAACATCGCGATGATCCGACGGTTCAATCTCCGGGAATCCGCGAAATCGTGAACTGACCTGATGTAGGAGTAGTAAAATGAATTTCTCCCTTTTGTTTGTTTTTCTTCTTCGAGTTCCCAAACACGAAATAAAACACGGGAAGATTAATTTAGTATCAACCGTTGAATAGCAACCAAAGTAGATTGCCTCTAATTAATCAACACAAGATCAAGGATAAAAGAAATAGATGAAAATCAATTGATCAAACGAAGCCGTAGAGAAATCTCGTCCTCGAACTAGGGGTGTCGAATTTTCTCTCTCTTGGACTAGGTGAATTTCGAAAATCACAAGTAGGGTATGGCTTGCTTGGATTTCGAAAATCTCAAGGGAAGGGGTATTTATAATCTCTTGTATCTAATCCCTAGTTAGATAGAATTAGGTTACTGAATAGGAATTCCATTCGGAATAAAATTCCTAATTATTATCTTACTAGATATCTAATATATTAAGGATAATAATAATAACCTTATTGGATAATAATAGGAGTATATTAATCTAATTAAAACTCCTAACTTAATTATCTCTTAATTAATTTAATTCATATTTCTAATCTAATTAGGATTAACAAAATCAAATTAATTATTCATGTATATCACTACATGAATTTCGACCCCCTTATGTCCATGGGCCTTATTGGGCTCAATTGGGCTTCTATCAATTAATTAACATCTATCTCTCGTTTAGGTTCCAAGTCTTATGTGTGATCCATTAGGTTCTTATTGCTTCTAGCCGTATGCAACGTTATTAAATTAATTTTCAAAAAATTATATTTAATCTTTGCATAACGGAATGATGTACAGAGTATGTGATTAGCAAGTCCGTAATCATTCCCCCAGAGCTATAAGAAGACAGGTTGATTCTGTCGTTAACCTTTCCGTATTAGTTACAGTATAATTCGATCCTTTATCAACTACATCCTTGAACTGAATCTTATGACTATGGGTGATGTCAAGTCACATATAGCGAGACGTTCGTTTTACTTGTACAGGTCGAGTCAACTCAAAAAGATAGGTTAAGTGAAATCTGTATTTCTTACTCTTAAGCTATCACCTTGCAAGGATTTAGAGTCGAGTCTTCCACAAGCGATCCATGGATGTATCTCCCATTTATCGGGAGTGATAAATGCTCAATCCAATATATAACGACTCCGCAATTACTTCCTGTGATACCCAACGTCTACTGTTCACACCCCAGAGTCATCTCTGCTAAGGATCGTGTTACACCAGAGTCAAAGCATCACATTCCGTAATCCAAAATACCAATTAATATTCCTTTGAGTCTGAGGATTAGTTATACCTATTAATACCAATGAGATGAACATGTGACAAGGATGAATCTACCTATCCTGTTATCTCAAATCGGATCCCCAATCCTAATGAACAACGTTTCATCGGATCTATGTAACTGTCCAGATATCTGTATATATGAAGCTTGTGAGATCAGCTTTCTGTCGGACAGAAGACATTGTTACATACAAGTCTCAACAGTGATATGTCAATCCCAAACATATCACTTGACTTGGGGTGGTTTTAAGTTTATCAGTTTACTATAAAGTTTTGTCTCACTTCATGCTTGTATGAACACTTTATAATCACTTTAAATAAACTTACGGATTTCCTTTTATTAAACTTTATTTAGTGCTTAAAAGGGATTGCCTTTATATAGTTATAAAACATATATCTCATTAAACAAATGATATAAAGAACAATTCATTTACATTAAGTTTGTATCCTAGAACAATTGTCTATAGGACACTAAACCCCAACATACTCCCACTTGGACTAAAGCCAATTGTTTCTAAAACTTATCCCAGTAGAAGTTAAATGACGATCATGTATTCTCTGGGTTAAAGGCTTTGTCAACGGATCTGCAACGTTGTCCTCTGTAGGTACTCTTTCTATTCTCACATCTCCTCTAGCCACAATCTCTCTAATGATGTGGTATCGCTTAAGGTAATGCTTGGATGCATTATGAGACCGTGGTTCTTTTGTTTGCGCAATGGCTCCATTGTTATCACAGTACAGTGTAATGGGATTGACAATGTTAGGCACCACACCTAGTTCTGTAATGAACTTTCTAATCCAAACCGCTTCCTTTGCTGCTTCCGTAGCTGCGATATACTCTGACTCGGTCGTAGAGAAAGCTACGCTTCCCTGCTTGGAACTCTTCCAACTGACCGCGCCCCCATTCAAGATAAACAGGTATCCTGATTGGGATTTATAATCATTCTCATTTGTGAGATGACTTGCGTCCGAAAATCCTTCTATTTTCAGATCACCTTCTCCGTACACTAGGAACATATCTTTAGTTCTTCTCAAGTACTTAAGAATGTTCTTGACGGCAATCCAATGCTCGTCTCCCGGATTCCCTTGGTAACGACTCGTTACAGATAACGCGAACGCTACATCAGGTCTAGTGCATAGCATGCATACATAATCGAACCGATTGCGCTGGCGTACGGGACTACAGCCATGCGTCATTTATCATCATCGGTTTTAGGACATTGATGATTGTTTAACTTTACTCCATGTAACATGGGTAAGTTACCTCGTTTCGATTCAAGCATGCTAAACCGATTTAGCACCTTTTCAATGTATGTAGCCTGTGAAAGACCAAGCAGTCTTCTCGATCTATCTCTATAGATCTTTATACCAAGTATATAAGCTGCTTCACCAAGGTCTTTCATTGAGAAGTTACCAGATAACCATACTTTCACTGACTGTAAGAGAGCAACGTCATTTCCCATTAATAATATATCGTCCACATATAGTATGAGAAATGCTATAGAGCTCCCACTTGCTTTCTTGTAAATGCAAGCTTCTTCGCAATTTTGTTCAAAACCAAATTGTTTTATGGTTTCGTCAAAATGCTTATTCCAGCTTCTAGATGCTTGCTTGAGTCCATAAATGGATCTCTGAAGTTTGCAAACTTTATTTGCATCCTTCGATATGAAACCTTCAGGCTGCATCATATATACATCCTCAAGCAGGTTTCCGTTTAAGAAAGCTGTTTTCACATCCATTTGCCAAATCTCATAATCATAGTGAGCGGCAATTGCAAGCATGATTCTGATTGATTTGGACATAGCCACAGGAGAGAAAGTTTCGTCATAATCAATTCCTTGCTTCTAACGATATCCTTTCGCTACTAACCTAGCTTTGTAGGTGCTAACCTTTCCATCCATGTCTGTCTTCTTTTTGAAGATCCACCTGCACCCAATGGGTATTATCCCTTCGGGTGGATCAACCAAAGTCCACACTTGGTTAGTATACATGGAATCCATTTCAGAATCCATGGCCTCAAGCCATGCTTTAGAATTTGGACTAGTAAGAGCCTCTTCCTAGTTTTCGGGTTCGTCGTCTAACACGGGAACCTCATTATCATCTCCCACTAGAAAACCATATCTAACTGGGAGTTCACGAACTCTTTGTGATCTACGAATAGGTAGCACTGGAGTCTCATCTAATGGGACTCCTTCGGGTACCTCAACCGCCTCTGTTGTTTCAGTCGGTGTTTCTTCTTCTTGAACTTCGTCAAGTTCAATCATGCTTCCCTTTTGTGTTTCTTCGAGAAACTCTTTCTCTAAGAAGGTTGCGTGCTTGGATACGATTACTTTCTGATCATCTGGATGATAGAAGTAATATCCCATAGTTTCCTTAGGGTATCCAATGAAGAAACATTTATCAGATTTCGAATCTAGTTTGTCGGACGCAATGCGTTTGACAAAGGCTGAACAACCCCATACTCTCATAAATGAAAACACGGGTTTCCTACCAACGAACAATTCATATGGTGTGGAACTAGCGGATTTAGTTGGTACTCGATTTAGGGCGAAGAGGGCAGTTTCTAAGGCATAGCCCCAGAACGTCTTTGGAAGTAAGGCCATGCTCATCATGGATCGTACCATATCTAATAGGGTACGGTTTCTCCTCTCGGACACACCATTGTGTTGTGGTGTATAGGGAGGTGTCCATTGTGAGCATATCCCACATTCAGTTAGATAATTCAGAAAATCATCTGAAAGATATTCGCCACATCGATCAGATCGAAGCGTCTTTATTTTCTTTCCTAATTGATTTTCTACTTCATTCTTGAAGCATTTGAATTTCTCAAAAGCTTCTGACTTGTGCTTCATCAAGTAGATGTAACCATATCGGGTATGGTCATCTATGAAGCTTATGAAGAATCTGAATCCTCCCCTTGCTTGGACTGACATAGGACCACATACATCTGAATGAATGAGTCCTAGAGTGTCTGATACACGCTCACCTTTATTGCTAAAGGGTGTCTTTGTCATTTTACCTTTTAAACATGATTCGCATGTTTCCAATGATTCGGGATCGATTGGATCTATAAGCCCATCTGAATGTATCTTTAGCATGCATCTCTTGTTTATATGGCCTAAACGACAATGCCACAAGTAAGTTGAATTATCTAGCTTATGCCTTTTGGTATCAATTGCAAAAACAGGAATTTTGTCATCTAACACATAAATCCCATTTTGTGATATTCCTGAAAAATAAAAGATCGAATCTTTAAAAATTGCAACTCTTGTCTTTTATTGAAATATGAAAAGCCGTCGTCAAAAAGGCGGCTAATAGAAATAATATTTCTAGATATTCCTGGAATATCCTCAGGCTGCATCCGATATCAAGTACCAAAAGATTCAGACTGTGAAATTTCAATATAAAACATACCAGATGTTGAAGTCCCAGCTTCTTCCCCTTTTGAGGAAGGCTAGGTACACCAACAGTTTCTTTTCCAATGCCCGTCTTTACCACAGAAGTGGCACTCTCCTTTAGGCTTCTTCACTTCCTTTCCCTTAGCTTTATAGGGCACGGCTTTCTTACCTTTCTTGGGATAATTAGGATTGGGATAGCTCCCTTTCCTTTTCTTTGATCCCTCAATGACAAGAGCCGGTATGGCTTTGTCTTTCTTCATATTGGGCTCAACTGACTTGAGCATATTTGCAAGCTCTTCAAGAGAGGTTTGCAAGTCATTCATCCGATGGTTCATAATGAACTGTGAATAACTTTCTGGGAGGGATTGAAGAATTAAGTCTATACTTAATTCGTTATCCATCGCAAATCCAATACTAGAAAGTTTGGTAATGTAGCCAATCATCTTGACACAATGTGTAATGACAGATGTGCCCTCTTGCATCCTACTATGATATAGCAACTTGGATATCTCGTAGCGTTCGCACCTGGTTTGTTTCCCAAACAATTCCTTTAGGTGCATGATGATGGAATAGGTATCCATTTCCTCATGTTGCCTTTGTAATTCCGGTGTCATCGATGCAAGTATGATGCATTCGGCATGATCATCATCAGCCTTATGCTTCTGGTAAGCATCAATTTCCTCAATGGGAGCATCATCAGCAGGGAGAGGGGGTATCGATGTATCAAGTACATACCCTATTTTATCGAACTTCAAAACAATTTTGAGGTTACGAAACCAGTCGGTGAAGTTTGAACCATTCAATTTGTTATCGGTAAGAATGTTTTGCAGATTGGTTTTAGTCATGATTATAAGAGTGGGTTTAATTAAACCTGAGAGTGAGAAAGAGTAAACGTATGTCATTCATTTGCTTAAAGTATATCAATCTAAAATTATAGGCCTTTTAGTATATTTTAGATTGCTCCCACTATTTTGCCAAATTAATAGCCCTCCATATTAATTCGAAGAATTTCACAAATCCTTTAGTGAGCTAGGATCCTAACTCCTGAGATTTCGCCTTGACTTTACTCAACAAGCTAGTCTCATTCATTAGGTAGATTCATGTAATCAATCACATCTTTAATGTGATTCCTAGGTTATTGGGTTACTAACCACATTAGTAACTAATATGCTATTCATATTAATCCCAACCGTCTTGCCCATTAGTTTATGACAACATGAGTTTACTCATCCAATTATCATAATCTAATTTAAGTATTACCCCATATTCATGAAAAATGATTTTCGATAATTCAGGTGTTACCGAAAGGACCCCGAGCTTGAGTTTACTCAACAACCCAAAGGCCCTCAGCACTGCCGGCTGAATTATAATATTAGGGAGGGGCAACCGATTTTAATAACTTGTTTATTTACTTAACTTTTTAATGGGGGATTTTATTTTAGGTCTCATAATCTAACTTAGTCTTGATTTGCTTTAGCATACATCAGACACATACATTCACATACATTGGCGTTATGGACATATCATCTAAATTATTCCGTCGAGCCAGAGACGGAATAAAAGGGCAAACCTAAGGAAATACTAACTATTACATATTTCTCTTTAGGTCCTCCGTCTTCTCCATGACGCCTTGAAATTACATATTAATTTCTATACTACTAAAGAAAACTTCAATTGAATTGAAGGGAATCAGATGAGAGGAGAAATTACAATAGATAGTAGAAAGGCAGGACTCACATGCCCTATTTCAAAAATACCAAAAGACTAAAGAGGGTCCAAATATGTCCATAACTCCAAACATGCATAGACTCAATTAAATAAATTTAATTGGTTGATTACATAACTATCTTATGTAATATTTATGTTAATCACATTAACTTATCAATTAACTTTCATACAATTTTACTTCTAATAGTTTTCGTATCTTTTATATTAATCTTTAGATTAATATAACTATACAAAACTTTAATTATGCACGTCCCAATTATTTTGATTTTAATTCATTTAACATTTTAATTTACAAATTGGTAAAACAAACTTTTAAACAAATTTTCATTCGATAATCAAAACAGAAAACTATCAATTTCTGAAACATATATATTTAAATATAAAAACGATTTTAAATATATATATATATATATATATATATCAGTTCTAAAACGGTTTTAAAACGATTTTCAGAAAATAGGAAAAACTACTATAGATTTCCGTTTTATCTTTAGAATTAATAAAACTGATTTTATCAATCTAACTATAAAACTAGTAGATTTCGTTATAATGATTATCAACCAAAATAATTAGGAACATACGCATAATCTCTTTTAATTAACAATTAATTAAAACTTATTTATCTTTAGAATCAATTAATCAAAATAAGTTGTTAATTAATCCTAACTATAAATATTTATTCAATCCTATTGAAAAACTTCTAAATTTTCATATATGAAATAACGGATTTAACGATGGCTCTGATACCACTGTTGGGAAAATAGGCTAAAGTATAGCATCGGAAATATAAAAATTTTAACCTATTTCCATTTAACCACAAGATCCGTTAACCGTTATTTCATATAAAGAAGGATAAGAAGAAATACCTTTTAGAAGTTCTATCTACCGTTGCAAACGAAGTGCCCACAACTTCAAAAGAGATAGAAACTGTCTACCAATCTGCCCCTATCCGAAACAGACCTTCCAGACCTCCGAACGACAACCCTTCGGTGGAAACGTGGAAGAATATGTCTAGAAGCTCCTGTCCAAATATTGCGACGATCCGACGGTTCAATTTCCGGGAATCCGCGAATTCGTGAATTGACCTGATGTAGGAGTAGTAAAACGAATTTCTCCCTTTTGTTTGTTTTTCTTCTTCGAGTTCCCAAACACGAAATAAAACACGGAAAGATTAATTTAGTATCAACCGTTGAATAGAAACCAAAGTAGATTGCCTATAATTAATCAACACAAGATCAAGGATAAAAGAAACAGATGAAAATCAATTGATCAAACGAAGCCGTAGAGAAATCTCGTCCTCGAACTAGGGGTGTCGAATTTTCTCTCTCTTGGACTAGGTGAATTTCGAAAATCACAAGTAGGGTATGGCTTGCTTGGATTTCAAAAATCTCAAGGGAAGGGGTATTTATAATCTCTTGTATCTAATCCCTAGCTAGATAGAATTAGGTTACTGAATAGGAATTCCATTCGGAATAGAATTCCTATTTATTATCTCACTATATATCTAATATATTAAGGATAATAATAATAACCTTATTGGATAATAATAGGAATATATTAATCTAATTAAAACTCCTAACTTAATTATCTCTTAATTAATTTAATTCATATTCCTAATCTAATTAGGATTAACAAAATCAAATTAATTATTCATGTATATCACTACATGAATTTCGACCCCCTTATGTCCATGGGCCTTATTAGGCTCAATTGGGCTTCTATCAATTAATTAACATCTATCTCTCTTTTAGGTTCCAAGTCTTATGTGTGATCCATTAGGTTCTTATTGCTTCTAGCCGTATGCAACGTTATTAAATTAATTTTCAAAGAATTATATTTAATCTTTGCATAACGGAATGATGTACAGAGTATGTTATTAGCAAGTCCGTAATCATTCCCCTAGAGCTATAAGAAGACATGTTGATTTTGTCGTTAACCTTTCCGTATTAGTTACAGTATAATTCGATCCTTTATCAACTACATCCTTGAACTGAATCTTATGACTATGGGTGATGTCAAGTCACATATAGCGAGACGTTCGTTTTACTTGTACAGGCCGAGTCAACTCAAAAAGAGAGATTAAGTGAAATCTGTATTTCTTACTCTTAAGCTATCACCTTGCAAGGATTTAGAGTCGAGTCTTCCACAAGCGATCCATGGATGTATCTCCCATTTATCGGGAGTGATAAATGCTCAATCCAATATATAACGACTCCGCAATTACTTCCTGTGATACCCAACGTCTACTGTTCACACCCCAGAGTCATCTCTGTTAAGGATCGTGTTACACCAGAGTCAAAGCATCACATTCCGTAATCCAAAATACCAATTAATATTCCTTTGAGTCTGAGGATTAGTTATACCTATTAATACCAATGAGATGAACAGGTGACAAGGATGAATCTACCCATCCTGTTATCTCAAATCGGATCCCCAATCCTAATGAACAACGTTTCATCGGATCTATGTAACTGTCCAGATATCTGTATATATGAAGCTTGTGAGATCAGCTTTCTGTCGGACAGAAGACATTGTTATATACAAGTCTGAACAGTGATATGTCAATCCCAAACATATCACTTGACTTGGGGTGGTTTTAAGTTTATCAGTTTACTATAAAGTTTTGTCTCACTTCATGCTTGTATGAACACTTTATAATCACTTTAAATAAACTTACGGATTTCCTTTTATTAAACTTTATTTAGTGCTTAAAAGGGATTGCCTTTATATAGTTATAAAACATATATCTCATTAAACAAATGATATAAAGAACAATTCATTTACATTAAGTTTGTATCCTAGAACAATTGTCTATAGGACACTAAACCCCAACAAAAAGAAACATAGAGACTACAAGGTAAAGGAAAAGACTGTGTTAGCCTATTTCTATTTCTTCTTCTTATGCTTAGACTGACTACTTCTAGTAGCCTCTTGCTGAGTTCTAGCTTGTTCTTTCTCCCCCGTTTTGTCAGCATCGGGAGGAGGAGGAATTCTGAAGGAGTCGGTTAAGGCCGCGTTGGTCAGTACGGCGGACAGCTCCTTAAGCTTGTCGGCACTTTCATTGATGTCGTCCAAGACAACAACGCCTTCATCCAATACCTCTTTAGGTATACCGAGTTCAGCTGCGCTGAGCATGCTCAGTATGTAGGCTTGAGATTTACCCACCCAAGTAATTGTATCAGACAGTGTAGCAAAAACTTGATGAAAGATTTTCAACAAGGTTGAGTCGTAATATTGACGCTGGATATTGTTATGATGCACATGGGTGAAAGTCTTTTGGGTAGTGACCAGTATTTCATTCTGCTTCAATTGGTCTGTGTCCATCTCTTGCTTATTCAAGTTCAGCAAACGAACTGCTTCGCTAATTTGCTCCACTGAGCATTGAGAGTAAGAAGCCAGCTGATCATTGGTCTTGTTTTGCTCAGTGTGAAGCTGGGCAAATAGCATCTTAACTTCAGCAGAAGTGTCATATTGAGTGTTTGAAGTTGACAAGGTCTGATATTGCTCTTGAAAAGTGTTGAGATGTTGAGCCATTGTCTGTTGAATCTCAGTCAGCTTCGTTATTGAGTCCTGCTTGGGCTGTTGTGTTTGAATAGAGATCATAACACTTAGCAGATCCTTCAGTCCTTTAACTTCATTTAAAAGCTGAGTGACTTGGGACAGCTGAGTTGACTCATTGTTAGTAGACCCAACAGTAGGTTCAGCATTTTGATGAAGATCATTGATTAAGGACTGCACCGAGTTGATGAGTTGGCTACCAGATTCGGTGGTATGCAGATAGCTGAGTGATCCTTCAGCAGGTTGCTGAGTTTCCTCAGTGTGACCAGTTGATGGAGGAGTAGGATTTTTCTCAGGGATGACATGGTCAGTGACTGGAAGGGGGTTGTCAATTTGCATTTGGTTTTCTTGTAGATATGATTGATCGGCAGGAATGATTGTTGATGCAGAGGTAGGCTGAATGGGTTCAGTGTTGACAGGGGCAGGAATTTCCTTAGTCAGCACAGTGCTTGGAGCATCAGTATTGGCGAGAACTTGCTCGGTTTGGCTTGAAGGGTTGGCAGAAGCATTCAAGTCGGCTTGTTCCTGTTGTGAAGAAACAGAGGCTTGCTTTTCAAGAGAAACTGGTCGAGAAGAAGAAGTTTGTTTATTGAAAAACTTTAGCTTAAGTGTAGAAGGGTCTTTGGTCGGCTTCAGGACAGGAAGGTCAATGACAGTTGTCTGACTTGCCTTTACTAGTCTCCTTCTTCGAGGAGGTGCAGTGTCAGCTGGGATTGACTCTACTGAGTGAGGAGGAGAAGTCTCTTCTTGTTCAGCATTGAGCTGGTCAGTTTGTTCTTGTTCTTCTTCTGCAGCCAACTCAGTATTAGTTGGGTCAGCAGCTTCCTCTTCACTAACTGTCTCCTTAGTGTCATCCTGACCACTTTCTTCTTCTTCTTCTTCTTCTTCTTCTGCTTCCTCATCATCCTGATCTTCGTTATCTAATTCTTCTTCCACCTGAGTGATGAAGTGATCATCCAGTTGTACATCGTCTTCTTGATGCTCAGTTTCAGTTCCCTGACATTGTGTGAAGTGAGAGTCACTAGGATTAATGAAGTCAGTGGGGATAGCATCAATAGGGGTCAGCTTTGAAGACTTCTTCTTTTTCAAAGGTTGCTCATCAGCATCCGTTCTTTCTTCTGTATCAGGCTTATCTTGCCTGCTTCTCTTCTGAGCTGACATAGGTCTCTCCTGACCATTTTGAGCAGCTGACTTCAGCTTCTTGGCCGGCGACTCAGCATATTTCGAAGGAGTCCCACCAGCTTTCCTTTTGCGGGCAGCTGGAGCCTTTGTTCTTTTGCCCTTCTTTGGGACAGTCTCCTCAGCAGGCTGATCACCACCTTTGGCTTTCTTAACCGGTTGGTCAAACTTCAAGGCACGCAGCGCAGCAGCTGTTATCTCAGAGCCTTGGGCCTCAGTTTCCTCGAATAGGTCAATCTGATGGTCTATGAGGATTCTGGTTATGAGTGAGCCCAGCCTAAGAGTTCCAGTGCTCCTTTGGAAGCCAGCAATTAAGAAAACTGGCATATTGATGGGCTTGTAGGTCAGCATATGCCATATGAAGTGTTGAAACACCTTTCCACATAATTTTGATTTGACAAAATTGTTTAAGTATAAATTAGAATACATATTCTAAACACACTAAGTTTAAATGCGTTGATTTATTCTACTAATGTGTTTGTTCAATGTTGAGTATAAATGTTATAAGTCATAAGGATTGGAAGGCCCAAGCCTAATACGGAAGCCAAGGCCCAAGTCAAACAACTCAGTACACTCGGCCCGCGTATGTCAAGACGTTGTCGTTTTGGACAAAAACGCAACTCAGCAA
The DNA here is from genome assembly GCF_963576675.1 of Euphorbia lathyris. Classification (NCBI taxonomy): domain Eukaryota; kingdom Viridiplantae; phylum Streptophyta; class Magnoliopsida; order Malpighiales; family Euphorbiaceae; genus Euphorbia; species Euphorbia lathyris. Next base: position 96,535,719 of record NC_088911.1, on the reverse strand, counting down.
ACGGAAGGATCTAGAAGACCTTCAGGAACAACTTCACAATGAAGCTGCTGAGTAGTCTCGACAAAGCGTACAAGACAGCAGACCGGCAAAGGAAAACTTCTAGACAAAGTGTTTCCTCTTTTAGCAAAGTTCAGACGACACAGTATGTTGTCCAGTTGACTTTACCATAAAAGGAGAGACCATCTGCTGTGCTGACCGAGGACAGAAGATACACGATTGTGATTGGCCAAGAGCTCTGTGCAAGTCAGGATGACAACGACACATAGCCGTTTCCCTCCAATGGTTATTTCGAAATTCGAAATGACCGAATGGCCAGACGTCTCTATAAATAGTGCCATCACAAGCTTCACAACACACAGAACTTGATCAAGCCATTACGCTGTCCAAATCTCTACAAGTTCTGCAAGCAAGAAGCAAAGCAAAATTCTTACACTACAAAGTCTATTCATTTGTGTAAAAGTCTAGAGTGGTTGTTCTTCAATCATCTAAGGTGTTCTAGCAATTGTTGTTTAGGACAAAATCTTTATCATTTCTAGAAGTAGAAAGGAGAGGCTGAGTACTCGGTTTTAAGTACTCAGCGGAGAGATTAGGATTGAGTAGAAGTATAGAGGAAGGTACTCTTGTCATACTCAATTGCTGATATTGTAAAAGGTTTGAGGCTCTACCTTTAAAGAGCTCAGTAGAGGATTTGAAATCTCGGAAGTGTTCCGGGGACAGGACGTAGGCTTAGAAGAAGCCGAACCTGGATAAATCTGCTGAGTGAAGTATTTCTAAACCTTAACTCCTTATTTACATTGCTTGCTTAAAACAAACTAAAACTGACCAAGTAAAAGAGGTCAAGCTGAGTTGTGCGCTACCAACGAGAAGGTTCAGGAATAGACTCTAAGTGCTATTTCCTGACCTAAGCAACGAGGCTGTCCTAGTCACTAGTTGACTAAGCCAGTGTCTTGCTGAGTGCTAAGCGCCGCTGTTAGATAAACTTTTCTTAAAGAAAAGAAATCTGCCTAAATTATTTTAAAAAGGTAAAATAGTTCCTAACCCCCCCCCCTTGGAACTATATTTGCAACCTTACAAGGGACCAACAAGTGGTATCAGAGCTTAAAAGCTCATTACTAAAGGTCTAACAACCTTGAGTTGATCCATACCATGGGCGAAAACAGCACTCGGTTTCTCCCTGGAAACCAGACAACTCAGATATTACCTGAGGGGTTGTCCATTACCAGGCCTCCCCTATTCTTCGGGTCAAACTATACCTTTTGGAAGAATAGGATGAAAAACTTCATTCAAGCTACAAACATGAGTGCCTGGCTATCTATAGTCCAAGGCCCGTTTGTACCTGTGAAAGTTGTTGCTGGCCAGTCAGCTGTTAAAGCTGAGGTTGAATGGACAGAGGATGATCTTAAGAAGCTTCAAAACCATGCTTCGGCTATCAATATGTTTCACTGTGCGCTCGATGCTGCAGAATATAACAAAATCTCAGGTTGTGAGTCGGCACAAGAGATCTAGAAAAAGCTAGAAGTCACCTACAAGGGAACAAACAAAGTAAAAGAATCCAAGGTGAATCAGCAGATGAGACTGTACGAGCTGTTCGAGATGAACAATGATGAGGGCATTTCAGACATGAACGCAAGGTTCACCAACATCATTAATGAGCTCAAGAGACTTGGGAAAATCTTCACTGAGGAAGAACAAGTCAAAAAGATACTCAGGAGTCTTCCAAAAGACTGGCAAGCAAAGAAGACAGCAGTTGAGGAAGCTCAGGATTTAACCACCTACAAATATGACGAACTCATCGGTTCATTGCTGACCCATGAGATATCCATGAAAAACTTTGAGGTGAAGGAAAAATCTGATGACAAGAAGCAGAAGTCACTTGTCATGAAGGCTGACTCCACTGACGGGAGTTCAACTGATGATGAGGAGATGGCTATGTTCACAAGAAAGATGAAGAGGCTGTTCAGGAAGAACGACAAATATTCTAAAAAGCCTTACAAAAAGTTTGATAAGTATAAGGCTGACTCAAGCGACAGCAAATACATAAAGGACAGCTCAAAGCCCATTATATGCTTTGAGTGCCACCAAGATGGCCATATTAAGTCAAACTGCCCCACGCTGAGGAAAGACAAGAAAAGTGGGAAGAAGGCAATGGTGGCTACTTGGAGTGACAGTGATGAATCTTCATCAACAGAAACTGAGGCCACCGAGTCAGCGAAGATATGCTTTATGGCTGACGAACTTGCTGAGCCATGCATTTCTGAGCATGCTGACCAATCTGATGAGTCAGATAATGAAGAGCAATCTAATGAGGTAATCTCACTCTCTCAACTCAGAAATGAAATGGGTAACGCCCTGAGTGATCTCTATACACTTGTTAAAAAGTGTAACAGTAAGATTAAAGCACTCAGCCGGCGCTGTGATGAAGTAGAAGAGGTCAAACTGAGTGACCTCAGATACCTTCTTCAAGACAACTCAGTTTTGCATGAAAATATGAAAATCATTCATGAGTCTGTCTCTGAAGTCCAGTCAGTTTCAAAGAAACTGAGGAAGGATGTCACAACCATTCAGAACCAATTAAAGGTTCCAAACAAAAACAATTTTCCGCTGAGAACTCAGTATCAAGGTACACAGTACCAAGGTACTCAGCAGAGACGAAATCCCCAGCGAAAATTCCAATGTGACTTTTGTGGGAAGTTAGGACACACTACTAAAGTGTGCTGGCACGCTCAGCACTGGGGTGCTGACAAGTCAGTAAAAAATCCTAAACAGAAGGTCAGTTGTGACTTCTGTGGAAAGAATGGCCATACTGTCCATGTATACCGCCATAAAATAAAATATGATGCTATACCTGTTGCACTTAACAAGTCAGGACCCAAAAAGAGTTGGGTACCTAAAAGTAACTAGTTACAATGCAGGTAAGCCTGAGATGTGCCGAGAAGTCAAAGATGTGGTATATTGACAGCGCATGCTCAAGGCATATGACGGGTGATGAAACTCAGTTCATCACGTTTGAACGTAAACGAGGAGGGAGTGTAAGTTTTGGAGACAACAAGAAGGGTAAGATAGTAGGCTCAGGAACCATCAGAGGTAACCCTACTATTGAATCTGTCTCCCTAGTCAGCGGACTCAAATATAACTTACTCAGCGTAGCTCAGCTATGTGACAATGGGAGAAAAGTTATATTTGATGCTACTGGATGTAAAATATACGAGGGTAAAACTAATGAGTTAATTTTAACTGCCCCTCGGATAGATAATGTCTTTATGCTAGACTTAGAGAAAAAGTTTTCAAAAACTGCGTGCTTAGTAACAAAGGAAGAAAATTCCTGGCTATGGCATATGAGACTTGGTCATGTAAGCATGGACCTCCTGGCCAAACTAGCAAGAAAGCAATTGGTTGAGGGACTGCCTGAACTTAAGTTTCAAAAAGATCAACTATGCCACGCTTGCCAAGCTGGGAAACAAACCAAACAATCTTTTCATAGTAAAAACATTGTCTCAACTAAACGTCCGTTAGAGTTACTACACTTGGATCTCTTTGGTCCAGTCCAGCCGCTGAGTCTGGGTGGAAGAAGATTTTCCTTGGTCATTGTAGATGACTTCTCTCGGTATACGTGGGTTATCTTGCTGACCAGCAAGGATGAGACCTTTGAGACATTTTCAAACTTGGTTAGAAAAATTGAAAATGAGAAAGACCTAAAATTAGCTCATATCCGTAGTGATAACGGTGGAGAATTCAAAAACCAAAAGTTTGTTGAATTCTGTGAAGCCAGCGGCATTGACCACAATTTCTCTGCTCCTAGAACGCCTCAGCAAAATGGGGTTGTTGAAAGGAAGAACAGAACTCTTGTTGAAATAGCAAGGACAATGCTGGATGAGCATAGGCTTCCAAAGTATTTTTGGGGAGAAGCTGTTAACACAGCATGCTATATTCTAAATAGGGCTCTAGTCAGACCTATACTTAAGAAAACCCCTTATGAACTTTGGAAATGACGAAAGCCCAACATTGGATACTTTCATGCCTTTGGCTGTAGATGTTTTATTTTAAACACCAAAGATAGCTTAGCCAAATTTGATTCAAAAGCTGATGAGGCTATCTTTCTAGGCTACTCAACAAACAGTAAAGCATACATAGTTTTTAATAAGAGAACCCAAGTATTAGAAGAATCTATACATGTGCAATTCGATGAAACTAACCCTGCAGGAAGATACCAGCCGCTGATAGAAGATGAACCAAACTCAGCAACTGCTGATCAAGAACCAGCTACTGAGTCCTTCACAAAACGGCTGACCAAGAGTAAGAGTGAACCTAAAATTACTTTTACTGACCCATCTACTTCTGTAGAGATTGTTGAAACAGGAACAGCACAAGACATGAATCTACCCAAAGAAATAAGGATTCCAAGAGGGCACTCCAAAAGTGCAATCCTTGATTCTGCTGGGAATACCCTGATGATGAGGAATCAACTCAGGAAGTACCTCAGCAATGTTGCTTTCGTCTCAGTACAAGAATCGAAGAATTTCGCTGAAGCTGAGTACGATGAATTCTAGATGAACGCAATGCAAGAGGAGCTCGATCAATTTCGAAGAAATGATGTATGGGAGTTAGTGCCTCATCCAAAGAGTCAAAAGACCATCGGAACAAGATGGGTCTTCAGGAACAAGATGGACGAACAAGGAAACGTAGTCAGGAACAAAGCAAGGCTTGTAGCTCAAGGCTACAGTCAGCAAGAAGGTATAGACTACGGTGAGACCTTTGCCCCAGTGGCAAGGCTAGAGGCAATTAGAATACTGTGTGCATATGCATCTTACATGAACTTTAAATTATTCCAAATGGATGTCAAAAGTGCTTTTCTTAATAGAGTTATAAACGAGGAGGTTTATGTAAATCAACCTCCAGGTTTTGAGGACCCTAAGTTCCCAAACCATGTTTACAAACTCAAAAAGGCTATGTACGGACTCAAGCAAGCACCACGTGCTTGGTATGAGAGGCTGACCAACTTCTTACTGACTAGAGGTTACGTCAGGGGTCAAGCTGATACAACCTTATTCATTAAGAGAAAGGGTAAAGATACCCTGCTGGCACAAATATATATGGATGATATTATATTTGGTGCTACTAATGAATCTATGTGCAAGGAATTTAGCAAACAAATGCAGACTGAATTCGAAATGTCAATGATGGGAGAACTCAACTTCTTCCTCGGACTTCAAATTAAGCAAGGAAAGAATGGCATATTCATCAGTCAAGCCAAATATGCCAAGGAGATCTTAAAGAAATATGACTTGGAAAATTGCAAGCCAATATCCACTCCTATGGGCACTGACACTGTCCTTTGTGCTGATGAGAATGGTAAGTCAGTAGACAGCAAGTTATACCGAGGTATGATTGGCTCTTTACTTTACTTGACAGCAAGTAGACCGGACATTCAGTTCTCAGTATGTTATTGTGCTAGATATCAAGCTAACCCTAAGGAATCCCATTACATAGCCGTAAAAAGGATCCTTAGATATTTGCAAAGCTCAGTAAATGCAGGTTTGTGGTATCCAAATACTCATGACTTTACACTCATCGGATACACTGACGTTGACTATGGACGAGACAAGCTGGAAAGAAAAAGCACCTCTGGAGGATGCCAATTCCTAGGAAGCTGTCTTGTATCTTGGTTCAGCAAGAAGCAGGCGTTAGTAGCCCTGTCCACAACTGAAGCTGAGTACATTGCTGCTGGAAGCTGTGTTGCTCAAGTCCTTTGGATTAAGCAACAGCTTGAAGATTATGGTGTTCAAACAAAGACAATTGAAGTCAAATGCGACAACAAGAGTGCAATTGACCTTTCAAAGAACCCAATCCAGCACAGCCGAATGAAGCATGTCAGCATCAGACATCACTTCATTAGAGACCATGTACTCAAAGATGAGATCAAGCTGACCTTTGTCCCAACGAACGAACAGCTGGCGGATATCTTCACGAAGCCACTGGCTCGTGAGCAGTTCAGCATATTGAGAGAAGCAATTGGTATGTTTAATCCTCTTCAGTAAATTCCTGTGCTAAATGAATATTGAATACTGAGTGAATTACATGCTGAATGATTTTTTTTTGTTTGCTGAGTATCTCATTGAAACTGACTGAATATACAATACTGAGTAAACTTGCACACTGAGTAAATTAGTTTAGAACTTGAACTTAAAATCATCCTTAAATAATGCACTGACCACTCAGAATATCAAAACGCTTGACATTCTAAATACTGAGTGATTAATCCGTTAGCATAAATTCCAAGCACGCGTATAACCTAGGATGATGTATTCGCCGTAATGTGTCATAAATGCCAGGATCCCTGTCGGTACATGATCCCAAGGCAACTGACACATGGATTTGGTTAAGATCCACACCGTTCAACTCGTCTATAAATTATGGGCATTTCCCATCTTTTACTCCTTACGCTCAACAAATCCTTAAGGCTACAAAATCACCCAAATTTCTCTCTCTCAAATACCTCTATTCTCTCCATCTTAGAAGAATGACTAAGCTATCCTTCAACGTCTCCGGTGCCGGCCAAAATAAGTCCAGCTCCGATGAACCTTCACGAAACCCTTCCACCTCTAGCAAGGGTAAAACTGATCAAAACTCTGAAAAAGAGAAAGCTGTGAAAATACGAACCTACTCCAAAGTCTTCGAAAGTGTTCTCGAATGGAAAGTTGAGCCCTCCAGATGGGTTTCTGAGCACTTCGTCCAACATGAACAACCGTTTGCCGAATGGATTGCAAAGAACGAATGGACTGGGCTGTTCTCCGTCAGAGATGAGACGTATCCTGACCTGGTAAGGGAGTTTTACCATAATCTCATGGTTGCCAGTGACTCCCCTGACTATCTAAGCACTAAAGTAAAAGGAAAGACGATCTTCATCAACCCTCTGTACATAGGAAATCTCCTCCAACTTAAAACTGAGGGAGTGAGGCTGAGGAAGTCTGGAGATCAGGACAAGACCGACTACGTCCATACTTTCTGCAAACCTGAGGGTCACTCAGGCGAGATCTCAGCATCTTCAATGGGACAGCACCAAAAGATGGCTCACTACCTGCTGAGCTACTTCATTTACCCTAAGATAAACTGCACGACCTCAGCAACGAACTTTCAACAGTGCTTCATATGGCACATGCTGACGAACACCCCCATCAACATGCCGGTCTTCCTAGTTGCTAGGTTCCTACGCAGCATGGGTACAATGAGGTTGGGATCAATCATTACCAGGATCCTCATCGACCACAAGATTGACCTTGAAGGTGAGGAATCTTTCAGAGGAACCGAAATCACAGCTGCCTCGCTGAGGGCACTGAAATATGGGCAGCCTTTGAAGAAAGGAAAAGCTGCTGCTGCTGCTGGCCAAGCTGATCAGACTGAGGAGACTATAGCTGAGCCTAAGAAAGGGTGAAGAACTAAGGCCCCAGCTTCTCGCAAGAGAAAATCTGCTGAGACACCTAATGTTGTGTCTCCAGTAAAGAGGCAGAGGTCAGCTGGAAAGTCAGCTGAGAAGAGAAGCAGGCAAGATGAGCCTAACACTGAGGCAGCTGCTGAGCTCCCTCAGAAGAAGCAGAAGTCTTCAACACTGGCCCCTCTCGACGTCATACCGACGGATTTTATTATACCGGGTGATTCTCACTTCACTCAATGCCAAGGTACTGATGCTGAGGGAACTGAGGTCCAGTTAGATGACCACTTCATCTCCCAAGTTGAGGAAGAACTTGATGGAGATAATACTGAGGAAGAAGAAGAAGATGATGAAACCAGCGGTCAGAATGACGCTGAGGAGTCTGAAGAATATGCCAGCGAAATTGAAGCTGAGGACGCTGACCCTGGGTTAGCAGGTGGAGCTGTGCAGACTGACACTAAGTTGGCTGCGGGAGTTGAACAAGTTGAAGAGCAAGCTGACCAGATTCAGACTGAGCAAAAGGAACCTTCTCCTACTCACTCAATAGAACCTGCTCATCATACCACTCCACCACGTAGAAGGCAAAAACTGGTTAAGGCCAGTGAGGTAATAGTCAGTGACCCTCCTGTGCAACCACCATCCATTCCTGAACTTGTCCTCTCCAAGACAACAAAGGATCCTTCTACCGTCCAATTAAAATTTTTCAAACGGCCCTCAACTTCCTCTACTACAACGCCGTTGGAAAAACAAGCCTCTGTTTCTTCTCAACAGGAACATGCTGAGCATAACACTTCAACCACTTCTACAAGTCAGGTTGAACCAAGCACTCAAGTCGGCTTGTTCCTGTTGTGAAGAAACAGAGGCTTGCTTTTCAAGAGAAACTGGTCGAGAAGAAGAAGTTTGTTTACTGAAAAACTTTAGCTTAAGTGTAGAAGGGTCTTTGGTCGGCTTCAGGACAGGAAGGTCAATGACAGTTGTCTGACTTGCCTTTACTAGTCTCCTTCTTCGAGGAGGTGCAGTGTCAGCTGGGATTGACTCTACTGAGTGAGGAGGAGAAGTCTCTTCTTGTTCAGCATTGAGCTGGTCAGTTTGTTCTTGTTCTTCTTCTGCAGCCAACTCAGTATTAGTTGGGTCAGCAGCTTCCTCTTCACTAACTGTCTCCTCAGTGTCATCCTGACCACTTTCTTCTTCTTCTTCTTCTTCTTCTTCTGCTTCCTCATCATCCTGATCTTCGTTATCTAATTCTTCTTCCACCTGAGTGATGAAGTGATCATCCAGTTGTACATCGTCTTCTTGATGCTCAGTTTCAGTTCCCTGACATTGTGTGAAGTGAGAGTCACTAGGATTAATGAAGTCAGTGGGGATAGCATCAATAGGGGTCAGCTTTGAAGACTTCTTCTTTTTCAAAGGTTGCTCATCAGCATCCGTTCTTTCTTCTGTATCAGGCTTATCTTGCCTGCTTCTCTTCTGAGCTGACATAGGTCTCTCCTTACCATTTTGAGCAGCTGACTTCAGCTTCTTGGCCGGCGACTCAGCATATTTCGAAGGAGTCCCACCAGCTTTCCTTTTGCGGGCAGCTGGAGCCTTTGTTCTTTTGCCCTTCTTTGGGACAGTCTCCTCAGAAGGCTGATCACCACCTTTGGCTTTCTTAACCGGTTGGTCAAACTTCAAGGCACGCAGCGCAGCAGCTGTTATCTCAGAGCCTTGGGCCTCAGTTTCCTCGAATAGGTCAATCTGATGGTCTATGAGGATTCTGGTTATGAGTGAGCCCAGCCTAAGAGTTCCAGTGCTCCTTTGGAAGCCAGCAATTAAGAAAACTGGCATATTGATGGGCTTGTAGGTCAGCATATGCCATATGAAGTGTTGAAACACCTTTCCACATAATTTTGATTTGACAAAATTGTTTAAGTATAAATTAGAATACATATTCTAAACACACTAAGTTTAAATGCGTTGATTTATTCTACTAATGTGTTTGTTCAATGTTGAGTATAAATGTTATAAGTCATAAGGATTGGAAGGCCCAAGCCTAATACGGAAGCCAAGGCCCAAGTCAAACAACTCAGTACACTCGGCCCGCGTATGTCAAGACGTTGTCGTTTTGGACAAAAACGCAACTCAGCAAACGGAAGGATCTAGAAGACCTTCAGGAACAACTTCACAATGAAGCTGCTGAGTAGTCTCGACAAAGCGTACAAGACAGCAGACCGGTAAAGGAAAACTTCCAGACAAAGTGTTTCCTCTTTTAGCAAAGTTCAGACGACACAGTATGTTGTCCAGTTGACTTTACCATAAAAGGAGAGACCATCTGCTGTGCTGACCGAGGACAGAAGATACACGATTGTGATTGGCCAAGAGCTCTGTGCAAGTCAGGATGACAACGACACATAGCCGTTTCCCTCCAACGATTATTTCGAAATTCAAAATGACCGAATGGCCAGACGTCTCTATAAATAGTGCCATCACAAGCTTCACAACACACAGAACTTGATCAAGCCATTACGCTGTCCAAATCTCTACAAGTTCTGCAAGCAAGAAGCAAAGCAAAATTCTTACACTACAAAGTCTATTCATTTGTGTAAAAGTCTAGAGTGGTTGTTCTTCAATCATCTAAGGTGTTCTAGCAATTGTTGTTTAGGACAAAATCTTTATCATTTCTAGAAGTAGAAAGGAGAGGCTGAGTACTCGGTTTTAAGTACTCAGCGGAGAGATTAGGATTGAGTAGAAGTATAGAGGAAGGTACTCTTGTCATACTCAATTGCTGATATTGTAAAAGGTTTGAGGCTCTACCTTTAAAGAGCTCAGTAGAGGATTTGAAATCTCGGAAGTGTTCCGGGGACAGGACGTAGGCTTAGAAGAAGCCGAACCTGGATAAATCTGCTGAGTGAAGTATTATATTCTGAACGTTCTATATTCTGAGTAGTCAGTTTTATACAAACGGATGGTTTAAGTAGTTAGTTGCTCAGTTTGAGATAACTACTCAGTGCGCATATTTGCTCAGTATGTGATATTCATTCATTTAGCATTAAACACTCAGCATACATCTATCCATTTAGCAAGTAATAGCATAAGTCATTCAGCATGGTAATTCACTCAGCATGAATGTATATTAAGAGCTGGAATTTACTGAAGAGGATTAAACATACCAATGGCTTCTCTTAGTATGCTGAACTGCTCACGAGCCAGTGGCTTTGTGAAGATATCCGCAAACTGCTCATCTGTTGGGACAAAGGTCAGCTTGATCTCACCTTTGAGTACATGGTCTCTAATGAAGTGATGTCTGATGCTGACATGCTTCATCATGCTGTGCTGAATTGGGTTCTTTGATAGATCTATTGCACTTTTATTGTCACACCTGACCTCATTTGTCTTTGTTTGAACACCATAGTCTTCAAGTTGTTGCTTAATCTAGAGGACTTGAGCAACATAGTGTCCAGCAGAAATGTACTCAGCTTCAGTGGTAGACAAGGCTACTGACGCCTACTTCTTGCTAAACCAGGATACAAGACAGCTTTCTAGGAAGTGGCATCCTCCAGAGGTGCTTTTTCGTTCAAGCTTGTCTCGTCCATAGTCAGCGTCAGTGTATCCAACGAGTGTAAACTCATGAGTGTTGGGATACCATAAACCTGCGTTCACTGAGCTTTGCAAATATCTAAGGATTCTTTTTACAGCTATGTAATGAGATTCCTTAGGGTTAGATTGATATCTAGCACAGTAGCATACTGAGAACTGAATGTCTGGTCTACTTGCTGTTAAGTAAAGTAGAGAGCCTATCATACCTTGATACAATTTGCTGTCTACCGACTTACCATTCTCGTCAGCGCAGAGGACAGTGTCAGTGCCCATAGGAGTAGATATTAGCTTGCAATTTTCAAGATCATATTTCTTCAATATCTCCTTGGCATATTTAGCTTGACTGATGAAGACGCCATTTTTCCCTTGTTTGATTTGAAGTCCAAGGAAGAAGTTAAGTTCTCCCATCATTGACATTTCAAACTCAGTCTGCATTTGCTTGCTAAATTCCTTGCATATTGACTCATTAGTAGCACCAAAAATAATATCATCAACATATATTTGAGCCAGCAGGGTGTCTTTACCCTTTCTCTTAATGAATAAGGTTGTATCAGATTTGCCTCTGACATAGTTTCTAGTTAGTAGGAAACTCGTCAGCCTCTCATACCAAGCACGTGGTGCTTGCTTGAGGCCGTACAGAGCCTTTTGAGTTTATAAACGTGGTTTGGGAATTTAGGATCCTCAAACCCTGGAGGTTGGTTAACATAAACTTCCTCGTTTATAACTCCATTAAGAAATGCACTCTTAACATCCATTTGAAACAGTTTAAAGTTCATATAACTTGCATAGGCGCACAAAATTCTAATAGCCTCTAGCCTTGCCACTGGGGCAAAGGTCTCACCGTAGTCAATACCTTCTTGCTGACTATAGCCCTGAGCTACAAGCCTTGCTTTGTTCCTGACTACATTTCCTTGTTCATCCAGCTTATTTCGGAAGACCCATCTTGTTCCAATGGTCTTCTGACTCCTTGGATGTGGCACTAACTCCCATACATCGTTTCTTCTGAATTAATCAAGTTCCTCTTGCATTGCGCTCATCCAGAACTCATCGTGCTCAGCATCAGCGAAGTTCTTTGGTTCCTGAACTGAGACGAAGGCTACGTTGCTGATGTATCTCCTGAGTTGATTTCTTGTCATCAGGGTATTCTCAGCGGCATCAAGAATAGCACTCTCTGAGTGTCCTCTTGGTATCCTTATCTCCTTTGGTAGATTGATGTCTTGTGCTGTCTGTGTTTCAACAATCTCTGCAGGTGTAGACTGGTCAGTGAAAACAATTTGAGGTTCACTTTTACCTTTGGTCAGCCCTTGAGGGAATGACTCAGCGGCTGTATCTTGATCAGCAGGTACTGAGTGTGGATCATCCTCGGTCAGCGGTAGATATCTTCCTGCAGGGTTTGTTTCGTCGAACTTAACATGTACTGACTCTTCTAAGACTTGAGTTCGTTTATTGAAAACTATGTATGCTTTGTTGTTTGTTGAGTAGCCTAAAAAGATAGCCTCATAAGCTTTTGAGTCAAATTTAGCTTAGCTATCTTTGGTATTTAAAATAAAACATTTACAGCCAAAGGCTCGAAAGTATCAAATGTTGGGCTTTCGTCCTTTCCAAAGTTCGTAGGGGGTTTTCTTTAGTATAGGTCTAATAAGAGCCCTATTAAGAATATAGCACGATGTGTTAACAGCTTCTCCCCAAAAGTACTTTGGAAGCCTATGCTCACTCAGCATTGTCCTGGCTATTTCAACCAAGGTTCTGTTCTTCCTTTCAACAACCCCATTTTGTTGAAGCGTCCTAGGAGCAGAAAAATTATGGTCAATGCCGCTGGCTTCACAGAATTCAACAAACTGTTGGTTTTTGAATTCTCCACCATTATCACTTCGGATGTGAGCCAATTTTAGGTCTTTATCATTTTCAAGTTTTCTAACCAAATTTGAAAATATCTCAAAGGTCTCATCCTTGCTACTCAGCAAGATGACCCAAGTGTACCGAGAGAAGTCATCTACAATGACCAAGGAAAATCTTCTTCCACCCAGACTCAGCGGCTGGACTGGAACGAAGAGATCCAAGTGTAGTAACTCTAACGGACGCTTAGTTGAGACAATATTTTTACTATGAAAAGATTGTTTAGTTTGTTTTCCAGCTTGACAAGCGTGGCATAGTTGATCTTTTTCAAATTTAAGTTCTGGCAGTCCCTCAACCAATTGCTTTCTTGCTAATTTGGCCAGGAGGTCCATGCTTACATGACCAAGTCTCCTGTGCCATAGCCAGGAATTTTCTTCCTTTGAAACTAAGCATACAGTTTTTGAAAACTTTTTCTCCAAGTTCAGCATGAAGACATTATCAATGCGAGGGGCAGTTAAAATTAACTCATTAGTTTTACCCTCGTATATTTTACATCCAGTGTCATCAAATATAACTTTTCTCCCATTATCACATAGCTGAGCTACGCTGAGTAAGTTATATTTGAGTCCGCTGACTAGGAAGACTGACTCAATAGTAGGATTACCTCCAACGGTTCCTGACCCTACTATCTTACCCTTTTTGTTGTCTCCAAAACTTACGCTTCCTCCTCGTTTACGCTCAAATGTGATGAACTGAGTTTCATCACCAGTCATATGCCTCGAGCATGCGCTGTCAATATACCACATCTTTGACTTCTCAGCACATCTCAGGCTTACCTGCAATGTAACTAGTTACTCTTAGGTACCCAATTCTTTTTGGGTCCTTGCTTGTTAGGTTCAACAGGTAAAGCATCATATTTTATTTTATGGCGACATACTTGAACAGTATGGCTATTCTTTCCACAGAAGTCATAGCTGACCTTCCGTTTAGGATTTCTCACTGACTGGTCAGCACCCCAGTGCTGAGCGTGCCAGCACACCTTTGTGGTGTGTCCTTTCTTCCCACAGAAGTCACACTGGACATTCCGCTGAGGATTCCATCTCTGCTGACCAGTACCTCAGTACTGAGTATTTAGAGGAATATTTCTTTTGTTTGGAACCTTTAGTTGGTTCTGGATAGTTGTGACGTCCTTTCTCAGTTTCTTAGAATCTGATTAGACTTCAGAGACAGACTTATGTATGATCTCCATGTTATCATGCAAAGTTGAATTGTCCTGAAGAAGGAATCTGAGGTCACTCAGCTTGACCTCTTCAACCTCGTCACAACGCCTGCTGAGTGCTCTAACTTTCTTATTACACTTTTTGACAAGTGTGTAGAGGTCACTCAGGGCATTAACCATTTCGTTTCTGAGCTGGGGTAGTGATATTACCTCATTTGATTGCTCCTCATCGTCAGATGCAATGGAGGGGTCAGCATGCTCAGAGATGCACGGCTCAGTAAGTTCGTCAGCCATAAAATAGATCTTTGCTGACTCAGTGGCATCAGCTTCTGATGATGAAGACTCATCACTGTCGCTCCATGTTGCCACCATTGCCTTTTTGCCGTTCTTCCTTTCTTTCCTCAGCGTGGGGCAGTTTGACTTGATATGGCCAGTTTGATGACATTCAAAGCATGTAATGGGCTTTGAGTTGTCCTTCTTGTATTTGCTGTCACTGGACTCAGCTTTATACTTATCAAACTTTCTGTAAGGCTTCTTAGAATATTTGTCATTCTTTCTGAACAGCCTTTTCATCTTCCTGGTGAACATAGTCATCTCCTCATCATCTGTTGAGCTCCCATCAGTGGAGTCAGCTTTCATGACAAGAGATTTTTGCTTCTTGTCTTCAGACTTTTCCTTCACCTTGAAATTCTTCATTGAGATCTCATGGGTCAGCAGTGAGCCGATGAGTTCATCATATTTGTAGGTGGTTAAGTCTTGAGCTTCCTCAACAGCAGTCTTCTTTGCTTGCCAGTTTTTAGGAAGACTCCTAAGAATCTTCTTGACTTATTCTTCCTCAGTGAAGATCTTCCCAAGTCTCTTAAGCTCGTTGATGATGTTTGTAAACCTTGCATTCATGTCAGAGATTCCCTCATCATCGTTCATTTCGAACAGCTCGTATAGTCTCATCTGCTGGTTCACCTTGGACTCCTTTACTTTGTTGGTTCCTTCGTAGGTGACCTCCAGCTTCTTCCACATCTCTTGTGCTGACTCACAACCTGATATCTTATTATATTCTGCAACATCAAGCGCACAGTGAAGCATGTTTATAGCCGAAGCATGATTTTGTAGCTTCTTGAGATCATCCTCTGTCCATTTGGCCTCAGCTTTGACAACTGTTTGGCCAGCCACAACTTCAACAGGAACAAATGGGCCTTGGACTATTGAAAGCCATGCACTCATATTTGTTGCCTGAATAAAGTTTTTCATCCTATTCTTCCAGAAGGTGTAGTTAGACCCGAAGAATAGGGGAGGCCGAGTAATGGACAGCCCCTCAGGTAAGATCTGAGTTGTCTGGTTTCCTGGGAGAAACCGAGTGCTGTTTTCAGCCATAGTGGGGATCAGCTCAAGGTAGTTAAACCTTTCTCAGTGAGCTTTTAAGCTCTGATACCACTTGTTGGTCCCTTATAACGTAACAAGTTAGTTCCAAGGGGGGATAGGAACTATTTAAAATTTTAGTACGTTAAGGCTGACTTCTTTCTCTTTAAAAAAGGATTACACAGCGTGCTGAGTAAATTAAGACACTAGCTTAGTCAACTGGTGACTAAGTCAGCTTCTTTCTTTGAGTCAGGAGATAGCACTTGAGTCTATTCCTGAACTCAGATACTCAATGTACACAACTCAGCGTGACCTCTTTACTTGGTTAGTTTTGTTTAAGCAAGCAATATATATATTAAGGAGTTTAAGGTTAGAAAGATGTTACTCAGCAGATTTATCCAGGTTCGGCCTCTAAGCCTACGTCCTGTCCCCGGAACACGTTCCGAGCTTTAGAATTCTCTACTGAGCTCTTTAACGGTAGAGCATCAAACCTTTTACAACTTAGAAGCTGAGTATAACAAGAGTACCTTCCTCTATACCTCTACTCACTCCTAATCTCTCGCTGAGTACTATAACCGAGTACTCAACCTCTCCTTTCTAATCTCTAGAAATGATAAAGATTTGTCCTAAACAACAATTGCTAAGACACCTTAGATGATTGAATAATCACTCTAGACTTTTACACGAAAGATATAGAATTTGGTGTAAGTATTTGCTTTGCTTTTTCTCACAAAACTTTGAGTAGAATTTTGGTCAGCGTAATGGCTTGATAAAAGTTCTGTGTTCTTGAATGAAGCAACTGAAAGGCCCTATTTATAGAGACGTCTGAGGCATCAGTCATTTCGAATTTTGAAATAACCGTTGGAGGGAAACGGCTTCCTGTCATTGTCACTCAGTCCTGCTCAGTGCTCTTGGCCAATCAGATTCGAGTATCTTCTATCTTCAGTCAGTGCTGAGCAGCTTTTAGTCAGTCCAGCAGAATGTCTCTCCATTTATGGTAAGGTCAACTAGACAACTTTCTGTATCTTCTGAACTTTATCCAAAGTAGAAATACTTTGTCTGGAAGTTGTTCTTGCTCAGCTGCTGTCTTGTACTCTTTGTCGATACAACTCAGCAGCTTCGTTCCAAAGTTGTTCAATGAAGGTCTTCTCGATCCTTCTCTCGCTGAGCTGCGTTTTGTACACAACGGCAGCGTTTTGCACACGCGGGCCAAGTGGTCTTGATCCGTTTGACTTGGGCTTTGACTTCCGTATTGGGCTTTAAGCCTTTTAGTCTTTATGTCTTATAAACAATTTAACTCAACATTGAACAAACACATTAGTGTAATAAATCAAAGCATTTAAACTTAGTGTGTTTAGAATATATTTAATTTTACTTAAATAATTTTGTCAAATCAAAATCATGTGGAAAGGTGTTTCAACAGGACTTTCTTTAACCGATTAGCTAAGACTTTAGAAACAATTTTGTAGATCACATTACAAAGAGCTATCGGTCTTAAGTCAGAAACCATCTCAGGTTTTGATTTCTTAGGGATTAATACAATATTAGTTTCATGAATCTCATCAGGCAACACTCCAGAATTTAACCATAACAAACAAGCTTCAGTAACATGACCTCCTACTACATCCTAAAATTTCTGATAAAAACCGGGGTTAAAACCATTAGGACTAGGGCTTTTGTCAGGGTGCATTGAAAAAAAGGCTTCTTTAATTTCTACAGCATTAAAATCACCACAAAGCATATCACAATTTTCCACAGACACCTTCGGCTCCACATTTTCAATAATAGGACCCAAAACACAACCATTCGAGGTAAAAAGCTGGGAAAAGTAAGAGAGAATAACAGAATCCAAACCTGCACCCCAGCTGCGCCATTCTCCATCTGCATCACGAAGCCTCTCAAAGCTATTCTTTTTCCTCCTATTATTAGCAGCTGCATGAAAAAAATTTGAATTCATATCACCGCCAGCCAACCATAATTTTTTTTGCTCTTTGCTTCCAATACAATTCCTGTTGGTACAGGATATTTTCCACCTTTTCCCGAGCTTCAATGAGTAACGCCTGATCTGCCCCGTCGACGCGATTCTGTAGCCTTTTAATCTCAGCTCGACGGTCTACAAGTTTGGAAGAAAATCGACTACGCAGCTCGGTTCCCCACTGATATAGCGCCTGCCCGCACTGCTTCAGCCGAACCAAAATGTCAGCCGAGCCATTCACATTCCAGGAGCTTACAATCCGATCACGGCAATCAGGTTCTTGAGTCCAGGCAGTTTCGAATCGGAACCGGCGAACAAACACCCCTTCACTAGAGGTCGGACACATCACAAGAGCTGAATGGTCAGAGGCCGAAGATTCCTCATTAATAACTTTGGCCGAAGGAAACAATTGAAACCAACTGGACGACGCTAATCCCCGATCTAACTTCTCTTCAACAAAATTATGATAGCCTCTGCTCTTTTCCCAAGTAAACGCATGCCCAACCATATGGACCTCGAACAGATTACATTGCTCAATCACATTAGAAAAACCATTAATTAAATTAGGTGGATGTTTGCGACCACCACTCTTCTCACTCTGTAAAGCCATGTCATTAAAGTCTCCAATAATTACCCAAGGCAAAGAGTGATTACTACACAGATCCCAGATCATCTCCCAAGAAGCTGACCTTCTAGAGCGCTTAGGAAAACCATAAAAACCGGTTAATCGATACTCCGGCAAACCCAATAAAGAGACTTTGACATCAATAAAATTTCTAGAAGCACTTAGCAAACTGACTAAACCATTAATTTTCCAAAGTAAAGCCAACCCCCCACCTTGGTTAATAGGATCAATGAAAAAGAGACCAGAATAAGAAAGACTACGCTTTATTACCTCAACTTTCTCGCGGTTGCATTTCACCTCCATCAGAAAAATAAAGTCGGGCTTGAACCTAGCAACTAAGTTCTTTAACATACGAACTGTTCGAGGGTTTCCCATACCTCGACAGTTCCAGCTTAACGTACTCATTCTCCTTGGCGGGTCTGGTCTCCAGACCCCGCCTGCTGTAAGTTTTTTGAACCAGTCACCATTGGTGTTGTATCCACCACCATATCAGAGGTTTTATTCTCAAGAACCTCCTCTTTTCTTCTCCTCTTTGTCTCTATTACAACAAGGCTATCATTCTTGTCTCCTTGCTTTGAGACAGTCCCTTTATTATTTTCAAACAAGGACACAGTATTCATCACTGTCTTTGTTCCAACTCCTTGTTTCATAATCCCTCCAATAGGACTTTTCGGGGCCGCAATAATTTCCATCGGACGAGCAGTTTCAGGCGGCTTTGTCAAAAGCCACTTCGACTGCGATGGGGGCTGCAGTCTGCGGGGCAGAGCACGTAATTCGACCGAGAATGGCCGTATGACAGTAGCCGGATCAGGCACATCAAGCAATTTCAGACAAAATCTCTCAGCATGCCCTAAACAACCACAGAAAAAACAGAATATAGGCAGGCGTTCATATTTGAACGTAATGGTTTGCGGAGTCTCACCCGCTCTGCCGATAGGCATGGAAGCACACAAGCTTTTCCGAACATCAAGAGAAACCCTAACCCTCATATATGATCTGCCGACGCCATTGAAGTTGTTCGGATCCGATTCAACGAAACTCCCTAAAGTATTACCAATCAATATAGCCACCCTCTCTGACATAAAACCACTCGGCAAATTATGAACTTGAACCCACATTTCCGTATGCATCAGTTCTTCATCACCACGTACAACATCCCCTTCAAGTTTCTGCATG
Organism: Euphorbia lathyris; assembly: GCF_963576675.1. NCBI lineage: Eukaryota > Viridiplantae > Streptophyta > Magnoliopsida > Malpighiales > Euphorbiaceae > Euphorbia > Euphorbia lathyris. The sequence goes on along the minus strand of NC_088911.1, from coordinate 96,516,533 downwards.
ATTAAAAGATGTTGGTCAAAAGTCCAAAGGCCTTCTTTTAAGATCCGTTCACGCTCCCATGGATGATATAGATCAAACCGAAACAGATTAGGACCCAGTGGTTCCACCGCCAAACCTTTTGCCGGCTGCCAGATATCAGCCAAAACACTCGGCATTTTTTGGGTCTCTATAGTCCTCTCTGTCAAAAAACGCCCAAGAAAGCTCCAACGTTGAATCGGCGCCATTTGTACCACATCATCTGCTTCAAGCACAAGCCCCAACTGCAGATTTCTCTCCACCCCATCAATCATATCATGATTATTCGAAGACGCCATTAAAATGAATACAAAGTCGGGTTCGGAAAGTAAGAAGAAATTACAGTAAAATTGAGCGGTGATATACTCAAGTCCTAACCTTACAACTCCTCATACGGGAGAGATTCTTAAATCTTACTGTTCAATGACCAATTAATAAGTGAATTACTAAACCCAGCCATGAATTCCCACCCCTAGCCCCGTAAAAAGACCAAACTACCCTTTACCTAAAATTTGAAAAAACACAAAACCTCTCAAATACCCTACACACTCTTTGATCAAATCCGGACTAATTTGTGAACCAAAACATGGAGTGTAACAACAACCGTAAAGAGAAAGCGAAAATAATAAGATTTACCGTTTTTGTTTTTTGATTTAAGTTAAAAATTGAATCTGTGGGTGATTTTTTAAGAACGCCGGAATCGCAGTCGGGCGTATGAACATCGCGCCCGACCTACGGTTCCGGCGTATGAATATCACGCCCGACCTGTGGTTCGGGCGTGAGGCTATCACGCCCGCACCATAGGTCGGGCGTGATATTCATACGCCCGCACCATAGGTCGGGCGTGATGTTCATACGCCCGACCTATGGTTCGGGCGTGATGTTCATACGCCCGAGGGGTTTTTGAAATGTTTTTAAAAAAAAAAAAAATTATATTTACGTTTTAATTAAATTGTTAAATGTTTACATTAATTTGAGGTTTAATTTATATATGAAATTTTGATATTAATTCGATTATAATTTATATGTTAAATTTTTAGATTAATTTAGTGTAATTTTGTAGACGGAGCGGCCTACTATCGGGAGGAAATCCGTCCCGTCACCTGCTCGTCGTCTAGATATGGACTAGCGGACTAATTTTTTTACGGGTTTAATTCAACAACGGACTAATTTTTTTACGTAACAGGTATTTACGGATTTAATTCAATAGTGGACTAGCTATTTTTTTTGCTCTCCCGACACGCGGGCGTGTGACTATCACGCCTCACCGTCTGGTCGGGCGTGATAGCCCCACGTCTCACCGTGTGGTCGGGCGTGTAGCGATCACGTCCGACCACACGGTGAGGCGTGATAGTCACACGCCCGCGTGTCGAGAGAGCAAAAAAATAGCTTTTTCCTCCCCAAAACCCATGAAAGGGTATTTTCGTCCTTTTACGGGGCTAGAGGTGGGAATATGGGGCTGGGTTTAACAACACCCATTAATAATGAAAGCAAACCCTTTTTATCTTTTTACTTGTACCAAAGGCTTAATATAATTAAGGTTAAGGTGCAAAAATACCCCTAACGTTTTGGGTCAGGAGCAATTTTACCCCTAACGTTTAAAATGTTGCAATTTTACCCCCAACGTTTGTAGCCAAGAGCAATTTTACCCCTAACGTTGATAAATTGGGTCAATTTCAGAAATAATTCATCAAACTGTCTTCTCGGTCATGAATTTATCATCTACACTTCACATGTGCATCATTTTATCAACAACAAATCATAAACATATGTTGAGATGTGAAAAAAATAAAAAAATAATAAAAAAAATATACTGTCTTTTTTACGAATTAGACAAAAAAATTCAAAAAATTCACCGAATTTATAAATATTAATCTCCAATTCTATTATTAAATTATAAAAAACATAAAATCCTTTTTTTTAGAATGAATTGATATGCAATTGGTGCAAAATAATGAACAAAAATATATGTATTTTATAATATTATCTGAAATTGACCCAAATTACCAACGTTAGGGGTAAAATTGCTCTTGGCTACAAACGTTAGGGGCAAAATTGCACCATTTTAGACGTTAGGGGTAAAATTGCTCCTGATCCAAAACGTTAGGGGTATTTTTACACCTTAACCCTATAATTAATGTTCATTTCCATGTTCAAAATAAACTCAAAATTAATTATTCCCAAAGAGCCGCAAATCCTTGATTACGAATCGGACCGGCGCCGGAGCAGAACCGCGAGCCAAAAGAGAATTGAACGACGATTAGGGAGAGCAGCGAAGAGAGCGGCGGCAGGGGAACAACCACATAAGCGAACTTAACGACAGGGAGAGAACACACGGATCCACGATCCAAAGAGAAGGAAACGGCGGTGAATAACCTTCACGATTCCGGATCGGAACAGCGCCGGAGCCATTCCTTTTTCCAAGGGATCCTTCTTTAATAAGATCTCTTTTTAAATTATCATAATTAGGTAATCTTTTTAATATTAGGTACTGCAGTTTCCAAGCAAAAATATATAGATCCGAATACAGCGGCAGGCCAACGGCAGACGGCGGCGGACGGTCCGACGACCTAACAGATCCGCGTCGGACGAAGACAGATCGACGCTAGACGGAGGCACGGACGGCGGAGATCCATGACTGGACGGACAGATCCGCGCGAAAGGGACAACAACCCACAAAGGAGAGCAGATCCATGGTTAACGAACGGAATACACCATAGAAACGGGATCCGCGGCGAAGAAACGAACAGAACGACGGTGAGATGGAGGGGAGAGCGGCGTTAAGCCAAACCTAGTAGAGCCGCGCTGGTTCTTTTTTAGCAGAGCGGCGCTAGGTTGAATGGGCTTTTTTTCCAAATTATTCTATTCATGTGACATAACTTATTGAATAGTGTTGTGCACATAGATTAATCAATTCATTTACTTAAGAAGCCCAAATTCTAACCTCAATAACTAATCCAAACCCCAAAATTACCATGCAATACAACATTACCCAGTAGAATCCCAAATGGTTGGAGATAATATTTCCCTCTAAAAATGCTACCTCATCAATTCTCATAACTCTCAATTTAAAATGTTATTCTACAAAAATCTTTTGTAGTAATTAGTCATTTTCACTTCTATTTTTATGGGTGTCATACGCATACTGCATTTTATATTTATTATTTTATTCACTTAATACAACATAAATATTATTTGATTTTCAATCCTTAATTGAATAATAAATATTAATATATTTATTATTAGTTAAATAAATATTAATAATTTGATTTTAATATAATTTTGTGGTTCAATTGAAAATTAAGTACATAAACACAAAAAAAAGTTGAAAATTAATAGTAATATTTTGATCATGCTGAGTTCTGTCATTCATTTTTTTTTTTCCTAAACAATGGAGCATCCCAAGTTTTCAGTCCTGGATTTGCCACGGCAAAAACGCAATCAAAACGTTCTGTACAATTTTCCAAGAATTTTAGTTTTTGGAACGTTTTGATAAAACGCTTTAAAATTAACATTTTCATGCAACATAGAAGTATACAAATACAATCATAATATACATTTCCTTATTCACATAAAGATGACAATAGCATTTTATATTACATTTTGGAAGCATGAAAAGTGAAACAAAAGAGAAGAAGCTTTCTCTTCTTCCTCAATGGATTATCTGGTGAAAGTTTCATGAACCAACATTTCTCCCAATTTTATTTCAGAGAATGATGGCTGTGGCGAAGGACGCCATTTAACTACTAGCAGCTGTGAAGAAACATGTTGCATTGTTGGTCGAAGTTCAGGATTTGAATTCAAACATGCAAGTGCAAGCTTTACTATGTAGATCACTCCTTCAGCAGTTGTGTTTTGAGGAGGCGGGAGGCGTTGATCAATCACATCCTTTAACAGTGTTTCATGGCCATCCGATGACGATGAAAAGGATGAGATGAAATCTCCTGGATGTATTCCAATTATTATTTCAAGTGTCAACACTCCAAAACTGTAAACATCGCATTTTTCACTGACTTTCATTGTATATGCTAGCTCTACAAAAAGAAAAAAAGGATCCAAATTAGAGATAGTATAAAACAATCTACATACTTCAAAATTTTATATACGAAACGAAATCAAGGTATGCACCTGGAGCGGTGTATCCAAATGTGCCTGCAAATGATGTCCAATTCGAAGAGTCAGGCATCAATAGTCTAGCAGTGCCGAAGTCAGAAACATGAGCCTCGTACTCTGAATCCAGCAGCACATTGTTGCTGGTGACGTCTCGATGAATAATTGGAGGAGAGCAATCGTGGTGCATATATGATAATGCATTTGCTATTCCTTTAATAACATTTAGCCTTTTAGTCCAGTCCAATTCAATTGCTGCTTCACTGTCACTTAATATCTTCCTTAAACTTCCTCTTTCAATGAAGTCGTAAATCAAAAAAGAGTGTTTGCGGTGTGAACAAAAGCCATATAATTTCACAATGTTTCTATGACGTATGTTTGTCAATGCACCAATCTCATTTGCGAATGCTTTCAAATCATTTTCTGACTGATGAAGTTTCTTCACAGCAACCACTCGGCTTGGTGATACAGTAGCTTTATAGACAGTTCCATACCCTCCTTCCCCAATGCAATATTTTGAGTTAAACTCTTCTGTTGCCTCCACAATTTTTTCGTAATGCAAGTCTTCATCATCTAGCAAAAGTGCGAAATTAACTCCAGTATTTGCCTCCGGTGATTTAGCTTTTTTCTTCCAAATCTTTCTGTACACAATGAAGAACACTCCAACCAAGACTAATAATAGCAATAGACCACCCATGATGGGAATAACAATCCATTTGCTTGCATTCTTTCCCTTTTTAGGAGAAATGCAAGACTTTAGTCTTGTATTGTTGCCACATAAGCCTCTGTTGCTTCTAAGTGCCTCGAAAGGAGCTTCACGAAAAGCTTTAATGTCAGGAATTTGGCCTTCCAATTCGTTGTATGATATGTCTACTACTCTCAAACTCAATAAATTATCAAAAGTTGTTGGAATTGAACCTGACAACAAATTATGGGAGAGGTTTAACATCTCCAATCTTTGGAGCTGACCAAACTGTTCTGGGATCAATTCTACCAACAAGTTTTGACTGAGATCAAGACTTTGTAGAGAGTGTAAACTGCTTAACTCTGATGGAATACTATTTGTCAACTTGTTCATGCTAAGATTCAAGAACAACAGTTTTGAGCACTTTCCGAGCTGCTGGGGAATTGCTCCGCTTAGATTGTTTGCTGCTAAGTTAAGATGTTGCAGATCAGATAACATTCCTATTTCATGAGGAATACCTGAAAGCTTGTTATCATCAAGAAAAAGCTCAACCAACTTTAGCTTTCCAAATTCTTTTGGAACGGTTCCAACAAGCTGATTCGATGATAGGTCTATGGATTGCAGCTGAGGTGCCTTCCCAATTTCAGCTGGTATTGTGCCAGAGATGATGTTATTTGAGATTCTCAATGCAGATAAATTTGAAAAATATTCCCAATTCCATGAAAGCTTGCCGTAAAATTTATTGTGACTCAAATCGATGTAACTCAAGTGCAGATACATACCAAAGTCTTCTGATATATTTCCTGTCAATTGGTTATTCATCAAAGCAAGTCTTAACAAGCTACTGCAGTTTCTCAAGCCCTTTGGTACTGGACCATAGAAATAATTGTTTTGTGCTGCAAAATATTGAAGCGTCCTCCCACTGCAGATGCCTTTCGGTAATTGTCCAGTCAATCCGTTGTCATATAGCTGCATAACTGTAATAACACTCAAGTTTCCTATTGAATTTGGGATTACACCAGTGAGATTATTTGATACCAGCGAAAGTTCTTTGAGAGATGTTAACATTCCAATCTCATTCGGTATACTGCCATAAAATTGAGTGTTATCAAGATAAAGGGTAGACAAGTCTGTCAAGTTTCCTATAGAAATCGGAATTGTACCTGTGAGATTGTTGTCTGACAGGACAAGTTCTATTAGAGATGACAACATTCCAATCTCATGAGGTACGGAACCATAGAGCTGATTGTAAGAAAGATAAAGAACAGACAACATTGTCAAGTTTCCAATTGAACTTGGGATTCTACCTGTGAGATTGTTGTGAGACAATTCTAAGTCACTGACAGAACTTAACATGCCAAGTTCATGAGGTATGGAACCGGAAAGTTGGTTCCATGAGAGATAAAGAGTCGATAAACTTGTCAAACTTCCTATAGAAGTTGGGAGCGAACCGGTAAGATTATTATCTGACAAACTAAGAGTAGTGACAGAGTTCAACATTCCAACTTGTTGAGGTATAGAACCAGAAAGTTGATTCAAAGCAAGACTGAGGATTGATAACCTCGTTAAGTTTACAATAGAAGCTGGAATTATACCAGTGAGTTTATTACGTGACAATCTAAGATCAATAACATATTTCAACATTCCAACTTCTTGAGGTATAGAACCAGAGAGTTCATTTCCATAAAGGTAAAGAAATGATAACCTGGTCAAATTTCCTAAAGACTTTGGGATTGTGCCGGTGAGATAATTGTCTGATAAATCAACATAATTGATTGAACTCAAAAGCCCAAAATCTTTAGGAATAGAACCAGAGAGATCATTGATAGACAAGTCAATGATTTGGAGTTTGGAAATATTGCATAGATTGGAAGGAATGGTGCCGTAGAAAGAATTGTTGCTGAGATTAAGCTCAGTAAGATTGGGAAAAGATGAGAAGCTGAGATTTTGAAGCATACCTTTCAAACCATAACTAGGAAGACTCAAATTGGTCAAACTTCCTACCTTATCGCAGTAAATACCAGACCAATTGCAATGAGTAGCAGTAGGTTGAGCCCAAGAAGATAAGAGAGATTGGCTCTGATTATCAAGACTAGCTTTCCACCTCAAAAGAGCATCTGCTTCCCCTGAAGCTTGAAGCTCAGGAAAAGATGAATTAGAAGCAAAGGCAAGGACCTGAAAGGAAAAAACGAAAAAGAAGAACATGGACACAATGGAAATTAGTGGTTTGTCAAGAAAGAAAAACATGGCTTGACAAGAACAGGCTGGCAGAAAGTTTTCTACACTCAAAATTCATATGTTTCTACTTGTGAGATAGTCAAAATTCAAAATACAATAGTCTCCTGAAATAATATTATTCTAATTATAATAAGTGGAAAAATCAGTAATTTCTTCCTTTAGGCCCACATGAAAGACAACTGTTTTAGGACGGCTGTGGGTGAAAAAGTACCAAACATGTCAAGCATCATAGTACCAATTTCAGTAATTGGATGATGATGAAAGAGTTATCTTTAGAAATTCAGTTGATTAACTTGGATAAGATTCCCATAATGATGGTTCTGGTATTCTTGGACCAGTACCTAATTCTATTTCTTCATCACCATTATAATCAATTACACTAAAACAATTACAATAGATGTTCAGTTGATTCAAGCTCAGGGACATCAAACTCAAAATCATTTGGTTTGTTTATGCTGTTTTTTGTCAACAAAGAATGAAGTTTCTCAAATTAGTTCTGACTGCAGCATTTCTGTAACTTCTTCTGGTAAAATTTCTTTTCTACTCGCTCTTCTGGTAATTAAATGAGGGAGCTAATCATTAAAATGATATTAAGTGAAAAAGAGTTAAAGAAAGGTACCCAATTACTGAGTTTAGCAAAACTTAAAGACTGAATTGATGGTTTTGAGAGATTGGAGATCCAATTGACTTCCAGGTAGAGGTTTGATTAACTATACTCAGTACAACATTAGAAACAACAGATATAGATGAAATCAGCTTAACCTGGAGAAATACTTGCTTTAGATTAACCCAAATATAATTTCGGTAGAGATTATCTCAACACATTTCCACAGATTTTTCAACCTATATCAAAATTAAAAAGATCACATAAAACCCACGATAATTGAAAGTATATTAATCAGAAATAGGGAAAGAGATAAAGAGAAATAAATCAATCAATCCCAAATTGGAAAGGAGGAATGAAGGAAGGAACGAAATCAAATTCATAATGAACAAACCTTTGGCGAGGTCTGAAATAATTAACCACATTTTCAAACCTTCCATTCTGAACTTCTCATGAACCCCATCTTTCTCTTTGTTGCTGCTTTCTCATCTGTTCTTCTTTCCTTTGCAGAACAGAAAAGCACCGAGCTGGTTGTCTGAATGAAAAGCAGCTGGTAGGCTTATTAGAACCCCAGGCCAGTTGAGCCTGACGAACCAAATGAGAGATCAGTCACCATTGGAAAACTGGCCCAATTGATAGGCATACAGAAAATATAAGGAATCAAAGTTGGGTTACACTTCAAGATCTAAAGCAGCACCCTTTTATTACAAATTGAAGAAGATGATGATGAATTATAGATAGAGGGAAAATAAGGGTTGGGTAGGGTTTATACCACAAATAATTAGCAACTTTATGTTGCAATTTTGGGAATTTAGTTTCTAATTAAGCTAATTTAGAAGCATTATGTTGTGATTTTAGGAGATGATAACCTTAAGCAAATGTTCTTATTCCTTTTCAACATAGTTTGTTTACTGTAATTTTTGGATTCCTTTTTATCAGATTGGAAACAAGTTTAACCGTAAAAATAGGTTAATTAAATTATATAGTTTGAAAAAAATAAATAAATGATGAAACAAGTTGATTCTCCCAATTAAATTAAACAGGCACACATAGAATGTTCTGCATTCCCTCAAATATACTGGGAAATTTAAGGCCATCCTTTTCCTTTTCCCTTACTTCCAGAAATGCTGGGTTTGTTTGGATGAAGGTTATTCAAGGTAAGGTATGATAAGTGTATGAAAGTTAACTTGTTTATTTTGGAGTGTAATTGAAAAGTAAGGTAAGTGGGGGTAAGTGGGAGTAAATTTTCCCTTGTTTTTTTATGCACCCCGATTTGGGGGGTAAGAGCATCTCCAATAGACTCTTAGTTCACTCCCTAAAAATAATATAAAAAATTGACTCTTAGTGATTTAAGAGTTACTAATACATATCATCTCCAACAATACTCCTTGTATTCACTCTCTATTTATTATTTTATTATTAAAGTTATTAATTTTTGTTATATTAACCAATAGTGAAAGGAGAGAGACAAATCAATAATTAATTATTGTTCTATCTACCAATAGTGAAAGGAGAGAGAATCCTCAATAATAAATTATTAATAAAAAATGAGTTAAGAGTCACTAAGAGGTGGAGAGAGGCTCTCTATTAATAGAGAGGATGAGGAGGCTCTTAGTTATTTGAGGAGCCACTAAGAGGCTGTTAGAGATGATTTTTAACCCTTCCTCCTCAAATTTTAACTTAAGAGCCAATTTAAGAGGCTGTTGGAGATGCTCTAAGGAGGATTAAATGAAAAACTTTCCAATAATACCCTCTTCTTTTATCAAATGGCTGAGCCTTTTTCTTTTGCCAGAAAACGAAAATACACTTTTACTATTTTAAACCCATTATATTAATATACAGTGGACAAAATTTTAATTGGGTTGTTTTATTATCACTCAAATGTTGCAGCACAAAACTTTAACATTATTCAAAGTGTGCTAGTAAAATCATTTTATTTGTAGTTTGAAATTTTAACAATTTGAATTTTTTTAGACGAATCATCAAAAAAATATTATAGATGAAGATCTTGAAAATTTGTATATATTAATTAATTTTGATTAGAATTTATTTAGTTTATAGAAAAATAGAATTCATAATTAAGAGCAAGAGTAGGGATATAAAAGTAATTTTGTATACAACTTTACCTTACTTTACCTTCAAACCAAACACAATTATGTTATTAAATCATCACTTACCATACCTTCTATCCAAACACAATAAGTTATTCATAAACCTCACTTACTTTACCTTACCTTACTTTAAAGGGTTAATGTGTAAAAATGCCCCTAACGTTTTGGATTAGGAGCAATTTTACCCCTAACGTCTAAAATGGTTCAATTTTACCCCTAACGTTTTTAGCCAAGAGCAATTTTACCCCTAATATTGATAATCTGGGTTCAGAAATAATTCATCAAACTGTCTGCTCGGCCATGAATCTTGTCATCTACATTTCACACATGCGTCATTTTAACACTAACAAATCACAAATATATGTTGGGATGTGAAAAAAAAAATATATTGTCTTTTGTACGAATTAGACAAAAAATTCAAAAAATTCACCGAATTTATAAATATTAATCTTCAATTCTATTATTAAATTGCAAAAAACATGAAATCATTTTTTTAGAACGAATTGATATGGAACTGGTGCAAAATAAGGAACAAAAATATCTGTGTTTTATAATAGTGTATGAAATTGACCCAAATTATCAACGTTAGGGGTAAAATTGCTCTTGGCTACAAACGTTAGGGGTAAAATTGTACCATTTTAAACGTTAGGGGTAAAATTGCTCCTGACCCAAAACGTTAGGGATATTTTTGCACCTTAACCCTACTTTAAATAACCTTCATCCAAACAAAACTTTAGAGTTTTGAATTTTTCAGTTAGGTTAGTTTATGTAGTGGGAGTCACGTGAGCTTAAATATGGGCCATTGATCACATTTGGGATCAATAGTGCTCATCTAATCCGAAATTGGACCACATTTAGGACTAAGTGCTTGGGCCCAGTTCAGTAAAGCCCAATTCGTTTTTGTTGCATTCTTTTACTCTTTTTACTAATTGATGTATGAATTAATTAAGTATGATTTATTAAATAATGGGTTAGTTACATGAATATCATGAATACTTTAAATATATACCTATATCTCTTTATGGTGTTATTTATTCTAAACATGTCAGATTCTAAAACTTATATTCAATTTATCAAGGAAACGTCATGGCCCCTTAAAAATAGGTTCATATATTTTTAATAACTAACACTATCTATTAACAACAGTTTACAGGTTGACGATCTCATGCTTATTTCTGGAGTAAACCGGTTTTGAAACTTATAATTAACTTTCCTAATAACCTTCTGATATGGAAGAATACTGAACTAATAAATTCTGATATTTTGGAAAATTGATGATATTGTCCAACCACATATGCAACAATGGCTAACAGAAATTCCTAGATCTCCTCATCTGTCTATTGATGGCTTCTTTCTATAGAAATATTGTCAGTAAACTTAAAAACACAAACAATAATCTGAAAAAGTGCTGATCTTTCAACTTGAAGTTCACCAATAAATTTAAAAAGAATCCATGACAGATGATAGTCAATTTGAAATTCCTGCAAGAATTTAGAAATTAGAATTATTGGATCTCATTTCATTAATTCTTTGTAGTTTAGTGTACAATATTTTTGGACAAAAACACATACAGATTATGGTATCTGTAGAATTAGATTTTCAATAGCCTTCTCAAAGTGTAATTTTGCCATTATTTGCAGGACTGAGCATAAGTTATGCAATCTCCAAATTTGACGACACTGAATGTCAAATATTGTGAAATTCTACAAATAATAAGATATGGAGATCTGAATCTATTTGCAAGTAATAAGAGGCCTGATGCTGATGAAGCTTTCACTAAACATGAACAGTCCAAAAGGGAGTCAGTGATAGAAGGAATTACAATTCTGAAAAATCAAATATGTTGTTAAAAATATGACGTTAACCGCTATACTTGACAAAACTAATATAAAAACCAACTTTTTGATAATATTATTAAAATAAAATATTGAATTGATAAATAACAAAATGTCACATGCATAATTTGTAAATTTAACTAGAAACCTGATTTACCGTGTAAATTCCTCTTAAATAATTGGAAAGAGACGTTTGGTAGAAGCCCATTTCTGTTGGTAGAAGCAAGTCACAAACGTTTGGTTTTTTGAAAGATAGAATTTGGTTCAGGATAAATAATTGGAAAGAGAAATTTTTGTCTCGGGCTGGGAAGGAAATCTTAATTAAAGCTATTCTTCAATCCATTCCGTCCTATCTTATGAGTATTTTTCTCCTCCCTTTACATCTATGTGATGATATTAACAAATTACTAAATAAATTTTGGTGGAAATCGAATGGTTCTTCTCCTACAGGTTTGTGTTGGCAAAGGTGGGAGAAGCTTTGTATTCCAAAGATGGAAGGGGGCATGGGTTTCCGGAGTACTCATGAGTTTAACTTGGCTTTATTGGAAAAACAAAGTTGGCGGCTGTTAATGAATCCTGAGTCACTTGTCCATCGGATCCTTAAGGCTCGTTATTTCTCATCCTCTAATTTTTTGCAGGCTAATATTAGGCATAATCCCTCATATGTGTGGAGGAGCATTTTAGCGGGTAGAGAGTTAATTTTCAAAGGTTTATTACGCAAAATTGGCAGCGGTTTAGATGTGAGAACTTGGGAGGATCATTGGTTGTCGGACATTGATAATCCAAGACCAACTACGGTACCTTCTTTTGATCAGCAATTTGAATTCGTATATACTTTGTTTGATCAGCGGGGTCGGTGGGATGAGAACTTAATCATGTCTATCTTTAACGATAGAGATTGTCGATTAATTTTGTCCATTCCGAGACGATTTTCTGCCCGTAGTGATTCATGGCTTTGGTTTCCGGATAGGCGAGGTAAATACACTGTTAGATCGGGTTATCATTTGGCGATGGGTTCGTTTGGTTGACCCAATTTGGCCTCTCCTCTTCCTAATTGGAAGCGTCTTTGGTCCCTTGGTGTGCCCCCGAAGCTTAAAATTTTTGCATGGCGTTGCTTTAATTCGTGTCTCCCCACTAGAAGTAACCTTGTGGCACGTCACTTGCCCTTACTTGATGAATGTCCGATTTGTAAGGTGATTGGTGAATCTATTACCCATGCTATTATTTCTTGCTCTTTTGCTCAACTGGTTTGGGGTGAGTTTTTTCAAGATATAGAATGAGTAGTGTCTCTTGTTTTGTTTCTTGGTTGGCTATTGCACTAAATCGCTACTATTGGGAGGTGTTTGGGGAAATTCTGGCTGTGGCTTGGTCTATTTGGGCTCACAGGAATCGGGTGTTTTGGAAAAATAAATGGAGCACTGCTGTTCAGGTTCTTTATTCGGGTCGTTAGGTCTGGTCGGAATGGGTTGCTGCTCGAAATACTTTGCGAGTAAATGTTCAGCAGCAGCAGGATAGTTGTAATAGTTGGGTTGCTCCGCCGGTGAACTGCTTCTGCCTCAACGTGGATGCTGGGTGCTGCAGTGTGAATGGTTTTAGTTCGTATGGTTTTATTTTGCGTGACTGTCAGGGAGTTTGTATAGCCGCTGTTAACGGGGCGTTTGAAGGCCTGTTTGATGCTCTCACTTCTGAGATTATGGCTATCCGAGAGGCTTTAAGTTGGCTTAAGCAGAGAAATTTACATTCGGTTTGTGTTCAGTCAGACTGCTTTGTGGCTGTCCAGGCTCTTTTGTCTTCTGAAACTGATTTCTCCTATAGGTCAGAGGTAATTGCGGATTGTAAAGTTTTTTTAAGAGATTTAGTTGCTTGTTCTATCTTTTTTGTAAAACGTTCAGCGAACATGGTAGCCCATGCTCTTGCTAAAGCTGTCTGTTCCGAATCTGTTCGAAGAGAGTGGGATTGTCCACCTTTTTTTCTTGTCGATTTGTTAAACATTGATTCTTAATAATAGTTCAGTTTACTTTAAAAAAAATTAAGTATGATTTTTTTTTTTTTTTTGGAAAGAAAGTATGATTTTTTTATATAGTTTATCCGATTTCTCGAGATCCAGTTTAAGCGATTCAAACCCATAAACTTCCTAGTTAAGGGTATACTCTCAACCACTATGTTAAGAGCTTCACCACAATTATTTATGTAATTAAATATGTAAATTATTATACATGTAATTTATTTCTTATTCATTTATATGTTTTCATTTCAAATCTTGAGGATAAAATTAATATTTCCTATGAATATGATTATGTTATAATGATTAAAAAAAAACTAATTGTCTAATTCGGAAAATAACAAAAAAAACCATGTTATATCGTATAATTTCGATTACGGAGGTTATATAATAATTATACACATGATTTAAACCCGAAGAAAAATATAATTTCGTAAGAGAGCTCATTTAATAAAAAAAATGATAAATAGAACAATATATTATATATAGCGTTAATCCTAACTTATATTATATATTAGCTCCATCAACTTATAGAATATCTTATTAGACACCTGAATTTGTTCAAAATGACCTATTGATCACCTTAATTGATCTGCTGTCCCCTGAATTTTGCTTAGAATTATATATTTGCTCTTCGAACTTTCTTTTTTTTTTTTTGATAAAGCTCTTCGAATTTTCTTAAAGTAATATACATTTCAATTTATCCAACTTGTTCATTATGTAATTTTAAACAAGTTTAGAGACTAAAAAAATACTTTGTAAATTTAGAGGTTGAATCAACATTTTTAGCCAAATTGAACCGCTCTTAATGTATTAAACTATTAAAATTAATATTAAATGTGCATTAAAATAAACAAAATTGTAACGCATGCATATAATCCCATTGTTAGGAAGTAAATAAAACTCCCTGGCTGTTCCTGTTTTGGCTATAATGGTAACTGAATAAGCTTGTAACGGTTGTCTTTCCTTAATCCTTAATAATTTTGGTTTCAATGCTAAGCTGGAAATAATAATATATAAATGGCAACCCTATTTGGACATGCTAGAGATAGAGATAAACAAAGGTAAATAAATACCTGTCTGTAAGTTATCCATTGCTAAATATAGCAAAATTGACTGAGTCATAATCTCCCATTTGATAGCAGAATGAAATTAGAGAGAATTGGAGCAGAAGAAAGGTGAAGGGAAAGAAGAAAGACAAAACAGTTTTTCTTGTTTCTCCTGAAAAACAAGAATCCCCTTCCTTCCCTGCTTGGTTGGTTGAGGTTTTTAGTCCTTCTTTCTCAACAAACTTTCTCTACATTTTGGTTATTGCTTGTCTTTTCTTTCTGATTCCACTCTTTTCCAACCCTTCTTTTTCTATATCCCTCTCTCAATTCTTTTTTTGATGTTGGTGGATCAGAGAGGGGAGGCAAGATGAACTGCTTTCCTTGTTGTATGTCTGAGCAGAAACTTAGCAAAAAGTCTTTGAAGAAAAGCCTCAAGGACTATGATGATGCCAAGAATTTTGCAGCTTTCGCTAACATTTCCTTCAAGAGCGGTACACTTTTCTCTTAATCCTATGTTATATGAAATTTTGATTGTAGAATCTGGGGCTGATTTATAGAAAAAGTATAATATTGTTGCTAAATGCGATATCTCGTTGTAATTGGTGACGGAATTGTGTGTCGTTGATGTTTAATCCTAAAAAATATGTGATTTTTGACTCATTTTGGTCCAGATGAGAGCAAAAGAAGGTACATAGCAGAAGCAATAACCAAAATTGGAAAAGGAACAATATCTGCTGAGGTATTCACATTCAGGGATTTATGCACAGCAACTAAAAACTTCTGCCATGAAAATCTGATAGGCGAAGGGGGTTTTGGGAGGGTGTACAAAGGGGAGCTTGGAAAAACAAACAATTCTGTTGCTGTGAAGCAACTTGACAGAAATGGATTTCAGGGGAACAGGGAATTTCTTGTTGAGGTTTTGATGTTAAGTCTTCTTCACCATTCTAATCTTGTCAATCTAGTTGGATATTGTGCTGAAGGTGATCAAAGAATTTTAGTCTATGAATATATGCCTAATGGCTCTCTTGAAGATCACCTTCTTGGTATGTACAATCTAATTTAAATTTTCGATTCCATTTCTTCTTTCTTAATGATATAGATTGCAAAATACATTGGAATTTTGTGTTTTTGTTTTTTAGATTTGCCACTAGAGAAAAAGGGCTTGGATTGGAAAACAAGGATGAAAATAGCTGAAGGTGCAGCAAGAGGGCTTGAATATTTGCACGAAACAGCTACTCCTCCTGTAATATACCGAGATTTCAAAGCATCAAACGTGTTATTGGATGAGAATTTCAATCCAAAACTATCAGATTTCGGGCTGGCGAAACTCGGTCCAACAGGGGATAAGACTCATGTTTCCACCAGAGTGATGGGGACTTATGGGTATTGTGCTCCTGAGTATGCTTTGACAGGCCAATTGACTGCTAAATCTGATGTCTACAGCTTTGGAGTTGTGTTCTTGGAGCTAATCACTGGAAGAAGAGTTATTGATAATAGAAGAGCCACAGAAGAACAGAATCTAGTCGTTTGGGTATGTAGAGAACACTTTTCTACAGTGTTTCATATGCACCTTAATCAGCAAATGAATTTAATCCTTAAAACCTTAATTATCGGAATATCCTCTTAAGAAACTCAATTCTTAGAACCTTAACTATCGGCTTAACCTTTTGGATTCCTAATGCATTTTGAATGTGTAATGCAGGCAACTCCATTGTTTAAAGATAGAAGGAAGTTCACACTAATGGCAGATCCATTATTGGAAGGGAAGTTCCCAAAAAAGGGACTGTACCAAGCTCTGGCAATAGCAGCAATGTGCCTGCAGGAAGAAGCTGGAACTCGGCCATTGATGAGTGATGTTGTTACAGCTCTTGAATTTTTATCAGTCAAGAATGGAGAGGAAGAAGAGTATATGAATGACAATGCGGATGAATTTCCTGCAGATTATACTAGTGATTCTGAACTCAAAGTTGATTGATCTTTTAGATTTTGGAAAGTGTAACTACAAGTTTATTATAGCAGTTATGAAAAAACATATACAATTTTTCCATTATCTTCTATCTACCTAGAAAGATGAATTTACAACAAAAATTCTCTGTAATCCTCGCACAATCCATGATATTAATACCCGAATTTTTCTTTTAGTTTTTATCAATTTGTTATTCAGTTTTCAAAATGTATAATTTAAAAATAGCTCATAAGTTTTTTTTAGTAACTTATTGCTTATTTAACTTATAACTTTTGAAATGGATTTCGGGTAATATTTGTACCTACGAGAATGGTTGAAGAGAGTAACTCAGTTTCTTATTCAGAAACTTATTCAATGGAGAAGATAATGGAGAAGGTGAAGAGGAAAGTGAATTAGATTTGTCAATCCTAAACCTAAACTTTATGTTCGTTACATAATGGTATAAATAAAAACTCTTCTATGATTTATATCATAAAGACTAAACTACCCTATAGGTGAAAGATAAAAAAAAAAAATTCTAAAATACCCTTAGTAATATTTATGTTTCCTCCTTTAAGCTGCAGCAGAGATGGTAGAATATTAAATTTATCAACATTAGAGATAAAATTGCACTATTTTAGACGTTAGAGATAAAATTGCGATATTAGAATAAAATTGGTCCTAACTATAAATCTTAGAGATATTTTTGTATCATATCCCCAAAAATATATAATTTGCCCAAGTTTTACAAAACAAAACTTCCTAGCTTAAAAGTTCGCATATTTTGTTTAAAAAAAATATTTAAAATCATATTGTTAAATTCTCTAATTTTAAGACCATCTTTATCTTTTTAAAAGTTATATTTACATCTTGATAAGACATCTTTTTAAATCGAAACCATGATGAACATTTTATGTTTTTAATAATTTGATAGTGTATCAACTAAATTGATTTTTAAGTTGGTTTTACACAAGTGTAATCCAATTTGAGAGGGGTAAATTACACTCATGGCCATTGAACTTCGTTTTAACGGTATGACTCTGAAACCAAAACTTAACATAAAAGTTACTTAACTTTATACTTTTTAACATATGTGGCCACTCAACACCTCAAAACGACCGTTGCCGGTCTCAAAATAAAAATTCTAAGAGTTAAAGATATTCTAAGCAATTTTAATTCTTGAAATTTTTTATTTTGATGTCAGTTGTTCGGTTAGAAGAGAGATTGAATCTTTAGATAGAGAAAGTCCCATAAATAGAGATTTTGGAAAATAAAAATTGTGGTTTCATGATAAATGTCATTTCGTACAACTTCAATTCTTGAATATTTTCATTTTGAGGTCGTTACCCGTCATTTTGATGAGTTAATTAAAATTGAGTGACCACATATGTTAAAAAGTGTGAAATTGAATGACTTTTATGTTAAACTTTGAAGTTCAGTGGCCATACCGTTAAAAAAGTAGAATTCAGTGGTCACAGATGTTAAAAAATATAAAGTTAAATGACTTTTATGTTAATTTTTCATATTTTAAAAAGGCTTAATACACAAATAACCCCTGAACTTGTCCAAATATTGCAACTGCCCCCTCCAACTTTCTATTGTAACAAATTACCCCTCGAACTTGTCAAATTGTAACAATTTACCACTTAAACTTGTCCAATTGTAAAATATAACCTCAAATTGCTGACATGGACTGCAATTGAAGAAACACGTGAAATGCAAAATTTGCAAAGCTCGTGGAGTGTGATAATCAGATCTTTGGCATGATACGAATCCGGAGAAACGCTTTTACTGTTGATTCAAGTACAGGTTAAAAAAATTCCAATTTGGGGTTATATTTTACAATTGAACAAGTTTAAGGGGTAAGTTGTTACAATTGAAAGTTGAGGGGAGCAGTTGCAATATTTGGACAAGTTCAGGGATTATTTATGTATTAGACCTTTTAAAAACGCAAAGTTCAATCCATGGATGTAATTTACCCAATTTGAGAGCCTATGCAAATGTAAATTTATTAAAAGATAAAATTGATCTTTATTATCATTACAAATTAATGATGTAATGTTTTTTTTAAGCAATGATGTAATGTTAAATACTTTTATTTTGTAAAAAAATAATATATCACTTATTTTTATTATAAACTTTTTTTTAAAGAAAAATAAGTTTTATTAAACAGAATCAATATACAAGAATGTAAAATAAAATTTATAAGACAGTACCCCACTCCACAAGTTTAGACAAGTAACGAGAACATCTAGCTAAAGCATGAGTCACCCCATTCGCAGAACGAGATTATTAATCGTCTATAATTGAACCATAAGAAAAATGAAAGTATTTTTTGATGAATATGCTCCACCACTGACAGTGCATCTGACCCCACCTCCACACCACCCAACCCCTTGAGTTTGATCCATCTAAGAGCCATGACCGGCCCTGAGCCTAGACCAGGAGTGCACTAGCCTAGAGCTCATGGTTGTAAGGCGACCTAAATATTTTTTATTAGCGGTATATATATTTATGCTGTAAAAAAATTATACTAAAACTAATAAATATCTTAGTGGTTAAGATTACAATCCTCATTGAAAGGGGTTTAGGTTTGACCCCACTAACTGCACATTTCTTTTCCCAAAAAGAATATACTCAAATATTTGGCTTTCTAATATATATATATTTATATAGAAGTTGACTTTTAAAACTTATTAAGGGTTTAGAATATATTTACTAAAATTTAAAAGTTATCAATTGAAGTCTAAATTTTTTTAATTTGAGTATGTACTTTGTTTCTTATATATACAACAACAACAACAAAGCCTTAGTCCCGAAATGATTCGGGGTCGGCTAACATGAACCATCATATAAAACCGTGAAATCAAGTCGTGTCAGCAACACAAATTCTCTCCCTCCACTCTGTCCTATCCACTACCATATTTTCCTCAATTCCCAATAAACTCATATCACTCTCGATCACCTTCCTCCAAGTTTGCTTAGGTCTTCCCCTACCCCTCACCACTGCATCCATTTGCCACTCTTCAGTCCTCCTAACCGGCGCATCAAGCGCTCTTCGTCTTACATGGCCAAACCACCTTAGTCGGTTTTTTTTCTTATATATAAAAAATAATAATATATTGAAAAGTAATTTTGATGATATGATTTAATTGTAATTTTGTAACCAATTGTGATATTCATGTAAAAAGCCCTAAAAATTATTTAGGTTTTACAGGGCCAAATAATTAATATTTTAAACTTAAAAGAGATCCAATTGATATTTGAATATAGATTGAAAGTCTATCTCGGGTCAGTGTGTTAGTTGGAACAAATCTGAATTATTTCTGGGCTCCTTTGTTTCTTCTGGACGTGGCAATCGTATTGCTGATATTATTGGTATTCGTCAAGGGTCTGTTCCATTTCGCTATCTTGGAGTCCTTTTGTTTTTTGGTTTACCAAAGACACGACATCTGACTAGTCTGATGGACAGGGTGTTTGCTCACTTTGCTAAATGGAAAGGGCATTGTTTGTCTATGGCTGGGAGAGTGGCTCTGGTAAATTCTGTAATTACTGGTAGCTTTATCCACTCTTTTATCATTTATAAGTGGCCCTCTATGCTGCTTACACGTATGACTAGGCATATGAGGAATTTTATTTAGTCTGGATCCATTGATTGCAAGAAGCTTGTCACTATCTATTTGTTGTCAAAACTTCAAGGATGAAGGTCTTGGAATCAAGAATCTGTCTATTCTAAACAATGCGCTGAATGGAAAGATGGCTTAAGGTCTTCTTCAGGAAAATTTTCTCTGCTTTAACTTACTTAGAACTCGTTTTCTCAATAAAGCGGGACAGTCATGACATTATATCATGAATTCTTCTATTTGGGGCTCGATAAAATCCATTTATTCTGAAGTTGAGCATCACTGTTTTTGGTGGATTGGTCAGCATTCTGAACTTAATTTTTAGAATGGGGCTTGGATGTGTCCTTCGCTGGCTGCACAGGTTGGTCTATCTGTTAGTCAACAACGCCGTTGTTTTGATTTGGTGGAGAATTATTTGGACGGTAATAATTGGCATAATCTGCCCGTGTTACCTGCGGATGTGGAGAATAGATTGTGGAATATTAGGCGGTGTAGGGACGATGTTAATATATGTGTTTGGAACCCTGCTACGAGTGGGGTTCTAACTGTTAAGCTCCTGTACGCTTGGCTTAGATCTCCTCCTACTCAATAGCTTTGGAGTCATTTTTTAAGGTGTTAAGTGTTCCTCATGCACACCCGCTTATTGGATGACGGGCTTATCTTAGGTATTTGCCAACACATGACCAGCTTCAGTTGCGCGGCTGTCAAGTTGTTTCTCGTTGCAGTTTGTGCTCGTTAGATACTGAAACGTTGGACCACCTTTTTGACTCCTGTCGGTTTTCTAAATTTATTTGACATGGTGTTAGCTCATTGTTTGGAAGACGAATTAACACGGACTCGACTCTTAGGAATCTGGTTGATCATGCTATTATTCAATGTTTCAGTACTCAAATCGCTGATTTGTGGGCGGCAGCAATTGTTAATATGATTTGGACTCTATGGCTTGCTCGTAATAGATCCATTTTTTTAGGATGAGAGGGTTGATACTTCCGTCACGCTGACGAATTTGGGGAGCTGTTTGTGAATCTGCTCACATTGGACGAGGCTCCATTTGGAATTCGCTAGTTGAACTTCAAATCTTAGGTGAGCTCGGGATTGAAAAGCGTCTTGCTAAGGCTCCGCACATTACTCCGATTTTTTAGCAACCACCTCCGAGGGATTGGATTAAGATCAATACTGATGCGTCTGTCATGGGTGCTCTTGGTCCTGCGGGTTGCGGAGGTATTTATCGCTCGCATACTGGCTTGTGCCTTAGTGCGTTTGCCTTTCCGATTGAAAGTTCATTTGCTTATCTTGCTGAACTATCTGATGCTGTTTACGCCATTGACATGGCTATCAGCAAAGGTTGGCAGAAAATTTGGCTTGAAATCAATGTATGTTGTGCAGATGTTCAA
Source organism: Euphorbia lathyris (assembly GCF_963576675.1). Classification (NCBI taxonomy): domain Eukaryota; kingdom Viridiplantae; phylum Streptophyta; class Magnoliopsida; order Malpighiales; family Euphorbiaceae; genus Euphorbia; species Euphorbia lathyris. Next base: position 96,494,922 of record NC_088911.1, on the reverse strand, counting down.
ATCTAAATCTTGTTCGATTCCTTGGTTGCTTAGACAAAAATGGTTCAATTGTTTAAATCAGATCGATTCTATGGCTTTTGTGGTGTCTCATATTTTTCGTGAAGGAAATCATGTTGCGGACTCGCTTGCAAATTATGGACGGACGACAACAACATCGACTTGGTGGGATGTTGTCCCGGATTTTTATGGATCGGTCTTTTTTCATGATCGTGTAGGACGTTGCGTTTATCGATTTTCCTAATTCTTTGGCTTCATTTTATTCTTTATTCTTTTTGTATTATGACATTTATTTACTCTTTTAATAAATTTGGTTCGGGGCTTTTTTTGGGTCTGTGGTGGGAGTGCCAGCATAGCTGGGATGTTCGCCGCTTACCCTTCCTCGCTAACCAATCTTTAATAAAAAAAAGGGCTAATTACAAATCTAGCCCAATTAAGAGGCCTTTTACATATCTAACCTACTTTGCTTCCATCTTACCAAATTAGACACTTTCAACCATTTTGGATAAAATTACCCTTAGTTCTATTCAATCATCGATCTACTTCTGATTCTTCTTCTTCTTCCGTTTCTTCTTCTTCTTCTTCTTCTTCTTCTTCCGCTTCTTCTTCTTCTTCTTCTTCGGTTCATCTTCTTCGGTTCATCTTCTTCAATTTCTGATACCAATCATTAGCGATTTTTGAGATTATTGACGTATTATGTTCAATTTCCCGTAGAAATGGTATGTTTTTAGCTTATACGCTTGCTTTTCTCGTTGGTCTTGCCTCTTTCTTCATTTGTAATGACATCGTTTCAATTTTCTCTATTTTCCACAATTTTTCTCAATTTTCCTCTATTGCTGTCGCATTTGTGACGAAATAACAAATTTCGTCACAAATGCGACAAGAGTTGTCGCATTTCGTCGCAAATGCGACAACTCTTGTCGCATTTGTGACGAAATGCGACAACTTTTGTCTCATTTCATCACAAATGCGATAAGAGTTGTCACATTTGTGACGAAATGCGACAACTCTTGTCGCATTTGTGACGAAATGCGATAAATTTCGTCACAAATGCGACAGCAATGGAGGAAAATTGAGAAAAATTGTGGAAAATAGAGGAAATTGAAACAATAACATTACAGATGAAGAAAGAGGCAAGACCAACGAGAAAAGCAAGCGTATAAGATAAAAACATACAATTTCTACGGGAAATTGAACATAATACGTCAATAATCTCAAAAATCGCTAATGATTGGTATCAGAAATTGAAGAAGATGAACCGAAGAAGAAGTTGAAATGAAGAAGAAGAAGAAGAAGAAGAAGCGGAAGAAGTAGATCGATGATTGAATAGAACTAAGAGTAATTTTGTCCAAAATGGTTGAAAATGTCTAATTTGGTAAGATGGAAGCAAAGTGGGTTAGATATGTAAAAGGTCCCTCTTAATTGGGCTAGATTTGTAATTAGCCTTAAAAAAAGAATTAAACTCATATTTAGCCTATGTGGTATGCAAAATTTTGTCATACCATTTTGTAATATTTTCCCCTTAAAGTATTTCTATAAGTGACATTTAACTTGGATGAAAAATTAATTGTTACTTTTTTTTTTTTTTGCCAAATGACACAATTTTTGACATGTGATATATACACGTGGCAATTGATTTATTTTTTATCAAATAAATTTAATATGTAGATAAATAAGGAATTAATAAAATATTTTTTTTGTTTATCATGTACTGAAATATATTTTAAATATTTTTTAGTAAAATATTTTTATTAAAGGGGTCCTTATTTATTATTCCGCTTATGATCCATAAATTATGAGGACCGGTCCTGCTAAAAGCCTCTCGAATACTAATAGCTTCACATTCTTTAACCGAAAAGTTTCCAGCAATACGAAAACGAAAAATAATAAATGATTTGTAATTTTAGACAAGATTTATTAAAACGCTACCTGCTCGTGGATTGTGCAGTCCATAATAGTTACAGGCTAATACTGATGGGTTGTATTCGCAAATACAACAAACCACGAATATTGTTTTTTACTTTACCTAATATAAAAAAAAAACTCACTCAATTTGGTCTTTAATAATATTATAATCACTTATGAAAATAAACAAATTTCAAGAATTTAAGTTGTTACTTCAAAAAAATAAAAATAAAATTGTCATCAGCTTCAGCTCTATAATTGAGCATTAGGTATAGAAGACTATAATATTGGTAAAGTTAGATGACTTTTTATATAAGGTCTAAAATTGAGTGATCGCAAGTGTAATTTAACCAATATTTGGCAGCTATGAAATTGTCTAATTTCTAATAAAAAAGTTTTAAGTAGAAAGGGTTTTAGGCTTTCAGCTTCCCCCTCTTCTCTTCTCTTCTCTTCTTCTCTTGTCGTCTTGTCTGTATGTTGTTGATGGCCACAGCGCTCTGTTCTGCTACTCCTTCTTCTCATCCAGACCCACTTGCTTCACCTCTCTAACACTCCACCCTCACAATCTCCACTTTTTACCAACATACCCCCCAAAACGGCGCTTCTTCTTCCTACACTCACCACTTGTACTTGCTGCTCTGCTAAGCTGGGTAGAATTACTGAGGTGGTAGCGATGGGGCTCTCAACCACCCAAATTAGCCCTTTTAAACCCATGTTTCCATCCTATTTCAAGTTTTCTTGCACTTGTCCATGTTTTGCCTCTCTCCCTTCTTCCTCTCGCCCTTTCTCTAATGTCCACAGGTTCGCTTCTACCGCCTAATCTTTTGTGTAATTTTTTCATATTTTTTTCCTTGCCGTTTAATTTCTGGCATTCAATTTAATTTGTATTTTTAACTGTAGCATAAGCCCATAATGATTGAACATTACATCCTACCTATTATAGAACACCAGGACTAAATTTCTTCTTTATTTTTGTCTATTTTTCTGTTTAATTTTTCTTATGAGGCTTTGGATTGTTGTTATTGTAGAGGTCCTGCTAAAGTGAATGTAGTGTGGATTGGTGTGCTTATTGTCTTTTGGTGTTTTCTTTTCGTACTGATTTTTTGTATACCTGCATTTTGTTGAAACTGGTATGAATTTCATGTATATGGTAGGTTTCGTGCACAGATGCCTTCAGGTGTACTTATGAACCTGCAAAGAAGTGGTGAGAAGATGTTGCCTTCTGGAAGTTACTCTACATTATGCAGCATGGAGGTTGCTACAGAACTTAATCACAGCACTAAAAGCTCATGGCAACAAAACAGGGAAAGGTTGAGGGTTAGAAGGCTACATGAGACTGAAATCGTACAGGATAATAAAATAGGATGTGTGCGGGGTAAGAATGAGCATGTTGAAGGAAGTAGTGGTTATTCATTTACGAATAGAACTATGGAAGCTAATAAAAACAACATACTGGCACATAAAAGTTCTAGTACAAAACAAGCATTCCGAATAAATGATGGAGGTTTTGTTGATTATAGGGATCATGCTGCATCAGGGCAATTAGATACAGAATTGAAGACCGAGATTGGTGAGAATATGACCTCAATTGATGTGCATGGTAAAGGAACTCGTTATAGAATGCCAGAAGTTCTACCGTTGGAGAATGCCTCTAGAGGGAATGCTCAGGCTAATGGATCAACGGTTTTAAAGGGCAATGGTCATGCAGTTAAAAAAAGACCAAATGGTTTCCCTCTGTCCAATTCAAAACAGGGTGCACATAATGCTGAATCACGGTCAATGAATATATTTGAGCGCCCAAAAGAGAAACAATTCAGTGAAATTGAACACGCAGATCTATTGAACGAAACCAATGGAAGACTTGCTGTAGTTAGTTCTCCTGAAAAACCCCTCAAAGTCGAAGACGAATCTTCCCAAGATATTAAAAAGCGACTTACTAGTATCTATGGGAAGGTGCTGGTTGTGAACAACCTCTCTATGGCTCGGGAGGTTGTTCAAAAACTTACAAACCAATACAGGCATCTTGTTCATGCATGTGATACTGAGGTATGCATTTTACTTGATTTGTTTTATTTGTCATTTTCCTGTTAATTACTGTAATTGAAATGCTTCTTTTTTTAATATTCCAAGAAACAAAATTTGGAATTGAAGATGAATTCTTGAGCATTTTGAGTAATTCATTGGTTCCAAACTGAGCCAAATAAAAAGGATCCATAGTACCAAGCAAAGTAGCCTGGAGGAGAGACTTAGTTTGACTGATGAGCTACTGTCTAATTCTTGATATTTACATTTCTTTTGTTGGGCTTTGGAGACTAATAGATAGGCCCAATTTAAGCGATAGGCCCAACTTCAACGATCCAAGGTTTCTTGAGGAGTATAAATATAGCCTCTTTCTTTGTAATCCGTATCTCGAAAATTATAGTAAATATCCTGGCTTGGTAGTGCCCCCAGACGTAGTCATTCAAATTGAGTGGCGAAATGGGTAAACAATTCTTGTGTGTTTGTTTGTGTTTCGTTTATCGTAATTGCATTAGTTCCTAACATCTTTCAGGTGGCTAAGATTGATGTGAAGCAAGAAACACCTATTGACCATGGGGAGATAATATGCTTCAGTATTTATTGTGGACCAGAGGCAGATTTTGGAAATGGGAAATCCTGTATCTGGGTAGATATTTTGGATGGTGGTGCCGAGGAGCTTTTGAAGGAATTTGATCCATTTTTCAAGGATTGTTCAATAAAAAAGGTTGGTTCTTTTCTTTTTGTTTCATGTTTCCTCTTTCTTTTTGTACAGCCTTCTTCATTCAGATCCATTTTAGAATATCATGATAATGTCATATATATTCAATATTAATCAGAAATAAATAAATGATGGCAATGTCTATAAGTTCACTGCTATAATTATTTTACTGTTAGTTAAAGTTTGGTGCATGACATAGAGATTTAATCATGAAACCAGTTATTTTGTAATGGGTTTAACTGTTAAAGAATATGTCAATTTGAGAAAAAAAATACTCATATACTAGAGATACTTGTTCTATTATTTGGGATCAGGAAATTTTTTTATGTTCCACATTCTATCTCTCCTGTATATGTATTTGTTATCAGGTGAGCCTATTAAGTCTTCAATGCACAACAGATATAGTGACCGATTTTGATTCTTGACTTGGTATTTTGTGAATTCTCATTTTGCTATTAGGTATAAAATGAACTTGTAAGGATAGAGAACACTGACAATTAGTATGTTCATCTGTAGGTTTGGCACAACTACAGTTTTGACAAACACGTTATTGAAAATTATGGAATTTCTGTAAATGGGTTTCACGCTGACACAATGCACATGGCACGGTTGTGGAATTCATCGCGACGAACTGATGGTGGATACTCTCTGGAAGGTCTTACAGGCGACAGAAGAGTCATGAATGGAGTTAAGTCATGCTATGAAGAGTTGATTGGTAAGGTATCAATGAAAACTATCTTTGGCAAGAAGAAGTTGAAAAAAGACGGATCTGAAGGAAAGATAATCATCATTGATCCAGTTGAAGATCTGCAAAGAAATGAGCGAGAACCATGGATATGTTATTCTGCTTTAGATGCAATAAGCACCTGGCAGCTTTACGAGAGCTTGAAAAATAAACTATGCCGTATGCCATGGAAGCATGATGGAAAGCCAATTGGAAAATCTATGTTTGACTTCTACAAGAAATATTGGCAACCATTTGGTGAGCTTCTAGTTAGAATGGAGACTGAGGGCATTCTTGTTGATAGGGCATATCTTGCTGAGGTGGAGAAAATTGCTAAAGCTGAACAACAGCTTGCTGCTAATAGATTTCGCAATTGGGCATGCAAGTATTGCCCTGATGCCAAGTACATGAATGTGGGAAGTGATACACAATTGCGCCAGTTGTTTTTTGGTGGGATTGCTAACAGGTGAAATTCTATAAATGTTTTAATACATATTTCGCTGTTCAACACTAAGCTGACAATGTCAAAGTCTCCAATTTAAACATGAAAATTACCTTGCATGTTATATAATCAACAAATGGAAGTTATAGGTTTACCAGGAATTGAGTATTCATCTCTTTAGTCATGCATAGTATAATTTATGCAACTTTATTTTTAAAATAAATGTAAATTTATATCACAGATTGCGATAAGAGATAATGTGGCATGTCACTGTGGTGACAATTCATTAGGCATTGATTGATGACATCATAATCAAAATCTGGTGAAGGGAAAACTTCATTCATTTCAATTAATTTACATTGCAGCAAGGACCCCACAGAGAGTCTTCCAATTGAGAAAGCAATCAAGGTTCCGAATGTTGATAAAGTAATTGAAGAAGGCAAGAAGGCTCCCACAAAATTCCGCACCATTAATTTGCACAATATTGGTAAGTTTCCTGCTGAGATTTACACAGCAACAGGTTGGCCATCAGTTAGTGGAGATGCTTTGAAGATCTTAGCAGGGAAGGTCTCGGCAGAATATGATTTTATGGATGAAAATGTCATGGATGGCAGTGAGTTAGAGACAGTTGAAGATTTAGAAACAGAGGTGTCATCTGTCCTCAAGCATGCTGATACATCTGCTTATGGAACAGCTTTGCAAGCGTTTTCTTCAGTGGAAGAAGGGATTGAGGCTTGCCATGCTATTGCTTCTTTATGTGAAGTTTGCACGGTTGACTCATTAATATCCAATTTCATCCTCCCCTTACAGGTAATGTCTGCTGTGGTTTTCTGTCTCAAGCATGCATTTACATATGACATTACTGCAATAGCTATACGGCCGCGATCAATCCCTTTTTAGCGTTAATTAGTGTCTTTCTATGAAGCACCGATACGGGTACGGGTACGGAAAATGGAATTTCTAAAAAATATGAGATACGGGTACGGCCGGGATACGTATGGGACACGGCCGGGATACCCGTACGTTGACCTCCGAGAAGTATCGGTGCTTCATAGGTGTCTTTGAACTTTGCCAATATAATTTGGTCTGTTTTGGTGCATATTGGTCTAACTTTTACATCTATTTTTATTAGGTTCAAGGCAATTCTTTGTCTTTATCATCATGATTCTGAGGGTATTGTAAGAAACTGTTGGTCCAAGATTGCTTTTCACTAATGGAATTGTATCATCTATGACTTTTGACAAAAATATTATTGTGGATATAACTCATATGAATGTCTCAGAATTACACATCTTAACCTAGCCAAAATAATAATAATGATGAAAAGAACGATGAAACCAGTTTTCACTCGCATCATGTATAAGAAAGCACTTCTAAATACCATTCAGAGATAAATTGTCAAGTAGAAGATGAATTTCTTGAGATTGTGGCTTGCACATGAGTATGGAATTTAAGGAAGCACTTCGGAGGACAATGAGGACTGATTTAGATGCGAAGTACAATTCTTTGTTTAGCATTTAATTTATATGTACTCTTCAACAAAATTTGTTTCTGATAAAAGATGTTATATTTCATGGATTTTCTTACATCTGGAAAAGCCTTTTGTTCTTCCCTAACTTACATGTGAGATACGCTGATGTCAATATTTTATACCCCAGGGGAGTAACATATCAGGCAAGAGAGGCCGTGTTCATTGTTCCCTAAATATCAATACAGAAACTGGACGCTTATCTGCTAGAAGGCCAAATTTGCAGGTTTCCTTTTTCCCTTGTTTCTCACGTGTGCCTTCTTATGAAGATATTTTGAATAAATATCATCCTGGTATTTCACAAGTTTTGATACTTTGCAATTCCATATTTAGTCTTGTTGGGAACATAACATATTTGATCATAAATTGACAACAGAAGAAACTTTCCCATCTGCTGCAGATGTTAAGTAAACGTGAAATTCAATTGACAATGAGACATGTTTACTTAAGCGAATTAGCTGCGGTGAAGTCTATTAATATTGAAATGCAATTGCTTATATGGTTACAAAGAACACTAAAATCTAATATAATGTCTAAATATCAATAAAACTGTAATTTCCACCACTTGTAAAAATGACAATAATGGAGGTAGATTGAGAGTGATACAATCTTCCTATGGCTACTGATTGACATTCTCTTGTACTTTGTGATCATCAGAAAGACTTGAACTACTTTCTTTTGGAATGCATTTTAGATGCAAGATTGCTGAGATCTTGTTTTTCTTACTTCAGAATCAGCCTGCTTTGGAGAAGGACAGGTATAAGATTCGTCAAGCTTTTATAGCTGCACCTGGAAATTCCCTTATTGTTGCTGATTATGGGCAGGTTAGTATTTTGACTTGCCCAACAAGTTCCATTTAATTTTGGGGTTTGATGTTAGCCGACCCCGAATCATTCCGAGACTAAGACTTTCTTATTGTTGTTGTATTGAAATATCTATTTGTATCACAGCTGGAACTTAGGATTCTTGCACATCTTGCTAACTGTAAGAGCATGTTGGAAGCCTTTGAAGCTGGTGGAGATTTCCATTCAAGAACAGCAATGAACATGTATCCTCATATTCGTGAAGCAGTTGATAAAGGGGAAGTGATTCTTGAGTGGTATCCTCAACCTGGTCAGGATAAGCCCCCTGTTCCTCTGTTGAAGGTGAATTTTCTTGCAGTCTGATGGTTTGGTCGTTCCTTTATTGTTTCTGGTCTACATTCTTGTTTTAGGGCATTGGGTGTGGCATATTTTTCTTTTCACTTTGTTTCTCTCCTTCAATCCAAGGAGGTGAGAGATGTGATAGTAAGGCTAAAATTGGTAGGATGAAAAGAAATCTTCACTATCAGATTTTGTTGCATAAGCTTTTTTCCCATACATCTGAGAAGAGAATGGGAAATCGGGGCTTGAGTTCCGATAGTCAAATTAAAGCTTGTAAATGGTTTAAGAATTCATTTTCCTTTTTTTCCCGCTACTATGTCCATGTTCAGTGAGTTGATAAATGTAGGAAATATCAAAGTTCTGATACATACAAGTTTTAGGCTTACACTGTACCAATAAGGTTGGGCAGCATCTTGTACATTTATTTGAACTTTGGAGCATATATAGCAGGCATATTATCCAGGCAAGCTGTTGCATGTATCAGAAAGAGATTTGGCTTCTACCTTGTGGTTTGTGTCATTAAATACATAATTCTTGTCAGGTGAAACACATCCATGATCCCTAAACTTCATTTCGTGATGACTTGGATAAGTTTGACTATATCATTGATTTTTTTTAGTCATATCACTATAAATTGTTGTCAAATATGTATTTTTAGGTTATCATTTCGATAAATTTTAACGGATTTTCATTGATTTCAACTTTAATGTTACTATGATGTAAAGTTCAAGGACTTTTATGTCACAGAAAACAGTTTTAGAGGCCCTAATGCTAGTAGCACTATAGTTCAGGGGCCATGGATGTATATTACCCAATTTTTGTCTATAGACACTCTTAACTGTCAGTTGTTGAATTGTTCTGAAATGCAATTAAATAGGAACTTGGACAAACCCTTGCTTTAGCTAGGCTGTCAGTTTCTGACACAACACAACAGAATTTACAAAGACAACCCGCCTAACATGACCCATTTGATACGATTATCATTTTTGTTACTTCTATATCATATATAATTACGTGGAATATATAGATCACATTACATGATTATGACATGATAATCCATTTTGACGTCCGTGTATAGATCACGTAACACATGACATGATAATCCATTTTGACATTCATGTTTTAGTTTGATTCCTAATGGGAACTCCTTTGCCTTTGCTTATTTATTTAAATTTATTTTTACCCCCTTATCTTTTGGTAAAAGTAGAAATACTTGATATGATATAGAAACCACAGCTAGTATAATTGGAAACTTGAAAGATAATTTCGTTATAATTTACACCTCAGATTGATATATAAAACGCTTTTTTAGCAATTTATATCTTTTTCAGCATTTACGAGTTTCTATGTATATTGGGGTAAAATATTATTGGAGATAGGGATGATTCTAACTAACAAAGAAATGATAGTTTTCTTAAAAACAAACAAAGTCAACCATTTGCTTATTTATTTGTATCTCTGTCACAACATACTATCTTCATTGTCTTTATGAGTTTGATTTTCATTATAACAGTTATTTTTGCACCTAGGAGCATTATTCCTATTTCGTGGGTCTATAGTACTACTTGAGACTATTATAGTGGTTCCAACTTCGTCTGTAGCTTTGGTATTTTTATATGCTCAATACATTATCACATAATGGAATTCAAATTGCCGGATCTTTTTCAATTGTGTTTCAGGATGCTTTTGGTTCTGAAAGAAGAAAAGCTAAAATGCTTAACTTTTCTATTGCATATGGAAAAACACCAGTAGGACTTTCCCGTGATTGGAAGGTAAGCATGTTATGGCACCAAGTACTAAATCATTTTTACTGATTTCATTAAATCATCTTCACCATAGAGATGTTGCTACCATTTTTCTTCAGGTTTCTGTTGAGGAAGCTAAAGAAACTGTAGAGCTCTGGTATAGAGAAAGACAAGAAGTGCGTAAATGGCAAGAAGCACGCAAGAAAGAAGCTAGACAACATGGATGTGTTCACACATTACTTGGACGGGCTCGCATCTTCCCCTCAATAGCTGGTGCAAGCAATGGACAGAGAGGACATATTGAACGGGCTGCTATAAATACGCCAGTGCAGGTTCTTCCATTTCTTTCATGATTTATAGTTTTTATGCTCTCTCTCTCTCTCTCTCTCTCTCTCTCTCTCTATATATATATATATATATATATATGTATCTCTAACTTGGATGTCTGACACAGGGTAGTGCCGCTGATGTTGCCATGTGTGCAATGTTACAAATAACAACAAATATGCGTCTGAGTGAGCTTGGATGGAAGCTGCTTCTACAGGTTAATTTCATTTTTTCCCTCTGCAATTTTATGTCCTTTCTTCTAGTGTGTGTATGCTAAATCTACTCTACTCATTTGACAGACAACCTTTGCCTTTGACCAATCAATGTTTAGCTTTTATTAGCTGATATTGATTAATACACCACATGCCCTTTGCAATATCAAATTAATAACTTTTAGACTAGTGTATAATTGTGTATTCAATATGTTTTATCCAACTAGTGTCCAAAAACCAGAATTATAGTTTTGTTCAATGGTATTCCCAGAACTTTGAAATTGAACATTCAAGCATACAATTCTTTAATTTCAAAATAAATTGGATGGAATATTTTGTTAACCATTTTCGGTCGGTTTCGGTTAACCGCGGTTTTTGGAACCATTAACCACTATTTTTAAAAATAAGAACCATACACTAGTCCATTGGTTTCGGTTAACCTTATTTTCGGTTCGGTTTCAGTTTGGTTTTTCGGTTTTCCGGATTTTTGTGTGCACCCCTAGGGAGTATCGTGATATCAGAATGCTATAATTTGAACATTTCCCAAAATTTTGCATGAAATTATCTGCACGCTCAACCAAGAATGTTTATAAATATTTGCTTATTGGCTGTGAGCTATCTTAGTGAGTTTGGACAAAAATTGTCTCTGGAAAACAGATCCATGACGAAGTAATTCTGGAAGGACCGAGTGAGTCAACTGAGGAAGCCAAGGCCATAGTTGTTGACTGCATGGCCAAACCCTTCGATGGACAGAATTTTCTTAAAGTTGAACTGTCTGTCGATGCCAAATGTGCTCAAAACTGGTACTCTGCTAAGTAAGGTTGCAGTTGAAGGTTTTGGTCATCATTGGTATTTCTCTTACCTGGAAAACACAGTTGCGTTTGAGAAATTGCTTCAATTTGGTTCGAAAAGTAAGTAAGGAACCAAATCTTAAGAGCAGCAGCACAGTTTTGGTAAAGGATGGGGATGCGAGGATATGCATCTTGTGCTGGCTGCCTGCTATATTTTGGCTGAAAATTTTGAGGGTAAGGAAGCTAACAAGTGTAGATGACAATTATTCTTCCTGTAAAATTTGTGAGTTTATTGTTTATGTTTTCTTCTGTAAATTCAATGTAAATTTCTCTGTTTTCCTTCAACTTTTTGACAAATTATCAACTAGGTTATGGTCGTTTTTAATGTCACATTGTTCCTGTTTTAAACTTTTTATATTTTCATAAGCAGCAGTTGTTTTTGCAATTGGTGCTATTTATATTTTTAAATCATGAAATCTCATTTGGAAAGAACGTAAATTTTTAGTTCTACCAGAAAAAACTATGATTATATTATCAACTAGATAACATGTTTAGTTCTACTAGAAACTATGATAAATTTTAGGGTAAAGTTTAAATAAAACCCATGTGGTTTCACTAATTTTCAGATAAAGGACTGATTTATTTTTTGTCAAAACGAGGATTGCGGTTTTCAAATTTAGCAAAATAAGGACTTTTTCAATTGATACTATTAAAATCACCGCTGACGACTTTAAAAATGACATATTTTAAAAACTAGTAATATTCTAACTAACTTTAATTCTTCAACTTTTTTATTTCGAGATTATTTAGATGATATTTGGTAAAGAGAGTGAAAGTTAATGTTTAGAGAGAGAAAGTTCAAAAAAAAATGATTTTCTAAAATCGAAAATGTAGTTCCATAAAAAATATGGCATTAAACAACTTTAATTCTTGAAAATTTTCATTTTCAGGTCGTTAAAGATAGTTTTAATAGCATTATTAAAAGTGTGAAACCTCAATTCTCGTTTTGACAAAAAATAAACCATAGTCCTTTATCTGAAAATTAGTGAAACCACAGGGGTTTTATTTGAACTTTACCCTAAATTTTATTACCTATTCTAATTGTTACAGAAACTTTATAAATAAAGGGTAAATAATTTATTAGTCATTATCTTTTTAAGTAGCATACTGTTTAGTATTTTACTTTGAAAAACAAGGTTCCTACATTTTATCACCATTATCCCGTGCTTAAATATAACAGTTAAAAACAATCATATTACTTTGTTATTTCTGTGTGTTTACGCTGAACATAACGGTTAAAAAGAAAAAAATTAGACAAGACTAAAACTAACATTGATGAAAAATATGAATCTTATAATGTGTTTTACAAAAAAAATGAAAATTAAATAGTTTGTTAGATAAAAAAAGAAGACTAATAAATTATTTATCCAAAATAAAAACATGAGTTTCTAAAATTATGTATCACAAACTTAATGCCTAATTAGCTAAATGCTAAAAAAAATATAAAACATTAAGTAAATAATAAATCATAAATTGTAAACTTAAACAAAAATATAATAATAGAGTTATAAGTGAAGATATATTTAGTATAAAGATAAAAATATAACAAATAAACAAACTGTAAATTGTAAGTATAATTTTTTTGTTTTTTTGAGAAAATAAATATAATTATTCAAAATCATGATAAACAAAAAGAACAATTCATAAATATAATCTTTCTTCAATTAAAAAGTTATATACTTGATTAATTTTCATTTTAACTAACCGATTCTTTATAATAAAAAATAGAGATCATATCCAAATTTACCCATATATTATTTTTAAAATGGTTCAAATTAAAGAAATTGTACAAATTTACCCATAACGTTTTCCAAATAAGATCAATTTTCACCTTCCATAAAAAAGTTTAAATGGACTAGTTTAATTGTTATTTAACAATCATATTTAACCTTTCAAACAATAATTATGTTTAAAACATTTACCGTGTAACATATAAATTATGCAACATATAAATTAATTAGAAAAAACTGTCAAAATACCTACAATATATATCGTGTTACTAACACATTTACAAACACACTGTCCAACATAAAAGTCAAATAACTATTGGACCAGTCCGTTCAAATTTTACATTAGATGGGGATAAATATGATCTTTAAAAACGTTAGTAGTAAATTTGCACAATTTCATACAATATAAATCAATCTAGACTTTACCAAAAATTATTTAGGAAAATTCGGACCTTATTCCTATATATATATATATATAAAGAACTTAAACAATAGAAACATAATCTACAAATTTTAGTAAATCTTTTTAATTATCTTCTAGCAGCTCTACTTTTTAGAAGTTGTGCTGTTTGGTAAAGTGTAGCCTGTCGGAAAGGTAAACAACATTCTCAATTTCAACCGATCATTCCTGATAGTAAACCAAAAAAACTGGCATGACATCCAGAACAGGATTGGAAACAAGAAAATTCCAGCTCTGTTAAATCCATATATCAATTCAAAACTTACAAACTTAATGTTGTTCATATACATTAGACTGTAGACCACCTAACAAACATATACCAAAAATTCAGAAAACAATTTAACAGAGTTTAGGGATACTACTTATCAAAATGTTGTAGCTCAATTCCCCAGGCTGCTGCCAACTGAATCAATAGTTGGTCCGGCGCTGCACCTTCCCAGTCTTCAGGTGGATCCATTGTTGTAGAAGCTTCATGTAAATTCAGTAGCAGCTCCTTCTTCAATTCCATTGGAATCCCCAACACATTTGCTCCCTCTTCCATTACTATCTCTACCAACTGAACAACAACATCCAATTCAATCATAAAAAGGTGTCTTTCTAGGGAACAATAGCTTCACAAATACAGAAGAATATATGCAAGATAAGAAAAACTTCAATACCTGATGGATCCATAACAAACAGATGTCAAATAAGTTTTGCTCCAATAGAAACTGCCCAATAGCATTCAAGATCTCACATGCTGTCTCGTTTGATAGTTGATCGATAACAGGACCAGACTTGTCCATGAGCTTTACAAGTAGAAAATCATCCCCTGTAGATACAACTTCGGCAAAAGCTGTATCTATATCACCCATTTTGAGGGCATCCATCGCGTTACTCCATGAAGTCCAAATAGGATCTCGTTCTTGGCCGCCATTATCATCTGCCATAGCTTCTGCTGTCAACTCAGGGATTGCCACTCTTGCTGTCCGAGATGATCCATTGTCATCTCCAGCTACCCGAATGGCTTCCAAAGTAGCTTCATCCTTAGAAGCTTGCCAGACACTTCGAGCAGAAGGCCCTTCGCCAAGCCTCGGTCCTGCACCTTTATCCCAGCCTCTCCTGTTACCAACCTGGTCAGTTTCAGGTTCAGATTTTGGTGATCTTCCGTCCATAGAGCCACTAGCTGGAGCTCTCCTCGAGCTAACCTGTCCATTTCTTGATGAGCCATAAGTTGAAAACTCCCAAGCATCAGACATATCAGATCTCCAATGAGCACCTCTTCCTCTCATGCCTGAAGTAGTGGCATCAGATTGGGTGTATCTTTCCCCCAGAGGAACACGTGCATTATACTTGGCATTGGAGTAGTCAGAGAAGCCATTATACTTCCCTAAATTTCTATTGGATCCCTCAAAACCCATAGGAAAATTATTACCTCTGCGACCTGATGATATTGACAAATCGCGTGCCATGTCTTCAACAATTCTCTCAAGACCCCTCACTCTATGTTCTAAAGTCACCATGCTATCATGAGATCCACCCATGAAATCCTACAATAGAAGCATTTATCAGTATAATAAAAGCATGAACGGAAATTTCAATAATTTTAAGCCTATGCATACCTGCAGCATATTTGTGAGATGTGTTTGCTGTCTCTCAAGCTGCAATAGCTGCCTCTGAATTGCCAACCAACTTCCTTTGCTATTTCCGAAGGGTCCTTCAGCTTGGCCATCGGACTTGGAGAAACCTGCACGACTACCAGATGATTCCCTATGGTTTAGATCAAGCCTGTCATCATCAAACGCTCTAGATCTTGAATCTTTCCCAGCATTTCCTCTCTCTAAGTTACGGTACTTTTGGAAAGATCCATGAGGATCATCTGATTGGCTGTTTCCTATGCAGTTTGGCCTTCCCCTTGATTCAGAATCATTTTGTACAGGGTTTTCCTCATTGTTCAAACTTGAGGAATTGATACATCTACGAGGAACAACAACTTCTACAGGCAGCTCATCGGAGCCCCCTTTTTCAAATTTCTGGAAGAATTCTGGGTTTAAGTGTTTGTCTGTCAACGTAGGTGGTTTCTTCTTCAATATTACAACAGTTTTGTCAGGAATGCTTTTGCTTTTTGAAACAGAATCCACAGTTGGGGAAGAACCCCTGGATGATTCTGTTTTCTGGTCACTTGAATTTGGAACCTTATCTGACACCTCCACTTGTTCAGGAAGATCTCCATCTAAACATTTATCAAACAGAAAATGACAAAGAAAAAAGAACTAATCATTTGAATGTTCAGCATTAAAACCCATATACTTAATGAAATGCTCACCGCGGGAGGAAACCTTTCGATCATCCAAACCATCTTCTGCTTTCCCTGCAATCTTCTTCCATAATTGCAATGCCTCCATCATACTATCTCTAACTGGCTTTATCTGTTAAACATATAAAATGGTTTAACGATTGCAATAAAAGGTAACACAAACATATCTTCCAAGACCTCTGAAATCAATAATTTTCTGAATAAAGTATGAGCAGAACGGTTGTTTAACAATGGGAATAAATTATAAGTTTCCCAAACCATCAATGGAAAAAGTGATCACCTTATGAATCACAAAAACAATATTCAGGTATCATTGCCTTGTCGACCGAAGTCAGCCAGTTTCAAATCTTTTCTTTCTTCCAACAAATTTATCCATCTATTCCAGAATTCATATAATATTAGGTTTCCCAATAGAGAATTTCGGCCAACATCTAGCCAAGATAAACCTCTTACAAGGTCTCTGTGTTACTAATGAAATCTATAAATAATAAATATTACACAAGTTGAACATAAAACAATTTAAAAAATTCTATTTACATCTTGTTCATGTAAGTTTTTTAATATCGAGAGAAGATAAAATAGTACTCAAAATAAGATAAATCACACCCTTTCTGTTTTGGAAGTTTTAATTAATGATAATAGGGTAACTCTGTGGAAAAGAGAGAGACTAGGGAGGTTGTCGAGAAACCATTGGTTATGAATCATGCAATTTCCCATCATTCTTAATGACTCCTGTTATGCTATCTTTTTAAAAAAATAATTTTGGACGGGACTCCCATAAACTAAGAGACTGTTATTGACAAGGCTTATGCATAGATGCAGTGACTCTGCATAGAACATCAGTAGCATATGAAAAAAGATAAATTATCAAGAGCATAGCGTTGTTAAGAAAATACACAAATAGGACCCTTATGTAAAGGAAGTATGTTTAAATAAGCCACCTTGTCAAAACGGCAAGCCTCGAGCACTGTCAGTGTGGAATTAGCAGGTCCATCTGCAATCAAGCTGCTTGAGTGCAATGCTAATGCACATAAAGCATCAGCTGCAGCCTTGCGTGTTGCCCAATCTGTACTTCCAAGGCAGTCATAAATGCTTTGCAACAGTGGTTCCAACCCTTGAGGTGCAATTGCTCCAACCTATAACAAGCTCTTTAGAACTCTTCATTTTTCGTAACCTTTATGGTAAAGCTCATACAAAATCACAAGTACAAATTTTTATGCACTCACAGCTAACTAAGTGATGTTATTTCAACCATCAAATGATTAAGCAAACTAAATCAAGTAAATTGAGTAATTTGGTACTGTCTGACAGAATGGGTATCTAATTGATCACAAATAAAAGGAAGCTAATGTGTCAAACTTGGAACTTCAAAAAGTATCCAACCCTTTGTGGAACCATTCAATAGAAAAAGCATTTAACTTAATCACCAATAATCATTTAATGTTGTACCAAAAATATATTGCCCCAACCTCTGACAAACTTGCCACCACACCCAACATTGCAGCTTTGGCATGGAAATTCTGCTTATTCAAGAATTTACAAACCCAGGGACACAACTGTTGAAATGCTCTAACAGGCATGTCTTCTGCTGCGGCACACTTTATCATCCTCATCATACACATAGCTGCACCTAGTTGCACCACTTTCTTTGGCTCTAGCATGGCCTTCAATAATGGTCTAATAAACAAGTGTATTGTACTTTCCTTTCCTATTCCCCCCTTCAAATATAACCCTGACAAAATCCCAATCACATCAGAGCATGCATCTCTCACCCTCAAATCAGAATCTTTCAACATTTTAACAATGTGGGCAATGATTTTGGCTAAACGAGGTAATTTTAAATCATGATGAATTTGACAGCAGAAACATAGCAAGTATAGACAATCCTTTTTGACGATGCATTTATTGCTGGGGTTAGATGAAAAATGAAAGAGCAAAGTGAGGAGCAAGGGCACGGATTTGGATGACAGGGTTTGAGCAATGGAATGAAGGTCTTGAAAGGCAACTTCGTGGGTATCCCGATCAGCAAGTTTAGAAAGAGAAAGCAGGATCTGTTGCTTGAGCGCAACATTGGCAAAATGTGCAGGAAGAGATGGAGATATGGACGATGGTGCTACTGAAGATTGGTTCATATGTCTTTTAGGATTGGGAAGTTTGGGTGTTGGAGTGCTCATGATGGATAATTTGCACAGATGGAGAGCTGGACTTTTAGATAATTGCACAAAAGGGAATCAGAGGTATCATAGATGGTATAGGCTAGGAACAAGTCTTACAGAAATAAAAGAAAATCAACACCATAGCAATTTAGCAATTTGAATTCTGGAGATATTTATGATCAAAGATATCCCAAATTGTCTCTCCACGTCCTATATTCAATCAATATAATCAACTGAAACTTCAAGACATCAAGGCCATCAAACCACACTTAGCCACAACCTCAAAATGTTCAGTTCTTTCTCCTTCACGATACAAACCACATAAACTACAGATATCAACTAGTTTTATCAGATTCTTCAAAATGCATCCTCGAACATTGTGAAAAAATAATAATAACAAAAATCCCCAACTAACATTCTTTTTCAGTGCATTTCTCTAAATGAAATCTCAGCTTTGTCACCATCTATAATATTATGCAGATCATAACTAACGAAAACCAAATGTCAAAGCCATAGAAACCACACACCAAAAAACTGAATTACCAATCCTCCAACAATCTCATATCCTAAAATTTATCATTCACCAGAAATAGTATAAATTTCAGTTACTTATAATTATATTAAATCGTGATTTTATTCAATTCTCTAAATACTCTATAGCAATCAAATAAAGAAAACCTGTATTGCTCAAACCTGCGCCAAACTTGTTACGACGCCTAACAAAGCAGCCTTTGCCTGGAAATTTTGTCCATTCAACAGCTTACAAATTCTTGAACACAATTTCTGGAACGCCCCAGTCGGAACATTCACTGCGCCACCATTTCCGTCACCGTCATTGGCGTCGGCAGCCGCGCACTCCACCATTTTGGCCATACAAATAGCAGCACCTGATTGAACACCTTTGTTTTGCTCCCCCATGGCCTCAAACAGCGGCCTAACAAATAGGCCGACCATGGATCCCATCCCATTAGCATCTCCGCCACCCTCTCCAGCACAACCAGTTCTCAAATACAACCGCGATAAGGCCCCAATAGCATCCCTACACCCATCCTTAACGCTGGAATCAGAATCCTTAAGCCTCTTAACAATGTGGGAAATGATCTTAGTCAAATGCGGCAAGGTTAAATCGCGATGAGATTGACAAGTCAAAGAGAGTAAATTCAAAGATTCTTTCTTGACAGAAGGTTTAGCAGTGGAGGAATCAGATAGGGAGTCGTAGAGAGAGTTGAGGAGCATAGGGAGGGCTTCAGGTGAGATAGATTGGGTAAGGGAGTGAAGGTCTTCGAGGGCGATCTGATGGGTGTCACGGTCGGCGAGCTTAGAAAGAGAAGTAAGAATTCGTTGTTTGAGCTCTACCATGGCCAAATGGGAAGAAAGAGAAGAAGATCTTGTGGTGGGTTGATTCTGATTTGGGGGTTTTGTGGGTTTTGCAGATTTGGGAGCTGGAGTACTCATTGTTAATCACTAATTGCAGAGGGGATAAAAATGCAAGTCGGAATTCGAAAAGATAATCAGTGAAAAAGAGATAAGGTTCAATGGAGAGAGAGAGAAATGTAGGTTACGAAAGAGGAAGGACAAAGGCAGTTGAGAAGGAAGGAGAAAGAGAGGTGGGAATGGAGTATGAAGTAAGAAAAAGCAACGAGAGGGAATAGAGGTTGTATATTTGTTGGGAAGAAGGTAGAACATGTGAATGGTGAAAGGTGAGATCTATGAAAGAGAGAGATAGTGAGGGAAACAACAAAAAAAACTATTTTTAATATTATCACCACTCAACTTTAATTCTTAATATTATGACTACTGAACTTACACTTTTTTTTTTTTTAAATCGATAGTCATTCAATTTTAATTAACTCCTCAATATAACAGTTAACGACTTCAAAATGAAAATATTTACGACCGCAAAATGAAAATATTCAAACATTAAAGTTGTTCAGAACGATATTTACTATGAAAATCACATTTTTTATTTTACAAAATCATCTTTCTTGGAGTTTTCTCTTTCTAAAAATTCACTCTCTCCTAACCAAACAACATCTAAATGATCTCAAAAAAAAAAAAAAAAATTAAAGTTACTTAAAATATCATTAACTCTTCGAATTTTTTATTTTGATGCTGTCAACGGTCGTTTTGTGGCATTGAGTAACCACCGATGTTAAAAATTGTAAAGTCCAGTGGTCATACGGTTAAAAATCGAAGTTCTATGGTCACAATGTTAAAGTGAGTAAAGTTCAGTGACCATGAGTGTAATTTACCCTCATATATAATATTATTAATAAATCTACATGGGTGTAATTTAGTGGCCATGGGTGTAATTCACCCTCATATATAATATTATTAGGGATCCAGTATCCGATCAGATAATGACGTGGCAGGGATGACATTTTTATATTCTAAAATAAAATCAACTTGACAGTTTCTGATAAAAAAAAAAGTAAGCTTTAAAGAAGAAGACGAGGTCTGGATCTTACTAGATTGTGTTCCCATACAACATGACGTGGATCCCACCTATAAAAAACTGCAAGCAAGTAACATAGACTCATAATTAGGGCCGGAAAAGTCCGTGCTCATAACACGTTGTGCGGGCTGTGTGGTTTTACCATTAGGGATAGATGTTACGAAGTACTCGGTGAAGAGTCTTGACATCTGCTTGAAGTTGACGATCATTTCGTTTCCGAGTTGCTCGTACCAGTAGGAGGCAATGCTTTTTAGTGTTGTAGAGAATAGGCGGCACATCATGACGTCTATTTCCGTGATAGTATCCATAGCCCACCAATAGTTTTGGATGTGAGTAGTTGGGTCTGTTGTCCCATCATACTCTAAGTAGTGGGTATTTGAACCCTCGTGGCATGGTTCGGTCATGATCTTCTTACACAATGATATTTCTACCTCCGTTATGCTAGGGTGCTTGGCTCTTGAGTTTATCGAACTCTTTTTGTATCATGTCGAATTTAGCCTTAACATCCTCATCTTTGACTGGACGGCTCCATCCCTTCGAGGCACATCGTTCTCGGGTCCTGGGCTCGGCTAACCTTTTTGGCTGATGGATCAAGATTCAGTCGATCGATGATGAGTCCTTCGATGATTGGAGTCTAGGGTCATCTTGTTCAGGGAGGGTCGTCTTTCTTCTCCCACTCAAACTTATCTAACGGGAGATTTCTCAACATTCCTTACATTACGTGCAGGGGGAGTTCGAGACCGGCGGCATCGTATTAGGCTGTTGTCTGGCTAACCCCT
The DNA here is from genome assembly GCF_963576675.1 of Euphorbia lathyris. NCBI lineage: Eukaryota > Viridiplantae > Streptophyta > Magnoliopsida > Malpighiales > Euphorbiaceae > Euphorbia > Euphorbia lathyris. The sequence continues at coordinate 96,473,436 of NC_088911.1, read as the reverse complement.
TCCAATGCCTAAGTTAGTTCAAGGTTGGACTCGAGAATGATCAAAATTAGTAAATCAAAGTTGTAATATAAACTTAATGAATGTATGAATGAATGAAGTGCAACTGAGCTGAACTTACTCTATTTATATTGTTGTCGAGCTGTAGAAGACGGTTATGACTTGAGGGGTAGAGTGGGCTATGTGTCTTATGTTGATAGGACGACTTATACCTGGATACTAGGGTTTGATATTCCTCAAGCCTACTAGGCCCGTGATTTACTGAGAGCCTTTAAAGGGAGAAGGAAGACTATGGTCTTCACGGGTCAAATGACTCGTGAAGATCCATCTGAAATCGTTTTGAAAAGAAAGAATTCAGTTTGGCTTGTACTCATTATGGCACCGTAATGGGTAAAGCACCACGCAACCACTACGACGTCAAGTGCGTCATAATGGTAACATTTATAAACCCACGTTAAAAATAGCCCTCCCATGTAAATATTTCTTAGCCCACCCAGTTAGGTAATTATTCTCCAAATAAGCCCCAAAAAGAGGATTAACCCGGAATGTTTTGGGAAATGAAAAATTACTATCGTAGCCTTGCAGAAAAGCGTAATTTCATGCTTGGAGGAAGTAGTTGCCTGAGTTTTATTCCCTGGGTTTATTGCCTAACATCGCCGGTTAATCAGCTCTTGGAGTTCAAGAGCGAATTTAAGGTATACCCTCCAAGGTAGATGAATCTGTATATTTATAGTAGATTCATTTCCTCTTCAATTTCTTTCTTCTCCTACGCCATACAATCTTTAGCCTATTTCACAAAAGAAACTTAATGAGGTTGAACCTTTCAAATTCCAGATGATACAAACTTGCCTTCAACATCCCCAATATCTTCCTATGCAAGAACTTTTAGCACCTCCTCTGCAAGTTTTTGGCACTACTATGGGTCAATCTGTTGCTTATAGGCTTGTGATATTTTCCTTTGTAGCCAATAAGCATCAATGTCCTGCACATCAAGGCACATGCTTTTGTTAGGCTCCATCATGTCTTTGTCATCAATTCCACCCATATTTGCATAGCCCCAGAACGACTTGGTTCTGCCACGTCCTCCTCCTCCTCTGCAAAGCTGGAAGGGAATTTGATTGTATTAACTGTCATAGTAACGCAAACAGGCTGTCTTTTATATTTATATTTTAATTATTTTTTATTCTATAAAGTGTCTTTTATATTTATATTTTATAACTAGATTTTTTTTTTTTCGTTTTGTTAAACTCTATAAAGTACTTTTTATATTTTTATTTTATATTTTAAATTTTTTTTTGTAATGGAGGTAGGGTTAAAAATGACTCAACTATAAATTATAGAGGTTTAGTATAGCAAATTCTAAAATTGTTTATTTTCCTCCATTCCGTATCATCTATCTCGAGTGGCCGTCGTCAATGTAAAGTTTTACAAAAAAAAAAAAAGATTGGGTTTTACAAGAAGAGATTAGACGGCGACGGCGTAAGGTTAGAGAGGAGACATGAGATTAGTGGAACAAATAAGACGGTTATGAGTTGAGGAGCGAGGTGGGCTATGTTTCTCCTCTTGATAAGACGACATGTGCTCGAATACCGGGCTTGATATTCCTCAAGCCGACTAGACCCATGATTTACAGAGTGGCCTGACTCATTAACACCCTTTATCCTTTAAGTCAATTTGAACCTTTTATTTTTAAAATTTACTTTATTAAGTTCCTAAATTGTATGTATGTATGTACTATTCAATCTTTCAAGGCTTAATACATCATTTGCCCCCTGAACTTGTCCAAAATGGTTGATTGTCCCCCTGAACTTTCAAAGTGTCTCGATAGCTCCCTGAACTTGCATAAAATGTTCAGTTAGTCCCCTAAACTTGCATAAAATGTAATCAATTAATCACCCGGCGGTAAAAAAGCAAGTTAAATACGGAAGATATGTTGCACGCATCTTAAAAAAGTAAAACGACCAAGATCGGGGTATGCAATTATAATATTAGAGAAGAAAATGTTTTATAGTCGAATAAGTAAGAAATTATTTTTTAAGATGTTTTAATATATTTTGTGAAGTATGTAATAACATTTTAAGACAAGTGTAACATATCTTCCGCATTTGACTTACTTTTTTACAACCGAATGATTAATTAAATACATTTTACGCAAGTTCAGGGGATTAACTGAACATTTTATGCAAGTTCAGGGGGTTATCGAGACACTTTGAAAGTTCAGGGAGCCAATCAACTATTTTGGACAAGTTCAGGAAGCAAATAATGTATTAAGTCATCTTTCAATTTTAAGTTTATTATATTAAGTTTGAGCTCTTAAATTTATACCTAAATTTGATTTTATTTTTTATTTTCGTTTTGTTAAACTGTATAAAGTGCCTTTTGTATTTTTATTTTATTTTTTAATTATTTTTTATTCTATAAAGTGCCTTTTATATTTTTATTTTATAACTAGTTTTTTTTTTGTTTTGTTAAACTCTATAAAGTGACTTTTATATTTATATTTTATATTTTAATTTTTTTTATATTGGAGATAGGGTTAAAAATGAGTCAACTATAAATTATAAACAATTTTTATTCTAAAACTGTTTATTTTCCTACATTTTGCATCACTTATCTCGAGTGGCCGTTATTGGCATAAAGTTTTACAAAAAAAAAAAAAAGAAGAGATTAGGTTTTACAAGAAGAGATTAGACAGCGACAGTGTAAGGTTAGAGAGGAGAGAGGAGATTAGTGGAAGGAAGAATACAGTTATAAGTTGAGGAGCGAGGTGGACTATGTTTCTCCTCTTGATAAGACGACGTGTGCCCGAAACCGGGGCTTGATATTCCTCAAGCCCACTAGGCCCATGATTTACGGAGTGGCCTGGCTCATTAACACCCTTTATACTATAACTCAATTTGAACCTTTTAATTTTAAAATTTACTTTATTAAGTTCCTAAATTTTATGTATTTATATACTATTCAATCTTTCAATTTTAAGTTTATTATATTAAGTTTGAGCTCTTAAATTTATAACTATATTTTATTTTATTTTTTATTTTCATTTTCGTTTTGTTAAACTCTATAATGTGCCTTTTATATTTTATAACTTTTTTTATTTAGGTGTTGTTAAACTCTTTAAGGTGCCTTTTATATTTTATATTTTAATTATTTTTTATTCTATAAAGTGTCTTTTTTATATTTTATAACTAGATTTTTTTATTTTTTTATTTTCGTTTTGTTAAACTCTATAAGGTTTGCAATATGGTTCAGGCTCTCTTTGATCATGGTTGCATCCTGCCTGGTTTAAACTCTAGTATTATGGCCCTAATTTCTAAAGTTGCTGAAGCTGACAGAATTGAGAATTTTCGTCCAATTGTGATGAGTAACTTTGGTTTTAAAATCATCTCAAAAATTCTTGCTGATCGCCTTGCAGTTATTGCAGCAAGGATTGTCTCTCCCAACCAGTATGGTTTCCTTAAAGGTAGAAGCATCCATCAGTGCATTGCCTTAGCTTCTGAGGGAGTTAATATGCTTGACAGAAAACGTTTTGGTGGACACATGGCCTTAAAAATTGATATTCGTAAGGCATTTGATACTTTAGATTGGAACTTCCTCTTGGCTGTGTTGGATTCCTTTGGTTTTTCTCTCACTTTCAGGGATTGGATCGTAAACATTCTGGCATCTTTTCGTATTTCTGTGATGATTAATGGTTCTCTAAAGGGTTACTTTTCTTGTTCTAGAGGGGTTAGACAAGGGGACCCCCTCTCTCCTCTTCTGTTTGACATTGCTGAGGATTTTTTCTCTCGTTGGCTTGCTAAGATGGTGAGTGAGGGTACTTATTCTCCCATGTATTATTCTGGAGGAAATTCCTTTCCCTCTCATCTTCTTTTTGCTGATGACATGCTCATTTTTGGAGTGGCATCCTTGAGCAACTTGCATGCTCTCAGGGATTTTTTCCTGCTCTATGGTCAGATCTCGAGTAAATTACACCCATGGCCACTGAACTTTACTCATTTTCACATTATAGTCACTGAACTTCATTTCTTCCCGGCATGGCCACTGAACTTTACACTTTTTAACATCGGTGGCCACTCAAATTTAACTAACTTCTCAAAATGACCGTTAACGACCTCAAAATAAAAATATTCAAGAATTAAAGTTGTTTAGAACGACATTTACCATGAAACCACATTTTTTATTTTCGAAAATCACATTTTTTAGAGCTTTCTCTCTCTAAAAATTCACTTTCTTTCTCCTAACCAAACAACATCCAAATGACCTCAAAACGAAAATTTTCAAGAATTAAAGTTCCTTAGAATATTATTAACGCTTTGGATTTTTTATTTTTAGCCGTCAACGGTCGTTTTGAGACGTTAAGTGGCCACCTGTGTTAAAAATTGTAAAGTTCAGTGACCATACTGGGAAGAAATGAAGTTCAGTGGCCATAATGTGAAAATGGGTAAAACTCAGTGGCCATGGGTGTAATTTACCCGTCAGATCTCTGGTCAACAGGTCAGTTGGGACAAATCTGCTATCTTTTTTGGTTCTCAGGTGAGTCCTCCAAGGAGGATTCGTCTTGCTCAATGTCTTGGCATCCGTTTGGAGTCTCTCCCTTTTAGTTACTTAGGAGTCCCTCTATTCAAAGGAGCTCCAAGGGCTCGTCATCTCAGCAGTCTTATTGACAAGTTTCTCTCTCAATTTAGCAAGTGGAAAGGTAGCTCTCTCTCCTTTGCAAGGCGTTTAACTCTTATTAAGTCTGCTATTACTGGTTCTCTGGTTCACTCATTCTTAATCTATAAGTGGCCAGTGGGATTGTTGAATAAACTCAATAGAAGTATTAGGAACTTCCTTTGGACGGGTTGTATTGATCAGAGGAAGCTAATCACAGTTCCCTGGCAGACTTGTTGCAAAAGTTTGGAAGGGGGTGGTTTGGGCATTAAGGACTTTAGGATCTTTAACCATTCTCTTTTGGGTAAGATGTGTTGGGAATTGATTCAAGGTACCAATCTAGCTCTTTCTCTATTGAAGTCTAGATTTATGGCTGTCTCTGGTTTGCCTAAAGCTACCATTGCTCATTCCTCGATCTGGTCTTCTTGTAAGTTTGTTTATTATTCTATTTGGGACCAGACCTTTTGATGGATTGGTCAGTCTTCATCGCTTAATTTCTGGACAGATAGGTGGATCGTACCATCGGTGGCGGACAGATTGGGTCTTGATCTTCAGGATAAGCGTTCTCGCTATAATTCTGTGGATAATTTTTTGGTAAATTCAGAGTTGCTTGACTTAGGCACTCTACCTTCGGCTGTTCAAGACAGTATTCGATCTATTCACCGAGGTAGAGATGATATTGACTTCTGCGCTTGGCAGCCCTCTACGAATGGTATTTTCTCTGCCAAAGAGTACTATTCGGTTCTCAGTCCTAGTTCCTCCTCGGTGGACTAGTATAAATTTGTTTGGAAACTCACACTCCCCCTTTTCGTTCCTTCACTTTCTGGAGAGTTTTGCATGGACGGGTTCCAACTCATGACCTCCTGTAGCATCTTGGATTCTCCATTGCCTCTCGTTGTGCTCTATGTGGTAGGGATGCTGAGTCCATTAACCACTTATTCATTAGTTGTTCTTTTGCAGATTCTCTTTGGAGGACCCTTGAGATTTATTTTGACTGCTCTTTGCCTCATCATTCCCAATTCATCCACTTCTTCAGCACACTTCGTAGCACTCATTTTAGCTCTCAGGTGTTGATGGCGTGTTGCCGCTGTCACTTGCATCTGGTTAATCTGGCATTGCAGGAATGAAGCAATCTTTAAGGAAGTTTCTCCTTCTATTCAGTACTCGAAGATCGCCCTCTTTCGAATGATTCGAGAGTCCTTGACCACTTCTAAAGGTTTTTGCTCTTCTCGGAGAGATGCTGCTATCTTATCCCACCTTCTGGCTTCTCCTAGGCCGCCTCCTTCTCCCAACATTATTCCAGTCCATTGGCTTAAACCTCCTCCGGGCTGGGTTAAAGTCAATGTGGACGGCTCTACTTTTGGCACTCCTGGTGAGGCAGGAGCGGGAGGCATTTTTCGCAACTATCGTGGCTTTCCCAAAGGTTGTTTTGCTTTTTCTACCCCTCCTCCTTTTGCTTATTTGGTTGAATTGAGAGCCACTATTTTTGCAATTGAACTTTCTTGGGAGAAAGATTGGCATCAGCTTTGGGTTGAGTCAGACTCCATGTACGTAGTTAATCTGCTTCGACATCGTTCCATGGATTCCTTGGAGTATTTTGTCAAGAGTGGTTGCATTGTCTCAGCATTTTCTCTAGGATGAACATTCTTTTTACACACATCTTCAGGGAAGGAAATAGAGTTGCTGATGCATTGGCAAAGTTTGGAGTCTCTTCCTCAGTGATCAGTTGGTGGCCTTCAGCTCCTGCTTTTTGCCACAGGTTTATCAATGATGACATTTGTAATATTTTTCACTTGCATTTTTCTTGACATTCCCTAAACTTTTCTCCATCCCCCTTCTTCTTGTTTGTTCTTCTTCCTCTTCTCTTGTTCAAATACTCACATTTTCTTTTTTAATATATTTTGGGTTTGTCAGTTCTTGGACCTCGGGTGTTCACCCCGTCCAAGTTCTGTCTCATCCCAATTTCTATCAAAAAAAATATATTTTAATATGCTTTTTATATTTATATTTTATAAATTGATTTGATTTGATTTTATATTTTCGTTTTGTTAAGCTTTATAAGATGCCTTTTATATTTTAATTATTTTTTATTCTACAAAATGCCTTTTGTGTTTTTATTTTATATTTTATAACTAGATTTATTATATTTAATTTTTTATTTTTGTTTTGTGAAATTCTATAAGGTGCGTTTTTTATTTCAATTATTTTTTTTATACGTGCCTTTTATATTTATATTTTATAAATAGATTTGATTTGATTTGATTTTATATTTTCGTTTTTGTTAAACTTTATAAGGTGCCTTTTATATTTTATATCTTAATTAATTTTTTTTATTATATAAAGTGCCTTTTATATTTTATATTTTGTAACTATTTTTTTATTTTCGTTTTGTTAAACTCTATAAGATGCATTTTATATTTTATATTTTAATTATTTTTTATTCTATAAGGTCCCTTTTATATTTATATTTTATATTTTATAATCAGATTTGATTTTATTTTTTATTTTCATTTTGTGAAATTCTATAAGGTGCTTTTTATATTTTAATTATTTTTTATTCTATAAGGTCCCTTTTATATTTATATTTTATAATCAGATTTGATTTTATTTTTTATTTTCATTTTGTGAAATTCTATAAGGTGCTTTTTATATTTTAATTATTTTTTATTCTATAAAGTTCCTTTTATATTTTTATTTTATATTTTATAACTAGATTTATTATATTTTATATTATATTTTCGTTTTATTAAACTCTATAAGGTGCCTTTTATATTTTTATTTGAATTTTATATTTTAATTATTTTATATTTTATAAAGTGCCGTTTTTTATATTTTATATTTTATAATTATATTTTTATATTTTTGTTTTATTATTATTATTTTTTTTAAAAATTGCGCACAATGCGCTTACATTAAAAGAAGAAAGAAAAATCTCCACCCCACCCGGATGTGATTCGAACCCATGACCTACCTAGTTATAGGTATACTCTCAACCACTAGGCTAAAAGTTTCACCATATTTTCGTTTTATTACCTCTACAAAGGTTCCTTTTATATTTTAATTATTTTTTTATAATGGAGGATACAAATGATTAGACTATAAATTATAGAGGTTTTTCTCCATTCTGCATCACATATATTGAATGGCCGTCGCCGGTGTAAATTTTTACCAAAAAAGATTAGGTTTTAGAAAAAGATGAGATGGCGGCTGCGTAAGATCAGAGATGTATAGAGGTTTTTCTCCAATCCGCATCAACTATCTCGAGGGGCCGTGAAGTTAGGTTTTACAAAAAAGAGATTAGATGGCGGCTGCGTAAGATTAGAGAGGAGAGAGGAGATTAGCGGAAGGAAGAAGATAGGTTGGTTGAAGTAATTTTTTTACATGTGGGAAATGGAAAATTACTATCTTAGCCTTATCCTCGCAGAAAAGACTAATTTCATGCTTTGTTGTATATTGCATGAAAGAAAGAAAAAAGAAAAAAGAAAGAAGATAGAAATTATAAAGATACAGAGTATATCTTTATTAATTCTGTAACTCTTTAAATAGAGTTAGAATCTAAGTAAATCTCTGATTACATTCCTAAGTTTTAGGGATACTAACAGCACCAAAAGACTAGGTAAAAATAATGTTAGAATAAATTTAAAAGATAACTGAATTTATTAAAACCTAATTTCAGCTTTATGGCACGTTTCCAACACTCCTCCTTGCCTTAATAGCTGCATATGCCAAGTTGAATTCTCAAACCTTCAAATCTGCCTCTTGGAAGAGCTTTTGTTAAAATATCTTCTTTTTGATCATCAATGCAACAATACAGTAGTTTAACTTCACCTTCTCTTTGCACTTCTCTTAAAAAAAATTTAATCTTAAAGTGCTTCGTTGTGTTATGAGAAACAGGATCATTCGAAATTGAAATTGCAGCCTGATTATCAACATAAATCTTTGTTGGATCATTTTGCTCCATTTGTAAATCTCCAAGTATCTTTCTGAACCAAATTGCTTGATTTACAGGAGTAGCAGCTGCCACATATTCTGCTTCTGCTGTACTTTGAGCCACCATATTTTGCTTATTCGAACACCATGAAAATACACCGGATCCAAAACTGAAACAATAACCTGTTGTGCTTCTCAAATCATCAACTGAGCCTCCACAATCACTATCAGAATACCATTGAAATAAAAAAAAATTATGGCAGTAGCTGTACTTAATACCATAATCTTTAGTGCCTTTGGCATATCTAACAATTCTTTTAGCAGCTTGAAGATGAATTTCACTAGCACGGTGCATGAATCTTAAAAGTATACTTACTGCAAACATAATATCTGGTCTGGTTGCAGTAAGGTACATTAAGCAGCCAATTAAGTTTCTATAATGATGCTCGTCAACTCTATTAGCTCCATCATCCTTGCTAAATTTCTCCTTGTTGTTCATTGGAGTTGTCATGCTTTTGCAATCCTCCATACGTACTTTTTTTGAGTATTTCTCCTTCATATTTCTTTTGGCAGATGAAAACTCCATCATCATCTTGTTTCACCTTCATTCCTAGAAAAAATGTCATCAATCCTAGATCTGTCATTTCAAATACTTGGAGCATTTCATCTTTAAATTGGTTTATCAACTTCTCATCATTACCCGTGACAAGTAAATCATCAACATAAATAGAAACTATGGTTAGATTACAATCTGTCTGCCTCACATACAAGGTAGCTTCACTTAGATTTTTGATAAATCCAAGATTCTGAAGATGATCATTGATCCTGTTGTACCAGGCCCTAGGAGCATGTTTAAGACCATACAATGCCTTTTTTAGCTTGTAGACTTTCTCCTCTTGTCCCTTAGCTTGAAATCCTTATGGCTACTCTATAAATATCTCCTCCTGTAAGTAACCATTTAAAAAATCAGACTTCACATCTAAATGATAAACTTTCCAGCCCTTTTGTTCAATTAATGCCAATAACATTCTGATTGTGTCAAGTCGAGCTACTGGAGCAAGTGTTTCTGAGAAGTCCACACCAAACACTTATGCATAACCCTTCACTACTAGTCTGGCCTTGTATTTGTTTACAGAACCATCTGGATTGAGTTTGGTTCTATAAACCCATTTGACGCCTATCGATTGTTGTGTCGCGGTCTATCCACCAATTCCCATGTGTCATTCTTTTCGATCATCCTCAACTCTTCTTTCATAGCTTCAATCCACTTGACATCTTTTTTAGCTTTTGTAAATTTTGCAGGTTCTAAGATGGCAACGTTACTTCATTCATAAATTTCAGACAAGAGTCTTGTACCTCTAACTGGAACATCATCAACACCATCATCAAATTGTAGTTGGGACTTTGAAAATTACTTTTCAATTTTTCTCTTCCCAATTCCATTGCCTTTCTTCCATGAAGTTTACATCTCCACTCACAATAATTTTTCCATTTTGGGGCTGATAAATTCTATAAGCTTTGCTAAGATCGCTGAATCCAATAAAAACTCCAGGTTCTACCTTTTTGTCAAGTTTATCTCTTTTGACCTGTGGAACATAAGAAAAACAGACACAACCAAAAGTTTTTATATTATGTAAATCTGGCCTGTAATCAAACCACACTTCAAACGGTGTCTTATGCTTCAGAACTCTTGTTGGCAGCCTATTCAGTAGAAATACCGAGGTGTTTGCAGCTTTTGCCCATAAATTTTTTGGTAGTTCTTTCTCATGTAGCATGCACCTTGTCATCTCCATGATTCTTCTATTTTTTCTCTCACTCACGCCATTCTGTTGCGGAGTATAAGGAGCAGTGAGCTGATGTTCAATGCTTCCTCATAGAATTTGTCAAATGTCTTATCTGTATATTCTGTTCCATTATCTGATCTGATTGTGCGTAACCTACAACCACTTTTATTTTCCACTAATGATTTATATTTCCAAAATATATTAGCAACCTCAGATTTGTACTTGAAGAAATAAATCCAACAAAATCTGGTATAATCATCAATAAATGTAATGTAATATTTATTACCATTTAAATATGAAGTCCACTGAGGTATTGCAACATTTGTGTGAACCAGTTGAAGCTTATGTGATGCTCTCCAAGTTGTTTGAGGAAAAGGTTTTCCTACTTGCTTGCCATATTGACAAGCCACGCAATCAGCTAGCTTATCTTCTAGCAATGGCAAGCCTCTCACCAAAGCATGTTTTTGCATGTATAGAAGTCCACCATGATGGTAGTGACCAAACCTTTTGTGCCATAATTCAGTGTTGCTTATGGTCTTTGAGAAAAACATTTTCTCCTCCTCCATTAGATTCAAACCATAGCTTTTAGGCTTTTTTTTTCACCTTGAAAACATCTCTGCCTTTTACAAATTTGATTAAGCACCATTTGTCTTCAAATATGACTTTAAAACCTTTTTCAACCAGCTGTGCAACACTAAGCAAATTTTGGTCAATGTCAGGAACATATAATACATCAGTAATATGCTTCAAACCTGATAAACTTTCTATAGCCACTGCCCCTTTTCCTTTAACTGATATGAAATTACCATTTCCAATTTTGACCTTAGATACAATAGTTTTGTCAAGCTCCTTAAAGAGCTTTACATCATTGGTCATGTGATTTGTGCAACCACTATCTATGAGCCAAGAGTCACTGGAGCTGTTGTTTGTAGCATAACATGTTGCAATAAAAAGTTCCTCCTCTTCATATTGGTCAGTTGTCACTTTTGCCTCTTCGTGTTGCTGAGATTTGCATATCTTTTCCACATGTCCCATGTTGCCACACTTTCTGCATTTGATATCAGGCCTCCACCAACATCTTTTTTCAGGTTGATTTGATTTTTTGCAATGTGGACATGGTGGAAAAGTTTTTCGTTGTTTATTGGAGCCTTCTGTTTTCTTGTACTGCTTCTTTTTGTCATTTTTCTTGCCTCTATATCCAGATATTTGTGCTTTGGTATGGAAAGCACCATGTACTCCTCCTCTTGTCTCATCATTCTTCTCTGCTCCCGTGCCTGCAAAGCATTCACTAATTCTCCCAAGGAGATACTTGACAGGTCTTTTATTTCCTCCAATGATGATATGTTGGATTCATATTTTTTAGGTACAGTGACAAGTATTTTCTGAACAATTCTTTCATCAGTAAAATCCTTACCAAGAAGTCGTACCTTGTTTACTATGCTTAACAACTTGTCAACATAGTCTTTTATGGTATCTGCCTCCTTCATACTCTGCATCTCAAATTCTCTAATTGGATTGAGTACTTGCATGCCTTTGACTCTTGTACTGCCTTGATACTCAGTTTTGAGATAATCCCAAATATCCTTAGCAGACTGCAGATTCATAATTCTTGTGAATATTACACTTGAAACAGTAGAAAAGAGACTAGCTTTTGCTTTAGACTTTCTTGTTTTTCTTTCTTTGTGATTGTTTAGCTACGCCATTGTAGGATTTGGTGGTAGTTGAGCAATTTCATAGTCTTCCTCTATGACCTCCCAAAGATCTAGTGCTTCAAGATGAACAATCAACCTGATAGCCCAAGCTTCATAATTAACACCATCAAAAATTGGTAGTGTAATTGTTGTGAATGAAGTGTCTAACTCCATATGTATTTTTCTCAACTCATAGATCCCTCAAGATGAACAGTTCTGATACGAGTTTGTTGTATATTGCGTGAAAGAAAGAAAAAAGAAAGAAGATAGGAATTATAAAAATGCAGAGTATATCTTTATTAATTCTGTAACTCTTTAAATAGAGTTAGAATTTAACTAAAATTCTGATTACATTCCTAAGTGTAGGAATACTAACATCACCAAAAGACTAGGTAAAAATAACGTTAAAATAAATTTAAAAGGTAATAAAATTTATTAAAACCTTTATGTCACGTTTTCTGTTGGAAAATTTTGAATAAAATTATATGTTAATTTTAATACCAACAAACACCTCATTTCATGAACAGTCATGTCCTTCGTTAATAGTCGTGTTCGTACATAAACAGTCGTATCTGTCAATGTATAGTCGTGTTCGTTCGTAAAAAGACATATCCTTTCGAGTTCTATTTATATAGAATGGATTGTCAAATTCACGGGTACTGAAAAAGTTGCTAAGCTGTTGTTGAAGTTTTTCAAAATACTCTTTGTCTGTTCACATTGTTCTTGTTTTCATGCTCCGGTGATAACTAGGCTACACACGGTTTGAGTTCGCTTGCGTAATCTGTTGTATTCTGGGAGACGATCGTCAATAGCGACGACATCTGTCTTAAGGAAACTGCTAATACAGGCCTCAGATTTGTCTAAGTCTTTCCTTTTAATTCCTAGTTTTATTGTTCATGTATTTTTCTGTGTTGGTTTTGTTTTTTGGATAATCAGCTATTGGAGTTGAAGAGCGAATTTAGGGTATACCCCCCACCCCAAGGTACGATGAATCTGTATATTTACAGTAGATTCATTTCCTCTTCAATTTCTTTCTTCTCCTACACCATAAAATCTTTAGCCTATTTCGTAACTTGCCTTCAACATCCCTAACATCTTCCTCTGCAAGAAATTTTAGCACCTCTGCAAGTTTTTGGCACTGCTGTGGGTCAATCTGTTGCTCATAGGCTTGTGAGATCTTCCTTTGTAGCCAATAAGCATCAATGTCCTGCACATTAAGGCTCATGTCTTCGTTAGCCTCTGTTGGAAATGTGCCTTAGTTAATTTATTATGAGATAATGTTTTATTTAATTATTTTGAATTCAGGAGAAGTTATTTAGTTATTGCATATGTTTAGGAGAAGTTATGGAAGTCAGTTGTAACTGATGTCTGTATTGATGTATAAATTTCATGAAGTTCAATAGAAATTTATGTTGGTTCCAAACTCTTAAATATTAATTACTACAAATTGGTATCAGAGCTATTATCTTGAGGGATCTGTGAGAATGGAAGCAGATGCAGTATCTTTTAATCATGTTGCTGCACCAGTTTTTGATGGCCAGAATTATCAAGCTTGGGCTATTAAAATGAAGGTTTATCTTGAAGCATTAGATCTTTGGGAGGTTGTAGAAGAAGATTATGAAGTTTCTCCGCTTCCACTAAATCCAACGATGGCACAGATAAAGAATCATAAGGAGAGAAAGACAAGGAAGTCAAAAGCTAAAGCCTGTCTTTTTTCTTCTGTTTCCAACACCATATTTACTAGAATTATGAGTCTGGAATCAGCAAAAGAAATATGGGACTACATCAAGAAGGAGTACCAGGGAAATGAAAGAACCAAGAACATGCAGGTGCTCAATTTGATTAGAGAATTTGAGATGCTGAAGATGAGGGAGTCAGAAACTATTAAAGATTATTCTGACAAGTTGCTAGGCATTGTTAACAAAGTCAGGCTGCTTGGTAAGGAGTTCTCTGATGAGAGAATTGTCCAAAAAATCCTTGTTACTTTGCCAGAAAAATATGAGTCTAAGATTTCTTCTTTGGAGGAGTCTAAAGATCTGTCAAACATATCTTTGGCAGAATTAGTGAATGCTTTACATGCTCAAGAGCAAAGGAGAATGATGAGAAAAGAAGAAATGGTAGAGGGTGCTTTCAAGGCCAAAGCTGAAAGTCCAGGAGGCAGCGAAGACAAAAATTACAAGGAGAAGAAGAAGAACAAGTTCAGCAGTGATAACAAAAATGATGTGAGCACACCTTGCCCACATTGCAAGAAGATGAATCATATGGCAAAAAGATGATGGTGGCGGCCTGACATCAAGTGCAGAAAATGTGGTAATATGGGCCACATGGAAAAGGTTTGCAGATCACAACAAAGTGAAGCCGCAAAAGTTACAAAAGAACAAGATGAAGAGCAACTCTTTGTGGCAACGTGTTTTGCAATTAACAACATCTCCAGTGATGCGTGGTTGATAGATAGTGGTTGCACAAATCACATGACCAACGATCAAACTCTTTTCACAGAAATAGATAAAACTCTCATTTCTAAAGTCAAAATTGGAAATGGTGAGTTTATCTCAGTGAAAGGAAAAGGAACAGTGGCCATTGAAAGCTTAGCAGGTGTAAAACATATTACTGATGTTTTATACGTGCCTGACATTGATCAAAACTTGCTTAGTGTTGGACAGCTTGTTGAAAAGGGCTTCAAAGTTATTTTTGAAGACAAGTGGTGCTTCATCAAGGATACAAGGGGCAAAGATGTGTTTAAAGTGAAGATGAAAGCCAAAAGTTTTGCCTTGAATTTGATGGAGGATGAGCAAGCAACACCAGCAAGTCATGTTAGCAATAAACTTACAACACCTTACACACCACAACAGAACGGTGTAAATGAGAGAAAGAATCGGAGTGTCATGGAGATGGCTAGATGCATGCTTCATGAAAAGGAATTGCCAAAAAGTCTTTGGGCAGAAGCAGCGAGTACTGCACTTTTTCTACTAAACAGGCTGCCCACTAGAGCTGTGCAAGGAAAAACACCATTTGAGGCATGGTTCAGCAGCACTTCAAAAGCTTACAGAATTTTCCAACCACAAAATGGGAAAATTATTGTGAGCCGAGATGTCAAGTTCATGGAAGATAAACAATGGAGTTGGGAGGAGTCACTTGAAAGGCAATCTCCAACAAATTTGCAGATTCTTGATGAAAAGATCGATGATGTTCGTGTTCGTGGCACAAGATCTCTATCTGATATCTATGAAAGAAGTAATGTTGCTGTTTTTGAGCCTTCGGAATTTAAAGAAGCCGAGAAGGATGACAAATGGATAGAAGCCATGAAAGAGGAGTTTCGTATGATTGAGAAGAATGACACTTGGGAGCTAGTTGACTTGCCTCAAAATAGAAAGAAAATTGGAGTTAAATGGGTTTTCAGAACCAAACTCAATGCTGATGGTTTTGTCAACAAACACAAAGCGAGGCTAGTTGATAAAGGGTACAGTCAAGTTTTTGGTGTGGATTTTTCAGAAACTTTTGCTCCTGTTGCACGCTTGAAGAAATGGCTATCTTCTGCAAAAAAATGGATGGAAGCTTTACCAATTCGATGTTAAATCAGCCTTTCTAAATGGCTATCTTCTTGAAGAAATTTTTGTTGAGCAGCCAGAAGGTTTTGTAAATACTAAGGCAAGGAGGAGTTTGTTGGAAATGTGCCTTAGTTAATTTATTATGAGATAATGTTTTATTTAATTATTTTGAATTCAAGAGAAGTTATTTAGTTATTGCATATGTTTAGGAGAAGTTATGAAAGTCGGTTGTAACTGATGTCTGTATTGATGTATAAATTTCCTGAAGTTCAATAGAAATTTATGTTGGTTCCAAACTCTTAAATATTAATTACTACAGCCTCCATCGTGTCTTCGTCATCAATTCCACCCCCATTTGCATAGCCCCAGAACGACTTGGTTCTGCCACGTCTTCCTCATCCTATTCTTCAAAGCTGGAAGGGAATTTGATTGTATTAACTGTCCTAGTAATGTAACCAGGGTGTGTTCAATTTGATTGTATTAACTGCCCTTTGAAAGCAGAGTGTGTTCAATCTGGCAGTCAGCTACCTTCACAAGCTTCTCGACAGGTGTTATCGGTCTAGGCTTCAAGGCAGGCACATGAACTTCTTCATAGCCCTTGCTTTGATGCCTGTAGGAATCAAGTGGAAGATCACACTTGTTATCCTGAGAATGTTGGTGTTGAATTAGGTGAATGTCAAAGTCATTCATACTCAGTTGCAGGTAATGATCAGACTCCCAATGAAGAAACAATGTCAGAAAATATTAGTGTTGAATCTGCAAATGAGTGTGTGACAGCAAGTTTGGCTGCTCATGAAAACAAAAGCATCAATGGATATTCATAGGGCTGGAATATAGAATTGAAAGACTCCAGAAGATAATGGTAGCAAGAAAAGCTTTGTTATGATTTAGGCAGGAGACGTGCAAGAGCCTGATGGTTCCAATGGCTGCCAACAATTGAAATTGTAATCTTTTCTTGTTTTGTTGAACTTTGAGGTATGATCAGACATGTTCTTGCTTCGATTTTTTCTTCTTCTTTTTAATTTCTGCAATTTGAGTAAAATTAAGTAGTTAGATAGATTTAGACATATCAAGTACCTAGAAATAATTAAACATTAAATATTCATATACACTTTGTTGATTATGGTCATGAAGAACAAAAATTTTACTAATGTTTTTCCTATATCATTAAGTAGTCATATATATAATATACTTGAGCAAGTCACAATTTCGTAGATGATGGAGATAGGCATTTTTTCTATCAACTGATATACATCTGCCAAGCCAAGAGTTTTTGTATTTAGTATATGGATATTCATTGGTAAGCCATTTGGTATATGGATTTTCTCAAGTTTTTGTTGATTCGTCACATCCAAATTGAATAATATAAGAGTATATAATAAGGTGAAACCAATGAAGGTGGATTTGAGTGATTAAAGGAACATGAACCAGGCTAGAAGATACATGACCCGGGATACTATTCCATAACTGTGTTTCAGACAAAGGTACATGAACAGCATTATTAACGGAGAAAGGAACATGTATGTAGCTCATATAAGTAGAATCTGACTACAAACATATGCTCATACTCAGAATTGAGACTTATAATAAAATGATTTTCAACATATATCAATTGTATGATAGTCCTAGCCTCACAACAAGTACATGAAGGTAAAGGTGTTATAGTAATCATTTCTTCCCAAAGTTTCGTCAATCGTGTGAAATATGAAGAAATTCACATAGATCCATGAATAATCTTACTCATTTCTTGTATAAGGTGAAAAAAGAGAAACCGTCATTTTCACCAAACCTTTTAGATGTATTCTTCCACATATCTCGAAAGGCTTCTTTGAATTCATCCAAATTCATTTGAAATGACATTAATTATCCAAGAGAAGACTAATTTATTGAGTACATCCCATCGTTCATGTTTTGGAGATTGTATATATGGTTCAAGATCGTCTTTGAGACCAAAACCGATTATGTGTTTTGCTCATAATGCACGAATCATGGAACATGTAGTTGTATTGGTGAGTAAAATTCTTACTAAGACTAGACCTGGATTTTGTATAGAAGAAGAGGTAGATCCTCTCCACGCGATTTGCATGAAGAGCCATCATGTTTGTTCAATTTGATATGGTATCAGAGAAAACAAATTACTTCCGCTGATTCTATTCTGTACGATTTCTGAGAATTTTGATTTTAGTTCAAAATTGTTCTTCTTGTTTCTTTTCACGATCTTCCTGTTAGATCGTAGTTCTTCTTTTCTATTGATCTTCGTGTTAGATTAATAGTTGTTATTCTTCTGGATCTTATTGATTCAATTTTTTTTCAAAGATCAATTTTTTGGTTTTTCCCCAAAATTTGTTACAATGACCACTATTCTTGATCAATCTGCTAATCCCACTAGCATCTATTACATACATCCCAACGAGAATTCGGTGCAACCTCTGGTTTCACAACTTTTAACCGGCAGTAAAGACTATCATTCTTGGGCCAGAGCTTTCAAGCGCTCTTTAATGGCCAAGAATAAGATGAAGTTTGTGGATGGGACCTTGCTTCAAGAAGATGTGGAGGAGGCAAATAAGCTGGCTTGGAATCGTTGCAACCAATTGGTGATGAATTGGTTGAATGCATCAGTTTCTGCTTCAATTGCTTCAAGTATTACATGGTTTGAAACTGCTTATAAGGCTTGGCAGAACTTGAAAGATCGCTTTGCACAAACTGACCATTTGAGGATTGCAGAACTCCAGGATGAGATTGCTTCTTTACATCAAGGTGATATTTCTGTCACAGATTATTATACAAAATTGCTTGTTGTGTGGGAAGAATTAGTTAACTTTAGGCCAATCATGACTTGTACTTGTGTGCCTAATGCTGAAGAAAGTGCATGTATTGCTATTAAGAATGTTCGAGAGCAACAAACTCAAGATTGTGTAATCAAGTTTCTTAGAGGCTTAAATGGAAATTTTAGTATGATTAAGACACAAGTGCTTATGATGGATCCATTGCCTAAGATAGAAAAAGTGTTTAACATGGTAGTACAACATGAGAGGCAGATTCATGAAGGTGTAGATGCAGGGATTCTTGGTAATTTGCCTAATGTTTCTGTCAATTATGCATATCAGTCTAATCAGAATAAGGGTTCATATCAATTCAAGAAAGGGAATATAAAGAAGTGTAGTCACTGTGGAAAAGAGTGGCATACTGTGGATCAATGCTATCAAAAGCATGGATACCCACCAAATTTTAAAGGGAAAAAGGCAGTGGTGGCTAATGTTACTACACAAAATGAAGGGGCTATGTCTGGATCTGGGGATAGTGTCAATATAGGACAGACACAGGGATATGGATATGCTGCTGCAGGTCAGGGTCATCTGCTGGGAATATTAGCATTCCAGCTGAGAAGTATAACACTCTTATGCAGATGATGCAAAGGTTTGAGCAGAGACCAATGCAGTCACAAGGTTCAGGGTTTCAAGGTTCTCAATCAACTTCAGTGAATACATTTTCTGCTCAACCTATTGGTTTTTCTTCTGCTGCTTCAGCAGGTCCTACCTTACAGTCAGACTTTGCTAATGCCACTTATCAAGGTACACACAATTCAACTTCTGCACATATTTTACATTGTGATACAAGATCACCTGTGCATTGGATTATTGATTCTGGAGCAACAGATCATGTTGCTATTGACTTGAGATATATGTTTGATGTTGTGAATATTCCTACTATGCGTGTTAATATGCCTAATGGTACTTTTGTGTATGTGAATAGAGCTGGATCAGTTCAATTAACACCTGATTTATTAGTTACACATGTACTTTACATACCTAAGTTTCACTGCAATTTAGTTTCTATTAGTAGATTACTGCAGGACATGAATTATGAGGTAATAGTTACCCATAATCTCTGTCTATTGCAGGACAAGCAGACTTTGAAGAGGACTGGTATAGCTGAACTCAGGAATGGTCTATACATTTTGACACAGAATGCATATGATTCAAACATATATAGTTGTACTAGTAATAATAAATCGGTGTCAACTAAGACTATAGATGAATTTCCTTTATGGCATTATAGATTAGGTCATTTGTCTACTGGTAGATTGCAGCTTTTATCTACTGAAAATACTAATGTAAAATGTTGTAATACTTCTGTTTGCACTATTTGTCCCTTAGCAAAACAGAAGAGACTTCCTTTTCCTAATAGTGAGACTATAACAGAAAATTGCTTTGATCTTGTACATGTTGATGTTTGGGGTCCAATAAAACAGCCTTCTTTATCTGATTATAGATATTTTCTTACTATAGTGGATGATTTTAGTAGATTTACATGGGTATTTTTGTTGAAATCTAAAGGTGAAGCATCTAATGCTATCAAGAGTTTTTGTAATCTTGTTTCTACGCAATTTGGTGCATCTATTAGAATTCTCAGGTTTGATAATGCTTTTGAGTTGCATTTACATGAATTTTATCAAAGCAAAGGCATAGTACATCAAACTACTTGTCCATACACACCTCAACAAAATAGTGTGGTTGAGAGAAAACACCAACATATTTTGAATATAGCCAGGGCTTTAAAATTGCAAGCAGGCTTACCTTTGCATTTCTGGTCAGATTGTATTCTTCATGCTGTTCATTTGATATCATTCCTACTCCACTTTTGAATAATACTACTCCACATGAAGTTTTGTTTCAACAGAAACCAAACTATGATGTTTTGAGAGTTTTTGGATGTCTCAGTTTTGTGACAATTCTTACTCCTAAGTATACAAAATTTGATCCAAAATCTCATGCTTGCATTTTCGTAGGATTTGCATCTAATGTTAAAGGTTATAGACTCTATGATTTGACAGACAGAAAATATGTTGTGTCTAGAGAGGTTTCTTTTTATGAGACTGTTTTTCCTTATTTAACACAATCTCATACAGGGGGAGTGCATATTGTTCCCAATATTGATTTTACAGGTGTTATGTCTTATGATATGAATGCTTTGCCTGTTAATGTTGGTATAATTCCAGAAATTGACCGACATGATGATATTGTAGATAATTCAACACATTTAACACCTGACACACACACAACACAAGATGTTATTGATGATAATAATATTGTGCAGGACATTGTTCTTAGAGAAACTGTTACACAGAATTCTCAGCCTAATGTTGATAATGTTGTTAGAAGGTCTTCTATGATTAGAAAGGCTCCTGAATATTTACAGGATTTTAAGTGCAATCAAGTATCAGCACAATCTATTACAGTTAAGTCCAGCATGCCATCAGTTTCTCATAGATACCCTATAAATTCAGTCTTATCATATGAAAATCTTACTGATAATTATCAAAAATATGTTTGCAATGTTTCTAGTATTACTGAGCCTAAAAGTTTTGCAGAAGCCATTAAGCATCAGTGCTGGCAAGATGCTATGGATGCAGAAATTAAGGCCTTAGAAAATCCAAAAACTTGGGAGATTGTAACTTTACCTAAAGATAAGAAAAAGATAGGGAGTTTATGGGTCTATAAAGTCAAATACAAGGCTGATGGGACTATAGAAAGGTGTAAAGCTAGGTTGGTAGCTAAAGGTTATACCCAACAAGAGGGTATAGATTTTTTAGATACTTTTTCACATGTGGTAAAGATGTCTACAGTTCGTTTAGTTTTAGCCTTAGCAAGTATATTTGACTGGAATTTGTTTCAATTAGACGTAAACAATGCATTTTTGCATGGAGATTTACATGAAGAAGTTTATATGGAATTGCCTTTAGGTTATAAAGTAGAAGGAGATAATAAAGTGTGCAGGTTAACCAAATCTCTTTATGGCCTAAGACAAGCCAGTAGACAATGGTCTACAAAACTGTCTGAAACTCTTTTAGAATTTGAATATCAAAAGTGTCCTTTTGATCATTCCCTATATATCAAAAGAAAAGGAAACCAGATGACATTGTTATTAGTATATGTAGATGACATTATACTAACAGGGAATGATATTGAGGAAATTAATCATATTAAAGGAGTTTTAGACAGGAAATTCAAGATTAAGGACTTAGGATCCTTAAAGTTTTTCTTAGGATTAGAGATAGCTAGGAATAAAGAGGGTATTTTTATTTGTCAAAGAAAGTATATATTGGATTTGCTTGCAGAAACATGTTATGTTCATTGCAAACCAGCAGATACCCCAATGGATTCCAAGATCAAATTTTCCAAGGAAGAAGGCACTGCCTTAGAAGACAAAACCTTTTATAGAAAGATTGTTGGAAAATTGATTTATTTAGCTAACACTAGACCTGATATTTCTTTTGCTGTTAGTTGCTTGAGTCAATTCCTTGACTGCCCTACAGATATATATATGCAAGGTGTTAACAGGGTATTAAGGTATCTCAAAAAGACTCCAGCACAAGGCATTTTTTATCCCAAGAAGAGTACATTGCACTTAAAGGCTTTCAGTGATTCAGATTGGGCAGGGTGTGTAGATTCCAGAAGGTCTGTCACTGCATTTGCAGTATTCATTGGTGGTTCCCTCATATCATGGAAGAGCAAGAAGCAGCCCACAGTTGCAAGAAGCTCAAGCGAGGCAGAATATAGAGCTTTAGCATTGACAACCTGTGAAGTACAATGGTTTCTTTACATGCTTGATTTTGTTGGAATACAACATAAACAAGCAACTACAATTTTTTTTTGTGACAATCTGTCAGCTATTTACATAGCTAATAATCCTATTTTTCATGAGAGAACCAAGCATATTGAGCTTGATTGTCATTTTGTAAGGGAAAAGGTGCAGCAAGGGGTTGTGCATTTACTGCAGATTTCTACACATCTTCAACTTGCAGATCTTATGACTAAAGCTCTCCACAAACCACAATTTACAGATTTGGTCAGCAAGCTTGGACTTAAGACTTTGTGTAGTCCAGCTTGAGGGGGATATTAGTTTATTTAGGATTTGGGGTAGTTAGTCAAATTGTATAAGTTTAGGGATTAAAGATGTAATTAGACTTTTAGTTGTTGGATATAAATAGGCTGTTATAGCCTACCCAACGATCACGAAAACAATACGACTCTTTTTCTCTTTTCTGTTTCCGGCTCTCTCTCTTCTCTGGTTACAGTTTCTTCTTCTTCTTGTAATTTCTTCATTTCACTCCCATTAATGAAGATTACTTCATGTTTGTTCAATTTGATAGATTTCGTGTTTATATTTCTGGCTATATTAGAGCCATCTTTACTTTTGATGTCCATGCTTGTTCAATATCTGCTATGAGCATGAAATTACTGCTGAGTAGGCATACTTTTTGTATACCTGCTTGCCTTGATTTTTCTTAAGAAACTGAACCTTCTGAGATTATCTTTCCTCTGCGTTCTGGGCATGGCAATAGATCGTTAAAGAATGGACATGGTCAATCTTCACTGTTACATTTTGTTTTAGGTTAACGAACATTTACATCTAGTTTAGTTTGCTTGCAACTATCTTTTGGATCAGGAGGTCTCATTTTGTGTGTGAATAAGGACTTCCAAACCACATAATTGAGTTACCAAAAAGCAAAGGGGTTATGAGTTGATTGAAAGAGGAAGCCTGAGGCATATCTTAAGCTACGATGACCGAGCAACGGAG